>NC_091283.1:401560005-402237005 GCF_032444005.1 Ranitomeya imitator | reverse complement strand
GTCTGGGTCTAATATTAATATAGGGGTCTGGTCTGGGTCTAATATTAATATAGGGGTCTGGTCTGGGTCTAATATTAATATAGGGGTCTGTTCTGGGTCTAATATTAATATAGGGGTCTGGTCTGGGTCTAATATTAATATAGGGGTCTGGTCTGGGTCTAATATTAATATAGGGGTCTGGTCTGGGTCTAATATTAATATAGAGGTCTGGTCTGGGTCTAATATTAATATAGGGATCTGGTCTGGGTCTAATATTAATATAGGGGTCTGTTCTGGGTCTAATATTAATATAGGGGTCTGGTCTGGGTCTAATATTAATATAGGGGTCTGGTCTGGAGTTTAATATTAATATAGGGATCTGGTCTGGGTCTAATATTAATATAGGGGTCTGGTCTGGGTCTAATATTAATATAGGGGTCTGGTCTGGGTCTAATATTAATATAGGGGGCTGGTCTGGGTCTAATATTAATATAAATGTATGTTCTGGAGTCTCATTAAAAGAGTCTAGTCTGGGGTCTAATATTAATATAGGGATCTGGTCTGGGTCTAATATTAATATAGGGATCTTGTCTGGTTCTAATATTAATATACGGGTCTGGTCTGGGTCTAATATTAATATAGGGGTCTGGTCTGGGTCTAATATTAATATAGGGGTCTGGTCTGGGTCTAATATTAATATAGGGGTCTGGTCTGGGTCTAATATTAATATAGGGATCTGGTCTGGGTCTAATATTAATATAGAGGTCTGGTCTGGGTCTAATATTAATATAGAGGTCTGGTCTGGGTCTAATATTAATATAGGGGTCTGGTCTGGGTCTAATATTAATATAGGGATCTGGTCTGGGTCTAATATTAATATAGGGGTCTGGTCTGGGTCTAATATTAATATAGGGGTCTGTTCTGGGTCTAATATTAATATAGGGATCTGGTCTGGGTCTAATATTAATATAGGGGTCTGGTCTGGGTCTAATATTAATATAGGGGTCTGGTCTGGGTCTAATATTAATATAGGGGTCTGGTCTGGGTCTAATATTAATATAGGGGTCTGTTCTGGGTCTAATATTAATATAGGGGTCTGTTCTGGGTCTAATATTAATATAGGGATCTGGTCTGGGTCTAATATTAATATAGAGGTCTGGTCTGGGTCTAATATTAATATAGGGGTCTGGTCTGGGTCTAATATTAATATAGGGGTCTGGTCTGGGTCTAATATTAATATAGGGGTCTGTTCTGGGTCTAATATTAATATAGGGGTCTGGTCTGGGTCTAATATTAATATAGGGGTCTGGTCTGGGTCTAATATTAATATAGGGGTCTGGTCTGGGTCTAATATTAATATAGGGGTCTGGTCTGGGTCTAATATTAATATAGGGATCTGGTCTGGGTCTAATATTAATATAGGGGTCTGTTCTGGGTCTAATATTAATATAGGGGTCTGGTCTGGGTCTAATATTAATATAGGGGTCTGGTCTGGAGTTTAATATTAATATAGGGATCTGGTCTGGGTCTAATATTAATATAGGGATCTGGTCTGGGTCTAATATTAATATAGGGGTCTGGTCTGGGTCTAATATTAATATAGGGGTCTGGTCTGGAGTTTAATATTAATATAGGGGTCTGGTCTGGGTCTAATATTAATATAGGGGTCTGGTCTGGGTCTAATATTAATATAGGGGTCTGGTCTGGGTCTAATATTAATATAAATGTATGTTCTGGAGTCTCATTAAAAGAGTCTAGTCTGGGGTCTAATATTAATATAGGGATCTGGTCTGGGTCTAATATTAATATAGGGATCTTGTCTGGTTCTAATATTAATATACTGGTCTGGTCTGGGTCTAATATTAATATAGGGGTCTGGTCTGGGTCTAATATTAATATAGGGGTCTGTTCTGGGTCTAATATTAATATAGGGGTCTGGTCTGGGTCTAATATTATTATAGGGGTCTGTTCTGGGTCTAATATTAATATAGGGGTCTGGTCTGGGTCTAATATTAATATAGGGGTCTGGTCTGGAGTTTAATATTAATATAGGGATCTGGTCTGGGTCTAATATTAATATAGGGGTCTGGTCTGGGTCTAATATTAATATAGGGGTCTGGTCTGGGTCTAATATTAATATAGGGGGCTGGTCTGGGTCTAATATTAATATAAATGTATGTTCTGGAGTCTCATTAAAAGAGTCTAGTCTGGGGTCTAATATTAATATAGGGATCTGGTCTGGGTCTAATATTAATATAGGGATCTTGTCTGGTTCTAATATTAATATACGGGTCTGGTCTGGGTCTAATATTAATATAGGGGTCTGGTCTGGGTCTAATATTAATATAGGGGTCTGGTCTGGGTCTAATATTAATATAGGGGTCTGGTCTGGGTCTAATATTAATATAGGGATCTGGTCTGGGTCTAATATTAATATAGAGGTCTGGTCTGGGTCTAATATTAATATAGAGGTCTGGTCTGGGTCTAATATTAATATAGGGGTCTGGTCTGGGTCTAATATTAATATAGGGGTCTGGGTCTAATATTAATATAGAGGTCTGGTCTGGGTCTAATATTAATATAGGGGTCTGGTCTGGGTATAATATTAATATAGGGATCTGGTCTGGGTCTAATATTAATATAGGGGTCTGGTCTGGGTCTAATATTAATATAGAGGTCTGGGTCTAATATTAATATAGGGGTCTGGTCTGGGTCTAATATTAATATAGGGGTCTGGTCTGGGTCTAATATTAATATAGAGGTCTGGTCTGGGTCTAATATAAATATAGGGGTCTGGTCTGGGTCTAATATTAATATAGGGATCTGGTCTGGGTCTAATATTAATATAGGGGTCTGGTCTGGGTCTAATATTAATATAGGGGTCTGTTCTGGGTCTAATATTAATATAGGGATCTGGTCTGGGTCTAATATTAATATAGGGGTCTGGTCTGGGTCTAATATTAATATAGGGGTCTGTTCTGGGTCTAATATTAATATAGGGATCTGGTCTGGGTCTAATATTAATATAGGGGTCTGGTCTGGGTCTAATATTAATATAGGGGTCTGGTCTGGGTCTAATATTAATATAGGGGTCTGGTCTGGGTCTAATATTAATATAGGGGTCTGGGTCTAATATTAATATAGGGATCTGGTCTGGGTCTAATATTAATATAGAGGTCTGGTCTGGGTCTAATATTAATATAGGGATCTGGTCTGGGTCTAATATTAATGTAGGGGTCTGGTCTGGGTCTAATATTAATATAGGGGTCTGGTCTGGGTCTAATATTAATATAGGGGTCTGGTCTGGGTCTAATATTAATATAGGGATCTGGTCTGGGTCTAATATTAATATAGGGGTCTGGTCTGGGTCTAATATTAATATAGGGGTCTGGTCTGGGTCTAATATTAATATAGGGGTCTGGTCTGGGTCTAATATTAATATAGAGGTCTGGTCTGGGTCTAATATTAATATAGGGGTCTGTTCTGGGTCTAATATTAATATAGGGGTCTGGTCTGGGTCTAATATTAATATAGAGGTCTGGGTCTAATATTAATATAGGGGTCTGGTCTGGGTCTAATATTAATATAGGGGTCTGTTCTGGGTCTAATATTAATATAGAGGTCTGGTCTGGGTCTAATATAAATATAGGGGTCTGGTCTGGGTCTAATATTAATATAGGGATCTGGTCTGGGTCTAATATTAATATAGGGGTCTGGTCTGGGTCTAATATTAATATAGGGGTCTGGTCTGGGTCTAATATTAATATAGGGATCTGGTCTGGGTCTAATATTAATATAGGGGTCTGGTCTGGGTCTAATATTAATATAGGGGTCTGGTCTGGGTCTAATATTAATATAGGGATCTGGTCTGGGTCTAATATTAATATAGGGGTCTGGGTCTAATATTAATATAGAGGTCTGGTCTGGGTCTAATATTAATATAGGGGTCTGTTCTGGGTCTAATATTAATATAGGGGTCTGGTCTGGGTCTAATATTAATATAGAGGTCTGGTCTGGGTCTAATATAAATATAGGGGTCTGGTCTGGGTCTAATATTAATATAGGGGTCTGTTCTGGGTCTAATATTAATATAGGGATCTGGTCTGGGTCTAATATTAATATAGGGGTCTGGTCTGGGTCTAATATTAATATAGGGGTCTGTTCTGGGTCTAATATTAATATAGGGATCTGGTCTGGGTCTAATATTAATATAGGGGTCTGGTCTGGGTCTAATATTAATATAGGGGTCTGTTCTGGGTCTAATATTAATATAGGGATCTGGTCTGGGTCTAATATTAATATAGGGGTCTGGTCTGGGTCTAATATTAATATAGGGGTCTGGTCTGGGTCTAATATTAATATAGGGGTCTGGTCTGGGTCTAATATTAATATAGGGGTCTGGGTCTAATATTAATATAGGGATCTGGTCTGGGTCTAATATTAATATAGAGGTCTGGTCTGGGTCTAATATTAATATAGGGATCTGGTCTGGGTCTAATATTAATGTAGGGGTCTGGTCTGGGTCTAATATTAATATAGGGGTCTGGTCTGGGTCTAATATTAATATAGGGGTCTGGTCTGGGTCTAATATTAATATAGGGATCTGGTCTGGGTCTAATATTAATATAGGGGTCTGGTCTGGGTCTAATATTAATATAGGGGTCTGGTCTGGGTCTAATATTAATATAGGGATCTGGTCTGGGTCTAATATTAATATAGGGGTCTGGTCTGGGTCTAATATTAATATAGGGGTCTGTTCTGGGTCTAATATTAATATAGGGATCTGGTCTGGGTCTAATATTAATATAGGGGTCTGGTCTGGGTCTAATATTAATATAGGGGTCTGGTCTGGGTCTAATATTAATATAGGGGTCTGGTCTGGGTCTAATATTAATATAGGGGTCTGGGTCTAATATTAATATAGGGATCTAGTCTGGGTCTAATATTAATATAGAGGTCTGGTCTGGGTCTAATATTAATATAGGGATCTGGTCTGGGTCTAATATTAATGTAGGGGTCTGGTCTGGGTCTAATATTAATATAGGGGTCTGGTCTGGGTCTAATATTAATATAGGGGTCTGGTCTGGGTCTAATATTAATATAGGGATCTGGTCTGGGTCTAATATTAATATAGGGGTCTGGTCTGGGTCTAATATTAATATAGGGGTCTGGTCTGGGTCTAATATTAATATAGGGATCTGGTCTGGGTCTAATATTAATATAGGGGTCTGGTCTGGGTCTAATATTAATATAGAGGTCTGGTCTGGGTCTAATATTAATATAGGGGTCTGGTCTGGTTCTAATATTAATATAGGGATCTGGTCTGGGTCTAATATTAATATAGGGGTCTGGTCTGGGTCTAATATTAATATAGGGGTCTGTTCTGGGTCTAATATTAATATAGGGATCTGGTCTGGGTCTAATATTAATATAGGGGTCTGGTCTGGGTCTAATATTAATATAGGGGTCTGGTCTGGGTCTAATATTAATATAGGGGTCTGGTCTGGGTCTAATATTAATATAGGGGTCTGTTCTGGGTCTAATATTAATATAGGGGTCTGGTCTGGGTCTAATATTAATATAGGGGTCTGGTCTGGGTCTAATATTAATATAGGGGTCTGGTCTGGGTCTAATATTAATATAGAGGTCTGGTCTGGGTCTAATATTAATATAGGGATCTGGTCTGGGTCTAATATTAATATAGGGGTCTGTTCTGGGTCTAATATTAATATAGGGGTCTGGTCTGGGTCTAATATTAATATAGGGGTCTGGTCTGGAGTTTAATATTAATATAGGGATCTGGTCTGGGTCTAATATTAATATAGGGGTCTGGTCTGGGTCTAATATTAATATAGGGGTCTGGTCTGGGTCTAATATTAATATAGGGGGCTGGTCTGGGTCTAATATTAATATAAATGTATGTTCTGGAGTCTCATTAAAAGAGTCTAGTCTGGGGTCTAATATTAATATAGGGATCTGGTCTGGGTCTAATATTAATATAGGGATCTTGTCTGGTTCTAATATTAATATACGGGTCTGGTCTGGGTCTAATATTAATATAGGGGTCTGGTCTGGGTCTAATATTAATATAGGGGTCTGGTCTGGGTCTAATATTAATATAGGGGTCTGGTCTGGGTCTAATATTAATATAGGGATCTGGTCTGGGTCTAATATTAATATAGAGGTCTGGTCTGGGTCTAATATTAATATAGAGGTCTGGTCTGGGTCTAATATTAATATAGGGGTCTGGTCTGGGTCTAATATTAATATAGGGATCTGGTCTGGGTCTAATATTAATATAGGGGTCTGGTCTGGGTCTAATATTAATATAGGGGTCTGTTCTGGGTCTAATATTAATATAGGGATCTGGTCTGGGTCTAATATTAATATAGGGGTCTGGTCTGGGTCTAATATTAATATAGGGGTCTGGTCTGGGTCTAATATTAATATAGGGGTCTGGTCTGGGTCTAATATTAATATAGGGGTCTGTTCTGGGTCTAATATTAATATAGGGGTCTGTTCTGGGTCTAATATTAATATAGGGATCTGGTCTGGGTCTAATATTAATATAGAGGTCTGGTCTGGGTCTAATATTAATATAGGGGTCTGGTCTGGGTCTAATATTAATATAGGGGTCTGGTCTGGGTCTAATATTAATATAGGGGTCTGTTCTGGGTCTAATATTAATATAGGGGTCTGGTCTGGGTCTAATATTAATATAGGGGTCTGGTCTGGGTCTAATATTAATATAGGGGTCTGGTCTGGGTCTAATATTAATATAGGGGTCTGGTCTGGGTCTAATATTAATATAGGGATCTGGTCTGGGTCTAATATTAATATAGGGGTCTGTTCTGGGTCTAATATTAATATAGGGGTCTGGTCTGGGTCTAATATTAATATAGGGGTCTGGTCTGGAGTTTAATATTAATATAGGGATCTGGTCTGGGTCTAATATTAATATAGGGATCTGGTCTGGGTCTAATATTAATATAGGGGTCTGGTCTGGGTCTAATATTAATATAGGGGTCTGGTCTGGAGTTTAATATTAATATAGGGGTCTGGTCTGGGTCTAATATTAATATAGGGGTCTGGTCTGGGTCTAATATTAATATAGGGGTCTGGTCTGGGTCTAATATTAATATAAATGTATGTTCTGGAGTCTCATTAAAAGAGTCTAGTCTGGGGTCTAATATTAATATAGGGATCTGGTCTGGGTCTAATATTAATATAGGGATCTTGTCTGGTTCTAATATTAATATACTGGTCTGGTCTGGGTCTAATATTAATATAGGGGTCTGGTCTGGGTCTAATATTAATATAGGGGTCTGTTCTGGGTCTAATATTAATATAGGGGTCTGGTCTGGGTCTAATATTATTATAGGGGTCTGTTCTGGGTCTAATATTAATATAGGGGTCTGGTCTGGGTCTAATATTAATATAGGGGTCTGGTCTGGGTCTAATATTAATATAGGGGTCTGTTCTGGGTCTAATATTAATATAGGGGTCTGGTCTGGGTCTAATATTAATATAGGGATCTTGTCTGGTTCTAATATTAATATAGGGGTCTGGTCTGGGTCTAATATTAATATAGGGATCTTGTCTGGTTCTAATATTAATATAGGGGTCTGGTCTGGGTCTAATATTAATATAGGGGTCTGGTCTGGGTCTAATATTAATATAGGGGTCTGGTCTGGGTCTAATATTAATATAGGGATCTGGTCTGGGTCTAATATTAATATAGGGGTCTGTTCTGGGTCTAATAATAATATTGGGGTCTGGTCTGGGTCTAATATTAATATAGGGGTCTGGTCTGGAGTTTAATATTAATATAGGGATCTGGTCTGGGTCTAATATTAATATAGGGGTCTGGTCTGGGTCTAATATTAATATAGGGGTCTGGTCTGGGTCTAATATTAATATAGGGATCTGGTCTGGGTCTAATATTAATATAGAGGTCTGGTCTGGGTCTAATATTAATATAGGGGTCTGGTCTGGGTCTAATATTAATATAGGGGTCTGGTCTGGGTCTAATATTAATATAGGGGTCTGGTCTGGGTCTAATATTAATATAGGGGTCTGGTCTGTGTCTAATATTAATATAGGGATCTGGTCTGGGTCTAATATTAATATAGGGGTCTGGGTCTAATATTAATATAGGGGTCTGGTCTGGGTCTAATATTAATATAGGGATCTGGTCTGGGTCTAATATTAATATAGATATCTGGTCTGGGTCTAATATTAATATAGATATCTGGTCTGGGTCTAATATTAATATAGGGGTCTGGTCTGGGTCTAATATTAATATAGAGGTCTGGTCTGGGTCTAATATTAATATAGGGGTCTGGTCTGGGTCTAATATTAATATAGGGATCTGGTCTGGGTCTAATATTAATATAGGGGTCTGGTCTGGGTCTAATATTAATATAGGGGTCTGTTCTGGGTCTAATATTAATATAGGGATCTGGTCTGGGTCTAATATTAATATAGGGGTCTGGTCTGGGTCTAATATTAATATAGGGGTCTGGTCTGGGTCTAATATTAATATAGGGGTCTGGTCTGGGTCTAATATTAATATAGGGGTCTGTTCTGGGTCTAATATTAATATAGGGGTCTGGTCTGGGTCTAATATTAATATAGGGGTCTGGTCTGGGTCTAATATTAATATAGGGGTCTGGTCTGGGTCTAATATTAATATAGAGGTCTGGTCTGGGTCTAATATTAATATAGGGATCTGGTCTGGGTCTCATATTAATATAGGGGTCTGTTCTGGGTCTAATATTAATATAGGGGTCTGGTCTGGGTCTAATATTAATATAGGGGTCTGGTCTGGGTCTAATATTAATATAGGGGTCTGGTCTGTGTCTAATATTAATATAGGGATCTGGTCTGGGTCTAATATTAATATAGGGGTCTGGGTCTAATATTAATATAGGGGTCTGGTCTGGGTCTAATATTAATATAGGGATCTGGTCTGGGTCTAATATTAATATAGATATCTGGTCTGGGTCTAATATTAATATAGGGATCTGGTCTGGGTCTAATATTAATATAGGGGTCTTGTCTGGGTCTTGTCTGCACTACCTAGGTTAATACGATTAATCCCCAATCCCCACAGTTTTAAGCGTGCCCTAAAAACTCATTTGTTCAGACTGGCCTACCGCCTCAATGCATTAACCTAACGATCCCTGTGTGGCCTATTTATAATTAAAAAAAAAAAAAAAAAAAAGGTTCCTCGCATCATGTTCTCATACACTTTATGCAGTTAATAGCCCTCTGTGTCTGTACTGTTACATACTTAGGCAGTTAACTGGTTCATGCAGCTTTACATGAACACCTGAGCCTTAAGGCCCCTTCACATTAAGCGACGCTGCAGCGATACCGACAACGATCCGGATCGCTGCAGCGTCGCTGTTTGGTCGCTGGAGAGCTGTCACACAGACCGCTCTCCAGCGACCAACGATGCCGGTAACCAGGGTAAACATCGGGTAACTAAGCGCAGGGCCGCGCTTAGTAACCCGATGTTTACCCTGGATACCATGCTAAAAGTTAAAAAAAACAAACACTAGATACTTACCTACCGCTGTCTGTCCTCCAGCGCTGCGCTCTGCTTCTCTGCTCTCCTCCTGTACTGGCTGTGAGCCGGAAAGCAGAGCGGTGACGTCACCGCTCTGCTTTCCGGCTCACAGCCAGTACAGGAGGAGTGCAGAGCGCAGCGCTGGAGGACAGACGGCTGTAGGTAAGTATCTAGTGTTTGTTTTTTTTTACTTTTAGCATGGTAACCAGGGTAAACATCGGGTTACTAAGCGCGGCCCTGCGCTTAGTTACCCGATGTTTACCCTGGTTACCAGTGAAGACATCGCTGGATCGGTGTCACACACGCCGATCCAGCGATGTCTGCAGGGAGTCCAGCGACGAAATAAAGTTGTGGACTTTATTCAGCGACCAACGATCTCCCAGCAGGGGCCTGATCGTTGGTCGCTGTCACACATAACGATTTCATTAACGATATCGTTGCTACGTCACAAATAGCAACGATATCGTTAACAATATCGTTATGTGTGAAGGTACCTATACACTATGGCTGGTCCGAATAACTAAAGCAATTGTTACCATCCACCTATCGTGTCTCCCCTATTCCTCATAGTTTGTAAGCTTGCGAGCAGGGCCCTCATTCCTCCTGGTATCTGTTTTGAACTGTATTTCTGTTTTGCTGTAATGTCTATTGTCTGTACAATTCCCCTCTATAATTTGTAAAGCGCTGCGGAATATGTTGGCGCTATATAAATAAAAATTATTATTATTATTATTATTATAGATATCTGGTCTGGGTCTAATATTAATATAGGGATCTGGTCTGGGTCTAATATTAATATAGAGGTCTGGTCTGGGTCTAATGTTAATATAGGGATCTGGTCTGGGTCTAATATTAATATAGGGGTCTGGTCTGGGTCTAATATTAATATAGGGGTCTGGTCTGGGTCTAATATTAATATAAGGATCTGGTCTGGGTCTAATATTAATATAGGGGTCTGGTCTGGGTCTAATATTAATATAGAGGTCTGGTCTGGGTCTAATATTAATATAGGGATCTGGTCTGGGTCTAATATTAATATAGAGGTCTGGTCTGGGTCTAATATTAATATAGGGGTCTCGTCTGGGTCTAATATTAATATAGAGGTCTGGTCTGGGTCTAATATTAATATAGGGATCTGGTCTGGGTCTAATATTAATATAGGGGTCTGGTCTGGGTCTAATATTAATATAGGGGTCTGGTCTGGGTCTAATATTAATATAGGGGTCTGGTCTGGGTCTAATATTAATATAGGGGTCTGGTCTGGGTCTAATATTAATATAGAGGTCTGGTCTGGGTCTAATATTAATATAGGGGTCTCGTCTGGGTCTAATATTAATATAGGGGTCTGGTCTGGGTCTAATATTAATATAGGGGTCTGGTCTGGGTCTAATATTAATATAGAGGTCTGGTCTGGGTCTAATATTAATATAGGGGTCTCGTCTGGGTCTAATATTAATATAGAGGTCTGGTCTGGGTCTAATATTAATATAGGGATCTGGTCTGGGTCTAATATTAATATAGGGGTCTGGTCTGGGTCTAATATTAATATAGGGATCTGGTCTGGGTCTAATATTAATATAGATATCTGGTCTGTCGTCTAATGTTAATAAAGGAGTCTGGTCTGGGGTCTAATATTAATATAGAAGTGTGTTCTGGGGTCTCATATTATTGCAAGGGTCTGGTCTGGGATCTCATTAATAAAGGGGTCTGACCTGGGGTCTAATATTAATGTAGGGGTCTGGTCTGGTGTCTAATATTAATATAAGGGTGTGTTCTATGGTCTCATATTATGTCAAGAGTCTTGAATTAATATACCGTAGTCTAGTCTGATATAAATATATGAATCTGTTTTGGAGTCTGAACTTAATTTAGGGGTCTGGTCTGGGGACTGGTAATAGTATGCCATTCATATAGGACTTCTGACTATATTTTAGGTTTCTGAATTGAATTAAGGTGTCTTAAGGAATTTAGGGGGTCTAATCTGGACTCTGATAATATTTTTAGAGGGTCTCGTTTGGGGCCTGAATATATTTATTTAGACTTTGATTTTAGTATAGGAAATGCAAATCTATTCAGGGGGCTTGTTTTGGCTCTGAATTTATTTAGGGTCTGATTGTAATATAGAAGATATAAATAAATGTATTCCGGGGGGGGTCTAAAATTAATTTAAGGGTCTGAACTTATTTAGAATGTTGTTTCTAAATGCCAAGCCTAAGTTTTACAAGGACCCTCTATTCGAGTAGTGAAAGGCTGTCCTAGGGGGACATCTCTAGATATGGGGGTCCCCATCTTTACAGGATACCCAAACAGCCAAAAGAATGCACTCCAGCGACTGTGCTGCTGGGATCTGTAGTTGTATAATAGCTGTATAGCCGCAGCATTACACCCCTAGTGACTTTTTTTTCGTTTTTACTTTAGGATCAGTCATATGATCATAATCACAGATGACACATGGAGAGGAGGATGACACCGTCATGTGCCGCCCCCGGGGAATTTACACAGCAAACATGGCAGACACGTGAAAAGTGCTGTGATTATCAGAGGACATAACTGATCTGTAATAAAGTTAACCCCTGGCTGGCATCACAAGAAAATGGGCAAATGAATGGCTAGCAGTTTATCGACATGTAAAGGGAGTTAATGCAGCACACTAATACGTCCCAATATGTCCAAGAATAGGTGCAGGACCGTCAGCACGTACCAACCGATCTAGCTACATGTATCTAAATCAAGATAATGTTTGCTGAGCCGTGTATCTATTCATATCATGTGTGATACTATCTGCTGAGCTGTGTATCTAATCCTATCCTGTGTGATACTATTTGCTGAGCTGTGTATCTAATCCTATCCTGTGTGATACTGTCTGCTGAGCCGTGTATCTAATCCTATCCTGTGTGATACTGTCTGCTGAGCCGTGTATCTAATCCTATCCTGTGTGATACTGTCTGCTGAGCTGTGGATCTAATCCTATCCTGTGTGATACTATTTGCTGAGCTGTGTATCTAATCCTATCCTATGTGATACTGTCTGCTGAGCTGTGTATCTAATCCTATCATGTTTGATACTGTCTGCTGAGCTGTGTATCTAATCCTATCATGTGTGATACTGTCTGCTGAGCTGTGTATCTAATCCTATCATGTGTGATACTATTTGCTGAGCTGTGTATCTAATCCTATCCTGTGTGATACTGTCTGCTGAGCCGTGTATCTAATCCTATCCTGCGTGATACTGTCTGCTGAGCTGTGTATCTAATCCTATCCTGTGTGATACTGTCTGCTGAGCTGTGTATCTAATCCTATCATGTGTGATACTGTCTGCTGAGCTGTGTATCTAATCCTATCCTGTGTGATACTGTCTGCTGAGCTGTGTATCTAATCCTATCATATATGATACTGTCTGCTGAGCTGTGTATCTAATCCTAAGCTGTGTGATACTGTCTGCTAAACCGTGTATCTGATCCTATCCTGTGTGATACTGTCTTCTGAGCTGTGTATCTAATCCTATCCTGTGTGATACTGTCTGCTGAGCTGTGTATCTAATCCTATCCTGTGTGATACTGTCTGCTGAGCTGTGTATCTAATCCTATCCTGTGTGATACTATCTGCTGAGCTGTGTATCTAATCCTATCCTGTGTGATACTGTCTGCTGAGCTGTGTATCTAATCCTATCCTGTGTGATACTATCTGCTGAGCTGTGTATCTAATCCTATCCTGTGTGATACTGTCTGCTGAGCTGTGTATCTAATCCTATCCTGCGTGATACTATCTGCTGAGCTGTGTATCTAATCCTATCCTGTGTGATACTGTCTGCTGAGCTGTGTATCTAATCCTATCATGTGTGATAATATCTGCTGAGCTTTGTATCTAATCCTATCATGTGTGATGCTATCTGCTGAGCTGTGTATCTAATCCTATCCTGTGTGATACTGTCTGCTGAGCTGTGTATCTATTCCTATCATGTGTGATACTATCTGCTGAGCTGTGTATCTAATCCTATCCTGCGTGATACTATCTGCTGAGCTGTGTATCTAATCCTATCCTGTGTGATACTGTCTGCTGAGCTGTGTATCTAATCCTATCCTGTGTGATACCGTCTGCTGAGCTGTGTATCTAATCCTATCATATGTGATACTGTCTGCTGAGCTGTGTATCTAATCCTATCATGTGTGATACTGTCTGCTGAGCTGTGTATCTAATCCTATCATGTGTGATACTGTCTGCTGAGCTGTATATCTAATCCTATCATGTGTGATACTGTCTGCTGAGCTGTATATCTAATCCTATCCTGTGTTATACTGTCTGCTGAGCTGTGTATCTAATCCTATCCTGTGTTATACTGTTTGCTGAGCTGTGTATCTATTCCTATCATGTGTGATACTGTCAGCTGAGCTGTATATCTAATCCTATCATGTGTGATACTGTCTGCTGAGCTGTGTATCTAATCCTATCATGTGTGATACTGTCTGCTGAGCTGTATATCTAATCCTATCATGTGTGATACTGTCTGCTGAGCTGTATATCTAATCCTATCATGTGTGATACTGTCTGCTGAGCTGTGTATCTAATCCTATCCTGTGTTATACTGTCTGCTGAGCTGTGTATCTAATCCTATCCTGTGTTATACTGTTTGCTGAGCTGTGTATCTATTCCTATCATGTGTGATACTGTCAGCTGAGCTGTGTATCTAATCCTATCCTGTGTGATACTATTTGCTGAGCTGTGTATCTAATCCTATCCTATGTGATACTGTCTGCTGAGCTGTGTATCTAATCCTATCATGTTTGATACTGTCTGCTGAGCTGTGTATCTAATCCTATCATGTGTGATACTGTCTGCTGAGCTGTGTATCTAATCCTATCATGTGTGATACTATTTGCTGAGCTGTGTATCTAATCCTATCCTGTGTGATACTGTCTGCTGAGCCGTGTATCTAATCCTATCCTGCGTGATACTGTCTGCTGAGCTGTGTATCTAATCCTCTCCTGTGTGATACTGTCTGCTGAGCTGTGTATCTAATCCTATCCTGTGTGATACTGTCTGCTGAGCTGTGTATCTAATCCTATCCTGTGTGATACTGTCTGCTGAGCTGTGTATCTAATCCTATCATATATGATACTGTCTGCTGAGCTGTGTATCTAATCCTAAGCTGTGTGATACTGTCTGCTAAACCGTGTATCTGATCCTATCCTGTGTGATACTGTCTGCTGAGCTGTGTATCTAATCCTATCCTGTGTGATACTGTCTGCTGAGCTGTGTATCTAATCCTATCCTGTGTGATACTGTCTGCTGAGCTGTGTATCTAATCCTATCCTGTGTGATACTATCTGCTGAGCTGTGTATCTAATCCTATCCTGTGTGATACTGTCTGCTGAGCTGTGTATCTAATCCTATCCTGTGTGATACTATCTGCTGAGCTGTGTATCTAATCCTATCCTGTGTGATACTGTCTGCTGAGCTGTGTATCTAATCCTATCCTGTGTGATACTATCTGCTGAGCTGTGTATCTAATCCTATCCTGTGTGATACTGTCTGCTGAGCTGTATATCTAATCCTATCATGTGTGATACTGTCTGCTGAGCTGTGTATCTAATCCTATCCTGTGTTATACTGTCTGCTGAGCTGTGTATCTAATCCTATCCTGTGTTATACTGTTTGCTGAGCTGTGTATCTAATCCTATCCTGTGTGATACTGTCTGCTGAGCTGTATATCTAATCCTATCATGTGTGATACTGTCTGCTGAGCTGTGTATCTAATCCTATCCTGTGTTATACTGTCTGCTGAGCTGTGTATCTAATCCTATCTTGTGTTATACTGTTTGCTGAGCTGTGTATCTATTCCTATCATGTGTGATACTGTCAGCTGAGCTGTATATCTAATCCTTTCATGTGTGATACTGTCTGCTGAGCTGTGTATCTATTCCTATCATGTGTGATACTGTCTGCTGAGCTGTGTATCTATTCCTATCCTGTGTGATACTGTCTGCTGAGCCGTGTATCTAATCCTATCCTGTGTGATACTGTCTGCTGAGCTGTTTATCTATTCCTATCCTGTGTTATACTGTCTGCTGAGCTGTGTATCTAATCCTATCCTGTGTTATACTGTCTGCTGAGCTGTGTATCTAATCCTATCCTGTGTTATACTGTCTGCTGAGCTGTGTATCTAATCCTATCCTGTGTGATACTGTCTGCTGAGCTGTGTATCTAATCCTATCCTGTGTTATACTGTTTGCTGAGCTGTGTATCTATTCCTATCATGTGTGATACTGTCAGCTGAGCTGTGTATCTATTCCTATCATGTGTGATACTGTCTGCTGAGCTGTGTATCTAATCCTATCCTGTGTTATACTGTTTGCTGAGCTGTATATCTAATCCTATCATGTGTGATACTGTCTGCTGAGCTGTGTATCTATTCCTATCATGTGTGATACTGTCTGCTGAGCTGTGTATCTAATCCTATCATGTGTGATACTGTCTGCTGAGCTGTGTATCTAATCCTATCCTGTGTGATACTGTCTGTTGAGCTGTGTATCTATTCCTATCCTGTGTGATACTGTCTGCTGAGCTGTGTATCTAATCCTATCATGTGTGATACTGTCTGCTGAGCTGTGTATCTAATCCTATCCTGTGTGATACTGTCTGCTGAGCCGTATATCTAATCCTATCATGTGTGATACTGTCTGCTGAGCTGTGTATCTAATCCTATCCTGTGTTATACTGTCTGCTGAGCTGTGTATCTAATCCTATCCTGTGTTATACTGTTTGCTGAGCTGTGTATCTAATCCTATCCTGTGTGATACTGTCTGCTGAGCTGTATATCTAATCCTATCATGTGTGATACTGTCTGCTGAGCTGTGTATCTAATCCTATCCTGTGTTATACTGTCTGCTGAGCTGTGTATCTAATCCTATCCTGTTATACTGTCTGCTGAGCTGTGTATCTAATCCTATCCTGTGTTATACTGTCTGCTGAGCTGTGTATCTATTCCTATCATGTGTGATACTGTCAGCTGAGCTGTATATCTAATCCTATCATGTGTGATACTGTCTGCTGAGCTGTGTATCTAATCCTATCCTGTGTTATACTGTCTGCTGAGCTGTGTATCTAATCCTATCCTGTTATACTGTCTGCTGAGCTGTGTATCTAATCCTATCCTGTGTGATACTGTCTGCTGAGCTGTGTATCTATTCCTATCATGTGTGATACTGTCAGCTGAGCTGTATATCTAATCCTCTCCTGTGTGATACTGTCTGCTGAGCTGTGTATCTAATCCTATCCTGTGTGATACTGTCTGCTGAGCTGTGTATCTAATCCTATCATGTGTGATACTGTCTGCTGAGCTGTGTATCTATTCCTATCATGTGTGATACTGTCAGCTGAGCTGTATATCTAATCCTCTCCTGTGTGATACTGTCTGCTGAGCTATGTATCTAATCCTATCCTGTGTGATACTGTCTGCTGAGCCGTGTATCTATTCCTATCCTGTGTGATACTGTCTGCTGAGCTGTGTATCTAATCCTATCATGTGTGATACTGTCAGCTGAGCTATTCCTGGTATGGAATAGTTAGTACCGACCAGAAGTGCTGTGAATCACGTATGATGGTGTATTAGTCACTCAATTTAGGTTTGTAATGTGTGATACTGGTTGCTGAGCCCGGTACCTAAGCTTGTCATGTGTGACAGTCCCAGAGACTCTCTTGCCATCTGTTTTACGCCTTGCTTTACTTCACAGAACTGCTGGTGGCGGCACCTTTTCTGAATGTAACGGGGACGATGTGGTATGGTACGTGACACAGTAAGCACCATCTCTGGGTAACAATGGCTGCATTCTACCAGGGAATGTCCGATGCCAAGACCTGGCAGCTCGCTGACAATTAACTGCTTGTTAAATACCACAGTTTATAGTGCTTTATGAGATTATTGGTGACAACCGTCATTGGATCCAGTTCAAGGCACTGACTATAGAGTTGGGATGTGTATTTCTGGCATTAGTTAGTGATGAAACTGCAAGTCCATGGCACAGTACGAGCCATGGGTGGTGTAGGGTCAGTACGAGCCATGGGTGGTGTAGGGTCCTGGACCCCTACCATATGCAAAAGATAATTCCGCCATCTTCGAGTAGAATGATTTCAACATGCGCAATCATTTTAAGCATGTGTATAGGGGGTCTAATGCAATTTGGAATGGGGAGGTGGCTGCACATTCACAGCTTACTCTATTCTTTTCCATGGTACTTTCAAAATAACTGAGCATTGATGTCGGAAGAAAGAAGTATTGGGCTGTGAGATTTTAACATGCTCAATTCACCTTTACTGGAATTCGAAAAATACTTGAACACGCTTTTTGATTTTTTGGGGGCAATTTTGGGACCTTCCAGAAGTGAATGCAGAAAGTGATATAAGCACGTCCACCTCTCAATCACAGTGTCGTGAAAGATGTGTGGATCCCTTCTTCACAAATGTCACCGTGACAGGTCCACATCAATTATAACTAATGTTGTATCTGAATGTAGTTACCCTTTAAATCGCTTCCTGGCAGGACCCCTAAAAAATAGTGGATGTTGGTTAGTAAAATTGGAGGTGACTAATGTCTGTTGTTGTTTTTTGTACTGGAGGAAGTTTGCTCCTGATAAGTGTCCTTGAGAAGTGGTTGCTTGTCTTCTCGCCAGGCATGAGGGCAATCTCCCAGCTCATCTACAGTCAAAACAGAAAACAAGACCTGTGTGGGCGGATGGATGGGTGGGCGGTCGGCTGGAGGTGGGGAGAAGGCACCTGCTCTTCCTAATATACAGGTGAGGTGGGACCTTAGTCTTTATACATTCTGCTTCTGACCTCTCTGGAAACTGCTGCCATTTTGGTGCGCTCCCCTCATTTCGGTAAGGGATGTTTACTATCATTTAACAGTTAATATACATTTAAAGGGTTAGTCAACTCGAAAGCGAAAACTGGTGGTAGAGCTTAATCTCAATATTCCACTTTTTTTTATCCCACACTCAAAGAGGTCATGAAAGCTGAGATATAGGTAGATGTTTGATGGGGGCTTTGCACTGCAGAGCTGGTACCTGTGTTGTGTGCCATGTGATAATTTACTGATCGGTAGGGGTCTGACCGCTGGGACCTGCACTGATCAGCAGAGTGGGTTTTTTTTTATCAATATTAGAATGCGCATCCTCAACCGCCGCTCCATTAATTCCTTAGAAGGCTGCCGAGTGCTGCACTAGGCTTTTTCCACCAGATCCATATAGAATGAATGGAGCTGCGGTCGCACGTTCGCTCTGCGGCTCCATCCTAGCAGGGATAAAAGTGCCTCATTCTACCAATAATGGCGGAATCTCCACTTATTTGTAAGTTATCATTCTTTGGATAGGTGGTAACTTATCTTCACTAGATAACCTCGTTAAATGATAAAAAAAAGTTGAAATTTGTAAAAAAAAAAAAATGTTTAGACACTTTTCCATCAATTTAAGCTGTATGATGGCTTTGCTTTTGCGAGGCAAGCTGACGCTTTTATTGGCACCATCTTGGGATACATACAACATTTTGATAATTTTTTTTTGCATTTTTAGAGAGGCGCAGTGATGAAATAACAAAATTAAAATCTGGTTGTTTTTTTTTGCTTTACGGAATTTACAAGTCCGATTAAATAATTTTCTATTTTGATAGATGCAAATTTTACTGATACAGCAATATTACATTTATTTATGTTTTTAATTTTTATTTCTTTGTTTTAAACTGTGAGTATATACAGTATATACCGGTGTATATATATTTTATATATATATATATATATATATATATATATATATATACTAGATGGTGGCCCGATTCTAACGCATCGGGTATTCTAGAATATGCATGTCCACGTAGTATATTGCACAGCCCACGTAGTATATTGCACAGCCACATAGTATATTGCCCAGCCACGTAGTATATTGCCCAGCCACATAGTATATTGCCCAGCCATGTAGTATATTGCCCAGCCACGTATTATATTGCCCAGCCACGTAGTATATTGCCCAGCCACGTAGTATATTGCCCAGTCACGTAGTATATTGCCCAGCCACGTAGTATATTGCCCAGCCACGTAGTATATTGCACAGCGACGTAGTATACAGCACACAGCCACATAGCATACAGCACAGACACGTAGTATATTGGCCAGTCACATAGTATATTGGCCAGTCACATAGTATATTGCCCAGCCACGTAGTATATTGCCCAGCCACGTAGTATATTGCCCAGCCACGTATGTAACAGGTTAAAAAAGACTTAAAATAAAAAAATAAACATACTCACCCCTCCGAAGGCCCCTTGAAGTCCTGGTGCCTGTGTGCGGTGCACCCGGCAGCTTCCGGTCCCAGGGTTGGTATGAGCGCAGGACCTGTGATGACGTCGCGGTCACATGACCGTGACGTCATGGCAGGTCCTTCTCGCATAGCATCCTTGGCACCGGAACCTGCCGCTTGCACTGCCGAGGACAGGACGCGACATCCGAGGGTGAGAATAAGGTTGTTGTTTTTTTTTATTATTATTATTTTTGACATTAGATCTTTTTACTATTGATGCTGTATAGGCAGCATCAATAGTAAAAACTTCGACACACAGGGTTAATAGCGGCGGTAACGGAGTGAGTTTCCCGCGGCATAAAGCGGTCCGTTACCGCTCGCATTAACCCTGTGTGAGCGGTGACTGGAGGGGAGTATGGAGCGGGCACCGGGCACTGACTGCAGGGGAGTCGGGAGGGACTAATCAGACTGTGGCCGTCACTGATTGGTCGCGGTAGCCATGACCGGCAGCTGGCGAGACCAATCAGCGACTGGATTTCCATGACAGACAGAGGCCGCGACCAATGAATATCCATGACAGACAGACAGACAGACAGACAGACGGAAGTGACCCTTAGACAATTATATAGTAGATATACCCAGTATATATAATAATAATAATAATAATTTTTATTTATATAGCGCCAACATATTCCGCAGCGCTTTACAAATTATAGAGGGGACTTGTACATACAATAGACATTACAGCATAACAGAAATACAGTTCAAAACAGATACCAAGAGGAGTGAGGGCCCTGCTCGTAAGCTTACAAACTATGAGGAAAAGGGGAGACACGAGAGGTGGATGGTAACAATTGCTATAGTTATTCGGACCAGCCATAGTGTAAGGCTTGGGTGTTCATGTAAAGCTGCATGAACCAGTTAATTAATTTTTTTTTTTTTTTTAATATAGGCCACACAGGGATCGTTAGGTTAATGCATTGAGGCGGTAGGCCAGTCTGAACAAATGAGTTTTTAGGGCACGCTTAAAACTGTGGGGATTGGGGATTAATCGTATTATCCTAGGTAGTGCATTCCATATATATATATATATATATATATATTTTTTTCTCTCTTATATTTTTTTTCTTCTATTATTTTTTTTTTTTTTAACTTTATTTTTTAGTCCCCTTTAGGGACCGAAACCTGCAATTGTCTATATATTGCATTTTAGGAAAATTAAGGATCTCCTATGTGTCCAGGCACAGGACACATGCTGGGCATAACGGGAGTACTAAGACGGTAGACGTTAACATCCCACAATGCTGGGAGCATGAAGTGGTTCACCCTTGGGATCCCATTGGGATCACATGCTGCTTATGGAGGCTAGCAGTGCATGTAAGGAGTAAACAGTGAATATGAAGATGTAAGGGTATCATAAAGTGTGATAACTCAAGTAAATATCTCTAAGGCTGGTTTCACATTTGCGTTTTTTGATGCATGCGTTTTTGCATGTGGTAAAAAAAAAACGTGGCGTTTTGACACGTTTACATGCGTTTTTTCATGCGTTTGCGTTTTTTAAACGCATGCTGACAAATGTGTGACAGCTGCCAATCATCAAAATAAAGTAAAAAACCCACTATAAATAGAAATAGTTAGGGGTAGGGTTAGGGGTAGGGATCATAACCCTAATCCTAAAGGGATCCTAACCCTACCGCTAACCCTAACCCTAAGGGATCCTAACCCTACCCCTAACCCTACCTCTAACCCTAAGGGATCCTAACCCTAACCCTACCCCTAACCCTAAGGGATCCTAACCCTAACCCTACCTCTAACCCTAAGGGATCCTAACCCTACCCCTAACCCTAAGGGATCCTAATGCTACCCCTAACCCTACCTCTAACCCTAAGGGATCCTAACCCTACCCCTAATCCTAACCCTAAAGGGATTAGGGTTAGGGGTAGGGTTAGGATCCCTTAGGGGTAGGGTTAGGGTTAAGGTTAGGGGTAGGGTTATGGTTAGGATCCCTTAGGGTTAGGGGTAGGGTTAGGGGTAGGGTTAGGGTTAGGATCCCTTAGGGTTAGAGGTAGGGTTAGGGTTAGGATCCCTTAGGGTTTAGGGTTAGGGGTAAGGTTAGGGGTAGGGTTAGGGTTAGGGATAGGGTTAGGATCCCTTTATCACCTTTATGTTGGGGGGTGGCATATCAGTGTGTTTTCTGTTTTTTTAATAGAAAAACGCATGCGTTTTTAACGCAAAAAAAAACGCATGCACAAAAAAACGCATGCGTCCCCATTGACTCCAATGTATTTTTTGACCCCAAAAAAACGCATGAAAACGCATGCGTATTTTTTGGTCCAAAAAACGCCTCTCAAAAATACTACAAGTTGCATTTCTGAAAATGAACGCATGCAGTAAAAAAACGCATGCGTTTCAAAACACGACCAAACGCGTACACACAAAAACGCATGCATTTTCAATGTTAAATATAGGAAAAAAAACGCATGCGTTTTTTTGAAAAAAAAAACGCTGCAGACAAAAACGCAAGTGTGAAACCACCCTAAGTAGCTCAGCTTTAGACTTGTGAAATAATGAGTGAAGTGGGATCTTACCTTTAATGGTTTGTTGACATGTTGCAGATTTTTTGTGCTGATTAGCCTGCTGAAAATCCATATTGTTTAGTGCACATTGCCTAGGTTACAGGCCACCTCCGCAGACTATCAGCGGTGGCCAGTCTCCTGGGCAAAGAGCACAGTTCTTAGACAGTTCTTCTGTAAGTACATGTTCTGTACTAAAGCTGGGCAGATCACTGGATCCATCCAGGTTCAGTCTCACCTGTGCTTCTCCAATTTTCTCGCCTGGTAGGTGGATTATAGATTATGGAATAAACCCCAAGCTATCTACACAGGAAGATAAAAAAAATAGGAGAAATATGTATTTACTGTCATTAGATTGTTCCAAAAACAAGGGCAAAATGTGACCTTAAATTCACTATAAACAGCAGCACATTTGTTGTGAGTTACTTATGGGATGGGGCTTGTTTACTGCAAAGGTATTCACAGCTAATTCGGCCAAAGGTTCATGTATTTTTCATGGAGGAGTGTAGTAAGCTACTGCCACACAAATTTGGCAGCATCCCTTTCTTCCAGGGAGACAAAAGGATCCAACTTTGTAATTCAGCATGCTCTATCCTTTTCTCCCTTAACAACATCCGTGTATGGAGTCTCGGGAAGCCCCTCATACACATCAGATGGTCGATGAGTCCCAACAGGTTCAGCCAACTTTAATGTGCTTGGTAGCCTCTTGACCGAATGCTCATTTTGCCGACAGTTATTCTTCCCGACCCCCATACACATGCATGATTGATCAAGCGTCCATGTGATTTCAATGGGAAAAGGGGATTAGACCAATCAAATATCTCTGGCACTGGCTATCTCCCAAGGTAACAAATGGATCAAGAGTAGTGATGAGCAAGTATACACATTGCTCAGGTTTTCCTGAGCACGCTCGGGTGACCTCCGAGTATTTATGACTGCTCGGAGATTTAGTTTTCATCGCCTCAGCTGAATGATTTACATCTACTAGCCAGGCGGAGTACATGTCGGGGTTGCCTGGTTGCTATGGAATCCCCACATGTAATCACTAATCAAGAGTTATAGTTAAACTTTCCCAATCCTTTTTTTTCTCAATATCATCTGTCATGGGACAGTCAGTAGTACAGCCATACAGATGGTAGGGGAGATTCCGTAGGCCCACATACACACTATATGGTTGGACAATCCCACAGAAATTAGCAAGTTCACCCAACATTAATCTAATGTGTGTAGACTTTTGATGATTAGCCTTTGCTAATTTTTTGTGTCTGATCACACGTGCAAGATCGTCATGTATTGTAAACATGTCATATTCGAATGAACAGGTCATGTGCACAATACCTGCCAAAAAAACACGTGTGTAATGCCATCGCTACCTGTCACTTCAAGTGCGGAAATGAATGGCTCATCTCCAGATAACCCCTTTACGTAATGTTATATGGTGGGGAATTTAGTACCTTTCATTTTTTACTGACAGTACTACTACATACACTCCAGTGGCAAAATGTAACAGTCAAAAACAGTTACTAAATGATTAACCATTTTCTAACATGTTCTCCTTCTTTCCCAGAAATGAGTATTTCTTGTGCACCACCGGTAATCATTACACCAGATGCAGACGTCTGGGAAATTGATACCAATACCTACGCTGACTGTGGGCATTTTGTGGACTGGGACCAATTCCCAAATAAGATTGAACCTCTGAAAACTTCCCATGTAGAACTTCCTCAATTGCAGAAGGAGCTGAAAAAGATGGCAAGAGAAGGAACTTGGGGTCAAAATAGAGCCCTGCGGGCTCAAGCCTACAACCAGATTATCAAAAATATTAATTGTCGGATATTTACACCTACTGCAACTGTTTTTCATGATGCGTCTGAACGCCTATTTGGGCAAAGTGGATTGAATGGTCACCCCTTGCCTGAATTCTTGGATGGTGGTATTATGCCAATGTACTGCCTTAATGTTCGAGGTGAAACTGCTGTGAAGAAGATACTCATATGCATTGGCGACCAGTATCCGGACATCACGTATTGTCCAGCATTGCCCGCTGTGGTGGCCCTCTTGATGCATTTCAGCGAAGATGAAGCGGAGTGCTTCGAAAGGACTTGCCGCCTTATTTCATGTACTGAACCACACAAGACTTACATTGAACAAAGCTTCTTGTCCAACGAAGCCTCCAGCATGACTTTTGGTGACCTAGCCAAAAAGTATTGCCAGGCTGGCCATAAGTTTGTCACTACACATTGTGAAAACTCATCGGAGGTCTTCTCAGATTGGTTGATGTGGATCTTTGGAGACTTGCCTTTTGAATACGTCGTTAGAGTCTTTGATATCTTCCTTCTGGAGGGAAACAAGGTGCTGTACAGGGTGGCTCTGGCCTTGCTTAAGCAGTACAAACTCCATGCGGAGTATGAGGGGCAGGATATTAAATGTGACATCCAGGAATTCGTCAAGAACATCTCCTGCCACGTTAGTGTGGAGAAGCTCTTGGAAAAGGCCTTCAGCATTCGCCTTTTCTCCCACAAGGAGATCTGGCTTCTACACATGGCCAACAGTAAGGCTTTATCGCAGAGTGGGATCACCGTCATGCAACGAAGGTGAATGGATATTTCAAGTGTAATTCTATCTTTGGTACCACGTTCTTAAGTGATAAGCAGGGGTACTTACTGCATACACTTTATTTTGGGGATCCCGACTTGTGGACCTCTACCAATGTTATATTGGTAGCACGGATAGTGTGTGACACAGGTTCTAGCCCTTTCATTAGTGTAATTACCCTTATAGAGTATGGGCTCATTAGATATGGTGGATTGAGATGCGCAATGACTCGTCTTGTAGATTGCGTTGACTTAGCAATAACTGTGTCCTGTTTTCTGATAGGCAACCGGTTCACATGTCCGTAGACATCTCAAACTTCACCTCGGAAATCGTAACGTCCCATGAAATGAGGGTGTTGTGGTCGTGGATTCCTGAACGCTACTCACTGTACCCCCCTGTTCTGTTGTTTTCTACCCTGGAGCATGGCTATAGTCTGCAGAGGTAACGTCCGCTAATCAAACATCTACAAAGGGTAACGATCACCACGACCGGTTAGATGGAGACCAGGGGCAAACCTACTGTAGAGGCGGCGACTACCTTTTCACTCTCCCTTTCCGTACTGACTGTAATATTTGCTAATTCTGCGTGAGCTATTATGTTCTAATCGGATGGGTCATGTTAGAGATGGGCAATTCAATTTGCTCTGTCCTGTCATGGTGTCCTAGCTGGTCCTCCATGGTAGCTCATGTCCATTTCTGACTGGCCGCCTCTGGCGCTTACTAAGGTCCACAACAACATGATGTCACAGCACGATGTACGACATATGGTCACGGGGCCTGGTAAGTGCAATGGGCACCTATTGTGAGGATGCCAGAAGTGAAGATTGTTTGCCATGTAGGACTAGACTGGAGACCCAGACAGCACAATCAAATTGCTCCCCTTTTGGGCGAACATAAATGCTAATTATTATGTTTGGCACCCTCTTAGCACTCTTTTGTTCTAGGTAATGCTGATATAGTATATTAACCATCATATGTAGCCCACCCGCCTTCTCCGATTCACTCTGAAGGTGCAGGAAAGTCTTTATAATGGTGCACCCTAGGTCTGACTGCTCAAAGATTCCCAAAAATAGCATGATTTGTACCCAGTCATCTTCCTATTTGGCATTGCTTTTAGAGATAGCTCTCTATGAGGAAAAAAAGCAATTTAATGCCTGAGTTCCTCTTGCAGAGCTGCTTGACTAAAATGCAGCTATATAATCTATTGCCGCTCCACTGCCAGGAGTCAAACAAAAATACATTTATCAAGGACAGGAAATAGGGATTATAGTAGAACATCGCTGAATATATTTTTGCATGCGGGGCTGTAATTGTGTAATGGAAGGTAACTGTAATTGTGTAATGGAAGGTAACGTCTTGTTCAGCTATTCTGCTTTATGTATGTTATCCGTGGTAAGCACTGCGAGTGTGGAGATAACCAAAAACTGCTACCTAGGACTGGCAGAAGACTAGGACTGGCAGAAGACTAGGACTGGCAGAAGACTAGGACTGGCAGAAGACTAGGACTGGCAGAAGACTAAGACTGACAGAAAACTGGGATTGTCAGAAGACTGGGATTGGCAGAAGACTAGGACTGGCAGAAGACTAGGACTAGCAGAAGACTGGGTTTGGCAGAAGACTGGGTTTGGCAGAAGACTAGGACTAGCAGAAGACTATGACTGGCAGAAGACTAGGACTAGCAGAAGACTAGGACTGGCAGAAGACTGGGATTGGCAGAAGACTATGACTGGCAGAAGACTGGGATTGGCAGAAGACTGGGATTGGCAGAAGACTAGGACTAGCAGAAGACTGGGCTTGGCAGAAGACTATGACTAGCAGAAGACTATGACTGGCAGAAGACTAGGACTGGCAGAAGAATAGAAGCTCTGAAGTGCACATAGGTCAACTATTATATAGAGTCAGGAAGGAGTCTCCTTATCAGAAAACCTACATAGAGTGTAGCCTGAAGTTAAGGGATATGAATACCTTCAAGGTAATGCATGTATTTTGGGCTAAGAATATTTTTTGCAATTGGGTTTTATTAAAAATGTTGCACCGTGGACTTCCGGGAGGCGGAGCTGTAAGATGGCCGCATTTTAACCCTGTAACCCTCGGAGCTGTTTTCGGTTTTGCGTTTTTGTTTTTCGCTCCCCTCCTTCCTAAAGCCATAACTGTTTTATTTTCAATATGGCTATGTGAGGGCTTATTTTTGGCGTGACGAGTTGTTCTTTTGAACGACACCATTGATTTTACCATGTCGTGTACTAGAAAACGGGAAAAAAAAATTCCAAGTGCGGTGAAATTGGAAAAAAAAGTGCAATCCGACTTTTGCTAGATTCATTAAATGCTAAAACGGACCTGCCACTATGATTCTCCAGGTCGTTACGAGTTCATAGACACCAAACATTTTTATTTTTAAGGTTCTTTTAAAAAAAAAAAAAATTCCAAACTTTGGTAAAAAAATAAATAAATAAAATAAATAAATTGCACAATTTTCCGATACTCATAGCGTCTCCATTTTTCGTGATCTGGGGTTGGCTGAGGGCTTATTTTTTGCGTGCCAAGCTGACATCTTAATGATACCATTTCGGTGCAGATACGTTCTTTTGATCGCCCAATGCAATGTTGCGTCGACCAAAAAAAAGGTAATTCTAGCATTTTGACTTTTCTTATCACTACGCCGTTTAGCAATCGGGTTACTTTTTTTATATTCATAGACAGGGCGATTCTGGACACGGTGATGCCAAACATGTGTATAAATCCAATCGAGATAAAGAAAGGCAGCACTCACCGATCCATCCGAGACAGTTTCTACGGGTCACCAGGAGGGTGAGAAACGGCCGTCGTCAGGCTTGCCGCACTCTTTGGAATCTGTACCCCCGGCCGTGAAGACTTTTAATCTGTAACAATAAAGATACCTGTCTCGGATGGATCGGTGAGTGCTGCCTTTCTTTATCTCGATTGGATTTATTGGCATGTGTTGTCGGCAGAAGCACCCGAGGTCCGGCGGCTACATCTCTGTTCACAGGCGTGAGAACTCAGCTGTGTCATTAGGAGGTGGTGCGGGCTACTGCGTTTCTGGAGACTGACTTCCAAATATGTGTATGTTTGATTTTTTTTAGTTGTTTTATTTTGAATGGGGCAAAGAGGGGTGATTTGAACTTTTAGATTTTTTTTTTTTTCATATTTTTAAAAACATTTTTTTTACTCTTGCCATGCTTCAATAGTTTCCATGGGAGGCTAGAAGCTGGCATAACTTTTTCGGCTCAGCTACATAGAGGCTATGTTCAGATTGCCTCTATGTAGCTGAATTGCTGAGTTGCTATGAGCGCCGACCACAGGGCGGCACTCACAGCAATCTGGCAACAACCATAGAGGTCTGCAGGAGACCTCTGGTTGTCATGCCAACCCATCGGTGACCCGCCATCACATGAGGGGTTCACGGATGGGCGGGATTTCCAACGCACTTGCTGGAAGTGAGAGTTTAATGCCGCTGTCAGAGATAGTTAACTAGTTAACAGCCGCAGGTGGACCGCGATTCCACCCACGGCTGTTAGAGGCACATGTCAGCTGTTCAAAACAGCTGACATGTGCCTAGAAAGATGTGGGCATAGTGCCGGAGCCCACATCAAAGGGAGTTCGACATCGGCGTACTATTATGCCTGATGCTGGAAAGGGGTTAAAATATAACTAATTAAAAAAAGTTAAAAGAAAAAGAACCTATTTTACATACAGTCAATTCACCTCTGAAGTCAGATCATGTATCCTCTCTGAAGACCCAACACCCCTATTGTTGAATTCCTTTAATTGCTCCTTGGGGGCATAGATTTAAAGGTAACCTGTTACCTGTTGGATCAACTCTTCTAAGTCATCTGTATGGGCATGTAGATAATAGAAATCTGAATAAAATGATACTTTGATAGCTGTGAACCGACTTCTTATTCCAGAGAAATCCTGTTTTCTTAATATATAAATGAGCTGTTAAAAGCTATGGACTAGACATAGATCTCCCTGAGACTATGCCTCCAGAGATTATTTAAAGGAGGTGTTATCAGAGTGAGACATGTAATGACTGACAGTCTCCTGGTCTACATGTCACACACTGATAATGCCCCTTTGATTTAAAATAAGCTCTGGAGACAGATTCTCGGGGAGATCTATATCCGACCCATAGATCTTAACAGCTCATTTACATATTAAGAAAAATGTTGATTTCTTTGGAATAAAATATCAGTTCACAGATATTAAGGTATCATTTTATTCAGCTTCCTATGACCTATATGCCCATATAGACAGCTTAGGAAGGTTGATCCTACATACAGATCCCTTTTAATCAATTTAACAAATTCCGTCTTAATTGCCCTTCTTTATTCACAGCAATAACTGGTGAGATCTGGGTTGTCCAATCTATACCACGGGCATGACAAGAGTCTTCAGAGAGTCAGCCTTCATCTATTTGCATAACAAGCTGAAGGTTTTCGACTGGGAGAGTGGAGAAAGTCACTGCCAAACACATCTGGAAACAAGTTATCAGGCACGATCCGCAATTTTGAATTTCTCCACCAGGGGGCACTAAATGCACTGATATGACAGGATTCGTTTTGTTCAGTCGTCTTCTATTTTTCTTACAATTTATACAAAGGTCAATCCCCAAAATAAAATAGTCGAATAAATCCCCAAATTGTTTGTATCTATCTGAAAGACAGAAAATTTGGGAGATGAGCTGTTAAAGGTTTTCTTTAAAAAGTTTGCTCCTTTTAAAGTTTTCAAATCTATCCAAAATTCCCTGCTGCATAAAAAGCAAGTGAGCAGCGATTAGAGCATGCTAAGCAAACACTTTGGGGTACAGTTTTATGCATAGTGCAGGGGCCTTATCTATTTAAAGGGGACCTCTGATTTTTCTAATAGGATACATTTTATTATGCACCACTAGAGGGAGCCCACATTTATTTATTTATTGAATTTGATAATTACTGCCTGAATCTGTGAGCTCCCCCTAGTGGTCAGCTCTGGTTGCAACATCTTAACCCTTTAGATGCACCATTTACTAGTGACTGTGGCATTTAGATGGTTAGGCAAGGTTGGACCCCCTGTAATCTCATTAGTACATGTGATGCTATTGCGGGGTGCAGAATGGGGTGTTATACCCGTTTGGAGCTTAATAAGGGTCCCTAAAGAAAATAAAAAATAGCACAAAAAATAAAGTCACACCTGGAATAAGCTGAACTAAATTAAAATACCACAAGCAAAAAAAAAAAATCTACAAAAAATGCATGTACCTCAAAATGGTAGAAATACAAATTACAGAAAAGTAAAGAATATGGCGACACAAACTAAAAGTTTTATTTTGACTTTAAAGGGTTAATCCCATCTATATAGATATATTGCCGGATAGTGCTCATATCAAGCACTTTTGCGATTTACTGCTAATCAACACTTGCAGACCTTCTTAAAATCTTAACACTTTTCTTTTGTTTATAGCTCAGTGCCTAGGAGACCGACCACCCCTGTTGTATAGCTTGTAAGCACACAGCTGCTGGCTGGGATTAGGAGGTAACAGCGTGCTGCAGCGATCCTGGCCAGCTGCAAAATAGCGCTTACAATCCCAATAGAAAAGAATATATAAGTACTGTACCTGTTCTACCGTCTACTGACAACCAGCTTTAACCCCTTAACGACCGTTGATATGCCTTTTCACAGCGGCAATTAATGGTACTTAAACCACAGCACCGCTTTTTAGCGCCGCTGTGGAGAAAATGTATAGCACCACCAGAGTCGGAATTTCTCCAGGGTCTCGGCTGCCCTGGGTAGCCAAGACCCCAGAGAACATGATTCGGGGGTTTTTTTACCAACCCCCCAATCCCGGGGTTGCGATCGCCGTTATTAACTGTATAACTGTGACCGCAAAAAAAAAAAAGTCCGATTTGCCATTTAATTTCTCTCTCCTCCTCTGTGATCGCACATTCCTGATTCCCCCGCCCGGTACCTGCCAGTGTCCCAGGGTCCTTCTGCTTTCCCTTACGGCCGCTGGCTTCTTCCTGTAAGACAGTGGCAGCACCCGGCAACAATAGGAGATTTTTCCTATTGTTTCATCTTGATCACTGTGATAGGGTCTATCACAGTGATCAAAATAAAAAAAAATAGTAAATAAAACCCACCTTTATCACCCTCTTAGTTAGGGAACAATAATGAAATAAAAAATATATATTTATTTCCATTTTTTCAATAGGGTTAGAGTTGGACTAAAGTGAGTTGGGCTAGGGTTAGGGTTGCGATTAGGGTTGGGGCTAACTTAAGGGTTAGGGTTGGGGCTAAATTTAGGGTTAGGGTTGGAGCTAAAGTTAGGGTTGAGGCTAGATTTGGGGTTGGGGTTTGGATTACGTTTACAGTTGGGGTTAGGGTTAGGATTAGGGTTAGGGGTGTGTCAGGGATAGGTTTGTGGTTAGAGTTATGGTTAAGGGTATGTTTGGGTTAGGGGTGTGTTGGGGTTAGGGTTGTGGTTAGGGATGGGATTAGGGTTAGGGGTGTGTTGGGGTTAGAGGCGTGGTTAGGGTTATGATTAGGGTTGGAGTTAGAATTGGGGGGTTTCCACTGTTTAGGCACATCAGGGGCTCTCCAAACGTGACATGGCGTCCTATCTCAATTCCAGCCAATTCTGCGTTGAAAAAGTAAAACAGTGCTCCTTCCCTTCCAAGCCCCGACATGTGTTTTCTCCCACAAATGGGGTATGAGCGTACTCAGGACAAATTGGACAAAAACTTTTGGGGTCCAATTTCTCCTGTTACACTTGTGAAAATACAAAATTGGGGGCAAAAAAAAATCATTTTTGTGAAAAAAAAAAAAGATTTTGTATTTTCACGGCTCTGCGTTATAAACTTTAGTGAAACACTTGGAGGTTCAAAGTTCTCACAACACATCTAGTTAAGTTCCTTGGGGGGTCTAGTTTCTAAAATGGGGTCACTTGTGGAGGGTTTCCACTGTTTAGGCACATCAGTGGCTCTGCAAACGCAACATGACGCCCGCAGACCATTCCATTTAAGTCTGCATTCCAAAACGGCACTCCTTCCCTTCCGAGCTCTGCCATGCGCCTAAACAGTGGTTCCTCCCCACATGTGGGGTATCGGCGTATTCAGGACAAATTGAACAACAACTTTGGGGTTCTAATTTCTCCTTTTACCCTTGGGAAAATAAAATTTTGGGGGAGAAAAGATAATTTTTGTGGAAAAAATATGATTTATTTTCACGGCTCTATGTTATAAACTTCTGTGAAGCACTTGGGGGTTCAAAGTGAACACCACACATCTAGATAAGTTCCTTGGGGGGTCTAGTTTCCAAAATGGTCTCACTTGTGGGGGGTTTCCAGTGTTTAGGCAGATCAGGGGCTCTCCAAATGCGACATGGCCTCCAATCTCAATTCCAGCCAATTCTACATTGAAAAAGTCAAAAGGGGCTTCTTCCCTTCCGAGCTCTGCCATGCGCCCGAACAGTGCTTTACCCCCACATATGGGGTATCTGCATATTCAGGATAAATTGAACAACAAATTTTATGGTTAATTTTTAGTGATGAACGAATATACTTGTTATTCGAGCATGCTCTGGTGTCCTCCGAGTATTTTTTAGTGCTCGGAGTTTTAGTTTTTCTTGCCGCAGATGAATGATTTACATCTGTTAGCCAGCATAAGTACATGTGGGGATTGCCTGGTTGCTAGAGAATCCCCACATGTAATCAAGCTGGCTAACAGATGTAAATCATTCAGCTGTGGCAAGAAAAACTAAAACTCCGAGCACTAAAAAATACTCGGAGGACCCCCGAGCATGCTCGAGAAATCTCAAGTAACGAGTACCGTATATTCGCTCATCACTATTCATTTTCTCTTTTTACATTTGTGAAAATAAAAAAACTGGATCTGAAATAAAATGTTTGTGAAAAAAAAGTTACCGTAAATGTTCATTTTTTTTCTTCCACATTGCTTCAGTTCCTGGGAAGCACGTAAAGGGTTACTTAACTTATTAAATGTGGTTTTGAGCACCTTGAGGGGTGCAGTTTTTAGAATGGTGTCACTTTTGGGTATTTTCTGTCATGTTTACTCCTCAAAGTGACTTCAAATATGATGTGGTCCCTAAACAAAATGGTTTTGTAAATATTGTTGTAAAAATGAGAAATCGCTGGTCAACTTTTAACCCTTATAACTTCCTAACAAAAAAAAAAAAAGTTTCCAAAATTGTGCTGATGTAAAGTAGACATGTAGGAAATGTTATTTATTGACTATTTTGTGTGACACACCTCTCTGATTTAAGGGCATAACATTAAAAGTTTGAAAATTGTGAAATTTTAAAAATTTTCGCCATATCGAAGAAATTTTACCACTAACATGAAGTACAATATCTCAGGAAAAAAATTCTCAGAATCACTGGGATCCGTTAAAGCGTTCCAGAGTTATAACCTCATAAAGTGACAGTGGTCAGAATTGTAAAAATTGGCCCGGTCATTAAGCTGCAAATTGGCTCTGTCACTAAGAGCTTAAAACAGAAGAAAAGTGTTAACAGCTCAAGAACGGATAACAATTTTTATAAGCAGTAAATTGCAAAATTTCTTGTATTCATAAGCTCTATTCAACAATACCCATTTATGAAGATATGAAAATCTTTTTTTTTTTTTTTTTTTTTTTTTTTTTATAGCCAATGACCTGCTACATAAAGTTCACATGGGAGAAGTAAAGAAAGAATGGAAGTTGGGGCTATACTTTGTAAGCAGAAAGGATATGGTTAAACCCTTAAATGTTGCCTACTTTAGAGATGTGGCGGGTCCCTTTAAGAGGTTCATTGTGTATATTGTCAAACTTGTATTAAATCACAGCTTCTCCAATTATTTTTTTATTCTTTACCTGCAAATGCAGAATTTAGATCTAACCACATTGCCTCTGATTGCAGATTTTATTCACATTGTGAAGGCATGGAGCCCACGGTCCTCCTCATCAAGACGACTGCAAACGAGGTAGAAAACCTATTATTTTCCTCCATAAAAATATTTGCACAAGACATGTAAAAATGACATGGTGTTCACACGTTCAGGCTTTAAAGCATCTTTTAACCGCTTCAGGTTTCTAAAAATGTCAAGGGGTAAAAATAGTGATGTCAATTCTTCTGGCATTTTCCGCTCGGAAGAGCCCCCCTACTTTACTATGCAAGTCAATGGGAAAGCTCAGAAGACGACCAGAAAATTTTCGGAAATTTTTGCCAGGGTTTTGGCTTAAGAAAACGCTAATGGTTTCTTCATTATTCAATTGAATTGAAAAACACGACAGTAAAAAAAAAATCATAGTAAACCATAATTTAAAAAAAAACACCTCAAAAGAGTTTCCTGAAGCTTCTTCTGTTTGACAAAATGCATTGGGTTCTTCTGGTTTTAAACGACGTTGTATGCACAAAGCCATGGGATAAAAAACTTGAGATGGTTTTATGCTCTTTTTCACCTCCAGGACTATTGGGAGATCAACGGTCATCAAAATTCTAATCACAGCATAAGAAAAAATTACTCTTATTTCTTGCCTTCTAGCCTTTTCTATTTCTTATAGTCTACAAAATTGATCATTGTGCCAAAATTCTGAAAAGTCAAAAATGAAAACCTACTACTCTGATGAGTTGCTGCAGATTTGCTCGAACATTTCCAGACATGTTTGGGCTTAAAGCTTGTTGACTTGTTTCCCAATTTTCCTGGGTAGTTTTCCAGGACTGTGGTCTGCTCAAGTGCAAAGCCTAAACTAGAACCCTCCACCTAAGCGTCGGTGATTTCAGAGCCGCCTTGTATAATAATGTCTCTCACTTCTCCTCCTCAGGTATGTGGCGCCTACCTCTCCACTGACTGGAATGAACGAAAGAAAAGCTGCGGACAGGTGTCGTCATTTTTTGGAACCGGGGAATGCTTTGTGTTTACTGTGAGTGACCAGCCCTTTAAAATTGAAAGATGGGGCATTCTTCTCCCCCCCAAAAAAAAAAAAAATTACCACCATCCATAGGGGCTTTCTATGTCTGTCCCACAGGCAGTGAGTAGAGCTGCGATCCAATACGTGCTCACCTGTGCTCTGTTCAGGTATCATTCTCAGTGTTCCCAAAATCAAGATCTCTGGAGGTCCAAGGGATCGGACCTTCGGTGATCAGCAATTTACCACTCATCCTATGGATGGGGTAAACTTCTTGTTTTAGAAATAAACCCTTAAAGACATGTCTATTTTCTTTGCAGATTCGCCCAGACATGGAGAGGTATGAGTGGGTGGTAGTGAAGAAACCAGAAATGGTGAAGACTGCCCCTCCTTCGCCACGCTCTAGACCCCGATCTTACTCTTATGGAGCCCGACTCTCACCAACCCCCCGACATCGGTCTCTTACGATAACCTCAGCTCCCAGCAGTCCTTCCCAGTCCACAAGCTTCCTGACTGTCCCAAGTGAAGGAATCCCAAACCACTTATCTCCATTCCTTTCTGTCCGACATTTCCAACTACCGTCTAAAACCGCCTCCATGTTTATGTCCGGAAACAGCCAAGGCTTTATAATAGGTAAGACAGGACTTCTAATAAGTCTGATGGGTCGCATTGCTGAGAGTCCTTTTTTTCTTAAAGGGCTTCTCGATTTTTATGTAATTGTAGGATTCTAGCAGGTGCATAGAATGCAGTGACACACAGGAGGCAGAGCAAGGGTTAACAGGTTCTTTATGTATAGGAACAGTAATGTTACAAGCAGGGGGGTAAGGGACTTGATTGGAGAGTAGGAGAAAGTCAAAATGCACAAGAATATAAGGCTATGCGCACACGTTGCGGATTTTGCTGCGGATCTGCAGCTGCGGGTCCGCAGCAGCTTTCCATGCGTTTACAGTACAATGTAAACCTATGGAAAACGCAATCAGCTGTGCCCATGCTGCTGAAAAAAACGCGCGGAAACGCTGCGGGTTACATTCCGCAGCATGTCAATTCTTTGTGCGGATTCCGCAGCGGTTTACACCTGCTCCATAATAGGAATCCGCAGGTGTAAAACCACAGGTAGAATCAGCACAAAATCTGCAGTAAATCCGCATGTAAAACGCAGTGCCTTTTACCTGCGGATTTCTTAAATCCGCTGCGGAAAAATCTGCAGAGCTCAAAACTACGTGTGCACATACCCTAACAGGTTAACTTATCAGTCTCTGTACGCTGGAGGAAGGTGGCTGGAAGATCCGTCGGCGGTGTCTAAGGCGGCGCGAGATGTCTCTGATCCTGTCCCGCAGATGAGCGATGCGCTTTCTTCTTGCGACGGCGAATCCTCTGGGTTCTTCGGCACGTGATCTTCTGATCCGTGCACACGGTGAGGCAGAGGTGTTGCTCGGCAGCACAGAAGAAGAAGCAGAGAATTCAGTGAGCAAGGCCGCCATAGGAGCACACAATCCAGCGGACACAGCCACAGGCACGGGACGGTCCTCAGCAGGCACCGCAAAGATGGGACTAAGCGGTGCCTCCACGTTGGTGAGCGGAGCAAAGGTCCGTACTCTATCCTAGTCACTACCCAGTGAGGAAGTCTCTCTGGGCTGAGGGTAGGACACGTCAGCAGTATGGCTAGCTGGGGGTATAGGCACAGCTAGCGGGCGTGGGTCCGTGAAAAGGGAGTTAACCGTCTTACTACTCACAAATGTCCCGTCTTCCTGCTCAAACTGCTATTTATGTCAGAGCCGCCCCCTTCAGTCTGGTGCCCTGAACTGCTCCGGTCCACAATCTCTTCCCCCTGAAACAGTGGTGACAGCCCCAATGGTTCCGCCCGAGATACGCAGGAGAGACTGTTAGCGTGGCTCTCCACCCTACATAACTGATGTTCAATCACTATATAATTTGAATTTATGTAACTTTCTAATGTACTTCAGCTCTTGTGCTGCTTCTCCACTTTTCTGGAGTAATTTCCTCTATTTTTAGTGGCTTTATTATTTGTGCCTTGTTCTCTGTACATTTTGTGTCACTTTTTCAGTTGTCTTTCCGTTTTACGTCTTTTTTATTATTATTTTTTTCTTAACAACTTTGCTTATCCAAATGTTGTAGGCAGATTCATAAAATGCTACTTTTGCCAAATGTCACTTTTTTTTGTACAGTCCCCCCTCTTGGAGTCAGTAACTCCTGGGGAGTTTCAATTTATCTAATTTTTGCAAGTTTTTAAAGGATTTTGTTTTCTTTTTTTTTTGGTCAAAGTACAGTAAATGTCAATTTTTGTTCCATGCGGGATTATTAGAATGGTTAAATTCACATTTCTTGCAAAATAAATTTTCATAATAAAAATTAAAAATCTGTGATATTTTGTTTCAGGGGGCGGCGGCGGACAGGCCCTGTGTGTCGACGCTGATCTGAATAACGGGAGGACGGAGCACTGTGAAACTTTCGACAACCCACCACTGTGCGAACAAAACTTTCAGATACAGCATCTGGAAGTCTGGGGCTGCCAAAACTCATAAATCTGGAAAAAAAAAATTAACTCCCCAACAAAGACAAACTGGTGTCCATTAAATTGCATCTTTTCAGGGGACTGTCCAGGGTGGAAAAGTGCTGCCCTCACAGCAACGTAAAAGAATATGAAAAAGAAGGTGCAATGATTGTCAACAAGTGGCAGTAGACACAATGATAATGTTCTTTGCTTTGGATGCCAGGTGGAGGTAGTATATATATGGTTGAAGATCAGGATATTGGATTATTCCCGAGATGCTATAAGGGTCAGTTGACATTAGGTAGATCCCAAAGTGTCCCGTTGCTGAGACCTCCAGCAATCAGCGCTAATCTGGGGAAACTTGGAAGTGTTTAATTTTCCTGCAGTGCCCCACAGGAGAAATGAAGCATTACACAGTGCTCATTCATATCAATGGGTTGTCTTCCTAATGCCCCATTTAGTCAAAATGAAAAGGTTGGCTGCTTTCACTGAAAAAAACACCTAAATTGCTGTATATCTACATATGCAATCCTTATTACTCCCATTACTTACCCTTGTGATCTGTGTAGAGGTCCCCCTGGTGCCCCCTCCTAGACTGGATGATGGTGAAGAACAAAAGGGTAATGCATCCTCTTCTGCGCAGGCAGTATACCCAAGGCTGACCTCGGGTATGATACACTGCAATATCACAGTACTGTAATGTATTCTTCAAGTGATCGCAGGTTCAGTCCCCTAGAGGGACTCATAAATAATGTAAAAGCAATTAAAAATATTTAGAGAAAATTAAAAGCAAAATGAAAGTTCATATAAATTCTTTATTCCGTAATGTAAATAAAATTTAAAAATAAAATTGAACATCACTGCGCGTAACTGTCCTAATGAGTTAAATATATGGTGAGCTCCAAAATTAAAATAAAAAATCAAAATTGCCAAATTTACAATTCTGCTTTCTTGCCCAAAAAAATTAATGAAAAGTGATAAGAAGATCGAATAGACCCCAAAATGCTAATGTTAAATATGACATCTCGTACCACAAACCAAAGACCCCCGTACAACTCTAAAGACTGAAAAATAAATCAAGTATAACTCTTGTAATTGAAAAAGAGAGGTCTAATGGGACTCCGTCCAAGGTTCTGCATAAACCCGGAGCCGGCCTTGCATATACTTGTGACATAGCCCAAAATGAGATCCAAACAGAGCTAAAGGGGAAACCCACCATCAAGATATTTCAGTGGCAGCTCAGGCCCCTTCTGATTCCCAAACTGATGGGTCCCCTGGTTCTGCACAGCATGGGAAACCTCTTATGACATAAACAACCATTTTATTCATAATGTAATAGCTGATGGTTCATGTCACAATGTTGACACGATCGCATAGGATCGACAATTCCTGTCACAATGCCACACACGATTGCGGAGGAACTCTGCTTTCCGTCGCAATGTCAGACACGATCGCAGGGGACCAATGGTTCCTTTCACATTGTGACACACTATCTTGGGGGTCGATGGTTCCTGTCACAATGGGAGTCACGATCAGGGTGTGGGGAGATGGCCTATCACAATGTCAGACACGATCACGGGAGACCAGTGGTTTCTGTCACAATGTCAGTCATGATTGTGGGGGACCAATAGTTCCTGTCACAATGTCAGACAGGATCACGGGGTGCTCTTGGTTACTGTCAAAATGAGAGACATGATCGAGGGGGCCAATGGTTCCTGTTACAATGTGAGACATGATCGGGGGCCAATGTTTCTTGTTTTCCTGTTACAATGTGAGAGACAATCGTGGGTGCCAATGGTTCCTGTTACAATGTGAGACACGATCTCGTGGTGCCTATAATTCTTATCACAATGGAAGACATGATCGGGGGGGGCAATGGTTCCTGTTACAATGTGAGACATGATCTCGCGGTGCCTATAGTTCCTATCACAATGGGAGACATGATCGGGGGGGGGGGGCAATGGTTCCTGTTACAATGTGAGACACGATCTCGGGGTGCCTATAGTTCCTATCACAATGGGAGACATGATCGGGGGGGCAATGGTTCCTGTTACAATGTGAGACACGATCTCGGGGTGCCTATAGTTCCTATCACAATGGGAGACATGATCGGGGGGGGGGGGGGCAATGGTTCCTGTTACAATGCGAGACACGATCTCGCGGTGCCTATAGTTCCTATCACAATGGGAGACATGATCGGGGGGGCAATGGTTCCTGTTACAATGTGAGACATGGTCGGGGGCCAATGTTTCTTGTTTTCCTGTTACAATGTGAGAGACAATCGTGGGTGCCAATGGTTCCTGTTACAATGTGAGACACGATCTCGTGGTGCCTATAATTCTTATCACAATGGAAGACATGATCGGGGGGGGCAATGGTTCCTGTTACAATGTGAGACATGATCTCGGGGTGCCTATAGTTCTTATTACAATGGGAGACATGATCGGGGGGGGCAATGGTTCCTGTTACAATGCGAGACACGATCTCGCGGTGCCTGTAGTTCCTATCACAATGGGAGACCTGATCGGGGGGGGGGGGGGGGCAATGGTTCCTGTTACAATGTGAGACACGATCTCGGGGTGCCTATAGTTCCTATCACAATGGGAGACATGATCGGGGGGGCAATGGTTCCTGTTACAATGTGAGACACGATCTCGGGGTGCCTATAGTTCCTATCACAATGGGAGACATGATCGGGGGGGGGGGGGGGGCAATGGTTCCTGTTACAATGCGAGACACGATCTCGCGGTGCCTATAGTTCCTATCACAATGGGAGACATGATCGGGGGGGGGCAATGGTTCCTGTTACAATGCGAGACACGATCTCGCGGTGCCTATAGTTCCTATCACAATGGGAGACATGGTCGGGGGAGGGGGGGCAATGGTTCCTGTTACAATGTGAGACACGATCTCGGGGTGCCTATAGTTCCTATCACAATGTGAGACATGATCGAGGGGGCAATGGTTCCTGTTACAATGTGAGACACGATCTCGAGGTGCCTATAGTTCCTATCACAATGGGAGACATGATCGGGGGGGCAATGGTTCCTGTTACCATGTGAGACACGATCTCGCGGTGCCTATAGTTCCTATCACAATGTGAGACATGATCGGGGGGGCAATGGTTCCTGTTACAATGTGGGACACGATCTCGCGGTGCCTATAGTTCCTATCACAATGTGAGACATGATCGGGGGGGCAATGGTTCCTGTTACAATGTGGGACACGATCTCGCGGTGCCTATAGTTCCTATCACAAAGTGAGACATGATCGGGGGGGCAATGGTTCCTGTTACAATGTGAGACACGATCTCGCGGTGCCTATAGTTCCTATCACAATGGGAGACATGATCGGGGGGGGGCAATGGTTCCTTTTACAATGTGAGACACGATCTCGCGGTGCCTATAGTTCCTATCACAATGGGAGACATGATCGGGGGGGGGGCAATGGTTCCTGTTACAATGTGAGACACGATCTCGCGGTGCCTATGGTTCCTATCACAATGGGAGGCATGATCGGGGGGGCAATGGTTCCTATCACAATGTGAGACATGATCGGGGGAGCAATGGTTCCTGTTACAATGTGAGACACGATCTCGCGGTGCCTATAGTTCCTATCACAAAGTGAGACATAATCGTGGGGCCAATGGTTCCTGTTTTCCTGTTACAATGAGAGACATGATCGTGGGACCGATAGTTCCTATCACAATGTGAGATGCGATCACGGGGTCCCGATTGTTCCGGATCCAATCACAATGTGAGACACGATTTTGGGGGCTGGTAGTTCATGTTACAATGTGAGACATTATCGTTGGGACCAATGGTTCCTGTAAGGCTATGTGCACACGTTGCGGATTTGGCTGCAGATCCGCAGCGATTCGATGCTGCGGATTCACAGCAGTTTTCCATCCGGTTTACAGTACCATGTAATCCTATGGAAAACCAAATCCGCAGTGCACATTCTGCTGAAAATACCACGCGAAAACGCTGCAGATTATTTTCCGCAGCATGTCAATTCTTTGAGCGGATTCCGCAGTGTTTTACACCTGCTCCATAATAAGAATCCGCAGGTGTAAAAACGCAGGTGAAATCCGCACAAAAAACGCAGGAAATCCGCGGTAAATCGCAGTGCGTTTTACCTGCGGATTTGTCAAAAAAGGTGCAGAAAAATCTGCACACGAATCCGCAATGTGGGCACATAGCCTAACAATGTGAGACACGATTGGGGGAGACCAATGGGTTACCATAGTAGCCAGGAGCCATCTTGGTACTTCTCAGGCTGAGCTTAATAGGCGACCGTGATTTTCACTGCACCCTACTGTGATATTGCAGTATTGGCTAAAGAATCTATGAAAAACACACAATTAATGTCTTTTAACTTTGTGTATTATAGCAATAAAAATGTATTTGATACCATTACTTTAGGCCATACAATTTTTTTGGAATAGGTTGTTATTGCAGTATACAGTATAAGGGATCGAAAGATCACAGGTACAAGTCCCCTAAAGGGACTAAAAAAAAAATTAAAAAAAAAGTTCTAAAAAAAGGCAAGAAAATAGAACACGTGAATCAATCTATTCTCCCATAGAAAACACAATAAAAAATAGATATGTTTAGTATCACTGGGTTCGTAGAAATTCAATCAAAATATAACATTAACTATACGGTAGACGCTGTAGTGAAGAAAAAACAGAACCCCAGAATTGTCGCTTTTCGGGCACCAGTCCTCCTCCCTGCGAACATACAAGAAGTAATCAAAACATACGTGCCCCAAATTAATATCAGCAAAACCGGCAGCTTGGAATGCAAAAAAGAGGGGCTCACACAGCTCCATAAATGGAAAAATAAAAACTTTTCGCATCTCGGAAAATGGTGACATAATCCAGATTTTTTTTTTTTTTTTTTTTTACAAACTTCAGGGTTTTTTTTTCAATACTTTATAAATAATAAAAAAAAAACTATACATGTTTGTTATCGCCGTAATCGCACAGTTAGGGAGAATCTCGTTTTCTGGTTATTTTTTACCACACAACCGATAACATAAAAAGAAAACCCATAAAACAGTGGCAGAATTCTTTTCACAATTTTATCCCAGTTGGACTATTTTTCACGTTTTCCCATATACCGGTAGAATAAAGTTAATGATGTGATTCAAAACTACAACTTGTCCGGAGGTAAAAGAAAGGAAAAACAAAATGAAGGCGTTTGGTACGAAAAAATGAAAACACAAAAAATGAAGAAAAAAAACAAAACAAACCTGGTTCGGAAGGGGTTAAAATGATTTAAAAAAATAAAACTTATGTTTTTCATGTAAAAAGTTTGATTGGAATTTTCCAGAATAACGATTTTATTGACATTGTGCATTGTAGTTACTATGCTTTGTGTAACTTTTTCTGTGGAAATATTTTATGTCACAAACGTTAGGTGTGAACCTTCCTCCATGTTATTTACTAGGAGTAAAGGACTGGGAATCCATTATATGCCCTTTACACTCATAGACTGCGCACAAATAAACACAAATCTCATGACGTTCAATGAAAACTTGAATTTGTCTCTGCTGACAGGAATTTAGCGCCTAAAAACTGCGCATGCGTGCTAGCAAAGTGGCGGCTACAGCGCACGGGTAGAGAGACGAGCTGCAGTCCCATCGCGTAAACCTGGCAAACCAAACTCAAAAATAACACTGCGCGTGCTCCGTGCGTCGTATCCATGACCACGGGTACAACATAACGTGGTGGCCGTCGCTAGGAGACGGGAGGAAGCTCTCTGAAACTTTATACAGAGACAGTAACGAGGGAGAAGAACATGGAGGCCCCGAGCCTGGAGGACGGGATGCAGCTGGAACTGGAGGCGGTCATAGGATTTAATGGTGAGATCGGAAAGTGTGTGATGATGATCTGCTGGATCCATTCATGAGGGAGGGAGGGATAGCACAGAATGTAAGGCTTCAGGGTACAGGTGGATATTGTACAACTGCAACTTTATTGTAAATGACAAACAGGAGCACAGTGACTGCATAAGTGAGATGTTCTGTTTGAGTTGTCACCTGTCCTAGTCAGCAGCAGATATATCAGTATTTGGGGTATAGTCACTCCTGCCGTAAACTGGAAACACCCCCACAAGACCTGCCGTATGCAGGGAACCCCCCACAAGACCTGCCGTATACCGGAACAACTCACAAGACCTGCCGTATACCGGAACAACTCACAAGACCTGCTGTATACTGGGAACACTCCACAAGACCTGCCGTATACCAGGAATCCCCCACAAGACCTGCCGTATACCAGGAAACCCCCCACAAGACCAGCCGTATACCGGGAACACCCTCAAGACCTGCAATATACCATGAACACCACACAAGACCTGCCGTATACCGGGAACACCTCACAAGACCTGCCGTATGCAGGGAACCCCCCACAAGACCTGCCGTATACCGGAACAACTCACAAGACCTGCTGTATACTGGAACACCCCACAAGACCTGCCGTATACCGGGAACACCCAAGAAGATCTGCAGTATACCGGGAACACCCCCCAAGACCTGCAGTATACTGGAACACCCAACAAGACCTGCTGTATACTGGGAACACTCCACAAGACCTGCCGTATACCAGGAATCCCCCACAAGACCTGCCGTATACCAGGAAACCCCCCACAAGACCAGCCGTATACCGGGAACACCCTCAAGACCTGCAATATACCATGAACACCACACAAGACCTGCCGTATACCGGGAACACCTCACAAGACCTGTTGTATACTGGAACACCCCACAAGACCTGCCGTATACCGGGAACACCCAAGAAGATCTGCAGTATACCGAGAACACCCCCCAAGACCTGCAGTATACTGGAACACCCAACAAGACCTGCTGTATACTGGAACACCCAACAAGACCTGCCGTATACCGGGAACAACCCACAAGACCTGCCGTATACCAGGAACCCCTCACAAGACCTGCTGAACACCCCACAAGACCTACAGTATACCGGGAACACCCCACAAGACCTGCCGTATACCGGGAACACCCCACTAGACCCGCCGTATACTGAGAACACCCCACAAGACCTGCTGTATACTCAGAACACCCCACAAGATCTCCCGTATACCGGGAACAGCCCACAAGACCTGTATACCGGGAACACCCCACAAGACCTGCCGTCTACCGGGAACACTCCACAAGACCTGCCACATACCGGGAACATCACAAAAGACTAGCCGTATACCGGGAACCCCCCTCAAGACCTGCCTTATACCGGAAACCCCCCCCCACAAGACCTGCCGTATACCAGGAATCCCCCACAAGACCTGCCGTATACCGGGAACACCCCACAAGACCTGCTGTGTACTGGAACAACCCACAAGACCTGCCGTATACTGGAACACCCCACAAGACCTGCCGTATACTGGGAACACCCCCACAAGACCTTCCGTATACTGGAACAATCCACAGGACCTGCCATATTACTAGGAATACCCCACAGGACCTGCCGTATACTGGGAACCCCCCACAAGACCTGCCGTATACTGGAACACTCCACAAGACCTGCCGTATACCGGGAACACCCCACAAGACCTGCCGTATACTGGAAACACCCCACAAGACCTGCCATATTACTGGGAATACCCCACAAGACATGCTGTATACTTGAAACCCCCCACAAGACCTGCTGTATACTGGAACCCCCAAGACCTGCCATATACTGGGAACAACCCACAAGACCTGCCGTATACCATGAACCCCTCACAAGACCTGCTGAACACCCCACAAGACCTGCCGTATACCGGGAACACCCCACAAGACCTGCCGTATACCAGGAACCCCTCACAAGACCTGCTGAACACCCCACAAGACCTGCCGTATACCAGGAACCCCTCACAAGACCTGCTGAACACCCCACAAGACCTGCCATATACCAGGAACACCGCACAAGACCCGCCGCATACAGGGAACACCCCACAAGACCTGCTGTATACTCAGAACACCCCACAAGACCTCCCGTATACCGGGAACACCCGACAAGACCTGTATACCGGGAACACCCCACAAGACCTGCCGCATACCGGGAACACCACACAAGACCTGCCGTATAACGGAAACCCCCAACAAGACCTGCCGTATACCAGGAATCCCCCACAAGACTTGCTGTATACCAGGAACACCCCACAAGACTTGCTGTATACCAGGAACACCCCACAAGAGCCTTTGTATACTGGGGACACCCCACAAGACCTGCCGTATACCGGAAACACTTCACAAGACTTGCTTTTTCCCCGGAACACCCAAAGTCTTGCTGTTTTGGAGATAGCTTGACTGGTCCCTTATGCATCACAGTTTGGACCTTGTAGTCGCACTGTTCCTCACACTTGCCCATTTTCCGGCTTCCAGCCCATCCACCCTACGACTTTCTGCCTTCTGGATCCCCGTTGCCCGGCACCAGTCAGTAATATTATTATTGGTGCGTATGATCCTTCTGGTGCTACTTAATGTTCCTCTCTTTCAGGGCACGTGCCCTCGGGGCTGATCAGCCACCCAGACAGAGAGCACCTCATTTACCCTTTGGGGTGCACAGTCATCATCCAGAGTCTGAACAAACCTAAGCAGCACTTCCTGCACGGTCACACCAACAACGTGTCCTGCGTGGCCGTCTCCAAGTCCGGCAAGTACCTGGCATCAGGACAAGTCACCTACATGGGATTCAAGGTAAGAAAAGCATAATATCACTATATTTAAACTGTATTAACTTTGGACTGTACTCCAGAGCTGCATTCTCAATTCTGCAGATTGGAAACACTAATCTTGTCCTAAGAGCTTAGCTGCACTTTTATATCTTTCCTACACTTCCAATATTGCAAATTATCAAGGCAGGCTATGTAAGGTCCTTGCACATGGGCAAGGTTCTGAGAGATTTCAGCTCTGGAGTCCAACAGAATTATGAATGCTGCTCTGGAATTTAACAGGAATTATTCTTTACAGGCAGATATTTTTATTTGGGACTACGTTAAGAGAGAGCCCTGGGGGAAGCTCAGTCTACACAAAGTGAAGGTGGAGGCTGTAGCATTCTCACCGAATGACCAATACCTGGTGTCTCTGGGCGGGCAGGACGATGGCAGGTAACTGAGGCCAGCCATGACTATAGTGAGGTCTGTGGCCACCTGCTGACGTTCCTCCATACTGATCTGCTCCTCGGTCTTCATTTTATCGCCTGTTCTCTGTATTATAGTGTCATCCTTTGGAACGTGGCAACCAGAGAAGCCATATGTGGCAGCCCGGCTTCTTCTCTCAGCGCCGGACATGCCCTGACTGTGACCTTCATCAACAACAGCGAGGACATGTTCATAACAGGAGGAAAGTGAGTCCTTCTATATGTACACTGTGACTCCCCCTGCAGAATAGTGAGTGCAGCTCTGGAGTGTAATACAGGATGTAACTCAGGATCAGTACAGGATCAGTAATGTAATGTATGTACACAGTGACTGCTCCAGCAGAACAGTGAGTGCAGCTCTGGAGTATAATACAGGATGTAACTCAGGATCAGTAATGTAATGTATGTACACAGTGACTGCACCAACAGAATAGTGAGTGCAGCTCTGGGGTATAATACAGGATGTAACTCAGGATCAGTACAGGATCAGTAATGTAATGTATGCACACTGTGACTGCACCACCAGAATAGTGAGTGCAGCTCTGGGGTATAATACAGGATGCAACTCAGGTTCAGTACAGGATAAGTAATGTAATGTGAGTGCACAGTGACTGCACCAGCAGAATAGTGAGCGCAGCTCCGGAGTATAATACAGGATGTAACTCAGGATTAGTACAGGATAAGTAATGTAATGTATGTACACAGTGACTGCACCAGCAGAATAGTGAGTGCAGCTCTGGAATATAATACAGGATGTAACTCAGGATCAGTACAGGATCAGTAATGTAATGTATGTACACAGTGACTGCACCAGCAGAATAGTGAGTGCAGCTCTGGAGTATAATACAGGATGTAACTCAGGATCAGTACAGGATAAGTAATGTAATGTATGTACACAGTGACTGCACCAGCAGAATAGTGAGTGCAGCTCTGGGGTATAATACAGGAAGTAACTCAGGATCAGTACAGGCTCAGTAATGTAATGTATGTACACTGTGACTGCACCACCAGAATAGTGAGTGCAGCACTGGAGTATAATACAGGATATAACTCAGGATCAGTACAGGATAAGTAATGTAAAGTATGTACACAGTGACTGCACCAGCAGAATAGTGAGTGCAGCTCTGGGGTATAATACAGGATGTAACTCAGGATTAGTACAGGATCAGTAATGTAATGTATGTACACTGTGACTCCCCCTGCAGAATAGTGAGTGCAGCTCTGGAGTGTAATACAGGATGTAACTCAGGATCAGTACAGGATAAGTAATGTAAAGTATGTACACAGTGACTGCACCAGCAGAATAGTGAGTGCAGCTCTGGGGTATAATAAAGGATGTAACTCAGGATCAGTACAGGATAAGTAATGTAAAGTATGTACACAGTGACTGCACCAGCAGAATAGTGAGTGCAGCTCTGGGGTATAATAAAGGATGTAACTCAGGATCAGTACAGGATAAGTAATGTAATGTATGTTCACAGTGACTGCACCAGCAGAATAGTGAGTGCAGCTCCGGAGTATAATACAGGATGTAACTCAGGATCAGTACAGGATAAGTAATGTAATGTATGTACACAGTGACTGCACCAGCAGAATAATGAGTGCAGCTCTGGAGTATAATACAGGATGTAACTCAGGATCAGTACAGGATAAGTAATGTAATGTACGTACACAGAGACTGCACCAGCAGAATAGTGAGTGCAGCTCTGGAGTATAATACAGGAGGTAGCTCTGGATCAGTACAGGATAAGTAATGTAATGTATGTACACAATTACTGCACCAGCAGAATAATGAGTGCAGCTCTGGAGTATAATACAGGATGTAACTCAGGATCAGTACAGAATAAGTAATGTAATGTATGTACACAGAGACTGCACCAGCAGAATAGTGAGTGCAGCTCTGGAGTATAATACAGGAGGTAGCTCTGGATCAGTACAGGATAAGTAATGTAATGTATGTACACAGTTACTGCACCAGCAGAATAATGAGTGCAGCTCTGGAGTATAATACAGGATGTAACTCAGGATCAGTACAGGATAAGTAATATAATGTATGTACACAGTGACTGCACCAGCAGAATAGTGAGTGCAGCTCTGGGGTGTTATTATTGCACACAGTTCAGGGCCGTACAGTTCCTATAAAAGAATAGTGTAATGAAACCCTGTAAATCCCTCTCTGTTGATATTTGCAGCCATGTATCAGTCACATGATAATATACACTTTATGCTTTTGCTTTCCCTATGGAAAGTAATGGAGTCTGACCTCTGCGTCTGTTCACAGCGGGACCCTGCGAGTGTGGGAGTTGGATCTTCCGAACAGGAAAATGCGTCCCACCGAATGTCAGACGGGGCAGCTGAAGCGGGTGGTTACGTGCCTGGCGGTGAGTACCCCGCTGAATTAATCCCATCACCCTCCATTTATACTGCTATTTGCAGGGAGCACCTCCGATTGTGCGCACAGTGAGGTTTCCCGATGCCTCGGGTGCAGCCATGGGAAGGAGAATTTTTTGTATATACAGTATCGATACAGGATTTTTAACCCCATATAAGAATATTCGGCATCTCACCTACAGACACATCTATAGTTGTCCATGTTGTTCGTCCTTCCTCAGGTGGCAGAAGATGACAGCTGCTTTTACTGCGGGACGTCTACCGGAGATATCCTGAAAGTCAACACCAAGAATAAGCTGCTGAGCAGCTGCGGACCCCAGAAAGACCGCTTCAGCCTGGTGAGCTGATCGTAAGCCCCGGTGGTTAATGATGCAGAATGTGTTTGTGCCCCCATCTATGGTGTCATTGACCCCCTTCTTCTCGCCATCGTCAGGGGGTGACTGCTCTGGCCCTGATGAAAACTGGAGAGTTTATTATTGGATCTGGAGATGGAAAGTTATCGCTCTGCAAAGCACCAAACTACAAAGCGGTTAAGTAAGTGACCTCTGTCATCCAAAAATTAGTCATTTTGGGTCATTTCTCCATGAACCTGTAGTGGAGTTTCATTCACTTTCTGCACTGAAATCCTTTTTTTTCAGGCGTGTGAACCTGCAGGGAGCTGTGAACTCTATTACTCTGCGAGGACAGGGGCACCAGTTTTTCGTGGGGACCGGACAAGCCCAGATTTATCGTTTCAACTATCCTGAATTTAGAGAGGAAATTATCTCTACCTGTCACAGCGAGGCGATCAACGATATTGTCTTCCCCTTGTACGTGGCGCCTATAACTCTCTGACATGTGCCTTATTGTATGGCCACGTACCATTCATACAGCTGACATTATACCGCTCCTATACGTTATTTTGGTGTTTTTTTCAGCGGCACGTCTGAGCTATTTGCCACTTGCTCCAAGAATGACATCCGTGTCTGGCACACCACCAGCCACAAGGAATTGCTGAGGATCGCCGTACCCAACGTGACCTGTAATGCCATCCAGTTCATGAGAGATGGCAAGAGCATCATATCAGGTGAGGATAACCCCCATCCTCCTCCTCACGTCATTTCATTAGGGGGTTGCTGTCACTTGTGTTAAACCTGTGGGCTGCGGACAGCAGCTGCCTTTGTTGGCGGTAATGCAACGACCTTTATTCGTGCCACATGCTGAGATTGCAGTATGGCGCCCTGTCAGCGGGCCCCATATTGTAACCCATCATGCGGTGCAGATTAAAGGGCGGTTTCCAAAAAGTGCTGTGCACCACGCCACTGTCTGCGGCATGCTATAGCATGTACGTTGGCGCTTGCTACCTCTGTATATACTATGGTGAAGTCATTGCAGTCTTACGCTTATTGTCTCATCAGCCTGGAATGATGGCAAAATCCGAGCGTTCACCCCCGAAAGCGGGCGACTAATGTACCAGATTGAGAACGCGCACACCATGGGAGTCACAGCCATCGCTGCCACCGGCGACTGCAAGAGGCTCGTGAGCGGAGGAGGCGACGGCAGGGTCTGTACACACCATTGCTTCCTTATTGTGCCGAAAGGCAGGAAAAACAGATCCTGACGTGGGATTCTCTGCACAGGTGCGAGTATGGGAGATCGGTAAAGAAAGCCAGCGTCTCGTGGAGTCCATGAAGGAGCACAAATCAGCAGTGTCCTGCATCAAGCTGAAGAGCAACAACCGGGAGTGCGTCACGGCCAGCTCCGACGGGGCCTGCATCATATGGGACATCGAGTCAGTGTCTTATACGTAACGGCCAATATGCAGATGTTTGTACAATTATGAAGCCCAGACTCTATTGCAATGTGTTACATACGTGATCGCAGGTTCAAGTCCCCTAAGGGGACTAATAATAAAAAAAAGGGAAAAGTATTTAGTGTTATTGCCACATACATATATGTCTGATTGGTGTTCAGCCCATCCGGTAAAATCCAAACCATTTTTTTTGCTTCCTCTTAGAACTGGCAAATATTATTTCCTTTTTTCTCTCTTCCAGGCGTTTCATTAGAAAGCAGATGGTCTTATCTAACACACTGTTCCGCTGTGTCTGCTACCACCCAGAGGAGTTCCAGTTCATCACCAGTGGCACCGACAGAAAGGTCAGTGCGCCCTAACCTGCATCCACCAGTGGTCTCCCCTGGATTTCCTCCTTCATGGAGCGCTGATAATAAGACTATATTGATAGGCACTGGTTGTCCAAAAAAAAAAGACTTATTTCTGGAAAGTTTCTGCAGAACCCATAGGTACCAGCAGGTGGCCCTCTCTTACTGTCTTCGAGATAATGTAACCACATGGCGGCTTCATATTTCTTTGCTCCTTCGTAGATCGGGTACTGGGAAGTGTTCGACGGATCAGCTATCAGAGGACTGGATGGATCCATGTCAGGAGCAATCAACGGGATGGATATAAGTGACAGCGGAAGTCACTTTGTGACAGGTAACATCATAAGGAGTAGTAGTCTGTGTGACCACCAGGTGGCAGTACAGACGTTGTAGTTTTCTCCTCATCTGGGACCCCTGACCCTCTGGTTCAGTAAGGCTACGTTCAGACTAGCGTTGTGCTAGTGTGCGTCGGGTTAGCGTCGGGCGACGCAGCGGCGACGCACGCGTCATGCGCCCCTGTGTTTAACATGGGGGACGCATGCGTTTTTGTTTGTTGCGTTTTGCGACGCATGCGTCTTTTTTGCCGCAAGCGTCGGACCAAGAAAACGCAACAAGTTGCATTTTTCTTGCGTCCGATTTTCGGCAAAAAACGACGCACGCGTCGCAAAACGCAGCGTTTTTGCGTGCGTTTTGCCGCGTTTTTGCGTGCGTTGCGTCGCCGACGCAGCGGCGCACAACGCTAGTCTGAACGTAGCCTCAGGGGCTCTGCTCTCCCACTTGGAGTCTTATAGCTGAGGTATCTTGTCTTTCACAAGTCAGATGTCAGCCATGATTCCCAGTTTTAAAGGGCCATGAACTCGTAGAAGTGCAGAAAGCATTTTGGGTCATTCACAAATATGGCTGATCCGTCCATCCAAGGCTCTCCATCGGTGTCGGACTGCAACTTTCTAATTTATTTTGTGGTCTGATGTCTCAATATCTTTGCTTAGTGTCAGTGAATGGAAACCTGCCCTGACCTGGTCCTGTTCACACAGCTATTCCTCCGAGCATGGACTCCAGTACAGAGTGATGGAAAACGTATTTTATTTTTTGGAAAAAAAAAAGTATAAAAGTGTGATCGTGGGTGAACAGATCCATCTGAGTATGTTTAGAGAATAGGTCGGATATGCTGGGAATTTTTGCAAAAGTCCAGGTCGAAAAAATGGCTGCATATCTGACCCCTTAAAGGGGTTGTCAGGCGCCGCTCACCACCGTGTGCGAATTGATGGCGCTGCGTCTGCACAGTCAGCAGGAATCGTACACGTCCACATGAAATAAGGACATAAGTGCACAATACCTGCAGATCGTGAAGGGTTGAGCACACGTGACGTCCTTAGCACCCGTCACCTGCTGATGCGGCACAGGACAAGCCCTTTATTTTTCACTGACAGCTAGATGAGGTATTGAGATTGAGAAGAAATTGGAAAAATGCATCAGATAGGTTGTGAGGCGCCACCATCTTCTGCCAACCACTTCTTCTCTCTGTGCCAGGTGGAGATGACAAGCTGGTGAAGGTCTGGGACTACAACGAGGGGGAAGTGACGCAGGTTGGCATCGGACACAGCGGCAGCATCAGCCGCCTGAAAATCTGCCCTCTCTCCAAGTACATCATCAGCGTCAGCACCGACGGCGCCATACTACGCTGGAAGTACCCCTATCCTGTTTAGGTAGCCCCCCCACCTCACCATTATTTATAGCTGCCAGCGTGATCTCCATGGTCCTAACGGTAACGGACCACCCTGTGGTGCCGTCAGCCCCTCGTGGGCAGAAATAATCAGAGCTGTGTCTGTGCTCCTCCGATCTACTAATAAATGAGATTTCTGCTCCAATATTCTCGCCATAAACGCTTATTCGTGCTCTGTGCTACAATTTTACAAAATCGCCAAGATGGCAGAAAAACCCGCGACATGTGACTAAATCTTCATCCACTCGGTTCCTCATAAACATAGTAATGAAATCCTAGGTGTTTTTTTTTTTTTTACTTCCCGTCTCCCAGGAGTCTTAACTTTTTTATTTTTCCATCTACAGTACAGACCAAATGTTTGGACACACCTCATTTAAAGATTTTTCTGTATTTTCATGACTATGAAAAATGTACATTCACACTGAAGGCATCAAAACTATGAATTAACACATGTGGAATTATATACTTAACAAAAACGTGTAAAACAACTGAAAATATGTCTTATATTGTAGGTTCTTCAAAGTAGCCACCTTTTGCTTTGATGACTGGTTTGCACACTCTTGGCATTCTCTTGATGAGTTTCAAGAGGTAGTCACCGGGAATGGTTTTCACTTCACAGGTGTGCCCTGTCAGGTTTAATAAGTGGGATTTCTTGCCTTATAAATGGGGTTGGGACCATCATTTGTGTTGAGCAGATGTCTGGTGGATACACATCTGATAGTCCTACTGAAAAAACTGTTAGAATTTGTATTATGGCAAAGAAAAAGCAGCTAAGTAAAGAAAAAAACGAGTGGCCATCATTACTTTAAGAAATGATGGTCAGTCAGTCCGAAAAATTGGGAAAACTTTGAAAGTGTCCCCAAGTGCAGTTGCAAAAAACCATCAAGCGCTACAAAGAAACTGGCTCACATGAGGACCGCCCCAGGAAAGGAAGACCAAGAGTCACCTCTGCTTCTGAGGATAAGTTTATCTGAGTCAACAGCCTTAGAAATCGCAGGTTAACAGCAGCTCAGATTAGAGACCAGGTCAATGCCACACAGAGTTCTAGCAGCAGACACATCTCTACAACAACTGTTAAGAGGAGACTTTGTGCAGCAGGCCTTCATGGTAAAATAGCTGCTAGGAAACCACTGCTAAGGACAGGCAACAAGCAGAAGAGACTTGTTTGGGCTAAAGAACACAAGGAATGGACATTAGAACAATGGAAATCTGTGCTTTGGTCTGATGAGTCCAAATTTGAGATCTTTGGTTCCAACCACCGTGTCTTTGTGTGACGCAGAAAAGGTGAACGGATGGACTCTACATGCCTGGTTCCCACCGTGAAGCATGGAGGAGGAGGTGTGATGGTGTGGGGGTGCTTTGCTGGTGACACTGTTGGGGACTTATTCAAAATTGAAGGCATACTGGACCAGCATGGCTACCACAGCATCTTGCAGCGGCATGCTATTCCATCCGGTTTGCGTTTAGTTGAACCATCATTTATTTTTCAACAGGACAATGACCCCAAACACACCTCCAGGCTGTGTAAGGGTTAATTGACAAAGAAGGAGAGTGATGGGGTGCTACACCAGATGACCTGGCCTCCACAGTCACCAGACCTGAACCCAATCGAGATGGTTTGGGGTGAGCTGGACCGCAGAGTGAAGGCAAAAGGGCCAACAAGTGCTAAGCATCTCTGGGAACTCCTTCAAGATTGTTGGAAGACCATTCCCGGTGACTACCTCTTGAAGCTCATCAAGAGAATGCCAAGACTGTGCAAAGCAGTCATCAAAGCAAAAGGTGGCTACTTTGAAGAAACTAGAATATAAGACATAACAAAAAAGTGTGAAACATCTGAAATTAAGTATATAATACCACATGTGTTAATTCATAGTTTTGATGCCTTCAGTGTGAATGTACAATTTTCATAGTCATGAAAATACAGAAAAATCTTTAAATGAGAAGGTGTGTCCAAACTTTTTGTCTGTACTGTCCGTAGCTGTACGAGGGCTGGCGTATTATTTATTTTTCCCCATGGGACGAGTTGTAGTATTGGATGACACTATTCATTCATTGTCATTATACTGGAAAACAAAGAAAAAAATGGAGAAATGGTGAAAACAATACATTGTAATTCCGCCATTGTCTTTTGGGGAGGGGGTTGTTTTATTGGCTTTTGGTGTTTTGAGAAAATTACCTTTTCCTTTTTTTTATTAAACTCCCGCCTAAGAGGACCCGTGATCATTGATCACTTCCACTATGTACAGCATGTAACTGTCGACGTCCGTCATACTGAGGATTTCAGCTGACACAAAAGTCCAGATAAATCTCCGTCTTCTAGATGATTTTTATAGCTAAGGTTCCTCAACGTTTGGTTGTCAGGGCACGATGGGAGTTGTAGATTTAGGACAGCTTGTAGAAATTGACACCATGAGTTCAAGATTTTCCAAAATTACTGTGCTGGGATTGTATCGTGTGAATAAGCCCCACGTGTGATATCTTGCCGTGGAACCTCGGCACCATGTGTATGGTGACTAATGTCTGATCCCGAGATGATTGAGTTTCTGCTCCACCCCAAGACCATACTCCTGGGAATCCCAGAATGACGTTTCCAGGTGAGATCACACATACCATCATGTCGTACTCATCCATCATCCTATTGCTGCTTTATAGTTATCAGTATTGTATAACCTGTCATTTCCCCAGCTGACCTCCCTAGTCCCCAATGCCTGGCCTCCCTCCCTATCCCATGTCTTGGTCATATATGAGACCCCCGCTCTAGCCCAGGCTGCCTTCCCCAGTCCCTGGCCTCCCACTCAATTCCCCGTCCTGGTCACCTTCCCAAGCCATTCATCACCCCCATCCTGGTGGTCTAACATAGCCCCCTGTTCCAGCCATCCTCCCTCCCTAGTCCCTCTGTCCTTGAAAGTCCTCTGCAGCCCCCAATCCCTCACTGCATTCCCTCCCTAGTTTCCCAATCTCAACTGCCCTCCCTAGCCATGATAACTGGCCACCATGCCATTTCCCGAGTTCCTCTCTGCCTTTCCCAGTCCCTGGCCTCCAACTCTTCCTCATCCTGGTCATCCTCCCAAGCCATTCATCGCCCTCATCCTGGTGGCCCAACTAGCCCCCATGTTCTAGCCACCCTTCCTCCCTAGTCCCTCTGTCCTTGAAAGTCCTCTGTAGCCCCCAATCCCTCACAGCATTTGCTCCCTAGTTTCCCCATCTCAACGGCCCTCCCTAGCCACCCTCCACTCCAGTACTGGCCGCCCTCTCTAGCCATCATAACTGGCCACCATGCCATTTCCCCAGTCCCAGACTTCAGAACCTGGTCCCTGTCCTTGGCCACCATCCCTAGACCACAGTCACCTGGATGCCCTCTCTAGCACCCAATCCCTGATTGCCCTCCTTAGCCCACAGTCGCTGGCTGCCCCTCTCTAGCTCCTCAGTCCCTGGCCACCCCTCTCTAGCTCCTCAGTCCCTGGCCACCCTCCCTAGACTCCAGTCCCTAGCCACCCTCCATAGACCCCAAACACTCACTTCCCTCCCTATCCCCTCCCCCCCCATTTCTTGGCTGCCCTACCTGGCCCTTCAGTCCCAGGCCGCCCTATCTAGACCCCAGTCCCTGGCTGTCCTCCTTAGCTCTCCAGTCCCTATCCCCCCAGACCCTGGCGGTCCTCTCTAGCACCTCAGTTCCTGACCTCCCTCTCTAGTGCCCCAGTCCCTGGCTGCCCTTCCTAGCCCTCCAGGTCCTGGCTGCTCTGCCTAGCAGACCAGTCCCTGGCTGCCCTCCCTAGTCCCCCAGTCCCTGGCCGCCCTCCCTAGTCACCCAGTCCCTGGCCACCCTCCCTAGTCCTCCAGTCCCTGGCCGCCCTGCCTAGTCCCCCACTCCCTGGCTGTCCTCCCTAGTCCCTGGCCACCCTGCCTAGTCGCCAGTCCCTAGCCGCCCTGCCTAGTCACCCAGTCCCTAGCCGCCCTCCATAGTCCTCCAGTCCCTGGCCGCCCTGCCTAGTCCCCCACTCCCTGGCTGTCCTCCCTAGTCCCCCAGTCCCTGGCCACCCTGCCTAGTCGCCAGTACCTGGCCGCCCTCCCTAGTCCTCCAGTATCTGGCCGCCCTGCCTAGTCCCCCACTCCCTGGCTGTCCTCCCTAGTTCCCCAGTCCCTGGCCGCCCTGCCTAGTCCCCTAATCCCTGGCCACCCTGCCTAGTTCCCCAGTATCTGGCCGCCCTGCCTAGTCCCCTAATCCCTGGCCGCCCTGCCTAGTCCCCCAGTATCTGGCCGCCCTGCCTAGCTCCCTATGAGATCAGCTGTGTTGTCAGCGCACTATTTGGCAGTATTTGAGCACCGAGTTGCCATATTACACTCCATTCCCTAACATACATTGGGCAGGACCCCCACATCATTATTATTTATTATTATTGTACATTTATCCTTTTAATTGCTTGTATAAGGCTGGATTTTTACACGGTCACATTTCGTAGTGACACTTTCTCTTTTGTTGGGGGTACGGTGGGATCCTTCTCCTCATTGCTGGCAGTGCAGGGGTTACCAGCAGGAGTAGGATCCGGTCCTACAAGATTTCCGCTGATTTCCTGGCCCCGGAGCTGAGATTTCCTGGTGATGTAACAGTGATCTACAACAATAGGGAAGGACCTGAAGAAGGACAAAGTATGTGACCCCAGATTAACCCAATCCATCCCGAGTACCCCGACCACTCCTGATGGGCAGTGTAGTCCGCTGCGGACACTGTGTCCCACATGATAGGATTAGATACACAGCTCAGCAGTCAGTATCACACATGATAGGATTAGATCCACAGCTCAACAGACAGTATCACACAGGATAGGATTAGATCCACAGCTCAGCAGTCAGTATCACACATGATAGGATTAGATCCACAGCTCAGCAGACAGTATCACACATGATAGGATTAGATCCACAGCTCAGCAGACAGTATCACACATGATAGGATTAGATCCACAGCTCAACAGACAGTATCACACAGGATAGGATTAGATACACTGCTCAGCAGACAGTATCACACAGGATAGGATTAGATACACTGCTCAGCAGTCAGTATCACACATGATAGGATTAGATCCACAGCTCAGCAGTCAGTGTCACACATGATAGGATTAGATCCACAGCTCAGCAGACAGTATCACACAGGATAGGATTAGATACACAGCTCAGCAGACAGTATCACACAGGATAGGATTAGATACACAGCTCAGCAGTCAGTATCACACATGATAGGATTAGATACACAGCTCAACAGACAGTATCACACAGGATAGGATTAGATACACTGCTCAGCAGTCAGTATCACACAGGATAGGATTAGATACACAGCTCAGCAGACAGTATCACACAGGATAGGATTAGATACACAGCTCAACAGACAGTATCACACATAATAGGATTAGATACACAGCTCAGCAGACAGTATCACACAGGATAGGATTAGATACACAGCTCAGCAGTCAGTATCACACATGATAGGATTAGATACACAGCTCAACAGGCAGTATCACACAGGATAGGATTAGATACACAGCTCAGCAGACAGTATCACACATGATAGGATTAGATACACAGCTCAGCAGACAGTATCACACATGATAGGATTAGATACACAGCTCAGCACACAGTATCACAGGATAGGATTAGATACACAGCTCAAGAGACAGTATCACACATGACAGGATTAGATACACAGCTTAGCAGACTATCACACAGGATAGGATTAGATACACAGCTCAGCAGACAGTATCACACATGATAGGATTAGATACACTGCTCAGCAGTCAGTATCTCACAGGATAGGATTAGATACACAGCTCAACAGGCAGTATCACACAGGATAGGATTAGATACACAGCTCAACAGACAATATCACACATGATAGGATTAGATACACAGCTCAACAGGCAGTATCACACAGGATAGGATTAGATACACAGCTCAGCAGACGGTATCACACATGATAGGATTAGATACACAGCTCAGCACACAGTATCACAGGATAGGATTAGATACACAGCTCAAGAGACAGTATCACACATGACAGGATTAGATACACAGCTTAGCAGACTATCACACAGGATAGGATTAGATACACAGCTCAGCAGACAGTATCACACATGATAGGATTAGATACACAGCTCAGCAGACAGTATCACACATGATAGGATTAGATACACAGCTCACCAGACAGTATCACACAGGATAGGATTAGATACACAGCTCAGCAGACAGTATCACACATGATAGGATAAGATACACAGCTCAGCAGACAGTATCACACATGATAGGATTAGATACACAGCTCACCAGACAGTATCACACAGGATAGGATTAGATACACAGCTCAGCAGACAGTATCACACATGATAGGATAAGATACACAGCTCAGCAGACAGTATCACACATGATAGGATTAGATACACAGCTCACCAGACAGTATCACACAGGATAGGATTAGATACACAGCTCAGCAGACAGTATCACACAGGATAGGATTAGATACACAGCTCAGCAGACAGGTTCACACAGGATAGGATTAGATACACAGCTCAGCAGACAGTATCACACAGGATAGGATTAGATACACAGCTCAGCAGACAGTATCACACAGGATAGGATTAGATACACAGCTCAGCAGACAGTATCACACAAGATAGGATTAGATACACAGCTCAGCAGACAGTATCACACAAGATAGGATTAGATACACAGCTCAGCAGATAGTATCACATAGGATAGGATTAGATACACAGCTCATCAGACAGTATCACACAGGATAGGATTAGATACACAGCTCAGCAGTCAGTATCACACAGGATAGGATTAGATACACAGCTCAGCAGATCAGACAGTATCACACAGGATAGGATTAGATACACAGCTCAGCAGAGCAGACAGTATCACACAGGATAGGATTAGATTGACAGCTCAGCAGACAGTATCACACAGGATAGGATTAGATACACAGCTCAGCAGACAGTATCACACAAGATAGGATTAGATACACAGCTCAACAGACAGTATCACACAGGATAGGATTAGATACACAGCTCATCAGACAGTATCACACAGGATTAGGATAGGATTAGATACACAGCTCAGCAGATCAGACAGTATCACACAGGATAGGATTAGATACACAGCTCAGCAGAGCAGACAGTATCACACAGGATAGGATTAGATTGACAGCTCAGCAGACAGTATCACACAGGATAGGATTAGATACACAGCTCATCAGACAGTATCACACAGGATAGGATTAGATACACAGCTCAGCGGACAGTATCACACAGGATAGGATTAGATACACAGCTCAGTAGACAGTATCACACATGATAGGATTAGATACACAGCTCAGCGGACAGTATCACACATGATAGGATTAGATACACAGCTCATCAGACAGTATCACACAGGATAGGATTAGATACACAGCTCAGCGGACAGTATCACACAGGATAGGATTAGATACACAGCTGTGCAGACAGTATCACACAGGATAGGATAAGATACACAGCTCAGCAGACAGTATCACACGATAGGATTAGATACACAGCTCAGCAGACAGTATCACACAGGATAGGATTAGATACACAGCTCAGCAGACAGTATCACACAGGATAGGATTAGATACACAGCTCAGCAGACAGTATCACACAGGATAGGATTAGATACACAGCTCAGCAGACAGTATCACACAGGATAGGATTAGATACACAGCTCAGCAGACAGTATCACACAAGATAGGATTAGATACACAGCTCAACAGACAGTATCACACAGGATAGGATTAGATACACAGCTCATCAGACAGTATCACACAGGATTAGGATAGGATTAGATACACAGCTCAGCAGATCAGACAGTATCACACAGGATAGGATTAGATACACAGCTCAGCAGAGCAGACAGTATCACACAGGATAGGATTAGATTGACAGCTCAGCAGACAGTATCACACAGGATAGGATTAGATACACAGCTCATCAGACAGTATCACACAGGATAGGATTAGATACACAGCTCAGCGGACAGTATCACACAGGATAGGATTAGATACACAGCTCAGCGGACAGTATCACACATGATAGGATTAGATACACAGCTCATCAGACAGTATCACACAGGATAGGATTAGATACACAGCTCAGCGGACAGTATCACACATGATAGGATTAGATACACAGCTCACCAGACAGTATCACACAGGATAGGATTAGATACACAGCTCAGCAGACAGTATCACACAGGATAGGATAAGATACACAGCTCAGCAGACAGTATCACACGATAGGATTAGATACACAGCTCAGCAGACAGTATCACACAGGATAGGATTAGATACACAGCTCAGCAGACAGTATCACACAGGATAGGATTAGATACACAGCTCAGCAGACAGTATCACACAGGATAGGATTAGATACACAGCTCAGCAGACAGTATCACACAGGATAGGATTAGATACACAGCTCAGCAGACAGTATCACACAAGATAGGATTAGATACACAGCTCAACAGACAGTATCACACAGGATAGGATTAGATACACAGCTCATCAGACAGTATCACACAGGATTAGGATAGGATTAGATACACAGCTCAGCAGATCAGACAGTATCACACAGGATAGGATTAGATCCACAGCTCATCAGTCAATATCACACAGGATAGGATTAGATACACAGCTCAGCAGACAGTATCACACAGGATAGGATTAGATACACAGCTCAGCAGACAGTATCACACAGGATAGGATTAGATACACAGCTCATCAGACAGTATCACACAGAATTGGATTAGATACACAGCTCAGCGGACAGCATCACACAGGATAGGATTAGATACACAGCTCAGCAGACAGTATCACACAGGATAGAATTAGATACACAGCTCAGCAGACAGTATCACACAGGATAGGATTAGATCCACAGCTCAGCAGACAGTATCACACAGGATAGGATTAGATACACAGCTCAGCGCCGGCGGACAGTATCACACAGGATAGGATTAGATACACAGCTCATCAGTCAATATCACACAGGATACGATTAGATACACAGCTCAGCAGACAGTATCACACATGGTAGGATTAGATACATGACGGGCTGAGATACACTGGCTCAGCAGTAATTCCCATTATCTCTGTGCCTGCCCTCCTCTCCCCCAGCCCTCTCCTGTGTGGCACTAGCCAGCCTGTCATACCCTGTAGTCACCAGCAGAGGGTGCCCCCAGACCCGCCTGCCTCCCATTGCCTGCCTTGTGAAAGTAGCTAATAATATTCCTAGACTGGAGGTGGAGCAGAGCCAGGCAGCAGATACACACAGCCAGGAGGGAGAGTACTCCGCTTCCAGGGACAGTATGGATCACACACCTTCCCCAGGCAGCCAGGTAGGATGTGCCCAGCATGGAGGGGACAGGTGCACCCTTCTAGCAGCCATGGGCAGCTCAGATTGTAGGATAGGCTTGTAGTCACAGCCACCTCCAGTCCTGCTGCCTTCTTCCTGGTCAACCTGTGCAGGTAGAGAAGACTCCCAGGTGAAGAAGCCATGGAGGAGCAGCACAAGGCCACCAAAGACAAGAGCCAGGGCTCCAAGAAGCTCTTCAGGAGCAAGTCCCTCAGGTCTGTGGGAAATTTCATGCAAAGGATCATCAAAACTTTGAGCAATTTGTCCCACCTGGTGGATGCAGAGAGAAACAACTTGTACACAGAGGATGATGATGGGGGCTTCACACAGAAAACCCACCCTGGAGAAGGAAAAGGATCTGGGCAGGAGGATTATAGGGTTGTCCAAGGCGGTGACAGTAACAACAATCTGGGCAAAGCTCATACCTTGGCCAAGGGTCAGGAAAGGACCTCCTTCAGCTCGGAGGAAAAGGTTCCTGGGGTTCAGGGGCTGAAGAACCATGGGAACACCTGTTTTATGAATGCTGTGGTCCAATGCTTGAGTAACACAGACCTCCTGGCGGAGTACCTGGGGATGGAGCAGTTTAGGATGGAGCTGAATAGGACTAAGGGGCACGAGGGTCTTCAGAAGGGGTCTGCAGAGGAGACCTCGCCGGCTGGAAGGGGGGAGGTCACGGAGAGGTTGGCCTCCTTGGTCAGAGGTCTGTGGACCTTGGAGTACACCCCTCAACTTTCCGTGGACTTTAAGGTGAGTGTGATAGTCAAGCCACTGTTGTAACCGCTCATTTTCTTACTACGCAGGTCAAGGTTCAGTTTTCCACCCCTAGTTTTATTAGCGTTTGGGTACCCTCCTTGTTGGCACAAGCCCCCAGTTGCCCTCCCTCAGGTAAACCCCCCATAACAGCTTTATTCTAATCTCTGCATCCCCGTAATGTCCTTATTTCATTAATAATCCTATATAGTCTTGAGTTGGCAGTGGCGACTCACCGGTTAATCATCTACACCGTTATGATGTCATCGCTGACTGATTATAACAATATCGTTCACCAGACAGAGGCCCTCTTGTTCTACGGCGTAATTAACGCTTTACAAACACTCATTAAGAAAAAGAAAACAAAAAACAGTTTGTTGAATCCAGTTTTGGTCTTGATCGCATGTTGCGTAAAGCTTCACTGCATTGGTCGCCTCTGCAGTCGACCTCGTCAGCAATATACTATTACCAGCTCGTTATACGTAACATCGAAACAAGATTGTACTGAGGTGTAAGCTGAGGCCCCATGTAAAATGGCCAATAGGAACCCAAGCTGCTACGGGCCATTTATATTCTGCGATCGTGCTGCCACCCCCCCAAAAAAAAAAAAACACACACACACACACACACACACACACACACACACACACACACACACACACACACACACACACACACACACACTAAGTGGCGAGCGCCAAGGTGACCGATCTCAGGTGTCGGCGTAAAGTCGAAGCAAGGGAATTATCCAATTGGTAAAATGCTGCGTACAATTAAATTAAAAGCATCTGCGTCCCCAGAGAGGATCATTGTATCATCTGCGAGAGGCTTCCCCCGTCCTGCGACATATGCATATCCTGCTGCGGGAGAGCTTAACCTCTTCACTGCTACAGAAAAATTACTCCCATCAATGAGAGTACCTACAGTATATTTTCAAAATATGAGGTCAGTTTTCGCAGATAATCACAATGTATTGTTGTGATAAAAGTCTGTCTCCATGCTGTCACCACTAGAGGGAGCTATTTGTATACTGTTGTGTCCAGTGAATACCTGGCAGGCAGTGGGCTCCCCCTAGTGGTGACAGCAGGCACATATAATTTTAATACTTTTTTTAATACTGAGGGAATGAAAGTGACACAAATGAAGTATGTTCACCTTTTCGGTTCCTTACTGATACAGCGCTAACTCTCTTGCAGTCCTTTCTGTTGTTTGTATACACATGACCGCTGCAGCCAATCCTCTGACTAGGTGCTGTGAATATGGCAGTGTGTTAAGCAGTATGAGATCTCCCTCAAGTCAAGGACATAACTTGATACCATTGAGTCCCATTGATTTGGCCACTCCCACTTGACCTCCTTACGGACATTGAAAACTTAAGAAGTAGTCCTCATTTTTTTTATTTTTTTAACATAAATTAATACTACATATGAAAACAAGAAATGTAATATATCTGATCAGGGAAATCTTCCTCCTACTGTTCCGATCTTTATTTCTGAAAATTCTTAATTCATAGGTAAAATGTGTCTTCAGTGACTACAGACCCATTACTGAGCTAGGAGATGGCAGTTGGTGCTCATAATGTTCTATGGAGAACTGCAGAATGTCTGTGTCTTGTTGTTTTTGTACTCCCCTATTCCGTTCCCCATTATCAGTGCAGTTGGCCCTATAACAGATGCTACCTTGGCAGTTACGCCCATGTTCTAACTTTGTCTCTAAGTCCATGGTAAGCTCAATGCCAGGTGTCTGCCTGAACGGAGTAAAGCCATAGGTATAGGACTCTGGAATGAGAATCCCCATGTCTCCATCTGGCAGTCGGTACAGATAACCCTTTATGTATTTATTATACTTGTTTTCTGTGTTGCTAACTAGTTATGAAGTTACTTCACCAGCCCAGGTCATTAGAACTGAGCAGAAAATGCTCCTATAGAAAACTACTGATACTTAAAGTTTTTTTTTTTTTCTTTAATGTGTTTTGGCTAAAAAATAATTTTTGTAATTGGGTTTCTATAAAAATGTTTCACCGTTTGCCTTCTATGACCTATGTGTTACAATGTCGATTGCTGGCTGCAGAATGAGTTAACTGAGAATCTGTCAGTGAGCTTGTTCTAGGATAGTTTGTAACTGTTTTATGTCTTTAGTCTGAGCCCATTTGTGACCACAGACCACCTCAAAGTTGAATGTGCGGCATGCAAAAGCCAAACGGTGCAAAATGTCGAATGACGCCCAATTGCCAAAATGTTGTTTTTACCCTAAATAAATGCATTTAAGTAAAAAAAAAAAAAATTCCCCAGAGATGAACAACCCAACCCCTTTAAGTGTCATCGACTTCTGTTGCTGGAATGGAGCACATGAGCAAGCTGATGTCAGGCAAATCTAGGATATCACTTAGAGAACTCGTTCAGGTAGCTGGAGAGGTTCCCAAAATATAAGACCCCAATATTATCAGAACATTAGCTTAATGTCAGATGCCCTTTATGTATCCAGACCCCCTATACTAGGCCATCGTCATGTAGTCATGAGTTAGGGCGTCCATCATGGCCAGACACCTCAGTGCTCGTCTCCATGTCCTCTGCTCTCCTATCTTATACATATCTAGACTGTGCTCATACCCGGCCCTCACATACCGGCCGTGTGACTGGGTCACCACCTTGGGTTAGGGCGTCCATCATGGCCACACACCTCAGTGCTTGTCTCCCTGTGGTCCTCTGCTCTCCTATCTTATACATATCTAGACTGTGTTCATACCCGGCCCTCACATACCGGCCGTGTGACTGGGTCACCACCTTGGGTTAGGGCGTCCATCATGGCCACACACCTCAGTGCTTGTCTCCCTGTCCTCTGCTCTCCTATCTTACACATATCTAGACTTTGCTCATACCCGGCCCTCACATACCGGCCGTGTGACTGGGTCACCACCTTGGGTTACGGCGTCCATCATGGCCTCACACCTCAGTGCTTGTCTCCCTGTCCTCTGCTCTCCTATCTTATACATATCTAGACTGTGCTCATACCCGGCCCTCACATACCGGCCGTGTGACTGGGTCACCCCCTTGGGTTACGGCGTCCATCATGGCCTCACACCTCAGTGCTTGTCTCCCTGTCCTCTGCTCTCCTATCTTATACATATCTAGACTGTGCTCGTACCCGGCCCTCACATACCGGCCGTGTGACTGGGTCACCCCCTTGGGTTAGGGCGTCCATCATGGCCACACACCTCAGTGCTTGTCTCCCTGTCCTCTGCTCTCCTATCTTATACATATCTAGACTGTGCTCATACCCGGCCCTCACATACCGGCCGTGTGACTGGGTCACCACCTTGGGTTAGGGCGTCCATCATGGCCACACACCTCAGTGCTTGTCTCCCTGTGGTCCTCTGCTCTCCTATCTTACACATATCTAGACTGTGCTCATACCCGGCCCTCACATACCGGCCGTGTGACTGGGTCACCACCTTGGGTTAGGGCGTCCATCATGGCCACACACCTCAGTGCTTGTCTCCCTGTGGTCCTCTGCTCTCCTATCTTATACATATCTAGACTGTGTTCATACCCGGCCCTCACATACCGGCCGTGTGACTGGGTCACCACCTTGGGTTAGGGCGTCCATCATGGCCACACACCTCAGTGCTTGTCTCCCAGTCCTCTGCTCTCCTATCTTATACATATCTAGACTGTGCTCATACCCGGCCCTCACATACCGGCCGTGTGACTGGGTCACCACCTTGGGTTAGGGCGTCCATCATGGCCACACACCTCAGTGCTTGTCTCCCTGTGGTCCTCTGCTCTCCTATCTTACACATATCTAGACTTTGCTCATACCCGGCCCTCACATACCGGCCGTGTGACTGGGTCACCACCTTGGGTTAGGGCGTCCATCATGGCCACACACCTCAGTGCTCGTCTCCCTGTGATCCTCTGCTCTCCTATCTTATACATATCTAGACTGTGTTCATACCCGGCCCTCACATACCGGCCTCAGGTGAACGCACAAACTGGTTTGTCCACATTGTACAGACGTGTGCAGTCTCAGTAGCGGCTCCTTGTCTTTTATAGTAACGTCAACCTTTGAACAGATTTACAGGGCAAAGAGACGTTCTGGGCAATTTCCTATAGGAAGACCTCCTGGCTGAAACATAGTGGCGGGGGAGAGGTCGCAGTCACTGTAGGAAAGGGCGTGGAAAGAGATTTGTTTTTTTTATGAAGAAGGGCCAGTGCCATTTTGGACATTTGTCTTTACTGGTACCAGTTCACACAGCATTCAATCCTAATGAAATAGGGTCTAACAGTTATAAGAGAAGTATAAGTTTCTCTTTGCTTTTCGGTACATTTATTAAATCCCTCAAACCAGGGCGTAAGCACCAGGGTGACAAAGGAGCCGATCCATCCAGTTCTGAAGTGCAATTCGTGATAACTTGGATAATGGAAAGCAAGCATGGATGGAAAACCAAGGCAAGGGCTGTGATCTCACTGTGTGCATTATCCCTGTACCGTGACATCACTGTGTGCATTATCACTGTGTACAATATCCCTGTACTGTGACATCACTGTGTGCCTTATCCCTGTACTGTGACATCACTGTGTACATTATCCCTGTACTGTGACATCACTGTGTGCATTATCCCTGTACTGTGACATCACTGTGTGCATTATCCCTGTACCGTGACATCACTGTGTACAATATCCCTGTACTGTGACATCACTGTGTGCCTTATCCCTGTACTGTGACATCACTGTGTACATTATCCCTGTACTGTGACATCACTGTGTACAATATCCCTGTACTGTGACATCACTGTGTGCCTTATCCCTGTACTGTGACATCACTGTGTACATTATCCCTGTACTGTGACATCACTGTGTGCATTATCCCTGTACTGTGACATCACTGTGTACAATATCCCTGTACTGTGACATCACTGTGTGCCTTATCCCTGTACTGTGACATCACTGTGTACATTATCCCTGTACTGTGACATCACTGTGTGCATTATCCCTGTACTGTGACATCACTGTGTACAATATCCCTGTACTGTGACATCACTGTGTGCCTTATCCCTGTACTGTGACATCACTGTGTACATTATCCCTGTACTGTGACATCACTGTGTGCATTATCCCTGTACTGTGACATCACTGTGTGCATTATCCCTGTACTGTGACATCACTGTGTGCATTATCCCTGTACTGTGACATCACTGTGTGCATTATCCCTGTACTGTGACATCACTGTGTGCATTATCCCTGTACTGTGACATCACTGTGTGCATTATCCCTGTACTGTGACATCACTGTGTGCATTATCCCTGTACTGTGACATCACTGTGTGCATTATCCCTGTACTGTGACATCACTGTGTGCAATATCCCTGTACTGTGACATCACTGTGTGCAATATCCCTGTACTGTGACATCACTGTGTGCAATATCCCTGTACTGTGACATCACTGTGTGCAATATCCCTGTACTGTGACATCACTGTGTGCATTATCCCTGTACTGTGACATCACTTGTGTGCATTATCCCTACAGTGAAGGAAATAATTATTTGATCCCTTGCTGATTTTGTAAGTTTGCCCACTGACAAATACCTGAACAGTCTATAATTTTAAGGGTAGGTTACTTTTAGCATTGAGAGATAGAATATCAAAAATAAAATCCACAAAATCACATTGTATAAAGTATATAGATGAATTTGCATTTTGCAGTGAGAGATAAGTATTTGATCCCTCTGGCAAACAAGACTTACTACTTGGTGGAAAGACCCTTGTTGGCAAGCACAGCAGACATTTTTTGTAGTTGATGATTAGGTTTGTGCACATATTAGAAAATAGCCGACAGCTCAACCAATGTAGGGATGCCCGTCCTAGTTCCACTGGACCCATTGGAAAATTATATACCAAAAAGAATTGAAGGACAGCATCCAATCCAGATGAAGTATAAAAATTCTTTATTGTGCCAGATGCAACGTTTCAACCATAGAAGGTCTTTTTCAAGCATGCTTGAAAAAGACCACCTATGGTTGAAACGTTGCATCTGGCACAATAAGGAATTTTTATACTTCATCTGGATTGGATGCTGTCCTTCAATTCTTCTTCGAGGCTTGTGCACATGTCAGGAGGAATTTTGCTCCACTCCTCTTTGCAGATCATCTCTAAATCATTAAGATTTTGAGGCTGTTGCTTGGCAACTCGGAGCTTCAACTCCCTCCATAAGTTTTCTATGGGATTAAGGTTTGGAGACTGGCTAGGCCACTCCATGACCTTAACCCCTTCATGACCTTGGGATTTTTCGTTTTTCCGTGTTCGTTTTTCGCTCCCCTCCTTCACAGAGCCATAACTTTTTTATTTTTCCGTCAATTTGGCCATGTGAGGGCTTATTTTTTGCGGGACGAGTTGTACTTTTGAACGACATCATTGGTTTTAGCATGTCGTGTACTAGAAAGCGGGGAAAAAATTCCAAGTGCGGTGAAATTGCAAAAAAAGTGCAATCCCACACTTGTTTTTTGTTTGGCTTTTTTGCTAGGTTCACTAAATGCTAAAACTGACCTGCCATTATGATTCTCCAGGTCAGTACGAGTTCATAGACACCTAACATGAATAGGTTATTTTTTATCTAAGTGGTGAAAAAAATTCCAAACTTTGCTAAAAAAAAAAAATTGCTCCATTTTCTGATACTCGTAGCGTCTCCATTTTTCGTGATCTGGGGTCGGTTGAGGGCTTATTTTTTGCGTGCCGAGATGACGTTTTTAATGATAGCATTTTGGTGCAGATATGTTCTTTTGATCGCCCGTTATTGCATTTTAATGCAATGTTGCGGCGACCTAAAAAACGTAATTCTGGCGGTTCGAATTTTTTTCTCGCTACGCCGTTTAGCGATCAGGTTAATGCTTTTTTTTAATTGATAGATCGGGCGATTCTGAGCGCGGCGATACCAAATATGTGTAGATTTGATTTTTTTTTTATTGATTTATTTTGATTGGGGCGAAAGGGGGGTGATTTAAACTTTTATATTTTTTTTTATTTTTTTCACTTTTTTTAACTTTTTTTTTTTAATTTTGCCATGCTTCAATAGCCTCGATGGGAGGCTAGAAGCAGGCACAACGCGATCGGCTCTGCTACATAGCAACGATCTGCTGATCGCTGCTATGTAGCAGAAATGGAGGTGTGCTGTGAGCGTCGACCACAGGGTGGCGCTCACAGCCACCGGTCATCAGTAACCATAGAGGTCTCTAGGACCTCTATGGTTACCATCCAGAAGCATCGCCGACCACCGATCATGTGACGGGGGTCGGCGATGATGTCATTTCCGGCCGCCCGACCGGAAGCGGTAGTTAAATGCCGCTGTCTGCGTTTGACAGCGGCATTTAACTAGTTAATAGGTGCGGGCAGATCGCGATTCTGCCCGCGCCTATTACGGGCACATGTCAGCTGTTCAAAACAGCTGACATGTCCCGGCTTTGGTGCGGGCTCACCGCGGAGCCCTGCATCAAAGCAGGGGATCTGACCTCGGACGTACTATCCCGTCCGAGGTCAGATAGGGGTTAATGTGCTTCTTTCTGAGCCACTCCTTTGTTGCCTTGGCTGTATGTTTTGGGTCATTGTGTTCCTGGAAGACCCACCACGACTCATTTTTAATGTCCTGGCAGAGGGAAGGAGGGTGTCACTCAAGATTTTATGGTACATGGCTCCATCCATTCTCCCATTGATGCGGTGAAGTAGTGAACGCCTCCAAAATATAATGTTTCCACCTCCATACTTGACAGTGGGGATGGTGTTTGGGTCATAGGCAGCATTTATCTTCCTCCAAACACGGCAAGTTTAGTTAAGGCCGAAGAACTCAGTTTTGGTCTCATCTGAACACAGGACCTTCTCCCAATCACTCGCAGAATCATCCAGGTGTTCATTGGCAAACTTCAGACTGGCCTGCACATGTGCCTTCCTGAGCAGGGGGACCTTGCGGGCACTGCAGGATTTTAAACCTTCTCGGCCTAATGTTTTACCAATGGTTTTCTTGGTGACTGTGGTCCCAACTGTCTTGAGAGCATTAACAGGTCCCCCCCCCCCCCCCCCCCCGTGCAGTTTAGGCTGATCTCTCACCTTCCTCATGATCAAGGATACCCCACCAGGTGAGATTTTGCATGCTGCCCCAGATCGATGTCGATTGACAGTCATTTTCTATTTCTTCCATTTTCTTACTATTGCATCAACAGTTGTCTCCTTCTCACCCAGCGTCTGAGGCTATGTGCACACGTAGAAAAATCTGCTGCGGATTTGATAAATCCGCAGTGCAAAACCGCTGCGGTTTTTACTGCGGATTTATCGCGGTTTTTAATGCAGATTCTGCTGCGGTTTTCCATCTGCAGTTTTCTATTGGAGCAGATGGAAAACCGCTGCAGATTCCGCACAAAAAATTGACATGCTGCGGAAAATAATCCGCTGCGTTTCCGCGCTGCTTTTTCCGCAGCATGGGCACAGCGTTTTTGGCTTCCCATAAGTTTACATTGTACTGTAAACTCATGAGAAACTGGTGCGGATCCGCAGCTGCGGAAAGGCTGCGAATCCACAGCAAAATCCGCAACTTGTGCACATACCCTGACTTATGGCTTTGTGGCCCATTCCAGCTTTGTGCAGGTGTCACGCCGTAAGCGGCGATAAAGGGGCAGGACGGCGTACTGGGACCCGCACCGGTCCCTGCCACTATAAGGGGCCCTGGCTTTCCCTTATCTCAGGGGTACCTATGATGGTTAGGAGACCTGAGCCGCCAGCGTATCCCTGTCTCCTGTGCAGGCCCTATCAGTGGCCCCCTCTCCCCCCAAATGAGGTGGACTGCACCAGGGTAATAATACAACAAATAACAGGATATCAAAATATAGATTCAAAAAGCAGAAATAGCCAATCTTAGCCAGAAGCATTCTGTACTTGCTTCTCTATGATAAACATCCTATTACCGATTAGTGGACAAGTCCATATAGCTACAACAATATGAGTACTAAGTACCCACAGACCACTATATCACACTGTTATAAAATCAATAAAGTTTATTGAAAACAAGTTAAAAATAGTACATCCTACCATATGAAATTTGTCAAAGAGAATTAGTCAAAAAATTCCATGAGCAGCAGAAAAAACCGCATCCAGCCATGTCATGTCAAGCATTGAAATACAAAATCTATTACAATCACTAATCACACATGTAGATACAGAGTTCCCAAAACATCCTTTAAGGATAAATACAACATCTATTGTTCCCGGATGATGAGAATTCAATGTGCAATGTGAAAATCAGCTAGTAAATGAATCATGCTTACCCATGGTTTGTGCTCTGCTGCCCAGGAACGCCCCGACGCGCGTTTCGCCCGTGCTTTTTCAAGGGGAGTGTGTTCCTACCCCCACCTTACCTCGTTAAATACTCCCTGAAAAACCAGGCCAGCCAGTAATATATTCGCATGTCGAGACACTACCGCCAAATTCCCAGCTGCATCGGCTCCGGTACTCATTTCCGGCGCGCGCTAGAGGAAATCCCTCTCAGACGTCATATGACGCGCACCGGAAATCTATGGAGACCTTCGGCGATGCAGGGAAGAGAAGGCAAGTGACTGCGCATGCGTATACCGGCGCCATTTTAAAGGAGCCCTGTGGAGGATGCCATGTCTGCGTGCCCTATACCAAAAAAGGGGGGGGGGAAAAAAATATATATATGCGCCTGCGCATACCTGCGCCTTCTATGAAATAGAAAAAGACATATATCTATCTATTTATGCCGCGACAAGCAGAGCAGCCCAAGGTATAGACTCCCCCTATAGGTATACACACAAAGAAAGCCCTTTCCTCTCAATTTTACCCCAGGACCAATCCATATGGGGGAATAATACATGATTTGGAGGATCGCCACATATTCTCATCATCCGCACAAAAGAGAAAATTAATTTAATACTATAATGCAAAAAAACCTTCCTAGAAAAATGTACATGTGCCATAAAATATCTTGATACCACAAAAAACATACCACATATTACATATATTAACCGTTCCAAGAATAAATAACGGCTCTATTCCCAGGGGATCCAGAGAAGGAAATCACATAGAAAACTATGGACATCCTCCTCCAAGAACCCCCAGAAAAAAGCCCACATATATAGCCTAACCCACATTACATCCATATAAAACATCCACCATAAATTGTGAATATACACAAAATACCATGAACATATATAATTAGTTTTATCCATATTAGATGTACAATCACCATAAATATTAACTGTGCATATAAACATTATCCCATTTATTATTGAATATTCATTCTCTTGTTTCTTCCTCTGTGCTTCTGCTTTTTGTGTCCAGTCCTTCTTCTCATGTGTCCACCCAGAACGTTACCCATGATATAAATGTAAAAAATTGTCGAATGTGCTTGATAAATCAATATCCTCATGCTTGATAGACTCTCCGGGGTGTAAAAAATGAACGAGGTAGGGGGGAAAAGAAAAGTCACAAATAATTCTTCTTTCGGTGAAGATCGATCACAGGAACTTCACTCATAAGCGAGAGATGATCCTACTACTAAAAATAATTAAATAAACAAAGAAAAATTAAAATACAAAACCACACATAGAAAAAGTTAAAAAACAGGGATTACAAGAATGGTACAAAGCTGATTTTTTCGTTCAGTCCATCAGGGGACATAGTGCCCAATTCGACGATCCACTTGGATTCAGTTTGGGCCAAAATCTGTTTGACATTTCCTCCCCTAATGCCACAGTGGACCCTATCAATTCCCTTGACCTTAAACCCTCTCGGATCAGACTTGTGGTATAATTTAAAATGTTTTGGTATTGTTTTCAGCAGTGAAAGATCATCCACCTCCCCTGCCGCAATGATGTCTCGCACGTGTTCTCTGGTCCTGATACGCAACTCTCGTGACGTCAATCCAACATAAGCTTTATTACAGGGGCAGACAGCATGGTATATAACATACGTTGTACTACAAGAAATATAGCTGGTGACCGCAAAAGAACGAGTCCCATCTACTGAGGAAAAAGAGTTACCCCTCACTATGTTACCTTTCTTGCATGCCAAGCAATCTCCGCATGGAAAACATCCACACCTCTGTTTGCCCGCACCAAAAGGATTTTTACTTGGGGCTGTGTAATGACTTCTGACCAGGTAGTCCTTTAGATTCCTGCTGCGTCTAGCAGTCATCAAAGGAGCAGATGAAATTTCTTTTTGTAATATCGGGTCAGTCATCAGTACCGGCCAATGTTTGGTAAGGATCTGTCTAATTGAGTGCCAACGACAATTAAAGGTGGAAATAAATCTGGTTTTAAAATTAACCTCTTTATCTTTCTTAGCCGTAACAAGAAGTTTCTCTCTTGGAGTACTCTTTGCTCTACAATAGCCATGTCCAATCATTCTCTTGCTATAGCCCCTATCTAAAAATCTCTCCTTCAGATCTTGGGCCTGTGATTCAAACCTGTCTATGGTAGAGCAAGTACGTTTTATTCTCAAGTATTGACCGATGGGAATCGCTTTCTTTGTTGCTTGTGTGTGTGAAGAAGCTGCGTGCAACACAGAATTTACTGATGTCTCTTTCCGAAAAACATCGGTTTGAATGGTACCATCCTGATCTACAGAGATTGAAATATCCAAAAAATCTATCATTCTCTTTTCAATCCTATGGGTGAGTTTGATATTGTATGGATTTTGATTCAGTCCACCAATAAATCTTTCAAAATCAATCCTAGATCCATTCCAAAAAATCAGCAGATCGTCTATGTACCGGAGCCAGCACTGCACATGGTCGGCGGCACACGCACCGTCACAATGCACAACCTCCCTCTCCCAATATCCGAGAAAGAGGTTGGCATACGACGGCGCGCATGCCGCACCCATGGCAGTGCCGCGCTCCTGCAAATAGAAACGGTCCCTGAAAGTAAAAAAATTATGTCTTAAAACAAAATCCAACAATTCCAAAATTAACTCGATCAAAAGATGGTCCAAATTACTCATCTCAAGAAAAAAACGCACAGCCTTTATTCCATCATCATGGCCAATAGATGTGTAGAGGGACTCTACGTCTGCGGTCACCAGCCATACATCAGGTTCCAACGCAATGCCATCAATCCTCACCAGGACGTCAGATGAGTCCCTGACATAGGAGGGTAAGGTTTCCACAAGTGGCTTCAAATAAAAATCGATAAATCTACAAACCGGTTCACATAACCCCCCCCATGCCAGAGACTATCGGACGTCCTGGCGGGTCCACAGGATCTTTGTGGATTTTAGGAAGTAAGTATAATGTTGGGATTTTGGGATATCCAACAATTAATCCATCCAAAACTTTTTTGGGGATAATACCCATTTCAAAAGCCTGCTGTAAAATACCATGTAATTCATCAGTAAATTCCCTTAACGGACTGTTGGGGAGCTTTGAATAACTATCTTTATTTCTCAATTGCCTGTATGCTTCTCGTTCATACTGTTCAACTGGCCAGATCACCACATTCCCTCCCTTGTCGGCTGCCTTAATAACCACATCATCCAAAGACTTCAGCTCTTTAAGAGCCCGCCTTTGAGCTGTATTCAGATTATCATGTTTAATATATCGTGGTATCTCTTTAAAGTCCTTCATAACAAGTTTCCAAAAAATCTCTACTTGGGGACAGACCGACAAGGGAGGGAAGGTTAGTGATCTGGGCAGGATAGAGGTGGGAAAGGTACCCACCGTAATTGGTCCCTGTTCTAAAAGCTCCTCCAGAATGTTAAGCGTCTCCTGTTCTGTAATGTTTGTGGTGTCAACAGCCTGTTCCTGTCGGTGATGTAATTTTTTTAGGACCAGTTTGCGGCAGAAGAGGTGGAGGTCCTTCACAGCTGAAAAATAATTGAAGCCATTAGTTGGAGAGAAAGTAAGGCCAAATTTCAATACTTCCACCTGTGCACTAGTAAGTCTATGGGAAGATAGATTTATTACCTCCAAATTACCATTTCTGGTTTTCCTGGTGGACTGTCGTTGTGGGGAGATCATCCTCTTTTTGTTGTTATAAGGTCTAGTCTTATTCCTCTTAATATCCTTGGGGAATCCTGGGTTACTAATGTCTTCTAACCTTGACTCAGAAACACTAGGTCTAGGTTCATCCATTGACGTGTAGGAGGATACTGATGTAGATCGTGATCTATTTAATGGTCTCTTTCTATTGATTTTATTTCTCCATCTATAAACAGTTTGATTCTGAAAGTCCAAAGAATCTCTTTGAAATTTTTTTGATTTAATGTTGCAGATTTCTGTTTCCCATTTCTGAAAACTCTGTTCTAGGTCTTTATTTATATCCTCCAATTTTTTGTCAGATAGTTCCTTTTTGAGTTCCCCCTGAATTCCCTCAATGTCCTTTTCAATTTCTTTTAATTTATTATCGTCCAATTGAATTAGAAGCTCCATAAAGCCCCTCGAGCATTCCCCAGCTATTCTTTCCCATTTAGTTTTTATAGTCTCATCCTCTACCAAAAAGGACGGAAAGATCTGGACACGAAGTCCCCGCGGGATCAGACCTTTAATTACATATTTCTGGAGAAAAGCCTTGTTCCACCAGACCCTTGTACGTCTGTGGAGAAGGTCCTTCAATTTACCAACTTGCTCTTTAGTATCCCTGTTGTCTAAAAACAAACTTGAATCCTCTTTGAAAACCTCGTTAAGTTTCGTAAGCCACGTCTGATCACGTGCTCTGAAATCCATCTGCTTTGGATCAAAAGCTGTGAATGACACAGTAACAATTATACCAAAATATAGATTCAAAAAGCAGAAATAGCCAATCTTAGCCAGAAGCATTCTGTACTTGCTTCTCTATGATAAACATCCTAATACCGATTAGTGGACAAGTCCATATAGCTACAACAATATGAGTACTAAGTACCCACAGACCACTATATCACACTGTTATAAAATCAATAAAGTTTATTGAAAACAAGTTAAAAATAGTACATCCTACCATATGAAATTTGTCAAAGAGAATTAGTCAAAAAATTCCATGAGCAGCAGAAAAAACCGCATCCAGCCATGTCATGTCAAGCATTGAAATACAAAATCTATAAATAACAGGATATACAGACAAGGTAACTAAAAGTCTCAAACTCACCAAATGCTCACACAACCACAGAGGGTACACAAAGAAGGGAAGAGAAGGAGAAAACTAGGAAGGAAAACAGGTTTAACATGCAACCAAAACAGCAGACACCAATCTCTATAAATAAACCTCCAACACTACGCTCCTTCAACCTCCAAGCCAGGCAGTAGAACTGATCACTGACAATAGCTGAAGTCAGGACTGGGTCTATATAGAGGATCAGATTACAAAATCCACTTCAGCTGAGAGAGACCCAGCTCTCAGCAACTCAGCAATAAGGTTAACTCCTGCACTGCTGGCACAAAGCAGCCAGGTCAGAATACAGGTGAAGAGCTTATGTTCACTGTGTGTGAACGAGGCCCAGAACCTCTCTGTCGCGGTAGCCCCGTGACAGCAGGTCTATGATCTTATCCCTGACATCCTTATAAAGCTCTTTGGTCCTGCCCATGTTGTAGAGGTTAGAGTCTGACTAACTGAGTCTGTGGACAGGAGTCTTTTATAAAGGTGACTATGTAAGACAGCTGTCTTTAATGCAGGTAACGAGTTGATTAGCAGCGTCTAACTGGTTTGTAGGAGCCAGAACTCTTAGGCTATATTCACACTTTGCGGATTTTGCTGCGGATCCGCAGCGGATTTGACCGCTGCGGATCTGCAGCAGTTTCCCATGAGTTTACAGTACAATGTAAACCTATGGGAAACAAAAAACGCAGTGCACATGCTGCGGAAAAAACCGCGCGGAAACACTGCGGTTTACATTCCGCAGCATGTCACTTCTTTTCTGCGGATTTTCACCTGCTCCAATAGGAAACTGCAGATGAAAATCTGCAGAAGAAACCGCAGTAAAAACCGCAACGGGTTTTCACTGCGGATTTTAGAATTCCACTGCGGAAAAATCCGCAGTGGAATCTGCAAAGTGTGCACATAGCCTAAATGGTTGGTAGGGGATCAAATACTTATTTCTCACTGCAAAATGCAAATTTATTTATACAATGTGATTTTCTGGATTTTATTTTTGATATTCTATCTCTCAATGTTAAAATTAACCTACCCTTACAATTATAGACTGTTCAAACTTACAAAAATCGGCAAGGGATCAAATACTTATTTCCCCCACTGTATACTGTGACATCACTGTGTGCATTAACTCTGTACTGTGATATTACTAAGTTTACTATCACTATACTGAAACATTACTATATTTATTATCCCTCTACTGTGACATCACTGTGTGCATTACCTCTGTACTGTGACCTCACTGTGTGTATCACCCCCATACTGTGACATTACTGTTTACTTTGAAAAAAGTGTGTGAAAAGTTGTAGTAAATCTCTTTTTCGCCTTATAATCCGACATTTGCTTTGTGCCTGGTAAGTGCAGCGGGTTCCCTGATACTGGCTGCACTTGACACACCGGTTTGGAATGTGTGGGACTGGGTAATGAGGATGAGTATGGTGCCAGGGCACTGGGCTCTTGCGTCATGGGAATGGAGTGCTTTGGCCCCTTGTTCACCCCTGAGGCGATAAAGGGAGACAATGCTGCCTGTTCTTGTGTATGTGTTTACATTCCACTTGCTGCACCTGATAATGGGGGAAATTTACTACAGCAATAACCAGAACATGGGATTAGGTTGTGAAATGGCCACACAGCAGTTATTTCCCCGCTCCTCTGGGAAGCTGATAATTCAGTAGAGAGCGACAATGTAAGAGTAAATTGAGTCTAAATCCCCAATTCCCAGTACCGTGACATCACTGTGTGCATTATCCCAGTACCGTGACATCACTGTGTGCATTATCCCAGTACCGTGACATCACTGTGTGCATTATCCCCGTACCGTGACATCACTGTGTGTATTATCCCAGTACCGTGACATCACTGTGTGCATTATCCCCGTACCGCGACATCACTGTGTGCATTATCCCTGTACCGTGACATTACGATGTGCATTATCACAGTACTGTGATATTACACTGTATGTGGAATATTTAGAATAAAATGAGGCTTCAGATGCTGAGTTATTCTGGATTATGTTCTTGAATGCCTCTTCAAGGGATAAATGAATGTTACTAATGTTCGGATCGGCCTCACCTCTGAGGCTGTCTACTATGTCCCCAGTACCTTGTAGTAAGCTGTGAGGTATGCACATAAGTGTATCTGCTTACATGAAGTGATATGGAGCATGCTGGTATAACCTGGGTATCTCTTGTATATAATTATATATGTACATCTGGTATAACCAGGACATCTCCTGTATATAACTATGTATGTCCAGCTGGTATAACCTGGGCATCTCCTGCGTTTAATTATATATGTACACTTGGGTATCTCCTGTGTATTATCATATACGTCCAGCTGGTATAACCTGGGTATCCTCTGTATATAATTATATATGTATAGCTGGTATAACTTGGGCATCTCCTGTATATAAATATATACAGTATTTACAGCTGGTATAACCTGGGTATCTCCTGTCTAAAATGATATATATAACCTTGGTATGACAATCTATTCTGAATATGAATATAGTTATGGGTAATATAAGCCCAGGTTAAGGCAGCAGTGTAGAGGTTTATGACTTGTACTCTGTTCCTTGAGCAGGAAGAGCTGATAAACTGGTTCCAGCACACAAAGGCTCAGTGTGAATGAACAGGACTGGTCTGTGGTATTTTCCTCCCTGTGGCTCCATTATTGAATCCACCCCCCTCTTCCTCTACCACAACAGTGATGTGAGTACTTCTGTGGTGGAGAGTATTGAATAGTGAACTGGTCTGACCAGGAGGGCACCTATGGTATCACACACAATAGGCTTACATACTCATCTCAGTATATAGTATCACACCTGATAGGCTTAGATGCGCAGCTCAGCAGACAGTATCACACATGATAGACTTACATACTTGTCTCAGTATATAGTATGACACATGATAGGCTTAGATACACAGCTCAGCAGACAGTATCACACAGGATAGGATTAGATCCACAGCTCAGCAGACAGTATCACACAGGATAGGATTAGATACACAGCTCAGCAGACATTATCACACATGATAGGATTAGATACACAGCTCAGCAGATAGTATCACACAGGATAGGATTAGATACACAGCTCAGCAGACAGTATCACACAGGATAGGATTAGATACACAGCTCAGCAGACAGTATCACACAGGATAGGATTAGATACACAGCTCAGCAGACAGTATCACACATGATAGGATTAGATACACAGCTCAGCAGACAGTATCACACAGGATAGGGTTAGATACACAGCTCAGCAGACATTATCACACATGATAGGATTAGATACACAGCTCAGCAGATAGTATCACACAGGATAGGATTAGATACACAGCTCAGCAGACAGTATCACACAGGATAGGATTAGATACACAGCTCAGCAGACAGTATCACACAGGATAGGGTTAGATACACAGCTCAGCAGACATTATCACACATGATAGGATTAGATACACAGCTCAGCAGATAGTATCACACAGGATAGGATTAGATACACAGCTCAGCAGACAGTATCACACAGGATAGGATTAGATACACAGCTCAGCAGACAGTATCACACAGGATAGGATTAGATACACAGCTCAGCAGACAGTATCACACATGATAGGATTAGATACACAGCTCAGCAGACAGTATCACACAGGATAGGGTTAGATACACAGCTCAGCAGACAGTATCACATATGATAGGATTAGATACACAGCTCAGCAGACAGTATCACACAGGATAGGATTAGATACACGGCTCAGCAGTCAGTATCACAGATGATAGGATTAGATACACAGCTCAGCAGACATTATCACACATGATAGGATTAGATACACAGCTCAGCAGACAGTATCACACATGATAGGATTAGATACACAGCTCAGCAGACAGTATCACACAGGATAGGATTAGATACACAGCTCAGCAGACAGTGTCACACATGATAGGATTAGATACACAGCTCAGCAGATAGTATCACACAGGATAGGATTAGATATACAGCTCAGCAGACAGTATCACGCAGGATAGGATTAGATACACGGCTCAGCAGACAGTATCACAGATGATAGGATTAGATACACAGCTCAGCAGACAGTATCACACATGATAGTATTAGATACACGGCTCAGCAGACAGTATCACACATGATAGTATTAGATACACAGCTCAGCAGATAGTATCACACATGATAGGGTTAGATACACGGCTCAGCAGACAGTATCAGCAGGTACAGTGTCTTCAGAGCCACAGATATGATTCTGATGTGTGGAGGTGAGCTGTGATCTGGTGTCGTGCTGCCGAGGATGAGTCAGTGGACACTGTCTATATTTATTTTTTTTCGCTGTCCTCCGGTGACCTGTCATTGTGGCATCCTAACCCCTCTGCAGGGATCCGCAGATGAGAATTTACACATATATACCCTTATTTCTCCAGACTTCTGCCCTTCTCCCTTGGATATCCGCTTCGGGGCCAGATCCTGACTGATGGCTGCCCTTTCTTGTCTTGTCAGTGCTTGGAGTTTATCACAATTTTTGTGTTTTTGCTTGCCCCTCATCAATTTGAGATGTCACGATAGGTCCCAAAATTTTAGTGTATTGTTCACCAAGCCACATAGTTATTACTTTTGCCCTGTGACAGGGTCTCCATCATGCTGGAAGAAAGAGTTGTTGGAAGATGGGAGAAGTTGCTCTTGGTTGATGTTTAGATCCCATTCTTTATTTATGGCAGTGTTCTTAGGGAAAATTGTGAGTGAGCCCCTCCATGGATGAGCATGAGTGGTCTCAGGATACTTTACTGTTGGCATGACACAGGACTCATGGCAGTGCAGCGCCCCAGAGTCCTGGTCGTTGCAGTAATGTCGTTCTTCCACCAGGGGGGAGTGATGTTACGTCTGATGGCACCAAAGGAGTTCACCTTACCAGGTATCACAGCCACACAACACACTTCACACTCCAGTCCACGAGGGGGAGCTAAGGGTTCTATCCACTAGGCCACTCCTCACATAGGGTAAAACTGGTGGGTTGGTTAGGAAGTTAGTCAGTCGGAGGAGAGGAGAGTTCCTGGCTGGGGACCGACGAGGAAAGGTCTCCTGGTCGAGCTGGCTGGGGTGATCCCTGGTCAGGTCCAGACTGAAGTCTGAAGAGGAAGGAAAGAAGGACACGGAGCTGCGCCTGCAACCCATGCGGCAGCCTCCTAAGAAAGGATAAGAAAGGAATTGTGCTGTAGTGAGTGAGAAAAGAAGTCATAGCAACAGGAGTGAAACATCAGTGGGACACCAGCTAGAAGCAGGCTGCCTCCATCTGAAGCGCAGATCCGGTGGCCGGAACACCGAGGGAGTAATAGACTCTACGCTTTACTTCAGAGACCGGCAGGGCAGTCAATTCCAAGGCTGTCCGACCTAAACACCTAAGCAGACACGGTGGCAATTGTGGAGGAGGGGCGTCTCTAGGGTCCCTATAAAATAGCCTCAGGCCATCACCGTCATACGGGTTTGTCCTATCCATCTGGGGGACAGAGAGAGAGAAGTAACAACAGTGAGGACCTTATGGTAGCTTATGCAAGTAGGAACCTACTACGTTACTGTGCGCAAGGGGAAGGCTACTGATTTCCACCTGGATAAGGGGACTCTGAAATTGCCATCAGACCGGCCGGAGCCTGCCTACCCTGTCATCCGGCACTCTGGACTGTGGATGCTGAAGCCTTCAGTAAAGAAAGGCTATGTGCACACGTAGGAAATGTGGTGCAGAATTTTCTGCACTAAATCTGCATCTGCAGTTTCTGTGCAGTTTCTATGCAGTTTCTATGCAGTTTCTGCGCAGTTTCTGTGCAGTTTCTGCGCAGTTTCTGCGCAGTTTCTGCGCAGTTTCTGCGCAGTTTCTGTGCAGTTTCTATGCAGTTTCTGTGCAGTTTCTGTGCAGTTTCTATGCAGTTTCTGTGCAGTACAATGTAAATCAATGTGAAAAGAAAAAAGCTGTGCACATGGTGAAGAAAAATCTGCTGCAGAAACGCTGCAGAACTGCACAAAAGAAGCGACGTGCACTTCTTTGAAATCTGCAGCGTTTCTGCGCAGATTTTTCTGCACCATGTGCACAGCTTTTTTCTTTTCACATTGATTTACATTGTACTGTAAATCACAGTGCAGTTCTGCAGCGTTTCTGCAGCAGAAAAATCAGCTGCAGTTCTGCACCAATTCTGCACTAAATCTGCATCGTGTGCACATACCCAAAGAGACTGCACCCATTGTGTCCTCGTTATTCGCCGCGCCTTACATCATCCACCATCATCATCTACACTTCTGGGAAGCCCTGGGGAAATACTTCACCTGTGGGAAGGTATACCATCTAGCTGCCATAACATCACCCCAGCGGACCCCTGAGCAGCGTCGGTCACTGTGACCGAATGCCACAGGTGGCGTCACGAACACTACCGTTATCTACGAACTTTGCCTTTTATTGGGCGCCTCTCATAGGGCCACGGTCCAGGTCGGGCCACCGTGACATCCTCGCTGAGGGAACTGAAGGACCCGGTACCGAGTACCCCATTGCTCTTACGTGGGGGCGATCCAGTAGCGCTCACCTTTTCTTCTCTTTACCTTTTTCTTTTTCCCCTTGTCTACTTCTTCTGTTCTTCACCATTTCTGAACCTTCTCTTTTCTTTACACAATTTTGGAGGTTCTTCCAGATGTCCCAATCTGTCTGAAACTGGTTTATTCAGAGAAAATAACTTTACCCCTTTCCCCTGCAGTCCAGTCTTTGTACATCCTGCAGAATGGTCCTTGGTGCGCTGACTCCTGCTTGCTGCCGTCTCTGAGCAAGCTCTGGACTGGTGTTAAATCAATCTTGTAGCTTAATCTTCTTTAGGAGGTGGTCCCAGAACTTGCTGCATGTTTTTGGGTGTCCTGAAGCCTTCTTCACAGCAAATTAACCACTCTCTTTGAGATTCTGGATGATCTGATAAATGGTTGGTTTTGGGAGTAATCTTAAAAGTGGCAATGTCCTTGTCTATAAGGCTAGGTTCACATTGTGTTAGTGCAGTCCGTTCAACACATACGTTAAATGGACTGCGTTAACGCAAGTGCCGAAAAAGATCGCGTTTATGCGATAGAGCATCTGCGCTAGCGCGATCTGTGCTAGCGGTGACGGACCCGAAAACGCTGCAGACTGCGTCCGAGGGTCCGTCACAAAATGATGGCACATCACTAACGCATGCCGATTATGACATGCGTTAGCAATGCGCTACATAATGGCAGTTAATGGGTGCGCTAACGCATCCGTTACATAACGTTAGTGCCGCTATGTAACGGATGTTGTCAGCGCATTGCCATTAACGCAATGTGAACCCAGCCTAAAACCCTGTTGATGCAAAGCAATGATGACTGCATGTGTTTCCTCGGAGGTAATAATAGTTAATAGAAGAAGACCATGATTTCATCCACCACTTGCTAAACAGTCTGCTGTTATAATTCAATCATCAGAACAGAGTAATATCAGCTGCCTTGTCCTTGTTAACACTTTCTTCTGAGCTGACTAAAAGTTCACTGAAATTATGTAAGAAGATCATTTTATGGCAGGGCTGAAAATTTAATACATATGGTTTTTTTTTCATTAATTGGGTTGTCCCCTGATCTGGGGAAACATACAGCCGCTGGGTATTATTAGTGCGGACATGCAGCCTCTTTTTCCACCAGGTATGCGTGAGACCGGTTATACCAAGCAAAGAATGCAAACTATGGCATGTGAGCCACCCAAAATATAGAATATGATACCATGGGAAAATATTCGTCATCAGACGCCCTTCCTCTTTTTAGAGAAAAAAGAAAAAGTAGAATAACATTTTTTTGTGTTTTAAATGCATGTACTTGGGGCTATGAAAATGGGTTTTATTAAAAAATAATTGAACCATTTTTCTTTTTCTGGCTCTTTGTTTCACTTTCAACTTGATTGTTGGTCTGTAGCCATAAATTAGCTGAGTGAACCAGATAAAGTCTACATGTTGGGGTAGAGCCAGAACCAGATAGGCTCAAACGAATTTCAATATTGGTATCTGACTGACCCTTCTCAGGTTTCGTCTTCTCGGTGACCATCTCTTCTTTCTCTTTCAGAACGTTGTGGCCAAGTATGGCTCCCAGTTTAGAGGGAATTCTCAACATGATGCTTTGGAGTTTCTTCTGTGGCTACTGGACAGGGTCCATGAAGATCTCAACTCACCTTCTCAGAAACCCAAGAACTCGGTCAAGGTTGGTGTAGTGGCTTAAGGTGTCAACACACCTTGGAGAACCGTTGGCCAATTGCTTATTTGTCCAATTGCTAACTTTCCCTATCCACCATAAACATGAACATTGGGCTTGGTTGAACATGTTCTTTATGGGGAGAACAGAGTAAGACGTAACTAGACTCATCTGACATCAGCTTATCTGCCTTGACCCTTGACCCCCCACCTACATGTTGGTCAGATTTATTAGCCCTTGTAGCATCTTAAATCCTAAAAAAAATACCAGTTGCCACCTTCAAGTAAAAAATGTCCTCCTTGCTATAATGTCCCTCATTCTGGTCCCTTTCTTGCTATAACATCTCCCATCATGAGTCCCTTCCGCGACACATGCAGCTGCGGCACCGGACCCCTGCTCATCGGGAGCGCTATAGGTATCCGGGTTCCCGATGCAGCTTCTTCGGTAAGCACTATAGCTTAGGAGCCAACAATGTTCACTCATCTCCACTGGCGAATTCATGTTTTTTTTTGTTGTTGTTTTTTTTTGGTGGGGGGCAATTTTTATTTTTCTTAGCATTTTTTGAAAACTGCCCATGACTTTTTTTTTTTTTTTTTTTTTGTAGCTGAATGTTTTGTGCTCCAAAAATTTTTTTTTTTCCTTTTCTTCTTTTTCACATCTCTTTATTTTCTTCCCTCCATTATATGGATTTGGATTCCTAATCCTCTTTTAATTATAATTTGTGATGTTTTTGAATCCAACCTTAATTGGCTCCGGCAAATCCTCCCAGACAAATCTGTTAATCAGCAGGAAAACAGTGGGAAACACCGGTTGAGAAGTATCTTGCATTGATGGGCTGTTTTGATTTTCTTTTCAAGAATTGTCTTCAACTTTTTTAATTTCGGAAAAACTTTTTTCTTTCTTACTTTTTTTTTTTTTTTTGCTTAGAAAAAAAGTATACTTTTTTTAAATTTTAATTTCAGAAAATATTTTTTTCTTTGTTTTTACATTTTATTTGCTTTTTCTTGTAACTTTCAATTTCAGAATTTTTTTTGCTTAGGAAATATTTTTTTTTAACTTTAATTTATAAAAACTTTTTTATTTAACATCTTTTTTAGGTAGAAAAAAAACTTTTATTCCTATATAAAAAAAAACAAACCAACACCTAAATTAGAGCATAGTGTGGTAAGGGAAAAAAAAGTCAGTACATTTTTAATGTCTGTCTTGGTGCTCACGGTCTTTCTTTGCACCCCCGCCATGAAGGAGGCATGTTAATGTAATGTTCTCCTGATTACATTACATGCCAACCTCGCTGTGTGCTTTTATATTTTCTACGATGAGAACCTTTTTTTTAAAAAATCATGTCCTTGGATATGAGCTTGAGTTCATCGCCGGGCCATGTAGCGGTCAGTAAACCTCTGTGGACCGCCAGCAATGATGCAAAAAAATCCATCCTCCTTACCCCTTCCCTGCTGGGTGCTTTGGTGACTATATGCAGTTTTGGTTGCCGTCCTTCCAGGGTACGCCAATGTTAAGACTGAAAAGTGATTAAATATTTAGCGTTTCCCTGTGCAGTCTTCCGAACGGCTGAACTTTTGTGCTATTATTCCGGATTCACGTCTCCCGTTGCTGTTTTTAAGTTTGCCTCTTGTGCTTCATAATATATTCCATATTTTATACTGGGGGAGGGTGGGGTGACCCATAAATGGCACTCGCTATGCTAATGGGCATCTATGGTGCCAAAAGGGACATTTCTCACCTAAATTATCAGTTGGAACGAGCTTCAGAAATGTTCTCAATAGTCATTATTGCTAATATTGAGTTGCCATGTGGTGGTGGTACCAATCCAGCATCAATCTGGCTTGATCGTTACAGATTTCGGTAGGGTAAATAAATAAAAAAATGTCTGAAATTCTTTGGATGAATGTTTTTCGGAAAGAGATCCTCCAGGAAGGTCTACTGTTACCCAATGGGTGTATGTACTACATAGGTTTAGAACCTGAGCTCTCTAGAGCAGGGGTCCCCAACTCCAGTCCTCAAGGCCCACCAACAGGTCATGTTTTCAGGATTTCCTTTGCATTGCACAGGTGATGCAATTATTACCTGGGCAAGACTAAGGAAATCCTGAAAACATGACATGTTGGTGGGCCTTGAGGACTGGAGTTGGGGACCCCTCCTCTAGAGGATGCCTTAGAGGACCAGTTTGACATGTTGCAACGTAGTCCATGAGGTCCATCTAAGTATGGTGTAAACCATCCTTAAAGGTCTACCTTCTTTTTTTTTCTTTGGACGATTATTTTGTCTAAAGAGATCGTCCCGGAAGGTCTATGGTTACCCAATGGGTGTATGTACTACATAGGCTTAGATTCTGGGCTCGCTAGAGGATGCCTTAGAGGACCAGTTTGACATGTTGCAACATAGTCCATGAGGTCAATCTAAGCATGGTCTAAGCCATCCTCAAAGGTCTAACCTTTTCTTTTAGGATTGTGGGAAAGTTGGGTAATATGACAGCAAATTGACTTATATAATTCATCGAAGAAACTGAATGAGGTTGTAGCCTACCTCCTTATTTTGGACTAAGGTTTGACCCATGAACCTTTCCTGGACACAAGTGTCAAAGGGTTGCAACCCAGCTCTGAGGGTCCTGTCATTGTTTTCATAGACTTGGAGGACTTTATTTAGTTATAGGATTCCTTGCTCTACAAGCACAGCATAGAGCGATGATTAGTTATAGCTTCTCTACCCCATACTGCTTTACCGGAGACTTACTGACTCTGAGTGCCCTTCTATGAGTAACTGGAATTGACAGAAGTCTGCATATTTAGAGTCTAATTTGGGCCGTGCGGGTGGCTTTACCCTTCTTCGACCTCTAGTCTGTATTTTCTGCAGGGTAGACATGGCTTCCACAGTGTACAGCACAGCTTGAGCTGGCTGCGTCGTCCCTGGTGTCGCCCTGTATCCACGCCCTGCTAGCGAGGCTCAAACCTGGGATTAGGCAGAGGATAAGTACAATAGAGGTCCGATCAGGCGTGTAACACGGAATAACATTGTACCTGTCACCTCCGAGCATGAGGTCACTTCCTCGCAGGGTCAATGTCGCAGCAGGAAGTGCTTTAGATTCCGGGATCTGAAAACTATTAACTGTTTAATTACCGACGCTGTCTAAAATAAATTATTGTGCCCAATTTTGCAATGCGGGACTTGGAGCGCGGTGCCTGTTACCCCTTCCCATGACACTTGAGCCAATACCACACCCCCTTGTTTTTAACTGTGCAGTTGGGGGTCCTACATAGGTCTTGCCCACCCAATAGAATTAATCACAATCAGGACTGGACCCCGTCTCTCCAGTGGCCCCACATTGGCAATCTTTATGGTATGTTCTCCCTTGGATCGGTGCCTTTGTGTGGGACTATAATGTGTAATTATAAAATAACATATACAAAAAAGAAAAACTGCAGAATATTTGTGTCCCTTTTATGCTACTTTTGGATTTTTTTTTCCTTATTTTTCTCTCTCCCTACTCTATACTATATTATAACAAAGACTCAGTTTTTTTCCGTCTGTCATCTTTGGCCGCCGCACTCATGTGTCCTCCGACTCTTTCCTGGCTATATGTTTACTTGGTAAATAACCTATCCTTCCAGACTTCTGGGCAGGGAGAGAAGCGTCTGTCCGGCCCCTGGCTGACGTGTTCGCTTGTTGATCACATCCTACCTCTCAGCTTCGAAAGCTATGAAAGAGGGACATGTATGGTGGCACGCGTATTGTTCTAGTATTATTCCACACTCAGCCGTGTCTCTAACCTCACCAAGTCCTTTATATGTGCCCCCAGAGAACCATTGCTCCTAGTGAAGCCCACTAGTTCTACCACACAGTACACTGCCGTACTCCCATAGTGTCCGCCACACAATGTGATTCTCCCAACAGTGCCCACCACACAGTATACCACCACAGTGCCCAACATAAAACAAAATGATAATTCTACAGTGCCCGCCACACAGTATAATATCTCCACGGTGCCCAACACAAACAGAATAATTCCACAGTGCCCACCACACAATATCCCCACAGTGCCCACCTCACACAGTATGATACTCTCGCAACGCCCACCAAGCAATATATCCCCACAGTTCCCACCACACAGATACTCCCACAGTTCCCACCACACAGTATGATACCTACAGTGCCGCACACGCTATGATATCCCCACAGTGCCCACCACACGCTATGATATCCCCACAGTGCCCACCACACGCTATGATATCCCCACAGTGCCCACCTCACACAGTATGATTCTACCACAGCGCCCACCAAACAATATCCCCACAGTGCCTACCACACACTGATACCCCACAGTTCCCAGCACACAGTAGGATACCTCCACGGTGCCCAACACACATTATACCCCCACAGTTCCCAGTGCATGCTATGATATATCCCCACAGTGCCCACTACACAATAAGATACCCCTTACAGTGTCTGCCACACACTGTTTAACCCCACAATGCACACCACGATGCCACCACAGTTCCCACACACAGTATAATGATTTGTGTCCTCCACACATTATGATGCCCCCACAGTGCTCACCAAACACAGAATAACTGCAGGCAATATGAATGTCATTCAGTGGTGCCTACACACAGTATAATGCCCCCAAAGTGTGAATTCCCTACAGTGCCCCTCACGCAAGCATGAGCTGCTTAAATCTGAGAATGTCACATGACCTGAGGGTCTTTTCAGGTCCCACAGTCAACCCAGATGGATTGGTAGAGCAGTGAGCTGACGGCTCCATGCTCCACCAATAGTTTTAACTGTATCTGTGTCCTAGAGACACCTCCCGGCCTCTTAGGACAGATCGCCAAAATTGGCATTCTCCCGGCGGTTTGGGCATGTTTGGGATGTATGGATCACATGTTTACAGCAGACGCTGCTAGTGGCTGTGGTCTGTGGAGCTGACACTCTAATTCCAGGCCTCACTGCACAGCTATGGCCCGGAGCAAGACAGTTTTATTGCATAGCTTATAAATAATGTAAGGTGTATGTGCCGGCAAAATGTGATCTCTCCTACACGCTGCACGCAATAGAAAGTTCTGGATGTAAAGAGCCAATGAACTTGTCATACTTTATGTGATCGAGGGGCTGTTGTGCCCCCTAAAGTGCCATGATCCAAATGAGGTTCCTACTTCTCCACCCACTAAAGATGCAATTTACAAGTCCTTCTCATGGGAGTAGGATCCTTTCCTGGAATAACCTAAGGGTCAGATCTTTCTCCTCATGGGTTGGGGGCTGTAAAGAGTGCAGGAGCCCTTTTTGACTTTGTTGTGGGGCCCCTGAAGTGTAGTTCGCACTAGGATGTCCTTTCCAGAAGACCCCAATCCCAGGGATACTGCCTGCTTTTGTGCGAAGTACCCTGTCCATTTCGACCCAAGTCGGACCATTTTCTGGCATGCTATCCCCCAAAAATGAGAACGTCGTGGCAAATTTGACACTGTTGGCATGTAGGTGGCTACGGCTACCTATGCACCATTTTTGGCTAAGCCCCCTGGGTTTCAGGTTCTCAATAACCCCCCATTATGTGGCTGGCTCCTGGGATCATGAGGTTTAGTGTAGCATGCTCATGTTGTAGCGGCGGAGTGTTACCCAGAATTAGACAGATGGGTGAGGAGCTTGTATTTTGCAGTCTGAACAGACTCTGTACTTGGCAGAACTCTCATTAACGGATCTACCATGCTTCCTTAACAATCCTCTTACGACCCCCTCCCTTTACATAAAATCGCATCCATCAGTTCCTTGAAATTTTTTTATCCACCCCCTCATGCTGTTAACTATTATTATGCCAAAAGATAAAAGTACCCTTATGCCGCCTGATGCCAATTAGCTTTGATCGCCTGCCATCTCCTTTTCCAGTTACAGTAGCAGCTCCTCTATCTGCGGGGAGGGGGCCGCGTGTTGTAGTGGGTGTCATCCGTCTGCTTATCATAGTTACCCAATTATAAAAAACACACAAGAAAAATCCTTGTTGGATTTATCGCACATAATCCCTTGCAGGCAGCTTATCCATGCCACAGCCGACTGCACACAATCTATACATTTATTTACATTTAAAGAGGAAAGTCTATTTATATCTATGATAGTTGTCATGTCGCATAACTAATGCTTATTATATTGCTATTATAATAATAATGTTTTTATACAGTTATTGTAGTTATATTCCAGTACATAATCGCCGTATCATAATAGTTATATTCTTGTACATAGTAGCAGTATTATAGTAGTTATATTCTTGTACATAGGGGCAGTATTATAGTAGTTATATTCTTGTACATAGGGGCAGTATTATAGTAGTTATATTCTTGTACATAGGGGCAGTATTATAGTAGTTATATTCTTATACATAGGAGCAGTATTATAGTAGGTATATTCTTGTACATAGGAGCAGTATTATAGTAGTTATATTCTTGTACATAGGAGCAGTATTATAGTAGTTATATTCTTGTACATAGGGGCAGTATTATAGTAGTTATATTCTTGTGTGTAGGAGCAGTATTATAGTAGTTATATTCTTGTACATAGGAGCAGTATTATAGTAGTTATATTCTTGTACATAGGAGCAGTATTATAGTAGTTATATTCTTGTATATAGGAGCAGTATTATAGTAGTTATATTCTTGTGTGTAGGAGCAGTATTATAGTAGTTATATTCTTGTATATAGGGGCAGTATTATAGTAGTTATATTCTTGTACATAGGGGCAGTATTATAGTAGTTATATTCTTGTACATAGGGGCAGTATTGTAGTAGTTATATTCTTATACATAGGAGCAGTATTATAGTAGTTATATTCTTGTACATAGGGACAGTATTATAGTAGTTATATTCTTATACATAGGAGCAGTATTATAGTAGTTATATTCTTGTACATAGGAGCAGTATTATAGTAGTTATATTCTTGTACATAGGGACAGTATTATAGTAGTTATATTCTTGTACATAGGGGCAGTATTATAGTAGTTATATTCTTGTACATAGGGAGCAGTATTATAGTAGTTATATTCTTGTACATAGGAGCAGTATTATAATAGTTATATTCTTGTACATAGGAGCAGTATTATAGTAGTTGTATTCTTGTACATAGGAGCAGTATTATAGTAGTTATATTCTTGTACATGGGGCAGTATTATAGTAGTTATATTCCTGTACATAGGGGCAGTATTATAGTAGTTATATTCTTGTACATAAGAACATTATTATAGATATTATAATATGAGTATTATAGGAGTTATATTCTTTACCACAGAGGTACAACATTAAACTACTATATTGTCCTTTGCTGTGCAATTATAGAATCTAGTTATATAATTATTTTGTATAGTATTGTGCTGACTATATGCTTTTCTTCTACAGCCTCCAGGTTCTGATCATGGCTCGGTTGGCTCCGCACCCACCTCACCAATTGATATAGGTCAGAGTTTTGTACAAGAGCATTTTCAAGCACAATACAGGTATGGTGGAGTGTGTAAGCAATAAATAGGAAAAGCAGTCATTGCTAACAAAAATGTATTTTTTATTGTTTTGCAAACCTCTTTATTCAGTTTTGAAAATAATTATATAGATTATGATGTAATTTGGTGACCACATATTTTTTGCTGCCCAAAAGCGGGATAATGGCCTTCCCTCCCAGTGGTTAAGGAGCTGACACCACTGTAATTATCACTATACTCCTCGCCAGTTTCCATATTGTCTATATTTAGAATTAGCTTCTTCCTATTATTGTCTACGTGACTTCTATTCTGCTCCCAGGTCAGGTATAAATGTTTTATCCTTTCAGATCTTCCCTCACCTGTCCGCACTGCCACAAACAGAGTGACACTTTCGACCCCTTCCTCTGCGTTTCCTTGCCCATTCCTTTACGACAGACAAGGTAAGTAAATTACCCCCAAAAAATAAAAATACAAAACTGATTTTATTCTTTTTCATGTGGAAAAATGAAATTATAATAAAATATTGCAGTTACCATATTGTCCACTAGATGTCAGAACCACCCACACACTGAAAACAGCCATGTCTCTTTACAACCTGCTGCAAAACTTGATGTATTAGAGCCTCATGCAATCCAAAATGCATTATGTAGAAGTATGAAGTAACAAATGGAACAAAGCATTGAGGCTTCGCTTGGTGGATCTACGGCGAGTGGGTGGGCGGTCTGTAATTAGTTCAGTAATATGAAATTATACAGGACGCAGTGAGGGAACGCATCGGATAATTACAGTTTGCCGCTTCCCATAAATATCACTGACTCCCACACTCTCTTGTCTGCGTCTTGATAAGAAGCAGTAAAGGAGAGGAAGGGGTTAAGCTGCCTCTAACTATGAGCTGGCGGAGATGTGTTATTACATGGATTACTGGGAATTGGCGCTTAGTAATTACAGTAATTAAATGTCATTATTATTATTTACTTTTTTTATACTTTACTCATTAAATGGTGGAATGTATTGGTTTTTTTTTGTTTGTTTTTTTGGGCTATATTTTTGCTTCTTTTTTTTTAAAAATTACATAGCGATTAAGAAAAATTGGTTGAAACGACTCAACTCATAAAACCCAGTTTTTCTAAAGTAATGAATAGTTATTCATTCAGAATTCTGGGAAAGATGGATGATTAAAAGTATGTTCCTCCCACCCCTAACTTTTTGTTTTTTGTTGTTTCTAGAGCTCTGAATGTTATTTTAGTTTTCCAATCGAAGCAGCAGCGGTTCCTGCGTGTAGGCCTCGCGGTGCCGTTGTTTGGCACCATTGCATCTCTGCGTCAGATGGTGGCCGATCTGGGCAAAGTTCCTTCCGATCAGGTATTTTTTTGTGGTTGCATAAGTCTGGTATTCTATGGATGACTGCTTGATTGCTGGGACCCACTGAACGGGGCTCCGAAATGCCCAGGTGGAATGGAGCAATAGCCACCCATGCACACATCATCTATGCGTCTTCTGGAGATAGCGGCGTGCAGTCATATAATCCATCTCCGTTAGTCCCATAGAATAGAATGGAGAGGTGGTGCGCATTTTAGATTCCCATTATTGGGATCGGTGGGGGTCCCAAAAGATGACCCCCACAGTGACATTTATGTGTTTTAATAATGTGAACAAGACATTTGACTTGATCTTGACAATGTATCTGGTGATGGTGGGGGAGTCAGTCTAAGGTCAAGGCCAGTTAGGGCATACTGCTCGCATGCCCTATGAGGTTCCTGTAGAAATTTCTATTCAAGTGTATTAAATTAAAATAGTAAAAAACAAAAGTGAAAGACCAACTCGCCCCCAAAAATAAAATATATTGGATTAAAAAAAAGTAGATAGAAATGAAAAATTAAAGAGGACCTGTCATTTGCTTAATAAAATGTAGTTAAAGGGAACCTGTCACCCCGAAAATCACGGGTGAGGTAAGCCCACCGGCATCAGGGGCATATCTACAGCATTCTGTAATGCTGTAGATAAGCCCCCGATGTTACCTGAAAGAGGAGAAAAAGACGTTAGATTATACTCATCCAGGGGCGGTCCCCTGCTGATCCGGTCGGATGGGTGTCTCTGGTCCGCTGCGGCGACGTCCTCTTCTGATCTTCAGCCACGGCTCCGGCGCAGTCGTACTGATTTGCCCTGTTGAGGGCAGAGCAAAGTACTGCAATGCGCAGGCGCCCGGCCTCTCTGACCTTTCCAGCGCCTGCGCGCTGCAGTACTTTCCTCTGCCCTCAACAGGGCAGACAAAGTACGCCTGCGCTGGAGCCGTGGCTGAAGATCCGAAGAGGATCTTTTTCTCCTCTTTCAGGTAACATCGGGGGCTTATCTGTTGTGAATTCCGCTCTTGGGCTCCCTTCGGTGGTTGTAAGTGGCACTTTTGTGAGTTCTGCTCTTGGGCTCCCTCTTGTGGTTTCTAGTGGTATGGCTGCTCCTTGGAGTGAGCTGTCATCAGCTGCCTCCACTTATCGTCTCTTCTGCTTGGCTATTTAGGCCTGGCTCTTTCTTCAGCCAGTGCCACTTGTAAATGGTTCCTGGTTGGATTCACATCTCTTTAGAGTTCCCTGTTATCCTGACCAGTTCAGCAAAGCTAAGTTTTTGCTTGCTCTTTTCTGTCCATAGATTGTGGACTTATCCATTCTGTGCTTTCTATTTTTGTCCAGCTTATCAGTGTGAATTTATTCTGTCTTGCTGGAAGCTCTGGGAGGCAGATTTGCCCTCCACACCTTTAGTCAGGTGTGGAGATTTTTTGTAAACTCTGCGTGGATTTTTGTAGTGTTTTATAATGACAGCACAGTATTCCATCCTGTCCTATCTATTTAGCTAGACTGGCCTCCTGTGCTCATCCTGGTTTCATTCTGTGTATGTCTTTTCCCTCTCCACTCTCAGTCATTATTTGTGGGGGGCTAATCTATCCTTTGGGGATTTTCTCTGAGGCAAGATAGCTTTCCTGCTTCTTTCTTTAGGGGTAGTTAGCTCTTAGGCTGTGACGAGATGCCTAGGGAGAGTTAGGAGCATTCCATGGCTACTTCTAGTGTTGTGTTGAGCTTAGGGACTGCGGTCAGTACAGTTACCACTTCCTTCAGAGCTCGTTCCATGTTGCTCCTAGACCACCGTATCATAACACTTATCTACAGCATTACAGAATGCTGTAGATAAGCCCCTGATGCCGGTGGGCTTACCTCACCCGCGATTTTCGGGGTGACAGGTTCCCTTTAAATACCTTGTAAAAATCCCAGAGTTCCCGAGATTCTGCAGCTTTTTTCCATTTTGTGCTACGTCGCTCCATTTCAGGGATTTTCACATTTAGTGCTTTTAAAGCGCAGTATGTGAAATCTCTTTTTGCAACAGTGCATTTGTTCAAAGTCTTCTCTGGGGTGGGTATACTTAAACCCCTTCCAGTGCCAATCACAGCTTGATAGTGAGACTGGTACAGCTGCTGAGCTATGATAGGCAGCATCTGGGAGGGTTGACATGCCCCCAGCGAAGACTCTGAAGAACTACAAGCAGAGATTTCACATACTGCGATCCAAAAGGAATAAATGTTAATATCTCTGCAATGGAGCCACTCAGCGAAAAAGGAAAAAAAGGCAGGATCGGGGGAGCTCAGGGATTTTTACAATTAATGTTTTTGAGCAAGTGAAAGGTCCTTCTTAAAGACCAAAGAAAAATTCATTAATTTAAAAAATATTATTTTAATAATGTATAATTAAAGATCAGCACACAAAAAAATACATAAAATAAAAAAAATCATAAAAAAAATAAATCAAAGTTAAAGACCAACCCCCCCAGGGTAAAAAGGTAATCACCACAACTTGTAATACAAATATTTAAAATTATCTTACTTCAGTGATGAATATCATACAGAAGTGGATTTTTTTTTTCAGTTGGTTTTGCACAAATTTAAAACTATATAAAAATGAAGAGTGAATTTATACTTGTCTCAAAATGATGCAGGTTGGAATTATATCCTTGCTGTCTACAAACATCACTGCGTTGAATCAAAACTTAAAAGAAAAATAGTTGTTAGCACTGAAATATCGAGGTGAAAAATAGAAAAAATGGGTGTTCCTTAAAGACAAAAGGGGTTCAAATTAAAAAGTATTTATTCTTTCTATCCGCTGGTCTGCAGGTGATCCTAGTGGAGCTCCAGTCCAGCGGCTTCCAGCGATCCTTCTCTGATGATGAAGACCTGAACACCATTGCTGAAGGAGACCCGCTGTACGCCATCCAGGCCCCTCCACCCTTAAATAAACTGTCAGCTTCAAGTAGGAGTTCAGGTGAGTTTAGGATTAAAAGGCAACACCACTGCAAGAGGCTCTCACATCACAAGGAATACACCAACAACTGGAGTAACTCATTCTTTCTTCTTGCAGGTTACCCACACAGTCTCCCTTCTTCCCCCCGCTGCTTCGATCAAGATGCAGCAAAGTTACCAGGAAGTGGTTCTGTCTCCTCCGAGGTCTTGTCTTCAAGTTCTAAACTTCTGTTACTTCTGTGCAATTTGGAAAGTGGTAATCATCAGGCGGTGAGGTACATTTGCATCATTTAAAGGGACAGACAATTTTGGGGAGGTTGAGTGTAGTCATTGTGTACATACAATACATTAGTTATCCTGTACTGATCCTGAGTTACATCCTGTATTATACTACAGAGCTGCACTCACTATTCTGCTGGTGCAGTCACTGTGTACATACATTACTTATCCTGTACTGATCCTGAGTTACATCCTGTATTATACTCCAGAGCTGCACTCACTATTCTGCTGGTGCAGTCACTGTGTACATATATTACATTACTGATCCTGGACTGATCCTGAGTTACATCCTGTATTATACTCCAGAGCTGCACTCACTATTCTGCTGGTGCAGTCACTGTGTACATATATTACATTACTGATCCTGGACTGATCCTGAGTTACATCCTGTATTATACTCCAGAGCTGCACTCACTATTCTGCTGGTGCAGTCACTGTGTACATATATTACATTACTGATCCTGGACTGATCCTGAGTTACATCCTGTATTATACCCCAGAGCTGCACTCACTATTCTGCTGGTGCAGTCACTGTGTACATACATTACATTACATTACTTGTACTGATCCTGAGTTACATCCTGTATTATACACCAGAGCTGCACTCACTATTCTGCTGGTGCAGTTACTGTGTACATACATTACATTACTTATCCTGTACTGATCCTGAGTTCCATCCTGTATTATACTCCAGAGCTGCACTCACTATTCTGCTGGTGCAGTCACTGTGTACATACATTACATTACTTATCCTGTACTGATCCTGAGTTACATCCTGTATTATACCCCAGAGCTGCACTCACTATTCTGCTGGTGCAGTCACTGTGTACATACATTACATTACATTACTTGTACTGATTCTGAGTTACATCCTGTATTATACACCAGAGCTGCACTCACTATTCTGCTGGTGCAGTCACTATGTACATACATTACATTACTTATCCTGTTCTGATCCTGAGTTACATCCTGTATTATACTCCAGAGCTGCACTCACTATTCTGCTGGTGCAGTCACTGTGTACATACATTACATTACTTATCCTGTACTGATCCTGAGTTACATCCTGTATTATACTCCAGAGCTGCACTCACTATTCTGCTGGTGCAGTCACTGTGTACATACATTACATTACTTATCCTGTACTGATCCTGAGTTGCATCCTGTATTATACTCCAGAGCTGCACTCACTATTCTACTGGTGCAGTCACTGTGTACATACATTACATTACTTATCCTGTACTGATCCTGAGTTGCATCCTGTATTATACTCCAGAGCTGCACTCACTATTCTGCTGGTGCAGTCACTGTGTACATACATTACATTACTTATCCTGTACTGATCCTGAGTTACATCCTGTATTATACTCCAGAGCTGCACTCACTATTCTGCTGGTGCAGTCACTGTGTACATACATTACATTACTTATCCTGTACTGATCCTGAGTTACATCCTGTATTATACTCCAGAGCTGCACTCACTATTCTGCTGGTGCAGTCACTGTGTACATACATTACATTACTTATCCTGTACTGATCCTGAGTTGCATCCTGTATTATACTCCAGAGCTGCACTCACTATTCTACTGGTGCAGTCACTGTGTACATACATTACATTACTTATCCTGTACTGATCCTGAGTTGCATCCTGTATTATACTCCAGAGCTGCACTCACTATTCTGCTGGTGCAGTCACTGTGTACATACATTACATTACTTATCCTGTACTGATCCTGAGTTACATCCTGTATTATACTCCAGAGCTGCACTCACTATTCTGCTGGTGCAGTCACTGTGTACATACATTACATTACTTATCCTGTACTGATCCTGAGTTACATCCTGTATTATACTCCAGAGCTGCACTCACTATTCTGCTGGTGCAGTCACTGTGTACATACATTACATTACTTATCCTGTACTGATCCTGAGTTGCATCCTGTATTATACTCCAGAGCTGCACTCACTATTCTACTGGTGCAGTCACTGTGTACATACATTACATTACTTATCCTGTACTGATCCTGAGTTGCATCCTGTATTATACTCCAGAGCTGCACTCACTATTCTGCTGGTGCAGTCACTGTGTACATACATTACATTACTTATCCTGTACTGATCCTGAGTTACATCCTGTATTATACTCCAGAGCTGCACTCACTATTCTGCTGGTGCAGTCACTGTGTACATACATTACATTACTTATCCTGTACTGATCCTGAGTTACATCCCATCATCTTGCTTGCATTGCTCACTGAGGCTCTTGCATAAGGAGGAGCTGATTTTTGTCTTGCTTTGGCCAGGTTTGGACCGCCGCTGATATTACAGGAGGACAGGGCTGTATCTTGGGATCAACTGCAGCAAAACATCGTGGGAAAGATCCGATATTTGATGAGAAGCGAGGCAAACCCTCCAGTACGTACCTGCCTGCGGCTGAACACTGGATCTCTGGCTTCTGGCTGTCACCTTTTATAGAGATATTATCTCTTTTCTCTCTCTATAGAGCGGAGGAGTGATTTTTAATATCCGAGTGGTGGGGGCGCCAGTGAGCAGCTGTTATTTGTCATCTAAGGACGCCCGACCCCTACAACACCCATCTGTGAGCAGGTTAGTTGCTCTCCTGTTATAAGGCCTAAAACATGATTGAACCCCACATGCCAAAAATGAGGCACTGAGAAGACGTAGAGTTCCCCCAAATGACCTGGGGCCAATCGTGGCCATCTAATCTTATAAGATAATATTATAGGAGATATTGGATAGTTCTGGGGCTGAAGGGGTTATCTGTGACCTGTCTGCTCTGTGACTGCCACCTACTGGCTGGTTTGGCTATTGCACAAATTTTGCAATGTGAACTATTGAGAAGGTTGTGCAGCCAAGAGCCTCCATGATTACAGCTGTATACCGGGTCAGGAGGGGAAAATTAGTAATAGGTATTGGTGAGCATGCGCCTGTATGTAGCATTGCTGACTGTGTGAACATGGCCATCGCTGGTGTGCCCATCACCTCTTCTTGTTATTATGAAAGGGCTCTGCAACTCTGCGGGGCTGGAGGACCACCCCATGTGAAGCTAGCGATAGAGTGGGAACCCAGAAGCAAAGATAGGTATGTAAAATAAATAATACAGATACATACACACATATGTACACTTGTAGATAGGCAAACTTACACAGACAGGAGTGGGACAAGCTACCTTGGTGCCATATGGGTTTTCAACTCCTTGGCTTGTTCATGAACACAAACATGAAATCGTACATATGTACAAACAAACATGAAATCATACATACATACATACATACATACAAACCTGGACTCATACATACATACAAACATGGACTCATACATATAAACATACATACAAACATGGACTCCTACATACATTCAAATAAACATGGACTCAAACATGCATACAAACATGGACACATACATACAAACATGGACTCATACATACATACATACATACATACATACATACATACATACATGGACTCATACATATGTTCAAATAAACATGGACTCATACGTGCATACAAACATGGACTCATGCATGGACTCATGCATACAAACATGGACTCATGCATACAAACATGGACTCATGCATACAAACATGGACTCATGCATACAAACATGGACTCATGCATACAAACATGGACTCATGCATACAAACATGGACTCATGCATACAAACATGGACTCATGCATACAAACATGGACTCATGCATACAAACATGGACTCATGCATACAAACATGGACTCATGCATACAAACATGGACTCATGCATGCATACGAACATGGACTCATGCATGCATACGAACATGGACTCATGCTTGCATACGAACATGGACTCATGCTTGCATACGAACATGGACTCATGCTTGCATACGAACATGGACTCATGCTTGCATACGAACATGGACTCATGCTTGCATACGAACATGGACTCATGCTTGCATACGAACATGGACTCATGCTTGCATACGAACATGGACTCATGCTTGCATACGAACATGGACTCATGCTTGCATACGAACATGGACTCATGCTTGCATACGAACATGGACTCATGCTTGCATACGAACATGGACTCATGCTTGCATACGAACATGGACTCATGCTTGCATACGAACATGGACTCATGCTTGCATACGAACATGGACTCATGCTTGCATACGAACATGGACTCATGCTTGCATACGAACATGGACTCATGCTTGCATACGAACATGGACTCATGCTTGCATACGAACATGGACTCATGCTTGCATACGAACATGGACTCATACATACATGTATTCATATACACACCTGCAATCCACTTACATTGTTTTACATATTTTTTTTATTATTTAATTATATTTAGTGTAAGTTTGCATTTTACAACCAAATAAACTGTGCAAAAATGATATAGCTCCATCATTAAAGTACCTACACGTGCGTATACATAAACACACACACACCGTACATTCATACATACACACATACATATTCACACACATATGTAATACCCACTGAATGTTAATTTACACACTTTAAACATTCATAAACACATATATTCACACTCTATATTCATACATATATGCACATACATACACACCCACTGTACATTACTATACACACACGCTGAACTTTCATAAAAGCATACACATTTACACACACTGTACGTCCATACTTTTACATTTATAAACACAATGTGCATACTTATACATAAACTCATAATGTATACACACCCACTGTACTTTCATACACACAATGTGTAAACATATACAGTCATGGTCAAAAGTATTGACACCCCTGCAATTCTGTCAGATAATACTCATTTTCTTCCTGAAAATGATTGCAAACACATTATTTGGTATTATTATCTTAATTTAATTTGTCTTTAAATGAAAAAAAAACACAAAAGAGAATGAAGCAAAACATTGATCATTTCACACAAAACTTCAAAAATGGGCCAGACAAAAGTATTGGCACCCTCAGCCTAATACTTTGTTGCACAACCTTTAGCCAAAATAACTGCGACCAACCGCTTCCGGTAACCATCAATGAGTTTATTACAATGCTCTGCTGGACTTTTAGACAATTCTTCTTTGGCAAACTGCTCCAGGTCCCTGATATTTGAAGGGTGCCTTCTCCAAACTGCCATTTTTAGATCTCTCCACAGGTGTTCTATGGGATTCAGGTCTGGACTCATTGCTGGCCACCTTAGAAGTCTCCAGTGCTTTCTCTCAAACCATTTTCTAGTGCTTTTTGAAGTGTGTTTTGGGTCATTGTCCTGCTGGAAGACCAATGACCTCTGAGGGAGACCCAGCTTTCTCACACTGGGCCCTACATTATGCTGCAAAATTTGTTGGTAGTCTTCAGACTTCATAATGCCATGCACACGGTCAAGCAGTCCAGTGCCAGAGGCAGCAAAGCAACCCCAAAACATCAGGGAGCCTCCGCCATATTTGACTGTAGGGACCTTGTTCTTTTCTTTGAATGCCTCTTTTTTTTCTCCTGTAAACTCTATGTTGATGCCTTTGCCCAAAAAGCTCTACTTTTGTCTCATCTGACCAGAGAACATTCTTCCAAAACGTTTTAGGCTTTTTCAGGTAAGTTTTGGCAAACCCCAGCTTGGCTTTTTTATGTCTTGGGGTAAGAAGTGGGGTCTTCCTGGGTCTCCTACCATACAGTCCCTTTTCATTCAGACGCCGACGGATAGTACGGGTTGACACTGTTGTACCCTCGGACTGCAGGGCAGCTTGAACTTGTTTGGATGTTAGTCTAGGTTCTTTATCCAACATCTGCACAATCTTGCGTTGAAATCTCTTGTCAATTTTTCTTTTCCATCCACATCTAGGGAGGTTAGCCACAGTGCCATGGGCTTTAAACTTCTTGATGACACTGCGCACGGTAGGCACAGGAACATTCAGGTCTTTGGAGATGGACTTGTAGCCTTGAGATTGCTCATGCTTCCTCACAATTTGGTTTCTCAAGTCCTCAGACAGTTCTTTGGTCTTCTTTCTTTTCTCCATGCTCAATGTGGTACACACAAGGACACAGGACAGAGGTTGAATCAACTTTAATCCATGTCAACTGGCTGCAAGTGTGATTTAGTTATTGCCAACACGTGTTAGGTGCCACAGGTAAGTTACAGGTGCTGTTAATTACACAAATTAGAGGAGCATCACATGATTTTTCGAACAGTGCCAATACTTTTGTCCACACCCTTTTTATGTTTGGTATGGAATTATATCCAATTTGGCTTTAGGACAATTCTTTTTGTGTTTTTTCATTTAAGACAAATTAAATGAAGATAATAATACCAAACAATTTGTGTTTGCAATCATTTTCAGGAAGAAAATGAGTATTATCTGGCAGAATTGCAGGGGTGTCAATACTTTTGGCCATGACTGTATGCACATGTATATTCACACTGTATATTGATACTTACACACTTCTACACACAGTTTAATACATATATTTTCATATGCACGCGCTATACGTTTATACACTATAAACATAACACACCTATACATTTACACAATTTGTGAACCTTGATATATATGCACATGTGTATATATAGACTCTTCCCATTCATAAATACATAGTGTACTTTCATACATACACACTGTACATTTGTACATGTATGCTCCTACACTACATCTATGCACAAATATAAACTCACTAATGTACATTAATACACGCTGTATAGTCATACATATATGGACACACTGTAGTCGTACAGACTCATATACATAGATACACAAACTGCACATTCATACATTTAGATTCATATGCAAACTGTACATCCATACATACAATGCACATCATAAATATACACATGTACTACATTCATACACACATACTGTACATGCCATACATACGCCCTATACATGGCCTATAGTGTTGGCATAATTTGGCTTATTCCATTTTATGACTCTCTTGAAGATTGTTTGGGCGTATCCAGGAAGAAGTGGTTCAGGATGATGAATCTGTACGGAGCCAACAACTGGACCACCAGCAGCAGGTCTGCACCTTGGACGAGTGCTTTCAGCTGTATACGAAGGAAGAACAGGTAAGGGGTAGCCCATAGGTGTCTAATAATGCAGAGCAGCCATGTGCTAGAATCCGATTGCGATTGGTTGAAACAAATATGAACATACGTAAAATATAATACAATTTCTGTAACTGGTGTCACATGATTAACTCTTTCCTCTGCAGTTGGCTCCAGATGATGCCTGGAGGTGCCCCCACTGTAAGATTCTGCAGCAGGGTACAGTGAAACTGAGCCTATGGACTCTGCCCGATATCCTCATCATTCACCTTAAGAGATTCCGGCAGGTTGGTGGCCGCAGGAACAAGTTGTCTACTCTAGTCAGGTTCCCCTTGGCAGGAATGGACATGGCACCACACGTGGTTAAGAGGGGCCAGGGAAACAAACGTCCCTTAGGACAGTGGTCATCATGGAAGCAGCCTCCATGCCAACTAGAGAATGGGCACCTGGATGTGTTGTACGATTTGTATGCAGTGTGTAACCACCATGGAAGCTTACAAGGAGGTCACTACACAGGTGGGTCACAAAGCCATCTTGATGATTTGAAAATGACTTTGAGGTGTACACTGGCACCTAGGGTAAAGATAAGACTACTCTGACTATATCCAAATATCCTTTGTGCCTTTAGCCTATTGCAGGAACTCTTTGGATGCCCGATGGTACAGCTATGATGACAATAATGTAGAACATGTTCTTGAGGATGATGTTTGCACCCAGGGCGCGTATCTCCTCTTCTATCAAAAGAGGAATGCCATTCCAGTTTGGTCTGCTAGCAGCTCGGTTAAAGGTATGGTCAATTGTGTTATGTTCTCCATGATGATCAGTAGGACTTTTTCATGGCTTTGCTCGGAGGAAGAAGGCTGTTGTTTTTGGCTGGTTGGTCTTTTTTTGTGCTGTCAACTACATGAGGTTAGATAGTATGGATTATGGCTGTCATGATATGTAGAACCTCAATCATATTTCCACATTGGTGATGTTGGAGAACTTCACTATTTGGTAAGTTAGTTAAGAGCAAGGGTCCCCAACTCCAGGCCTCGAGGGCCGCCAACAGTGCAGGTTTTCAGGATTTCTTTAGTATTGCATCGGTGGTAATGTGATCATCTGCACAGGTGATGATTCCAACCCCTGTGCAATACTAAGGAAATCCTGAAAACCTGCACTGTTGGCGGCCCTCGAGGCCTGGAGTTGGGGACCACTGGTTAAGAGTCTTATCCTAAAATGAGATGTACTAATTTTTGGCTCTAACTTCAGGATCCACAAGCTCGACCATGTCTGATCACTGGGTCCTAAGACTAAATGGAAGCAAGAGAGAAAGCCTAGTATCTTGGGCAACCACAAACTGCACACCAGTGCCAAAAATACCAGACTCTCCCATCTTTCTAGAGACAGAGAAGAACATGGAGAAAGGTATGTACATTGCCTTGCAGATAAGTATGGGTAGATTCATAGTTGACTTGATCAAGTTTCTAAAATGTTCCATCTCAATTTTTTATAGGGTCAAAGTCTTTTGTCCGAGGAGCAAAGGGTCGAAGTGCAAGTATGAGGGTTTCATCGGTTTCTAAAATTAAGTTGAGCATCAGTAAGGCAATGCCTCTCCGGTGGTCATTTGGATCAAAGGACAAAGCAAAGCCTGAAACTCGTGAGCTTGTGGAATACTTGGAGTCGGGAAGACGACCGAAGTACACTAATGAGCCCATTGTGCCCGTGATGACTAAACCAGAAAAGACATCAAATGGAATTCCTCCCAATCTTACCCAATCAACTAGCCACAGTGCCAATGGAACCAGCTCTGCAAGTGGACAGTCCAGAGCATTGTCATCATCTTCAAAGACAGATACTTTGAGGGGTAAGCCAAAAGAGAGATTGGCCCACCAGGACAGTACTGTGCAGGCTGGAAAGGGAGCTGTGTCCGCACAGTCCCAAAGCAAAGATAGCACCTCAAATAGTAATGGACTCATGGATATAAATTGCTCAGCCTCAAATAATGCAGTAAAAGTCAAAGCTTCTTCAGGTCAAAAGGGGGAAATTAACCAAAGACACCATACAAAAGTTGGAGATCACAGATTAGACAAGACTAAACTCTCTGACGTTGACTCAGAAGGGAAATCAACCAAGATGAGGACAAATTTACAAAGGAAAGAGCCTAGGTGGCAGACTGGTTCTGAGACCCCTACCCCATCTGAGCTACATAATAGTATCTCACGGACTTCTCTATCCAATGGGGTTGTGGTTGATGATGGAAGGACTAGTGGTACGTTGCCACGGAGGCAGAGGGAGGATAATAAATCTAAAATGGACATCAGACGAGCGCATAGTTCATCTAACGTCCAGACGAAAGCAGAATGGACTATGAAGAGGTCGGCTACTCTGTATAGAAATGGAAGCGCGCCACATCAACCCACCAGACAGATGGCCGCTGAGAAGGCATCTTCAAGTACTTTACAAAGAATGAAATATCAAACTTCCTCCCTAGGAAGGAAGAAAACTGTGCCTGAGTCCAGCTTCTAATGACTCTGTACATGCCTTATGGATCTCCTGGCCAAAAAATGGGTGGCCCTGTGTTCAGCTCAAAATTTGGATTGTATAGGAAGATCTTCATAATATTCAATGAAAACACCTTTTATCCTTCTTAATTTTTCAAAAGTGCCAAAAGCAGATAAAGGTGGGTCCGATCTTCTAGCAGAAAATCTCTGATAATCCAGCAGGGCGTCCATGGTTTATGTCTACCTTTCAGAATAGGCGCAGACTATTTTTTCGTGGCACTGTTGTAGTGGTATAAAGCATAACCCTAGGAGACCTGCTAGTTTGTTCCTTGAGACGAAGGGTCCAACCCAAAAAACTATCACATTAGAGTCCCATTAGTGACTTGAGGTTGAGTCCATCATGGAGCGCCTGTGTCTCCTTTCCATTGGGTGAAACAGCTGTCAGTGGGATTCTTCAGCCCTATTGGGCTTCCTGATTGTTTGAGAACCAATTACGTATTACTTGATTGTCTAAAAAGCCTCTTTGGCAAATAGAGTGGCACCTCTGAAATTGACTTCGGGAATAAGTACGTTTTTGGGACTGTCCCATGTACACTTGCATCTCCTAACTCTACACCCCTATAGCTGTTTGTTTTTTGCTAACAGTGCAGAAGTTTTATTTAATTTATAGGAAAGTTGTTCCAAAAATCAGGTGAGACCTCCCACGTTTGGATAGGGGTTCACCAAAAATGCCGCTCTTTTCTAGCCCGTAATATGAAGGACTTTGAATCACAAGTGCAATAATACACCGTAGTCATTGGCTCAGTGCACAGAATGACTGCCGCCCTTTGGGTTGCAAATACATGATGAAGTAATTTTGTGTGAAAAATCGAAATACAAAAAAATTTTATTTTTGGAAAACTATTAGACCGTTTCATAATGTACATACTGGATATTATACTGATGTAATTATTGTATTTTATGGAGAAAAAAAGATAAAGATGTTTTTAAAGGAGTGTGTGTTTGTATGTATACGCAAATTTATATATATAACGTATATCTATACTCTCCCCTATTTGTGATTTGGTCCTTGAAAGCAGCATTCTTGGTCTGTGGCATCCAAGATGGGGCTGTCAATTTTTAATCAGCTTCTTTATATAATAATATATCCTCAGTTTGTTTGGGGTGACTTTAGTTTAACCTTTTAAAGGGTCATTCTCACCTTCATAAAGGAATATTGCCAGATAGTGTGGTTAAAGGGGTTGTCTAGGAGTTTAACATTGGCGACTTATTCTCAGGGTAGGTCATCAATGTCTGATCGGCTTCGGTGTGAAACATCGGTGTTGGCCGAAACTGCACCGTCAACTGTGTAGTGGCTGCGACCGGGTGCTGCGCATCCCCCACTTATTGACTTGAATAGAGGAATGGAGGGGGATGCGCAGCGCCCGGTCGCAGCCACTACACAGTTGACAGAGCTGTGCTGTGCAGCTCTGTAACTGAGCAGTTCTGCCGCCGACATTGATCTGTGAGGTACCAAGTGTCACATGCTGCCGATCAGACGCTGATGTCCTATCCCAAGGATAGGCCATTATTATTAAAATCCCGGACAACCCCTTTAATTCAATCAATTTCGAAATTTCCGGTTTACTTAAATCTTCAGTCGTTCAAAGTGTTAATTTCTAAAAAATAGCTGCAAATTGCAATAGGAAGCAAATTGCAAAAGGACATGCACTAACCAACAATATTCATGTACGAAGATGGGAACGACCCCTTGAAATAATCTAGGTTTGCGTAATTGAAGGGTGTGTACGCTTTTGCAATCTCTATTGCTCTGATCAATTTAACACAAAAGAAAATGAAGCGACTTTATAAATTAGTTTATATATCCTCCTACCGTTTTATCTACACAGTTCCCATGTATACATATTTGTCTCCATGGTTACAGACTACGAGCAACCCCCTTTACATGTTCCCCCACATTCTTACTAACCTATTGAACGTATATTAGAAGAAAGTAAGGCATGTGTATCTGACTACACAAGGGTTGTTTGTAGTCTGTAACCATGGAGACACATAGCCCTGCATAGGAACTGGAGACAGAAGTTATGATTCAAGCTGTTTTTGCAAAGTTGCATCATTTTTCTTGATTAGATGCTGTGGAGCATTAAAATATAATCTATGCAAAAGTATACAGACCCTTTAACTACATGGGTTTACTTCAATGACTCGATATTATGCATAGACAACATATAATGCCATATACCGTAGTTACTCAGGTAAGGCTAAAATATATACACATTGGAGAGTTCCAATAATCCAGCATCTGGTAGTCCAGAACGTCTGGATTAAGGATGTTCTTCTGTGTGTGTGTGTATATGTATGTTAATAAATGAAGGGTTGATCCAAAAATTTACATTTTTTTTCAGACCTATGTAAATCTGTACAGTGTAAAATTTTAATCCATCTCAGGGGCTCGAATAATTTTTAGGGGAAAAAAATAAATACATTTTAACATGCTTGCACTGAATCAAATGGGATTATTTCCTCGAAGGAATTTAAGAAATTTATTATATTTCTTTGCATATACTGTATGTGAAAATGTAATATACTGTATGTAATTTCACCAAGGTGGTGGCCATTTTTTAGACTAAACTGAATAGATGATCCTAAAATGGCTGCCCTCCTGAAGGGGCACATTTAGGAAAACTATTTAGAAGAGAAATTGCCTTTGTGACCCCTAGCAACCAATCACAGCACAGCTTCCATTTTACCAGAGCAGTTTGAAAAATGAAAGCTGAGCTCTGATTGGTTGCTATAGGCAACAAAGACACTCCTCATAAATGAGGCCTAGTGTTTATATGTTATTAGAAGGCCTGTTTTTACCAAACATCACAACATCTTAAGAGCGAATTTCTGGACATTGTTCTCTCATGACCCAAACTACATAGACTCCCTGTTTAAAGCCAATTTTATAAACTTTGACAACAGTCTCATTTATAAAATCACATTGTAACCCACCATTGTACATGTGATTTAATGATAATGAAATCTAGCACACATGTAGACCTATATTTTAAAGGGGTTGTCCAGAATTAGAAAAACATGGCTGCTTTCCTTCACAAACAGCGCCCCACCTGACTTGGAGTTGTGAGTGGTATTGCAGCTCTGCTCCATTGAAGTTGCAATACCTGACACTACCTATAGACATGTGTGGTGCTGTTTTTTTATTAGCTCATTCAAAATAAAATAATAATTAAAAAAAAAAAATGGCTGCCACCATGACATAACTGTACACTTTAAAGGCACTGCAAATATAATGTTTCTCAAAAGTGAAGAGTTAAATATAAAGTCTATTTATTATGGCTAGATATGTAATGTCTATTGCGAGACAGGCCTTATGAAGGCAGATATCTGGTAAGAAGCAGGTGGAAAAAAAATGTTTTTATGATGAATTTCTATGCAATAAAAAATATTTTTACTGAATTTTTTTGTGCTCTTTTATTTTCTCCATATTTTATTTCTGAATTAAAATGTAATTGGCCATAAAATGTGGTGATCTCAACTGATGGCTTTCCAGAAGTTCGATAAACGTTAACTCCCAGTCCCAGCATGTCCTGACAGCCTAAAGGGCATGATGGAGCTGTGCTTCACCATTATTATTGGCCCCTAAAAGGGCAAGGCATGACTCCTTACTGTGGTTTGTCATGGTCCATCTGCTTAGGGCCTGAAGGGGCGAGGCGCTGAATAGCTGCGGGAAAAAAGAAGTACCATGTCACTTCTTTTTTCGGAGCCGCAGCGGTTCTGCACCCATTGACCTCCATTGTGAGATCAAACCCGCAGTAAAACCCGCAGATGAAAAAAATATCTGCGGGTTTTACTGCGGTTTGTGGTGCCGAACCGCTGCAGCAGGAAGTGCGGGGAAGCGGGCGGAAGTGCGTGGGCGGAGTGTGGCTGCCCCCCCGTGCTCCGATCCCGCCCCCCCGTGCTCCAATCCCACCGCCCCGTGCTCCGATGCCCCCCCCAGTGCTCCGATGCCCCCCCCCCCCCCCCGTGCCCTAATCTCCCCCCCTTATACTTACTCGGCGTCCCGGTGTCCGTCCGGCCGTCTTCTCCCTGGGCGCCGCCATCTTACAAAATGGCGGGCGCATGCGCAGTGCGCCCGCCGAATCTGCCGGCCGGCAGATTCGTTCCAAAGTGCATTTTGATCACTGAGATATAATCTATCTCAGTGATCAAAATAAAAAAAAATAGTAAATGACACCCCCCCCCATAGGTAGGGACAATTAAAAAAAAATTAAGAATTTTTTTTTTTTTCCACTAAGGTTAGAATAGGGTTAGGGGTAGGGTTAGGGTTAGGGGTAGGGTTAGGGTATTTTCAGCCATTTTAACTGCATAGAAAACTGCATAAAAAAAAGGATCAAAAAAAGGATCAAAAAACGCATCAAAAAAGGACAAAAAAAGGACCAAAAAAAGGACCTGCGTTTTCTGCCAAGAGCTGCAGTTTTTTTAAAAAACAGTCCTGAAAAAAAAAGGATGGAAATCAGGAACGTGTGAACATACCCTTATACTCACCGTTGGCGCCAGCGCAGTTACAGCTGTGTTGGCCCTGGCTCTCCCAGGAACCGCTTAATATTATGTTACCCAATCCCTTCAGCCAATCAGTGCTGGCTTCATTTTCCATGCCTTAGGACAAATCACATACATCCAGACCAAGTGAGTGCTGTCGCTCTCTAATTTCCTCCGGATAATAGGTGCTTCTCACAAAATTAGAATATCATCAAAAAATTTAATTTATTTCAGTTCTTCAATATAAAAAGTGAAACTCCTATATTATATAGAGTCATTACAATCAGAGTGATCTATATCAAGTGTTTATTTCTGTTAATGTTGATGATTATGGCTTACAGCCAATGAAAACTCAAAAGTCATTATCCCAGTAAATTAGAATAATAAACACAAAACACCTGCCAAAGCTATTTGAGTGTTTAAAAAGGTCCCTTAGTCTGTTTAAGTAGGCTCCACAATCATGGGGAAGACTGCTGACTTGAAAGATGTCCCGAAGGCAGTCACTGACACTCCACAAAGAAGGTAAGCCACAAAAGGTCATTGCTAAAGAAGTTGGCTGTTCACAGAGTGCTGTATCCAAGCATATTAATGGAAAGTTGAGTGGAAGGAAAAAGTGTGGTAGAAAAAGGTGCACAAGCAACCGGGATAACCACGGCCTTGAAAGGAAAGGCCATTCAAAAATTAGAGGGAGATTCACAAGGAGTGGACTGCTGCTGGAGTCATTGCTTCAAGAGCCACCACACACAGACGTATCCAGGACATGGGCTTCCTTGTGTCAAGCCAGTCATGGCCAATAGACAACGCCAGAAGCGTCTTACCTGGGCCAAGGAGAACATGAACTTTACTGTTGCTCAGTGGTCCAATGTGTTGTTTTCAGATGAAAGTATTTTTTGCATTTAATTTGGAAATCAAGGTCCCAGAGTCTGGAGGAAGAGTGGAGAGGCCACAATTCAAGCTGCTCGAGGTCTAGTGTGAAGTTTCCACAATCGATGATGGTTTCGGGAGCCATGTCATCTGCTGGTGTAGGTCCACTGTGTTTTATCAAGACCAAAGTCAGTGCAGCCATCTACCAGGACATTTTAGAGCACTTCATGCTTCCCTCTGCCGACAAGCTTTTTTGGAGATGGAAATGTCATTCTCCAGCAGGACTTGGCACCTGTCCACACTGCCGAAATACCAATACCTGGTTTAAAAACAACAGTATCACTGTGCTTGATTGGCCAGCAAACTAATCTGACCTTAACCCCATAGGGAATCTGTGGGGTATTGTCAAGAAGAAGATGATACACCAGACCCAACAATGCAGATGAGTTGAAGGCTGCTATCAGAGCAACCTGGGCCTCCATAACACCTCAGCAGTGCCACAGGCTGATCGCCTCCATGCCACGATGCATTGCCGCAGTAATTGATGCAAAGGGAGCCTCGACCAAGTATTGAGTGCATCTACTGAACATACATTTCAGTAGGCCAACATTTCGGATTTTAAAATAATTTTTCAAGCTGGTGTTCTAAAGTGTTCTAATTTACGGAGATAATGACTTTTGGGTTTTCACTGGCTGTAAGCCATAATCATCAACATTAACAGAAATAAACACTTTAAATAGATCACTCTGTCCACCAGTAACATTGACTTTGAGGGGCCCACTTTTCACCTGCATACAAATATTACATTACCATTGTTCACAAATTTACCTATATCTCTATATAATAATAAACTGGATAGTTTGGTTAATGAATGATGCAATGCTGCTTTTTTCTATTCCGAGTGAGTCAAGCGAATTATGCCAAGTACTACCCATGCAGCGGGGTTGGAGGCCCGGATCTGCACAGAGGCCCATAGGGGAACAGGGAATCCCCGATGGGCCCCTGTGCAGATCCGAGCCTCCAACCCTGCTGCATGGGTAGTATGCAGTCCAAGCTTGACTCTACATAATATGAGTTTCACTTTTTGTATTGAAGAACTGAAATAAATTAACTTTTTGAATTTATTCTAATTTTGTGAGAAGCACCTGTATATAATGCATAGTGGACAACCCACTTAAGACCTGAAAGGGCAGTGCATGACTCCTAACGTTCGTCTGTAATACTCCACCTATTGGGGCCTGATTCCTGAATCAGATCTGTCATGTTCCACCTACTTAGGTTCTATAGGGGCGGTGCTTTGGTCTGTGATGCTCCACCCACTTAGGCACTGCATCAGCCATAGCAGAAAATCCATTTTTTATTGTATTTTTTTAATTTGATTTTTATTAATTTATTTTTTTATGACGAAAGTTTTTATTATACACTGACGTACAAATGCAAAAATCAAGCCAAGGATCCAGGAACGAGGGTAATCACCGACTATTCATGAGTTACTCGGCAACAGCGGTTCGGCTGGAAGGCAACAGAAAATGCTAACAAACCATACAAAGGAGCAGTAAATCCGAGCAGGAGGTCAGTCGTTTTGTTGCCGAGATACCACAAACGTAAATAATTAGGCTGTTGGCGAATTTCACTTCACTCTGAAGCATGGACCTTACATCTACTTTTTACTTTTAAAGTACGGTAAGCTTTTTTTTTACATTTTTATTTCAGTTTAACTTTTATTTCTACTATTGCATTTTTATATCATTTTAAATATTACATTTTTATATTTTTGTATAAAGTTTTTACTACATTCTAATTTTTATTTTTCTTATTTTGAACTGATTATTGATTCAATATATATATATACGGTGTGTGTGTGTGTGTGTGTGTGTGTGTGTGTGTGTGTGTGTGTATATATATATATATATATATATATATATATATATATATATATATATATATATATATATATATATATATATAATTATTCTTTATTTAAGCCAGCATTTGACAATGGAGAACAGGAAGGCCAGGGTGCTGTCATGGAAGCCAGAGCCGACTCCAGAAAAATTGGAAACAAGTTACTTTCATCAGCTGCTCAACAAGCGGATGGTCTTGAACGCCCGTGACGATCTGGTTAGTCTTCTGATCACTTTTGTATAGTGGTATTTGGGGTATTGGTGCAGACGCTACGACCCTTTTTTTTCACCTAATTTCCATTCTGTGCATGTATAAGGTCTATGCAATTTGATTGTGCCATCTGGTGGTGACTATAAGAATTGCCGTTGCGTAACTGCATTTTTTAGTTTTCATTATTATAATTTTTATATATATATATATATATATATATATATATATATATATATATATATTATGTTATGTTACTTCGTAGACAATGTGTTTGTCTTCAAATTCTTCCACGGACATAAATTGTGCATTGCAAATGTATTCAACCCCCTAAAAGTCAGTAGAGTTGTGGTCCCTTTGTGGAATTTGCAGTTAGTTTTCCGGGATATGGCATTTTATTTTTATAAATTAATAGTAAATGCGAAAATGAAAAAAAAACTTTGCAATATATCTTATCAGATAAATCTGCTTCTTTCTCCTCCAGGACTGATCTTTCACTCCCAAAATTCTTAATTCATAGATACAATCTGACCTCAGTGAATACAGATCTCCCCATTACTGAGATAGGAGATGGCAGTTGGTGCTCATAATGTTCTATGGAGAACTGTAACTGTCCTTTCAGCAGAATGTCTGTCGGCCCCTAGCTCCTCCCCCTCCATAGAATTTTAAAAGCACCAATTGTCATCTCCTATGTCAGTAATGCGAAAATCTGTCTTCACGGAATATAGAGTTTACCCATGAATTGAAAGTGAATGATCAGTCCTGGAGGAGAAAGAAGCAGATTTATCTGATAAGATATATTACGAAGATGCTTAATGTGAGGTATTGAATATTGGAATATAAATCTTAAATTTTTCATATGATTATAATTTATATTTTTTTTTTATAGAAATCCCTTCTGCACCGGCTGATATTTGTGTCTAAGATTTCCCCAAATCTGGCTGATAAGAGAGACCTTGGAGGTAAATAAGGTGAATTACAATTAAAGCAAGCGTCCATTCGCAGTAGGGAAGATCATATGGATCTGTTATTATTTTTGGGCAGGCAAAGGGGATGGTATTTTGGTTCGTAATGGCAGCCAGTGCCAGAATCAAGAACCCACAGCTCCATTAGAAATGTATAGTTCTCCTGATTAGCTATGTCGCTTACCTCATGTGCAGGGCATTGCAGTAGCTTAGATATCCATGGTTTCACGACCACTAGCAACCGTCACTATATGAGTGGTCGTAACCATGGATACCAAAGCTACTACAATGCTCTTCACATGGGGAAAGCAATATAGTGAATAAGGAGAACTATTCTAAATTTCTAATAGGAGTTATTTTCTAATATTATTATTATACCTTTTACATATTGGAATTGGATCTTGGAGATGTGAATACCCCTACCCAAGCCTAAGCCTACCTAAAGGTCAGCTACACATAGATGTAACAAGGTGATGGCTAGACTCTACTTGTGGGTAGAATCGAGGCCCACCTAGGTAACATGTGGTCAAATACTAGAGTGGTGGTCTAAAGGTGCTCAGATTGGTACCGACTGAACCCTTATAATTTCTCCTGGATCCACCATGTCAGATAGATAGGCCCACAGACCCCTTGGAAGAGTAGGCCAAGGAGTCTGTGGGCCTATCTATCCAACATGTCCTGTTCTTTGACTTCTGCCATTGGAGAAGACCTAGACATGGTGTAAGGGACCTTAAAGAGTTATTCCGGCTCCACTCACTTCCTTAACGAGGCCGGTAACGTTGCATCCACTGATAGCTGCTGGAACATGTGCATGAACAGTGGGCATCGAGCACCCGTCCTAGCCATTAGGAGACATGCACAATAGCCTATGATGGGCGCCCCGGCAGGTATTGGTGGATGTGGCATTGCTGTCCCAAAATGGAACTGAGCTGAGCCGGAATAACCCATTAAGGTCAATGTTCTGTATTCACTGGTCGTCCCAAAGAGCTACAATATGGGCACGACAGTAAGGAGAAAAGGACATTGCTAGTTTTTCGATGTTGACCATTCCTTGGTGATGATGATGTCGGACACAAAATTCATATCTTGTATCGTAGAATACTGGGAGCAGCGATTTCAGCGGTATCATCAGGGCGAGAACGTCACCGGTCTTCTGCTCTTGTATCCTGCGTACACGGTCCACTGTCTGGAGGTAAGAAACGACCCCATTCACGGGAGTTCTTACCGGAGGGGGTCCATACAAGCCTTTGGGGGACGGAGACCCATTGGACAATAATTAGATTTTACCTTCTCACCTTCCAACAGCTATAACTTTATTTTTCTGTCAATGGAGATTTATGAGGTTTGTTTTGTTTGTTTTTTGCAATACATGTGTAGTTTTATATTTTATTTTGATGTCCATAGGACTTTCCAAGGTCTCTTTATTTAATTTTTTTTTTGGCTGGCAAAATGTCGCCCTCACCAAAAGAAATAAACAATTGTGCCATTATGATTGTATTCTTGTTTTGGTGCTCGCTGTATGGAATATTATAATATTAAAATATTCAATTAGTTTATGCCTGTAGCGATTCCAAATATGTCAATTTTTGTATTTTTTAATGATTTGGGAAATGTAGGGTTATGTGAACTTTTGTAATTTTGTTTATACATATATATATTTTTTTGTTTACATATTGAACCTGTAATCGCTTGTACAATATACTGTAATATAGACTTCATGGGTACTCAATCATGGCAAACATGGGAGGCTTTCAACCTCCTCTTCCCCCTTTTTCAACTTCATAAATGCTGCTGTCACAATTGATGGCTGCATCTAAGGGGTTAACTTGTTGAGATCAAATCTAGCTCCAACCACAGCAGTTGTACTCTGAATTGGGCTGTACATCACATAATGTATGGTGCAGGCTCAGCTCCTGATCCTGCTCCATATATGCAGTGATACAGGATTGACTTGCCCAGGCTCAACCGCTGCTGGCCCAGAGCTCAGCTCTCGTTGGTCCCATGCTCTTTGCTATTGGTTGAAAAATCCTGTGCATGAAAGGGGTGGGGAATTGGAAAGGGGGTAATTAACACCAGGCCCTTTGTTCTATTGGCAAAGCCAGGCACCATAACAGGAGGTCCAGTTCGAACTGTTACTATGTGGCCATACGACGTCTTGGATTTTGAGAAACACTCCTAACACGGGACATTTTTTTTCTTTCAGTCTAGTGGAGATGTCCTCTACTGTGTCATCCGGGATCTTCAACAAATGAAGAAACAAGGGGACAGGTCAGTAATGGAATGCAATATGGAAAATCTGGATTGTAGCTTGGGGGTAATAACCAAAATTTACACAATTGTAATAAAAAGCCAAGAAAGTTTAATCAGACCCCTCTCCAAAGCTTCTTAAAATACCTCTTAAAACAGATGTATAGTATTAGAAAAAACATTTCTCCTTTCTTCCAGAAACAGCACCACACCTGTCCACAGGTGGTGTATGGTACTGCAGCTCCACCACATTCATTTCAATGGAGCTAAGATCCATAACGGGTTTGGCACTGTTTCTGGAATAAAGTTGCCATTTTTATGGAATTCTGGACCACCCCTTAAAGACCAGCCTGTGTTTTTGGCTTTTAAAGCATTTTTTTTTTTTTTTTAAGTAATAATTTTTTTTTACGGTTACACGTTTGTATGAGGCCTTGTTTTTTTTCCCGTGGGAATAGTTGGTCTTTTATTTGCTACCTTAGGTACTATTGTGATCATTCATGTTAGTAAAGGAATTCTAGAAAATTAAAAATAAAAATAATCACAATTTTAAACATTTGTTTTTTAGACCATTTACTAATTACCTACATAATGTGATTGACTTATAGAACAGATTTTTACTGTTATGGTGACACCAAAATCTGCATTTTGTTTGTTGATTTAAAGAGATCCTGTCTTCAGATCAAAATTGAGCAGCTTTGCTCTTATCTTATTTCCGTTGATCTCCTGAGTATTGCGTTTTTGTTTTTTTTTTAAACCATAGCCCATATGACTTCGGAGATATGAGCATTTTTTTTGAGTGTTAACTTTTATGGTCTTTACCAGGAGGCTTGGCTTCAAGGATCCTCTGGGGCGTGTCCTGCTCCTCATAATTACCTTGATTGCACCAAACGAGAAGGCCCATATCTCTGGAGCGACAGATTTAAAAATGGGAAAAAAGCGGAACACTCATGGGAGCAGCAGAGATAACTTAAGAGCAAAATCTGGTATCTTTTAATTTAGTGAAAGGTGCTCTTTAAATGCACATTTGATGGGACTGTCCAGATAAGGATTTCTTTAATTGCTTGTGATTGTCAGTAATGCTGAAAAATTAGAAGAATCAGACTAGTGCCAGTGGGAAATCGGCCCATCTAAGGCTACTTCTTAAGATAAAAACCCTTGGAGATGTATTTTGTTATGACAACACGCTATTCATAAATGTTTTTTTTTCCCCACTAGAGCACTTGTTTTAGACCCAAAAATTGTAGTGATGTCTCATAACATTCCCAGCCGCCTGTTCAGCCAGTGGAGCTACAAAGTTTTGAATGTTCCTGGTCAGTATTTGGGAGAGAAGTTCAGTGAGGAGGCCACAGAGGGGATCATCAGTGAGTGTCTGACCAAGATGCTGAAGATCGGGAAGCACCTCACAAAATACCCTAAGGTCTGTGGGAGGAAAAGGTGGCGTGAAGAAGTCAAAACTAGCTGGAAATCTAATCCAAAATGAAACAAAGATCAAATAAAAAACAAAAATAACATTTAAGAAAAAAAATCCTATTAGAATCTTTGTTTTAAGGGGACTGTCCATGTTTAGGTCTCAATCCTTGCATCGAACACTGTGCATGCTGTCAGGTGTCTCCGGGAGGGGGCAGTTATGTGACACATTCCAACTAGACATGTCAGACCTTACTCAATTCACTTGCATTGAGCAAAGCTGTTTATGTTTAGTTGGCATGTGACAACGTGTATGCAGTCACGCACCCGCCCACTCCCAATGCCAGAGAATACTGACAGCGTGAACAGTGCACGCAGTCAGGATTACCAAGTCTACAGTCAGTTGGTAAAGTGACTGCAGACTTTATCCTCATGCCTGGACAATCCCTTTAAGCATCCTTCAGTCTTTCTTTTCCAGATCTATAATAACCATCAGGGTAACCAATTATTTATTTTTTAAATTAACATTTTCAGGGCTCCAAAAATATCCCAGACTCGGTGTTTGAAAAGGTTCTAGAGCTGATCATCCCTCAAGCCTCCATCTTGCATCTCCTGCAATGTAAAAATTTGCTGACACCAAAACAGTTCCTGAAGATGTATGACACCCCTCTATATATAATGCAGGATTCCGGTAAGTCCCCGAACCTATGAGAAGCCATCCCAGAAGCAGAATGTCACTCCACACATTGGGTAGCTGGGGCTTAGGACCTTAGTTATTGCAGAACATGACATAAAGTGTCAGACTCTTCATCCCCTTCTCCATGCGAGTTTTGCTGGTGTATGGTCCTCCCGGCCCCTCTCATCAGTTCCTGGATCACTTTGCCACCTGGCTTCCACACTTTCTCTCCTGTGACACCCCCACCCTCATCATGGGTGATTTCAACATCCCCATTGCTTTTCCCCTCTCCCTATCTGCTTCTCACCTTTTATCTATGACCTCCTCTTTTGGTTTCTCGCAGCATACTAACTCTCCAATGCATCAAGACGGAAACTCCCTCAACTTGGTCTTCTCCCGCTTTTGTTCAGTGGATGATTTCACAAACTCCCCTCTCCCGCTCTCTGACCAGAACCTTCTTTCATTCTCTATCAAGAACTGCCATCCCGCTCAAGTCCCCCCCCCCCCCACTTTCCACATTTATAGAAACATCCAGGCCATTAACACCCAGGAACTTATTAAGAACTTGCAGTCCTCATTAGCCCCTATCTCCTCAATCTCATGTCCTGATTCTGCTCTGAAGCATTACAATGAAACCCTGCAAAGTGCCTTGGATGAAGCTGCGCCTCCTATACATAGAACAACTAGGCATAGGCGGCGACAACGATGGCACATGCTGCAAACACATTTCCTGCAGTGGTGCTCCAGGTGCGCCGAACGTCTGTGGAGAAAATCTAATCTACCCGAAGATTTCATCCATTATAAGTTCATGCTTAAAATATACAACTCTGCCCTTCACCTCTCCAAACAAACCTATTTCAACACCTTCATCACCTCAGTGTCCAATAACCCTAAACGTCTCTTTGACACTTTTCATTCCCTACTCAACCCAAGAGTGCAGGCCCCAACCACGGATCTCTGCACTGACGATCTGAACAATTACTTCAAAGAAAAAATTGACCACAGTCGACAGGAAATCATCTCCCAATCTCTCCATACCATGCACTGTCCTCCCTCCCCCACTGCATCTAGTTCACTCTCTGACTTTGAACCAGTTACAGAAGAAGAAGTAATCAGGCTCCTTGCAACTTCTCGCCCAACCACTTGCACCAGTGACCCCATTCCATCACATCTCCTCCAGTCCCTTTCCCCGGCTGTCACCTCTCACCTAACAAAAATATTCAACCTTTCTCTCTCTTCCGGTATTTTTCCCTCCTCATTTAAGCATGCCATCATAGATCCATTACTTAAAAAACATCCCTCGACCAAAACTGTGCCGCTAACTATAGACCTGTCTCTAATCTTCCCTTCATCTCTAAACTCTTCGAACGCTTGGTCCACTCCCGTCTTACCCGCTATCTCTCAGATAACTCTCTTCTCGACCCTCTTCAATCTGGCTTCCGCTCTTTACACTCTACTGAAACTGCCCTCACTAAAGTCTCTAATGACCTACTAACAGCTAAATCTAATGGTCACTACTCCATGCTAATTCTCTTGGATCTCTCCGCAGCATTCGATACTGTGGATCATCAGCTCCTCATCAATATGCTCCGCTCCATCGGCCTCAAGGACACCGTTCTCTCCTGGTTCTCCTCCTATCTCTCTGACCGATCCTTCACTGTATGTTTTGCTGGTTCCTCCTCCTCTCACCTTCCCCTTACTGTTGGGGTTCCTCAAGGATCAGTCCTAGGCCCCCCTCCTCTTCTCTTTGTATACTGCCCCTATTGGACAAACAATCAGTAGATTTGGTTTCCAGTACCATCTCTATGCTGACGACACCCAATTATACACTTCTTCTCCTGTTATCACGCCGACCTTTTTAGTAAACAACAGTGATTGTCTTACCGCTGTCTCTAACATCATGTCCTCCCTCTATCTGAAACTGAACCTGTCAAAAACTGAACTCCTCATGTTTTCTCCCTCTATTAACCTACCTTTGCCTGACATTGCCATCTCCGTGTGCGGTTCCACCATTACTCCAAAGCAACATGCCCGCTGCCTTGGGGTCATACTTGATTCCGAGCTTTCATTCATCCCCATATCCGATCACTGGCTCGCTCTTCTTATCTGCATCTCAAAAACATTTCTAGAATTCTCCCTTTTCTTACTTTCGACTCTGCAAAAACTCTTACTGTTTCACTTATTCATTCTCATCTGGACTATTGTAACTCTCTACTAATCGGCCTCCCTCTTACCAAACTCTCCCCGCTCCAATCTGTCCTGAATGCTGCAGCCAGGATCATATTCCTCACCAACCGTTACACCGATGCCTCTACCTTGTGCCAGTCATTACATTGGCTACCCACCTACTGCAGAATCCAGTACAAAACTACTACCCTCATCCACAAAGCACTCCATGGCTCTGCACCACCCTACATCTCGTCTCTGGTCTCAGTTTACCACCCTACCCGTGCCCTCCGCTCCGCTGATGACCTGAAGTTAGCATCCTCAATAATCAGAACCTCCCACTCCCGTCTCCAAGACTTTTCACGTGCTTCGCCAATTCTTTGGAATGCACTACCTAGGTTAATACGATTAATCCCCAATTCCCACAGCTTTAAGCGTGCCCTAAAAACTCATTTGTTCAGACTGGCCTACCGCCTCAACGCATTAACCTAACTATCCCTGTGTGGCCCATTCAAAAAAAAAAACCATAATCGAGTTCCTCGCATCATGTTCTCAAATGCTTTATGCAGTTATTAGCCCTCTGTCTGTACTGCTACATATTCAGGCTGATAACTGGTTCATGCAGCTTTACATGAACACCCGAGCCTTACACTATGGCTGGTCCGAACAACGAAAGCAATTGTTACCATCCACCTCTCGTGTCTCCCCTTTTCCTCATAGTTTGTAAGCTTGCGAGCAGGGCCCTCACTCCTCTTGGTATCTATTTTGAACTGTGATTTCTGTTATGCTGTAATGTCTATTGTCTGTACAAATCCCCTCTATAATTTGTAAAGCGCTGCGGAATATGTTGGCGCAATATAAATAAAATTATTATTATTATTATAAAGTCCTCCATAACAAAATGGGATATAGAGAACTACTAATGTAACTGGTAATGAGGCTACAGGAAAGTCCTATGGGGGTCATTAAAAAATGTAAATTAAAAATATTGGGAGCTGTATTGGAGTAGTTTGCCAGCAGGTGGTGCATCATCACTATATCAAATACACATTTCAACATATTTTGGAGCCTCGATTGCATAATTTTATGTAAAAAAAAAAAAAAAAAATATATATATATATATATATATATATATATATATATATATATATATTGAACAGTTACTGATTTTGAGGTATTATTAAAAATTTGCCTAAAACTGTAATTTAGGGAAGAAGTGTCTTAGTGGATAGTATTAACTTTAACTGTTTGATACAGCGAGTCTTAATAAATATTATTTCATGAGTCCACATAAGCTGAATACTAGGTTGTTAAAGGGGTTTTGAGGGGCTGAGTCTTATCTATGTTTTTCTTAACCTGTTTGTCTGGTTAAAGGACATGTGTTTTCGAGTTTAAACCAGACCACGGTATAGGTTTCCGAAAACTAATGGGGAGGTAATGTAACGTCTCTAAAGAGTAACTCCCAGCATGCTGTTCTTCAGTACATGCATTACCATAGCTTCATGTTGCCCTCATCTAACAATAGACTACCTGCCGAAAAGCCCATATATTAACCCCCGACTACTACATCTGGTAACTGATGTATATTGGTATCATTAGTGACACATGGATTGAAAAGGCAATGTTTTATATCTCATTTCAAGAATAAAAGGGGTTGTCCAGAAGAGGTCTTCAATATCTGATCATTGGGGGCCAACACGGCAGCCAATCTACACAGTGTACAGAGCTAGAATGCTACAGCTCCATTCACTGTGAAGTGGCCACTCTTGGTACTGCAGCTTACATCACATTCACTTCAATCGGAGCTGAGCTGCAGTACTGAGAAAGGCCACTAAACAGTGTATGGCGCTGTGCTATTCCAGCTTTGTATACTGTGTACATTCAGACTTGTTGGGGGGGGGGGCATGTGCTTGGCCCACACCGATCTGTCGTTGATGATCTATCCTAAGGATAAGTCTTCAATATCTTAGTAGTGGACAACCCCTTAAACAATCCTTCCTATATAGGCTGGGTTCATACGGTGCTGTTTTTTTTTGTTGTTGTTGTTGTTTTTTTGCATTTTTAACATTGTTGGTTGATGATCTCCTAATAAGAAATACACATCCCTCAAATAATTTTTTTTTTTTCAAAACGACAGTGTGAACCCAGCCTTAAAGTCTCATCTACTTTAGAATGTTTTTTTAATCGTTGTGATAAAGTATAAAAATACATATATCTCCTCTTGGTTAAACTCCCCAAGACCCATCTAGCAGACAACAGATTGAGTCCCCATATCCATTAATGATGGCCAGACCCCCAATTTCTGCTAACCTGGTCTCACTGAACAGATCATGCTGGAGGAGATAAGAATTGGGCATTATTTATTCAAAGCCCCCATTTTTTTTTTCGCTAGATAAGCAGTTGCCACGATTGTCTGACAGTGGTTAACTCCCTGTCCCGTAGAGGAAAATGGGGTGTCGGAAAGATAGCCATTGGCCAATTGAGAGACCGCTCTCTGAGGTGCAGGGGCACCTTTATAAGTAATGATATCTACACTTGTTCACTTTTAAGCTTAAAAAAATAAAATAAATAAGAATTTCAGATTGGTAAATTAAATACAAGAAATTTAAGCAAAAAAAGACATTAAAAATTTTCAGTTTAAAAAATTAATGAATCTGAGAATTCATAAACTAAAAAAAAATGCTATTTCTTGGCCATATAAAGTCAAGCATCATTTAATTTGTTTGTTTTTTTTACAGATCGTGTTTGGCCGACCCATGTTCACTTAAAGCCTTTGAAGACCCGATCTTTTCAATGACGAGATCTGTTTCAGGACAGAACTAGAACAGTATATGAAGAAATGAAAAAAATTCACTTAAAATTATTATTCGTAATACCAATTGTGGACAGATTATATTTTTTACAGAAAAAAAAAATTGTTTCCGTGTTCCATAAATAGAAGTTTTGTTCATGATCAAACTCCATAAATGATTTCTGAACTATTCAAAAGATTGTAACTTGTTAACCTCTTCACGCCGCGGCCCTTTTTCGTTTTTGCGTTTTCGTTTTTCGCTCCCCTCCTTCCCAGAGCCATAACTTTTTTATTTTTCCGTCAATATCTCAAAGTGCAATCCCACACTTGTTTTTTGTTTGGCTTTTTTGCTAGCTTTACTAAATGCTAAAACTGACCTGATATTATGATTTTCCAGGTCATTACGAGTTCATAGACTCCAAACATGTCTAGGTTATTTTTTTATCTAAGTGGTAAAAGATTTTTTAAAACTTGGCTGAAAAAAAAGTGCCATATAACGATACCCATAGCGTCTCTATTTTTCGTTATCTGGGGTCGGGTGAGGGCTTATTTTTTGTGCGCCGAGCTGACGTTTTTAATAATATCACATTTGTGCAGATACGTTCTTTTGATTGCCCGTTATTGCATTTTAATGCAATGTCGCGGCGACCAAAGAAACGTAATTCTGGTGTTTCGAATTTTTTTTCTCGCTACGCTGTTTAGCGATCAGGTTAATGCTTTTTTTATTGATAGATCGGGCGATTCTGAATGCGGCGATACAAAATATGCGTAGGTTTCATATTTTTTATTTTATTTTGGATGGGGCGAAAGGGGGGTGATATAAACTTTTATATTTTTTTTATTTTTTTCATATTTTTAAAAACTTTTTTTTTTTTACTTTTGCCATGCTTCAATAGCCTGCATGGAAGGCTAGAAGCTGGCATAGCCTGATCGGCTCTGCTACATAACAGTGATCATCAGATCGCTGCTATGTAGCTGAAATGCAGGCTTGCTATGAGCGCCGAACACATGGTGGCGCTCACAGCAGGCCGCCATCAGTAACCATAGAGGTCTCTAGGACCTCTATTGTTACCATCCTGACGCATCGCCGACCCCCGATCATGTGACGGGGGTCGTCGATGCGCTCATTTCCGTCCGCGGTAGTTAAATGCCCGTCAGCGTTTCACAGCGGCATTTAACAGGTTAATAGCGGCGGGTGAATCGTGATTTCACCCGCCGCTATTGCGCGCCCATGTCAGCTGTACAAAACAGCTGACATGTCGCGACTTTGATGTGGGCTCACCGCCGGAGCCCACATCAAAGGGGGAGACACAACATGCGCTGTACTAGTACGGCGCATGTCGTGAAGGGGTTAAAAGGAGTTGTCCACTACTAGTACAACCACTTCTTAAACTAAATGTTTGGCCCTGATAAAAGTAAAAACCCTATACTCACCTCCCGTACCAGTGCTGTTGCTGCGGTATCGGCACTCACTCTCCCCAGGGCTCTCATGCGGTGTTGTGACACATGACCACAGCGTCCAATCAGCGCTGGAGTCACTGTCCCCGCCTACGTACGGAGTCCAGGTTGCAGCTGATCCCTGGCTTCCTCTTCATGTTCAATCCATACGTAGAGTGACGCCAGCGCTGATGGGGCGCCCGGGTCACGTATTAACGCCACACGATAACCCCAGGGAGAGCGAGTGCCGACACAGTGGGAACAGCACTAACGCAAGAGGTGAGTATATGTTTTATTTTTTTTTATCGGGGCCAAACAATTAGTTCCAAAAGGGGTTGTCCTAGTAGTGGATAACCCCTTTAAATGTCAATGCTTAGAATCCTGGATCTGTCAAGGCTAGGAACACATGACCATTTTCTCTCCATCCGTGAAAATCGATCCGATTATGCTAATCGCACTCTAGTCAGAGCAGGATCCAATTTTCTGGGAGGTGGAGGGAAAACAAAAAGTTTCTGCATCTTGGTCATCAAACCATGCATAGCACTCATCCGATTGAAACAAGCCCGAAAGATGGAGTTAATGTCTTCAGGTCTACTGAATCTAATAGGATGTGGTAATTCTCACGGGAAAAAAAAATGACTTGATGAGGTGTGGTACTAAGCTAGGTGGACGCCAGAAGTGTCTTTGCTTATTATGCAGCTATGAATTCTGCTGTTTAGAATCATGCAAGAAATGTCTTAATTTACATACGGATCACCGATATTCATGAAGGGTATAAATAAACCAACAGTCCGGAAATCTTTGGAGAATGTTAGAAATTACATATTTTTTATTAAATATAAAAACTAAAAAAAAATTGGATTCTGTGTAGCCTGGAGCAAGACAATGTTATTTGTAACCTAGATATCAAAGATGACCCAATACCTCTTTATACTAAGTTAAAGGGGTTTCCACTTCTGGGACAAATCCTTCTCAATTTGAATGTTTGGCCCCATTAAAAAAAAACAAAACAAACGACAATACTCACCTCCCGTTTTGCCGCAGGGTTCACGTGATGTGTCCACTTCGTGTGAACCTCAGGAACACAGGTGCTGATACCGCTGGAATGGGAGAGGAGTACAGGTGTTTGTATTTTAGCGGAGGCAAACATTTAGATCGATAAGGAGTTGGCATAGTACTGGACAACCCCTTTAAGAAAAGAAAAAACACATCATGAAACTGGTTTTATTTTATACATATTTATTTTATTTTTATGTATTTTTTTATATATATATTTATAAAAAGACAACTTTTAGAGCATTGACTCTTGGGAGGAGGGGAAAGCTATGGTTTAGGTCCTGTTGGTGTTACCACAGATGTGTACGCACAGATACAATATAGTAATTGGCAGGATTATCACATGTTCAGACACAACATAGGAGGGCATTGCCCCACATGAAATTCATAGACTGTACACGCCGAAATGCTAAAAAGTTGACGTTATATTTTCAGCGGTGCATAATCGTAAAGTCTTGGGTGTTCTGTTGACGTGTTGCATACATGGTTGGTAGCTCTGTACAACGATACGGTTTTACACGGATAAACATGGTGCCACTACGGTGAAAAATTGTGCATAAGAACCTCCATAGGTAACACATACAGGGTGGTAAAATATTGAATTTGGAAAAGGGAAAAAAAAATTGTTCGAAATTCACCCAAAATTTGCAAGTCTCTTCAGTTTCAACGTAACCGCGATGACCAATTTTGTAGCGTGTTTTGAACCGTTTTCATAGATTCCAGAAGAGTATTGTCCACAGTCCTTTTTGTTTTTTGAGGAAGGGGGAGGAATTCTATGCTAATTTTTATTTACTTTTCCCATAAGTCCAGTATGATGAGGAAGGGAACAGTTCAAGGGAATTTTACAATTTTTAATCTGAATTATTTATTTGTTCCAATGGGCAAATTCACAATTCTTACACTGAGAAATTTTACCAAAATTTGGTAAGTTTGTTCACAAACATAAAAAAAAAATCCATAATTAAAAAAAATAAAATAAAATACAGTTTTCTATATATTGTTCAACCATTGCTTGAGAGAAAATGTAAACATTTCAGTGTGACAGGAAAAATATATAGAAAATTGGAGATGATAGCGAGGACGATGAACTCTTTTTCTAACTATTTACATATATTTTTGGAAAATACGGCCCGATAAAGCAATATTTTTCCCTTTCTTTACAATTATACATTAGAATCTTATATAGATAACAAATACATATATACATTATTCAATATCTTTCCTATAATAGACCATAAGCACCTTACCTCATACACTCACGCATACACAAGCAAAAAAAAAATTATATAGCAATTTCTCCATAGATATCTATATATAGTTTTTTTTTTTAGAAAATATTTTCCTTTTAACGAATCCCATCATCCAGGCCTTAGAAACCTCACATTATGATATAGGTAACTCATTTTTGAATAATCTTTGTAGGTAATCTATTATAAAATAAAAAAATGTACAGGCAGCATATTTTATTTTTCACATATAGTATAAATGCCACATTTTTCCTACTGTAAAATGGGTTAAAAAAAATCATTTTATTAATGTGGGTAAAGTTTAATTAAAACCTAAATTTGAAAAATAAAAAAAAATCTGTAATATAGGTAAACCAATTACATGGTTAGGGTTTATTTTATTTATTTACTTTTTTAGTTTTTTTATATCCAGTTTTGCTTCTGAAAATTACATGGATATTTAATAAATAATTTGGCACTGCTGTTGGCTCCACTTATTTTTTGGAAAATTTTAATTATGATGGTAGTTCATTTTTAGACTTTTTAAATGCCAAATTGAAAATTAAAGTCTGTAAATTGATTTTTTTTTTTTTTATTTGTGGGAAAATAAAAAAATAAAAATCAGGAAATACAGTTTTGAGCATACTCCATGCAAAAAAGTGCACAGAATACTAGATGAACACAATTGGACACCCTCAGAAAATTAATAAAGCTTCGTCCTTGAGTTTTTGAAAATTTTAAAACTATATTTCAGCAAGTAAAAAATAAAACTAAGTTTTAAACTCCGTCCATATCAACCACTGAGAATTTTCTTTTTATCTACAGGTCCTTCTCAAAAAATTAGCATATAGTGTTAAATTTCATTATTTACCATAATGTAATGATTACAATTAAACTTTCATATATTATAGATTCATTATCCACCAACTGAAATTTGTCAGGTCTTTTATTGTTTTAATACTGATGATTTTGGCATACAACTCTTGATAACCCAAAAAACCTGTCTCAATAAATTAGCATATTTCACCCACCAATCAAATAAAAGTGTTTTTTAATAACAAACAAAAAAACCAACAAATAATAATGTTCAGTTATGCACTCAATACTTGGTCGGGAATCCTTTGGCAGAAATGACTGCTTCAATGCGGCGTGGCATGGAGGCAATCAGCCTGTGACACTGCTGAGATGTTATGGAGGCCCAGGATGCTTCAATAGCGGCCTTAAGCTCATCCAGAGTGTTGGGTCTTGCGTCTCTCAACTTTCTCTTCACAATATCCCACAGATTCTCTATGGGGTTCAGGTCAGGAGAGTTGGCAGGCCAATTGAGCACAGTAATACCATGGTCAGTAAACCATTTACCAGTGGTTTTGGCACTGTGAGCAGGTGCCAGGTCGTGCTGAAAAATGAAATCTTCATCTCCATAAAGCATTTCAGCCGATGGAAGCATGAAGTGCTCCAAAATCTCCTGATAGCTAGCTGCATTGACCCTGCCCTTGATGAAACACAGTGGACCAACACCAGCAGCTGACATGGCACCCCACACCATCACTGACTGTGGGTACTTGACACTGGACTTCAGGCATTTTGGCATTTCCTTCTCCCCAGTCTTCCTCCAGACTCTGGCACCTTGATTTCCGAATGACATGCAAAATTTGCTTTCATCAGAAAAAAGTACTTGGGACCACTTAGCAACAGTCCAGTGCTGCTTCTCTGTAGCCCAGGTCAGGCGCCTCTGCCGCTGTTTATGGTTCAAAAGTGGCTTTACCTGGGGAATGCGGCACCTGTAGCCCATTTCCTGCACACGCCTGTGCACGGTGGCTCTGGATGTTTCCACACCAGACTCAGTCCACTGCTTCCTCAGGTTCCCCAAGGTCTGGAATCGGTCCTTCTCCACAATCTTCCTCAGGGTCCGGTCTCCTCTTCTCGTTGTACAGCGTTTTCTGCCACATTGTTTCCTTCCAACAGACTTACCATTGAGGTGCCTTGATACAGCACTCTGGGAACAGCCTATTTGTTGAGAAATTTCTTTCTGGGTCTTACCCTCTTGCTTGAGGGTGTCAATGATGGCCTTCTTGACATCTGTCAGGTCGCTAGTCTTACCCATGATGGGGGTTTTGAGTAATGAACCAGGCAGGGAGTTTATAAAAGCCTCAGGTATCTTTTGCATGTGTTTAGAGTTAATTAGTTGATTCAGAAGATTAGGGTAATAGGTCGTTTAGAGAACCTTTTCTTGATATGCTAATTTATTGAGACAGGTTTTTTGGGTTATCAGGAGTTGTATGCCAAAATCATCAGTATTAAAACAATAAAAGACCTGACACATTTCAGTTGAATCAGTTGAATCTATAATATATGAAAGTTTAATTGTAATCATTACATTATGGTAAATAATGAAATTTAACACTATATGCTAATTTTTTGAGAAGGACCTGTATTTCTATATGGACTGAAATTTTTAATTTGGCTTATATTTCTCCGTAACTTTTTTAATATACGGGTGGAAATAAGTTAGATGTTTTCAGGCAGCATTGTTTTATATTTTGAATTAAATTTAAAGACTGGGAACTTTTATATACAGTGGTAAGTACTGTAGGTGTCTTTTGACTCCAAATTTTTTCACATTTTTAATTATGCTCCAATTTTTTGATAAGTATTTTTATTGTACAGGTGTTAAAATACGGTGTCACTTGACATTTTTTTTATATTTTTGTTTAGGCTTACATTTTCTGTGTTTTTGTTTTTTAATATGCAGGGATGAAACAAGTGTGTGTCTACTGGCACCATTTTTTTTAGCTATTTCTGTAGAGATATTTATAGCAGTTTTTTTTTATGTGCTTGGAAACCCTAAGTCAAACCATACGGCATAACCAAAAATATCAACTACAAAAACTAAAAGCCTTAGGCCGGTTTCACAGATCCGACAATCACGGTCTGAGTATGGACCGGCCTTGGGTCAACTGACCCAAACGCAACAGCCTTGTATTCCTCATATGTGCCTATGAGGCTGTTGAGCTTTCGTGAGGAATAGAGTTGGTATATCTGAGTACGGACCGGCCTTGGGTCGACTGACCCAAACGCGCCAGCCTTGTATTCCTCATATGTGCCTATGAGGCTGTTGAGCTTGGGTCAGGAGTAGAGTTGGTACGAATTGATTCGCAGGACCCAGATCCATCAGCCATGGTGGCAATCTTTGGTGGCAGGATGGGAGCCGTGAGAAGTGCCTCTTGCCTGATGGCATCTGAGGCTCTTCTTTTGATGAGCCAGCCCGGAATGATGGCACAAGTGAGTCACACTTCAATAATAGCCACAGATGCTGCCAGATAACAGGTGGTTCTCTTAGCTCCCGTCTTATGCTCACAGATTACTGTCATGGCTGATGGACCGGGTTGCACACCAACTCTAGTCAAGAAACCAGCTAACGTCGCGGTCCACACTTGGAACGTGAATTATGGATGTGTGAAACCAGTCATACACTGCAGCATTTATAAGGAAACTTTTCTAGAAAGACTGCCAATGGGCTGGGACTGGTGACTGTCACATGTACTAGGATTTCAAAAGGGACATTTTTTTCTAATGTCCATATTTTTTTTTCTCATTAGGAAATTTAATATTTGTAGCCTGAAGGAAGATAGTAAAAAAAAATAAATATCCTGGAACAAAGGCAGACAAGGGCTCATATACAGATTGGCACAAGTTTGGCTGTTGATCGCAGTGGGCACAAATTGAACTTAATGTCAGAGGGCCGTGCTCTCCGATTCTTCATCTGATTCCGTCCTGCCTTCGGCTGCGCGCCTCTGCTGTTCCTGTTTCATGGCATCACGTTTCAAGGCAGTATCGATTTCAATGAGAATAGATGGAATGTCAAAATGGATGATATCTGGAAAAGCAATGAGCAGGATGTTGGGTATTAGTAATATATTAGTCTCAATTTTGTTACTCAGCTGCTGAATTTTCGGATGCATGATTTTTAAAAAATTTTATTTGTGGTTACAATGCATTCAGTACTGCGTAAACCGCAAGGCTAAGTGGCCTTTAATTTCCGTTGACTTGTCCACAATTTTGACAGCCTCTTTCTCTATCCCTAACATAAAAAAGTATTTCTTAACTGAATGCACAATTTAACTAAAGAAGCTTAGCTTTACGTTACTTGTTCAAGGCTGTTTTGACACAGGGTGTTTTTGTTGCAGCAATTTTGTATTCCTTTTCGGGGGAAAAAAAAGTAATTGTTTAAATAAGACTGCAGCAATTGCAACCCAAATACCGTTCATTTTGCTCAAGGGTGTAAACATTTTTGGTACCCTTCTAGTAAAGTAAGAAAAACCCACAATGCTCACTGAAAATTACTTTTGGCAGTTTCAAGTCATTTCAATTATAAATTTCCTCAATATCAACTAACGAGAATCAGGTTTTCTTTCTGAATTGTGGCTCATCAGAAAAAAAAATAATGAAAATGGACTTGGTAAAAAATGATGGTTCCTCTAGAAAAAAAAAAGTAAAATAATTGGACCATAGGGACTTGTGAAACTATGGTGTGTCCTGTAATTAGCATCACAAGTGTCTACAAACTTGTAATCAGTCAGCCTATTGATAAGGTGAAAAGTAGTCGTTGTGCTGTTTGGTATCATTGTGTGTAAATGGAACTAGAGAGAGTACAAAGGAGGGCAACAAAATTAATAAAGGGGATGGGAGAACTACAATACCCAGATAGATTAGCGAAATTAGGATTATTTAGTCTAGAAAAAAGACGACTGAGGGGCGATCTAATAACCATGTATAAGTATATAAGGGGACAATACAAATATCTCGCTGAGGATCTGTTTATACCAAGGAAGGTGACGGGCACAAGGGGGCATTCTTTGCGTCTGGAGGAGAGAAGGTTTTTCCACCAACATAGAAGAGGATTCTTTACTGTTAGGGCAGTGAGAATCTGGAATTGCTTGCCTGAGGAGGTGGTGATGGCGAACTCAGTCGAGGGGTTCAAGAGAGGCCTGGATGTCTTCCTGGAGCAGAACAATATTGTATCATACAATTATTAGGTTCTGTAGAAGGACGTAGATCTGGGGATTTATTATGATGGAATAGAGGCTGAACTGGATGGACAAATGTCTTTTTTTGGCCTTACTAACTATGTTACTATGTTACCACAATGAGCATGGAGCAAAGAAAGCTTAGGGTACCGTCACACTATACCATTTCGATCGCTACGACGGTACGATTCGTGACGTTCCAGCGATATCGTTACGATATCGCTGTGTCTGACACGCAGCAGCGATCAGGGATCCTGCTGAGAATCGTACGTCGTAGCAGATCGTTTAGAACTTTCTTTCATCGCTGGATCTCCCGCTGTCATCGCTAGATCGGTGTGTGTGACACCGATCTAGCGATCTAGCGATGCGATCCAGCGATGCGTTCGCTTGTAACCAGGGTAAACATCGGGTAACTAAGTGCAGGACCGCGCTTAGTAACCCGATGTTTACCCTGGTTACAAGCGTTAAACTAAAAAAAAAAAAACAGCACATACTTACATTCTGGTGTCCGTCAGGTCCCTTGCCGTCTGCTTCCCGCACTGTGACTGCCGGCCGTAAAGTGAAAGCAGAGCACAGCGGCTGTGCTTTCACTTTCACTTTACGGCCGGCAGTCACTGAGTGCGGGAAGCAGACGGCAAGGGACCTGACGGACACCAGAATGTAAGTATGTGCTGTTTGTTTTTTTTTAGTTAAACGCTTGTAACCAGGGTAAACATCGGGTAACTAAGTGCGGTCCTGCGCTTAGTTACCCGATGTTTACCCTGGTTACCCAGGGACCTCGGCATCGTTGGTCGCTGGGGAGCTGTCTGTGTGACAGCTCCCCAGCGACCACACTACGATTTACCTATGATCACGGCCAGGTCATATCGCTGGTCGTGATCGTAGGTAAATCGTATAGTGTGACGGTACCCTAAGGAAAGAGTAGTGTTAGGAGATTAGAAATAAATTTACAGACAAACGTGTTTAAAGGTAAAGGCTATAAGACCATCTTCTACAGCTTGATGTTCCTGTTACAATAGTTGCGCATATTATTCAGATGTTTAAGGTTTATGGGACTGGAGACAACTCCCTAGACGTGGCTGCAAGAGGAAAATTGAAGCGAAGGAAACTAGGAATGGTAACCAAAGAGCCCAGAACAATGTCCAATGAGATTAGAGGTCATCAGTGTCAAATCGCACCACCCATCACTATTTTGGCAAAAGTGGACTACATGGCAGATGTCTGAGGAGGAAACCAGTCTTGAAAGCAAATCTCAGAAAAGCGAGACCAGAGTTTGCCATCACATGCAGGGATTGCCTATTTGTTATGCTGTCCCTACAAGTGTTGCGGCTGTCGAACAGCCACGAGACATGCGGCGGTGGGCACTCAAACATATTATACGAGCACGCTGAAGACATTCGGTTAGCACCTGAGCATGCGGCTAACGCCTTATCCGAGCACGTCCGCTCATCACTAATCGTCACATCTGAGACAGTGGGAGTAGTTTGCTCACAAGGAGCGGCCAGAGTACTGGTGGATGGATGCAGAGGTCTCACTGAGACTTACAGAAATCGTTTATTTGTAGTGATTGCCTCAAAAGGTTGTGGAACAAAATATTAAATTCAGGGCATAATCATCTTGTCCAGGCCAAGGTCATATGTTTTTGTTTTTTTACTGTTGAACCAAAAAAAAGCCAAGTCCGATTCACATTATTGATAGATAGTAAATTTACAGTGAACATTTTTTGTCAATTTCAACTTATTTCATTGACCATTGTAGGTTTTCCTTACTTTACCAAAAGGTACCAACAATTCTGTCCATGTGTGTATAATGTCCACAGTAGCCAATGATTAAAGTACATTTGCCCAAGTCCATCTATAAATTTTATGATAGGAAATAAAAAACTTTCCAGCCTTTACCCTTGTTACCCGAAAGAAAATTGAAAGGTCATCAGATATGCCCGCCAACAACATCTCTGCCATGCTGCAATAAGTCTACAACTTCACACCTAGCCCCAACCAACCTGTCCCCTCACAGTCCTAATATGTTTATATCATATACTTAGATTTTTATTTGTGAAAAAAAACTATAATTTAAATACTGTATTTTAAACTTTTTTTTTTCCCCCAATTTCTCTAATTCCCCTAATCTGCTCCCTAATTTTTTTCCCCTAGTTTCCCTAATCCACTCCTTTTTGGGACGATACTTATGGCTTTCCATTTGGTGGAAATTGAGCAGATATTTTTTGATTTTGTATGTGTTCTATGTGTAGGGGCGATAGGGCAGGACAAAAATATTCTATTTTAAACATTTTATTTTTCTGCAAAATGTTCCCTTTAATTCTGCCAAATGTAATGTGGTCATACATAAAATTAGCAGCATTGATGTTGCTACATCATACTTAAAGGGGTTGTTCACTATTTTAACAATGATGACCTATCCTTAAGCAAATTGATCGATGTCTGATCGGTGGGGGTGCGACACTTGGCACCCCTGCACATCAGCTGTTCCCTTTGTCGGCAGCAGACTGAACTGCTCAGTTTCGGAGCTGCGCAGCCCTGTCGAGGGAATAGTGGCCATGGCTGGGTACTACACATCCTCCCCATGTTGATTTGAATAGGGGGTAGATGTGCAGTACCTGGCTGCGGCCACTATAGAGTTGATGGAGCTGTGCAGCACCATAACTGAGCAGGTCTGCCCGCCACCGATACAGGGTGCAGCTGATCGGCAGGGCCGCTGAGTGTCGCACCCTTATCGATGAGACATTAATGACCTATCCTAATGGTAGGCCATCAAATTTTAAAGTAGTGGACACCTCTTTCCTCTCCTAAGTGCATGCAGCCATTGCGCATATGTGATAATCACTCGTGTTCAGAGCAAACATGACTGCCAAAAATTGTGAGCAGGAGGCAACTTTTGGATTCCCGAGGTAGCAACTATTCTATACATTATAAGTACATTAGTACATGAGAACCTGAAACAAAAGAAGAAAAATTATTTGCAGCAGGCAAAAAATGGGTTCAAAAAGTTTTGTATGAATTATTTTTTTCACTTAATTTTTGTAAAAATAAATAAGTTCACAGAAACAAGGATGGCAATGCCTGCATGTTCCCTGGATGCCGCTGCATACAGATAAGGCCTATTAAATTACAGTTACTATTACTGATCCATGTAAAGTTACCGAGCATGTATTCCCATAACTTTTTATTAAAGGGGTTGGCTGGGGTTAGATAAACATAACTGCCTTCTTCTAAAAACAGCACCACATCTGTCCACAAGATTGTGGTATTGCAGCTGAAGTGAATATAGCTGATCTGTAATACCACACACAACCTGCGGACAGTTGGGGCACTGTTTGTTTAGAAAAAAAAGCCACCATGTTTTTCTCATCATGCATAGCCCCTTTTGAGCCCCTACAATTAAAGCTCCTGTTGTGTGCTAATACCACTAACACCACAGAAATAATTAAACTCCAACCAACACAACACCAAAAAGACCCAGACATCTAAGTCACCGACACATCTAACTAAACAAAGCCTTCAACAAGCAACGGAACGAGCAAAACGTCTGGAAACAAAGGGTAGAACGTTTCAGACCGTCTCAGTAGGGTCCTTGCAATGGTGGACATATTTTTTCTTCTAGGCAAGCGTTGAGAGACCAAGCCATGCAGTTTTTTTGGGGGTTTTTTGGCTTGCAGACTCATGCGAAGACTGCTGCCGGTAGGAGTGTTAGTGCCGGGGTCGTACATACAGCCGTCCAGAGTTCTTGGTTGTTAAAGGCGAGCCTTCTTGAAAATGAACATGCCATGGTGTAAAGCGGTGCCTTGTATGATCGTGAACTTACAGAGATGGGCAGCAGATTGCATGTTCATTTTCAAAAGGTCTCATGGGAAAGATAACTAAAGAAATGTGGGCATCAGGAATCTAAGACAGCTATGCGTAGAAGCATTGACTGAACACGGGGAAATAGGCAGCAGTGATGGGCAACCAAATCCGGCTATACAGCGGGCATCTGGGTTCTTTTGTATAGATGAGGGATGCCCTCTAACACAAGCACAACAGACCCAAAATCTACCTGCAGAGTGCCAAGAGTGACTATACCTAGACTATACCTAGACACTGCTCCTGCTACTGAGCTTGGAGGCTACTTAGCCCAAATTTTTGGTGGATTTTTTTCGTTGGTAACTTTGGGTTTTTGTCCAGATTTATACCATGACACAATTTTTCTTGATCTTGAGTTATCTGCTATAGTCGAGTCACATCCAGAGATGCCTTAAAATGTTGATGTTTGGCATTGGTAATAGACTATGGTTTTCTCCACTCAATAGATTGATGAGAGAATTTTTGGCCAAAAGACTCCATTTGCTGACAACTATTCTTCCATCTCCCCATACCAATTTTCTAGATCTCCTGTGGGGAAAAAAGGATTAGGCCTGTTGAATCCAACATGTTTGATCCTTCTTTATAGTCAGGGAAAGTCGGGATATCCCAATAGATATTAGTCAGTGGTTATGGTTGACTTTGTGTAGTCACCTTAAAGAGTTACCATTGTTTTAATTTTCATTTCATAAATCAATAGGGCACATGAAAATAAGAAATATTGTAATATATCTTATCAGAGCATTCTGATTCTTTCTCCTCCTGGACTGATCATTCACTCTCAATTCTTGGGTAAAATCTGTCTTTAGTGAATACAGACCCATTACTGAGATAAGAGATGGCAGTTGGTGCTCATAATGTTCTATGGAGAACTGTAACTGTCGTTTAAGGGGAACTTGCAGCAGAAAGTCTGTGTCTGCCTCTAGCTCCTCCCTCCTTCATAGAAGCTGACAGTTGATGCTTTTAAAATTCTATGGAGATGGGAGGAGCTAGAGGTCGACACAGACATTCTGCTGCAAGTTCTTGAAATGACTGTTACATTTCTCCATAGAACGTTATGAGCACCAACTGTCATCTACCTCAGTAATGGGAAAGTCTTTATTCACCAAAGACAGAATTTACCTGAGAATTTTGAGAATAAAAGATCAGTCCAAAACCAGATTTCTATAATAAAAGAGATTATAAAGTTTCTTATTTTCACATGTACTATTAATTTAAGAAAAAAAATATATAAACAATTCTTTCATTGCTTAGCTGTAACAGTTGTCTTAGCCTTGGATGTGACTGGAGTATAAGACATGATGTAACTCAACATTATATGCAAATTTTAACTGAGAAATGATGTAAAAAATTGGAGCTTTTTTTTATATTTGAGAAAATAAAAATGATATTGAACTATGATGATCTGTGCATGTGTTAGAGAGAACATGATGACAAAAATGGTTGGCACAATATTACATTTTGGTTGCTCAAGACTACTGGTAGCATATGGTCAAGTTGTGAAATGGTTGGAGCTCCAGCTTACCAGGAGATTCCCCCTCACACATATCCAACACAGCGCCACTCACGTCAAACGGCTGCGAGGAAACGGGAAGGGAGAACGAGGGGAGACAGAGGGAACACAACATAAAAAGAAAACAAAAAAAACAATAAACAAAACGCTTAGTGCTATAGTTGGTGGGAGATGGACAGTGAAATAAATGGGCATTTAAAAAAAAAAATAACATTATTTAAAAAAAAAAAAAGTTGGCATTTTATTTTCTCCCTTAAATTAAAAACAATTATTACATCTGGTTGTGAAAAAAAATGGTATTAGATATAAATGTATAGTGGGAGACACATGCCAATGAGGACTACTTACCTGTAGACATACTATCTCCAGGAGACAGGCCATCTAAGATACTGTTCTCTGAAGACTGAGGACTGGAAGCAGACTGACTTGTGGGAGGCTGTGGAGGGGGAAGTGAGGGTCTCTGTCTTGGTTTGGGAGTAGGACGGGATTTTGTTAAAGTGCTGGTCACTGGAGGAGGAGACGCTAGGTTCGGTGTCAAAGCGAGAGAACCTTGGTAGCTGAGTCCATAGGGTGAAGGGGTGCTAGGAGGGGTTGGGGAAAGACTGATGGGAGAAGGTTGACCCGTTGACTGATCTGAAACTGCCCCTGTCTGAGTGTACGTGATTTTAGGTGGAACAGGCGCTAGTTTCTTAGACACTATGGACAGAAAAAAAATAAAAATAAAAGGATTGTTACATGAGGTCAACATTGTCCATTCACAACGGCATGATTGTATTGGGTCTGCATGGAGAGGACCACCTTACATCATCCTCTCCCGCTACCTACCAAGCTTCATCTCAAATGTACCTTTCCTAAGAGAATGAGGACTTTGCTCTGTCGATAGTTGGTTCAGCCCCATTCCGCCTGCAGACACCATATGACCAGTGCTAGGACTTCCCTTTGGCCCAGATATAGGAGAAAGCTCCTTCCCCTTCAATGTACTGCAAAATAAAATGTCAAGCTTCGTAAAAAGAGATACTCGGAATTAGAGTGAATTATCTTTGGACAAAGTACAAATGATCAAGTGAAGTTTAAAAAAAAAAAAAACATCTCAATGGGGTTTTCCAGGCTTGAGATGAATGAAATCCTTAGGCCAGGTCTCCAGTATCAAATCGCTGAGGATCCGACTCCCTGCACCCTCACCGATCAGCTGCTTTGAGCTCAGATATAAACAGTGAACAGAATAGCAAAGGTCTTTTACTGTGTTGTAGCCGTTGACCATTTGAAGGGAAGAGGAGTTGAACTGCAGTACCCAAGAATGGCCACAATTTAGTTGCTCTGGTTTTGTTCAATGTTTATATCTGGTCTCTGCCAAAGCTGATAATAGCGGATTGATATCGGCTCCCGGGTTTCGGCACCTAAACATTTTTATATTGAAGATCTTTCTTAAAAATAAATCATCAATATCTTAAGCTTAGAAAACCCATTTAATTACTTACTCTATGAATCTAAGAAAGACTGGTTCTAAAATGAAATGTTTAATTTCTCTACATTTTTTTCCAATAAGAATGGAAATGTCTGGTAGACTTCTATTAACATTAGTGATGAGCGAATATACTCGTTACTCGAGATTTCCCGAGCACACTCGGGTGTCCTCCAAGTATTTTTTAGTGCTTGGAAATTTATTTTTTATTGCCGCAGCTGAATGATTTACATCTGTTAGCCAGCATAAGTACATGTGGGGATTCCCTAGCAACCAGGCAACCCCCACATGTACTTATGCTGGCTAACAGATGTAAATCATTCAGCTGCAGGAAGAAAAACTAAATCTCTGGGCACTAAAAAATACTCGGAGGATGAGGACCCCCGAGTGTGCTTGGGAAATCTTGAGTAACGAGTATATTCGCTCATCACTAATTAACATACAATAAGTTTGGAGAAAATATTTATAATGTTTTGTACAGTTTACAGCTCCAATGATTGAGTAACTAATGAAAACTTTGTTGTTGTTTTTTTGCACATGACTATTTTTCTTGAAGGGAGTGTTGTCCCTCAAAGATTTCTGAATATAAACTACCGTAATAGGCACAATGGCAGCAAGATAAGAAATCCCTCTTCCTTTTTCTACAGATTGTCACCAGGTCAAAAGTGTTAAGTCTTTGGTCTTAGTTTATTTGGACTGCTCCACTAAGTAGATATGGGCCTTTTTGTTTATTTTTATTTTATGGTTTTTACCAAGTTGCTCAAAGGATTCTTGAGGGCGTATCTCTAGGCTGCTTTGCATTATTGTCCTAGGAGCACCACCCATTTCGTAAAGTACATAAAATGTAGCACTAAATGTCAAGACCCGCCCATACCACTGTAACCATATGGAGGATTAAAAAAAAAAAAAAAACAAGAATATAATGCACAGGTGAACAGTGGAAATAAGATGAGACAAACAGAACAAGACACTTTTGACCTGGTGAAAGGTCCTCTTTTAAGGTTGAAGAGCACTCGCAAAAGGGAGAAGAGGAAGCAAGTTATCTTGCAGCCCCTTTAGGCCAGTTTTACATATCTGACATTCATGGTCCGAGTGCGAGATTGGTCACAGGTCTACTGGTCCAAATATGAAGCTTTTGAATTTGGATTAGAAGACCCATGGCCAGTCCGGACATTGTGGTCCACACTCAGACAGTGAATGTCGTATTTGTGAAATCGGCCTTACTGTCGCTTTGTGGGACTACTTCATAGGTGTGATTGCACCTTCTAGTTCTAAGTTTCTACAAAAAGTACTACTTTCAATTACCGTATTTTAACTAGTATCCCCAATGTCCCTATAGTGAATACCTTTAAAAAAGCACTCCAGGGAACCTTACTCCCGTACTCGCTTACGAAAAGAAAACTTGTCATAGGGGAACACAAAGCAAATCTATAATTCGGTCATGCATTATTGAGAATTGATTTAGATTTTAAAACTATTGTAGAATAGGGCATTTGTATAATGTCCCGTCAAAGCCGAACTTGTGGGATCAATGGTGCCTACTAAATGGCCATGTTAAAGAGATTGCTCTTTTTTTTGGTTAGATGGTTCTTTGACAAATAAGTTGATGATTCCTGGAACACATAGTCATTGCCAGAGAATTTGGCAGCAAGTGCTAAATTTTCCTGCAGCGCCACCACAGGACATACGAAGCATTGTATATTACACTGGGTAAAACATGGTCATGGTCGTAATGAGTCCTCCAGTGACAGAGACTCTTTATGTAGTTGTTTACTGTTCAAGGTAATTAAGGCTCTAAACTCCCTTCTTTTATTAACATAAAAATGGTGTTCGTATTTAAAAATGAATTTAATAAGCCAGGAAATCTCTAAGTGACCATCAGTGAGTCATGAGAAGAAACCTCTTAGTCTTTTGTTGGCCATACTGAAGAACCTCTGGGGAGACCATGACCAGTCTTGGAAGAGAAACCTTGTTTAAAAACCTATTGTGACCTAGTTTTAGGAATGTAGTGGTAATAGTACACATGAAGTAATATATGGGAAGTCATATTCCTCTGTAAATCCATATGCAGGCTACAAGCTACCACCTATAAAACAACCATTGTAAAGAAAGTCTTCAGTCTGCTAAAGTAGAAATTCTAAACTCTCCACTGAAGGTAAGAATTCCTATAAAGGAGACAAACTCCTTTTTATAAACAGCTTTAGGAAATTCTGAATTAATAATGATGGTCCTCTGTCCACGATCCTAATCGCTTGGTCAGAGTAGAAGCAGGTACCAAGAGGGTCTCCTGGTCTGAAGGACCTGTCTTGTCGTGCTCTCGGAGGTGAATTAACACTGTGAAATGTGTAATTCCACCTTAGGTGGCGCTGCAGAGAAATTGAGCACTTACTTCAAGGCTTTCCCACAGATCACATCTTATCACTGACTGGATTCAGGAGGTAGATAATTTGTAATCCATTTATTGTCAAGCAACCATTCTAACAAGCAGGCTTTTTCCAAGTGGAGAACTTGAGGACTTGATGCCAGGTCAATAGTCACCAGTTTTTGCTCTTATTTTATTCCCACTGTTCCCAAGTAGTTTGCTGTTTAAATCCATCATATGACTCTAGAAATATGGGCCTTTTTATTTGCAGCCAATTTTTATGGTCTTTACGAGGAGGCGTGGCATACAGAATCCTCTGGGGCGTGTATTTAGGCTACTCTACATAATTACGCTATCAGCAATGTCCCCTTGGACCATAAAAAAAAATCACTTTATAAAAAGGCCCATTTCTCTGGAACCGTATAAAAAAATTAAAAAAATACTCTAGGGAGAAGCCAGAATAAAATTAGAGGAAAAACTGTCCGCTTTTCGCCTACAGCCAATATTTATTTAAAGTAATTTAAAGTCTAAAGATGAAAGGTTAATAAATTAGTCTTGTAACAAGATGACTCTATATTAGACACTTTGACCAAGGGACTGCCACAAAAGATTTTTTGTAGCTTGGGTCAATTCGTCTACTTGTCACTCGATTTTATCTGACTTTGGTCAATTCGAATACTTGACACCCGCTTTTATGCAATCTACTTAAAACTGGAGATAATGTTAATTTGGGCCAAATTCTCTACTCGACACTCAGTTTTTTGAAGACCAGGTAAAAGTTATCATAAAGTAACTTGGAATCTTGTACCTGAAGGTCTTCAAAAAGTTCTCGAATGGAATCTATTCACAGTTGAAAGACTCAAAGATTCTGCACCATTTCTCAATTTTTAGAATGTTTTACCTTTTTTACATTTTTCTATTTTAGAATAAGAGGTTGCATCCATCTTTATAGAGCTGACTCATGCAGCGGCCTCATTTTGTCCCCTTAGTAGGGAAATTTATTTCCTTCATACATGGTGGATATTTTAAGCATCACAAGGCCCTCGAGGGGAATTTGCTGCAGCCTTAAAATGAAGCCACCGAAAAACTGCTGAATTCATCTCGGCTGTTTGGATGATTACTTGGCAATGCGTAGATTTTTTTTTCTTTGTTAAGCAAGTCTTTCAATGCAACATCCTTTTTCCCATGGAGCTGCAGTTTTTACAATGATATATATCAAACCTGTATTGAATTACCTAGTCAGCTTGGTTCCCTTGTCTCGAGCGCAGGAACAGCTGAGCCACGGGGGAGAGGCTGACATAGTGGGAAGGTTAGGTGTACCAGATGGGTCGGGTTTGGTTAGGACGAGTTGGGTTTTGATGTAGAGGGGTGAAACATTAGGCTCAGAAGCGTGAGGTTCAGTGAGGGAGCTTTGCTTAGTGAGGTGTAAAAAGCAAGGTTTCGGGTTTGAGTTTATGTCAAGCTTTGGAGGGGAAGGAGGCAAAGTTTGGCTGTACCCAGACCACCGAAAGGTTGAGGTGGCATCAGGCCTGGCAGATGGTGGAGCTTTTGGAGGGTGAGGATGGAGGAGGGTAGGGTGCTGTGAGCTTGGGTACGAAAGGGGTCTGTCTTCTTCAGGGGAAGGATAGTTGTAACAGGTATCCGACCACTGGGGCGAAATCTCATCTCCGCTGTACTCGATGGAGGGGAAAGGGGCGGAGGTAAAGGAACACAGGAACAACAAAAATAAAATAAAAAGAAAGAAACAGAAGACAAGAGCAAAAATATTTGTACACGGAAGAACCCAACAAGAGAGTAAAAAGTGGTCATGAAGTGCGAAACGCGTTAGGATGGTGAGGAGGTTTATAAAAAAAAAAATCTGCATGGAAAGCCATTCGCTCTGCAGGAATCGGAAAGTGCGGATGATGTCATGTCAAGGTCAGCGACAGACGGGAGCACAGACGTCACAAACACCGATATGACTAGTTGAGCAAATGGAACAAAGTCACGAGACATGCAATTCACTTTTCACACAACACAAGAATACGGACACGACACATATGCAGGGTTCTTTTTATGTTCAGTTTTTGCCAATTTTGAGCAATGGTTGATATTGTAAGTAATTGGTTTTATGTAGTTAATAGATGGATTATTACATAGAAAGAGATGAATTCTAGAAAAATCATACTATAAAGCTCCAAATCACACAGTATAAATCTACATATAATGCTGTACAAATACTTCCAGAGCTGTATTCAGAATTCTGATGGTTTCCTGTTAGCTCATAGGGTGCACAAGGTCACATTTCTTTACTTCTGTATCTGCAAACTGAGTATTGGTCTGCATGCAACCTAGAGCTGTAGGCTATGCCAAAAAGAATCGTGAGCGCAGCTCTGCTGGTTAATGAAACTCAAAAGTTAGGAAAAATTAAGTAAAGTTTTGTCAAATTGATTTTCAATATGATTAGAAAGAGATGCTAACCCATGGTGCCCTGTGTTTAAAGGGGTATTTTCACAACTTAGTTATCCCCTATTCATAAGACGTGAATGCTGGGGGTCCGGCCGCTATAACTGTCAGAAATAGCAGTGCGCTGTTCTTGGCAGTTCCACAGGCAAAGGCTGAGCATGCGCATGTCAGGACCATTAATTTGTTAGGAACTCTGAGGGTCTGACTTCTATGGATAGGGAATAGCCTTAAATTTTGGGAATACCCCTTTAGCAACTTTATCCCACCAAAAATGGCTATAAATGTTTTTGCAATCCAGAAAGAAAAAGGAAATAAACAAATTTAGTAGGATAAAATTACAGGAAGGTGTATGCTAACCCACAAATCAAAGGAATAGGAGGGTGAAACCACAATACTACGTTACATAGTTAGCTAAATAGCAATCCTAGACAATGACGGGAACTAGATCTTATCCTCTGAATGATAGGAATAGGATTTGTGTTTTATTCCCATTGGTTGTTACCTTTTTTAGGGGATTTTTAATTTAAATTTATTATACTGTAATTTTAAGATATGCGTGAACGATCCCTGATTGCAGTGAGATATTAGGATGCATTTTTGGGCAAGATCGCTACGGAACGTCGCGATAATGGACCCAACTAAAAAGGAGACAAAAGAATATTTGGAGGGATGAAGAAACTAAATGCCCTTTACCACTGGTCCTGGTGGTTCTCCAATTTTTCTAATGTGACTTTTAGTAATCAGCTTCTTAGGACCACTGTGACTTTAACATAACAAGTGGGATATAGGAAAGATCTGCAATCAGTTGTACTAATTGATAAAGCCCCCAATGTGCTGATAAGGGGAGGTCTGGGGCTAAAAAGAGAGCTCTGGATGAGTCACATAGTTCCTTTCATAAGGTTTAAAGGAAGCCATAACACTCAATACTAAACCCCTATTAGGGCATAAAATTTAAAGGGATTCTCCATGGCTTTCAAATCTCTTGATCTATTCTTAGGATAGGTAATCAATATCAGATCACTGGGGATCCAACTCCCAGTACACCCACCGATGAGCTGATTAAAGGGGCCACAGCATACAGGAAGTGACAGCTCCATACACTGCGTAGTGGCGATGTATTTGAGGATAAAAATAATTTTGGAAATTGGGTTTAAACATTTTGCACCGTTGGCCTTCTGCACAGCCTCTGTGTTGCACTATTACTAACTGCAGAAAGAGTTAACTTACAGTCCATCAGTGCGCTCGCTATCACTGACTTGAACTCTGTTATATGCCTCTATCTAAGCTCCTCTCTCCTCTCTACTTTATGGCCAGAGAAACACATTAAAGTTGAATGTGCAGGAACAAAAAAAAGCAAAATGTTTAATAAAACTCAACTGCAAAAATGATTTTAGCCACAAATGCATGCATTTAAATAATAATCAAAATTGTCCTTATTTAAGGTGGACAACTCTGTGAATGTCCACTCCTGAACAGGATTTAAAAGGAAAAAAAAATGTACTAATTTATTTTTATCAGGTTTATTTCTGCATACTGATGGACCAGTAATGCTTTATGCAATGAGCTCCACCACTAGAGGGAGCACACTGCATACTGATGAACTCAATAAGGTTTTATGCAATGAGCTCCACCACTATAAGGCTACTTTCACACTAGCGTCGGATTCGGCCCATCGCAGTGCGTCGGGCCGAGATTCCGACGCTAGCGGTGAATGCGCCGCACAACGGAGGCAGCAGATGCATTTTTCCGGCTAATCCGCTGCCCCATTGTGAGGTGCGGGGAGGTGGGGGCGGCAGCAAAAAAACGTTACATGTAACATTTTTGCTCCCAACGGTCCGCCACAGCACGGCGCAACCGTCACACGACGGTTGCGACGTGTGTCAATACGTCGCAATGCGTCGGTAATGTTACTCTATGGGGCAAAAACGCATCCTGCAAACAACTTTGCAGGATGCGTTTTTTTCCCCTAAACGACGCATTACGACGTATTAAAAAAAAAAACGCTAGTGTGAAAGCAGCCTAAGGTGCACACTGCACACTGATGAACTCAGTAAGGCTTTATGAAATGAGCTCCACTACTAGAGGGAGCACACTGCATACTGATGAACTGAATAAAGTTTTATTCAATGAGCTCCACCACCAGAGGGAGCACACTGCATACTGATGAACTCAATAAGGCTTTATGAAATGAGCTCCACCACTAGAAGGTGCACACTGCATACTGATGAACTCAATAAGGTTTTATGCAATGAGTTCCACCACTAGAAGGTGCACACTGCATACTGATGAACTCAATAAGGTTTTATGCAATGAGTTCCACCACTAGAGCAAGCATACTGTATACTTATGAACTCAGTAAGGTTTTATGGATTGAGCTCCACCACCAGAGGGTGCACACTGCATACTGGTGAACTCAGTAATACGAATGTATGCAGTGAGCTCCACCACTAGAGGGAGCACAATCCATACTTATGAACTCAGTAAGGCTTTATGAAATGATCTCCTCCACTAGAATGTGCACACTGCATACTGATGAACTCAATAATAAGGATGTATGTAGTGACCTCCACCACTAGAGGGAGCACAGTTCATATTGATGAACTCAGTAATAAAAGGCTGTATGTAGTAAGCTCCACCACTAGAGGGAGCACACTGCATACTGATGAACTCAGTAATAAGGCTGTATGCAGTGAGCTCCCTGTAGTGGTAACTGTAAAATATATAAAGAATTAGAGGTTAGTTTTGTTAGATGGGACAGGAATGGAGTGACAATAGTAGGGGGGAGGTTGAGCTAAATCTGATGTGCCTAAGAATGTCAATCCATGAAATAGATATTGATTATTAAAAAGAAGCCATACAGCAGCGTTAGACCATGAGTCAGCCACAAAGCAGATGAGTGAGGCGTCAAATCAGGGGCCACACGTATGCCAAAGCTGAATGGTATTGCTTAACGTGCAGGCCGCTTTTAGGTTGGAAATAAGGGAGAAGCCTCCTTTGAGGTCAACACTCATAAAAATGCCAGCCCTCTATATTAATACACTATGTCAAGTCCTTAATATGGTAGGGTCTCATATTACTACTACGAGGGTCTTCTCACTGCTGAAAGAACCTAAGACATAGCTCAATTTCGGAGTTCCCAAATTAGGCACTTCAAAACCACATTTGGCTCTCGAATCCCCTATATTTGGTTACGGGAGCTGTATTATGGATCTATAATAAATCGGTAATATAGTCATGGGAATTAGGTGAAGAAAAGCTTGGTGCAGACACTAAACAAGCAGGGGCTGCAAAGAGACATTAATAGTTGTATAAGATTAGAAAAAAAATGATTTTTTTAGAACCAGTGCCACCCTTGTTGGCAGAATGTGTCTGGTATTACAACAATCTGAAAAAAGAAAACTGAAGCCAGGTTGGTTGAGCAGTGCTATAAATCTATACTATAGATTGATCCAATTTCTATTTTAGGGGCAAAAGAGACTTTCGAGGTGAAGGACATCAATATATAAGGGGGAAATTTGTTTTTTTTTCTCCCTCAAGTTGCAAAGGGCGAAAAATAAGTAAAATTTTTATCAAAAGTTGACAAAAGAAATGGATAAAAAGGGGTCATACAACTGCGGAATGAGTTGAGAAAAAAATAAAAAGAACCTAAAAGCGGTCTTAGGAGAGAGAAGGGAACATTACTGGGGTTGGGTTGGCTCAAAGCAAAGCTATGGTGATGTTGGTTGGTTGAAATCTTACCTTGTCCTCTCGGGACCTAGCTGGGAGCCGCTACTGGGAGGAGTGGGGGAGGGAGACTCTACAGACAAGTCAGGATTTGGTGACTGAGGAGTGGCTGCAGTATCGAGTGGAGGAGGAGCAGGGGGTTGAATGGCGGGCGGGGTGGAGGGGCCTTTGCGGACTAAGGAAGAACCGCGGCGGGCAACCCAAGAGGTGTCCATCACCCTGACGCCCATGCTATGGGGAGAATACAAAGACATCTGCTTACCAACTCTACAAGGGAGGTTAAAGAAAGAGAGACTGAGCCAATAACACAATAACAACAGGCTCCCCAATAGGAGGAGAACAGAGGACAAACAGAAGCAAAAAATTAAGGTTAAATTAAAACATATACATCACACTGAAGGACATTAACCACCTTAATAAAAAGAGCAATTACATAGTATTCAAAAGGACTTTAAAACCCATCACTCAAGGCACACACTCTCTGTCGGAGGTACAGATTGCCACCTATGGCCCTTGTTTAAGGCCAGTTTTAAAATGGGGATCTACATACTCCTTCATACTTATCAGCTACATAGCAATAAAATTAATCAAGAGCAAGTGGTATACGCAATGGTTTCCCCAGACATAAATCCTACCTTTCATACAATTTTTGTTTGACAAGAAAGTGGTAAGAAGCAAAGACATAAAACATGGCATAAAAAAACATAACACAAGAAGACAAGTCAGTAACAGCTATAGACAATACTGTTAGGAAAATGTTTACAGAAACCATGACAAAAGCATCGGGGCATACTGATGTGACTGTACAACCAGCCTTACCATAGTGGGCACCAACACTGTCCAAGGGTCAACTCTTTAGACCCCTGGTCATCTAGCCATTGGTGATCAACACAATAGTTTTCAATCTGCTCTTTCACCAGGTCATTTTTTATCCCCCCAATATGACCATGATTAACTCATGCTTTGGTCAAACCTAAAAGAATAGGCAGTTGGGATCTTCCAAACATAATCTATGGAAAATTTTATGGCAAATTAACAGAATACAGGCTGCTAATTAGGGCAGCATTTAGTCTGTCAATACTGTAATCTGGAGGGCCACCACGAACAGTAAGGGCTGATCTAAGAAGGTGTATGGTCTCGGAAGAGGAAAGGACAAACACACAAGAGACATTGATGAAGGTGCTACATGAAAACTAATTACGGGTGAGAGACATACACATAGTGAAGGACTGAGGGGACTGTGGAACAAGAGTCACACACCACGCGTTTTGGGGGAAGACATCAGGGAGATACATCTTACCTCTGAATTTTCCTAAGGCTGCATGGACAAAAATACAAATAATGTTAGAGAGGCGTGAGGCCTGGGGCCAATGACGGGACCCGTCTTTTGTTATAGGGAGACATGGATGGGGAATAATTGTCAGAAACTATGTTTTTTGGTTCACTGTGTTCTAGACAATGTCCTATGTGATAGGTCTTGCACCACATATCGGCAATGGTGAGCTGTCCATGCATGCGCAGTGTTCCCCATTCACTTCTATGGGAGTTCCAAAAAATAGTTACGAATGCGCCATATTTCGGAACTCTCGTAAAGATGAATTAAGAGAGCCAAGTATGACCAGCTCCCACACAATTATAGGCAAGGATATCATATGATATGCCATAAATGGCCGAGGTGGGAATACCCTTTTAGGTATAACTCCATGAAAACATTTTACTTACCTGATCTTAAGTCACATCATGTCTTATACTCCACTGACCTCCAGAGCTGTGTTTAGAGTTCTGCTGGGCATCACTTACAAAACACAATTTAGCTGTATCGTGGATGACTATGAAGCAACTAGTTCTACAATTAACTGCAGACACTGAACCAGTAGGGGGTGAGATATGAGATTTTATAAGGAACCTAGCAGAATTCAGATGTAGCTGTGAGTGGAGCAGAAGAGGCCAGAAGAAGATGCAGAAGGTAAAATAACTGAACAATATATACAGTGGGGCAAAAAAGTATTTAGTCAGTCAGCAATAGTGCAAGTTCCACCACTTAAAAAGATGAGAGGCGTCTGTAATTTACATCATAGGTAGACCTCAACTATGGGAGACAAACTGAGAAAAAAAAATCCAGAAAATCACATTGTCTGTTTTTTTATCATTTTTTTTTTAAATATTATGGTGGAAAATAAGTATTTGGTCAGAAACAAACAATCAAGATTTCTGGCTCTCACAGACCTGTAACTTGTTCTTTAAGAGTCTCCTCTTTCCTCCACTCATTACCTGTAGTAATGGCACCTGTTTAAACTTGTTATCAGTATAAAAAGACACCTGTGCACACCCTCAAACAGTCTGACTCCAAACTCCACTATGGTGAAGACCAAAGAGCTGTCAAAGGACACCAGAAACAAAATTGTAGCCCTGCACCAGGCTGGGAAGACTGAATCTGCAATAGCCAACCAGCTTGGAGTGAAGAAATCAACAGTGGGAGCAATAATTAGAAAATGGAAGACATACAAGACCACTGATAATCTTCCTCGATCTGGGGCTCCACGCAAAATCCCACCCCGTGGGGTCAGAATGATCACAAGAACGGTGAGCAAAAATCCCAGAACCATGCGGAGGGACCTAGTGAATGAACTGCAGAGAGCTGGGACCAATGTAACAAGGCCTACCATAAGTAACACACTACGCCACCATGGACTCCGATCCTGCAGTGCCAGACGTGTCCCACTGCTTAAGCCAGTACATGTCCGGGCCCGTCTGAAGTTTGCTAGAGAGCATTTGGATGATCCAGAGGAGTTTTGGGAGAATGTCCTATGGTCTGATGAAACCAAACTGGAACTGTTTGGTAGAAACACAACTTGTCGTGTTTGGAGGAAAAAGAATACTGAGTTGCATCCATCAAACACCATACCTACTGTAAAGCATGGTGGTGGAAACATCATGCTTTGGGGCTGTTTCTCTGCAAAGGGGCCAGGACGACTGATCTGGGTACATGAAAGAATGAATGGGGCCATGTATCATGAGATTTTAAGTGCAAACCTCCTTCCATCAGCAAGGGCATTGAAGATGAAACGTGGCTGGGTCTTTCAACATGACAATGATCCAAAGCACACCGCCAGGGCAACTAAGGAGTGGCTTCGTAAGAAGCATTTCAAGGTCCTGGAGTGGCCTAGCCAGTCTCCAGATCTCAACCCTATAGAAAACCTTTGGAGGGAGTTAAAGTCCGTGTTGCCAAGTGAAAAGCCAAAAACATCACTGCTCTAGAGGAGATCTGCATGGAGGAATGGGCCAACATACCAACAACAGTGTGTGGCAACCTTGTGAAGACTTACAGAAAACGTTTGACCTCTGTCATTGCCAACAAAGGATATATTACAAAGTATTGAGATGAAATTTTGTTTCTGACCAAATACTTATTTTCCACCATAATATGCAAATAAAATGTTAAAAAAACAGACAATGTGATTTTCTGGATTTTTTTTTCTCAGTTTGTCTCCCATAGTTGAGGTCTACCTATGATGTAAATTACAGACGCCTCTCATCTTTTTAAGTGGTGGAACTTGCACTATTGCTGACTGACTAAATACTTTTTTGCCCCACTGTATATCAACCAGAGCTCAACTAAACATACAGAATATAAAAATATAGCATTACCAAGGTATCCGCCCAAATAACTATGAACTTTCCTAATGGTGTGGGAAGGTTCAAGAACGTACTGCTGGAGGAACATTCGACATGATAGAACTGAAGGACAACACCTAGGATGTAAGGAGAGACTAAGTGCACACAGGCACCGTAATGCCAGGGATAAAGGTAATCCACATCCGAAAAGTTAGTGTTAATAAATGGAGATGGCTTAAAAATGTTAAATTACAGTATTTTCTAGACTCCAGCAATCCCTCCTACTGTATGTAGTCCATAAAAAAGGGGTGGATTGGGCCTTCTGGATAAAAATACATATTAGCTGTCTGGTCATATGTCTACAGTTATAGATTGGTGCAGACACAATTCGGTGAAGCAATCGGTACAAATAGAATAAAGCTTTTCAGAGACCACTATAGCTGCTCTCCCCTGGTTACCTTCCATTTCCCAAACTTCGTTGAAATCTCATCCTACAATTAGTGCTGCACTCTACTGCTGCTCCAGACCAAAGATAAACACACTTCTTCTCATTCCATCTCCTTTATCGCCTATTATCGTCTCTCCCCTGGTCTGTCAGACCGTTTTCAAACTTTGGATCTCTCAGGGAAAGTTTAGGGGCTTACAGATTGACATAGATAATGATTAGCCTTCATTTGAGGCACTTCAAGCTATTGTTGACCCCTTGCCACTGGGCACATGATGTTCTCTCCAAGTCCGCCACTATGTTCGATCTCTTCCAAACTACGCTCAATACACACAAACCCTTTCCGCTTTTGAAACTCTTTGTATGGGTGAGAGGGTGTTTCGCCCTGCACTTTCCTTTGTCAACTCAATGCTAACTAATCCAATGAATCCGCCTCCAACCAGATTTTTAAAACAAAAGGAAGAAGACTTGGGCATCATTCTCTTCATGGAACAAAGGGAAAAGGTGTTGCCCTTGGTGCATAAATCTTGAATAAATTCCTGGTTTCAGGATACGAATTTCAAGCTTCTTCCACGGTGGTACAGGGTTCTGGTTAAGTTAAACCAAATGGTCCCCTCTACTGACCCTAAGTGTTGGAGATGTGGATCAAGTGAGGGAAATTGCCTTCATATCTTTTGGTCCTGTCCGGGTTTACAACCGTTCTGGACTAAAATGAAGAGCATTATCAGGTCGATGATGGACATTTCTTCTGAAATGGGTCCTGAACTATTCCTTCTACAGCTCTGTGAGACTTCCGTTTCCTCCTACAAACGATCTCCATTAAGATTTTTGGTGATGGCTGCCAGAGTTTGTATCCCGCTGTTACGGAAGAAAGCTATTCCACCTAGCCCGTTCCTCTGGTTTTCTAAGGTCAATGACTTAATGCACATGGAGGACTTGACGGCTTCTCTCTACAGTAGATATGAGGTCTTCTATAAAACATTGTTCTACCGGATGGAATTCAAGCACTCCAGTGAATATGGTAGCCTTGTGCGAATTAACCCTCAGCAAACTTGAATCTCATTTGGGTTTCTGTTCGAATGAATTCCTGGATTGGGGCAGTTCTCTCCTCCATCCCATCCCCAACCCCTTTTTTTCTCTCTTACGTCACACTTTCATTTCTCTTTCTTCATGGCTGAAATTCTACTCGTTTCTATTCGCTCTTCTTCTCCTTCCTATGATAATATGAAAATTGGGCTGAACTAAGGTCACAATGTGGATTCTTGTTCACGTTACAGATGTTTGGTAAGTATGTATAATCTATGCTTTATCTATATATTTGCTGTGTTTTTGTTTCGTTCCTAAATTAAAAAATACAGTAAAACTTTGAAAGTGTCCCCAAGTGCAGTGGCAAAACAAATCAAGTGCTACAAAGAAACTGGCTCACATGAGGACCGCCCCAGGAAAGGAAGACCAAGAGTCACCTCTGCTTCTGAGGATAAGTTTATCCAAGTCACCAGCCTCAGAAATCACAGGTTAACAGCAGCTCAGATTAGAGACCAGGTCAATGCCACACAGAGTTCTAGCAGCAGACACATCTCTACAACAACTGTTAAGAGAATTTGTGCAGCAGGCCTTCATGGTAAAAAAAGCTGCTAGGAAACCACTGCTAAGGACAGGCAACAAGCAGAAAAGACTTGTTTGGGCTAAAGAACACAAAGAATGGACATTAGACCAGTGGAAATCTGTGCTTTGTTCTGATGAGTCCAAATTTGAGATCTTTGGTTCCAACCACCGTGTCTTTGTGTGACGCAGAAAAGGTGAACAGTTGGACTCTACAATCCTGGTTTCCACCGTGAAGCATGGAGGACGTGTGATGGTGTAAGGGTGCTTTGCTGGTGACACTGTTGGGGATTTATTCAAAATTGAAGGCATACTGAACCAGCATGGCTACCACAGAATCTTGCAGCGGCATGCTATTCCATCCTGTTTGCGTTTAGTTGGTCCATCATTTATTTTTCAACAGGACAATGACCCCAAACACACCTCCAGGCTGTGTAAGGGCTATTTGACTAAGAAGGAGAGTGATGGGGTGCTACGCCAGATGACCTGGCCTCCACAGTCACCGGACCTGAACCCAATCGAGATGGTTTGGGGTGAGCTGGAACGCAGGGTGAAGGCAAAAGGGCCAACAAGTGCTAAGCATCTCTGGGAACTCCTTCAAGATTGTTGGAAGACCATTCCCGGTGACTACCTCTTGAAGCTCATCAAGAGAATGCCAAGAGTGTGCAAAGCAGTCATCAAAGCAAAAGGTGGCTACTTTGAAGAACCTAGAATATAAGACATAATTTCAGTTGTTTCACACTTTTTTGTTAACTATATAATTCCACATGTGCTAATTGATAGTTTTGATGCCTTCAGTGTGAGTACAATTTTCATAGTCCTGAAAATACAGAAAAATCTTTAAATGAGAAGGTGTGTCCGAACTTTTGGTCTGTACTGTATGTCACAGCATTGAGGACAATTTTTTTGTTTACTTAAATGCATGTAATTAGGGCTAAAAATAATTTTTGCAATTAGGTTTCATTAAAAGGTTTGCGCAGTTTGTCTTCTATAACCTCTGCATTGAAGGCTGCAAAATGAGTTAGCTGAGTATCTGTCAGTGAGCTCATTCTCAGATGACTTAGGACCACAGACCACATCAAAGTTGAATGTGCACGAAAACCAAGACCCTGTAAAACCCAGATGTACAGGTGCTTCTCACAAAATTAGAATAACATCAAAAAGTTAATTTATTTCAGTCCTTCAATACAAAAAGTGAAACTCATATATTATAATTATATAGAGTCATTACCATCAGAGTGATCTATTTCAAGAGTTTATTTCTGTTAATGATGATGATTATGGCTTACAGCCAATAAAAACCTGAAAGTCATTATCTCTGTAAATTAGAATAATTAAAAAAAAAAAACACCTGCAAAGGCTTCCTAAGCGTGTAAAAAGGTCCCTTAGTCTGTTTCAGTCGGTTCCACAATCATGGGGAAGACTGCTGACTTGACAGATGTCCAGAAGGCAGTCATTGACACACTCCACAAGGAGGGTAAGCCACAAACGGTCATTACTAAAGAAGCTGGCTGTTCACAGAGTGCTGTATCCAAGCATATTAATGGAAAGTTGAGTGGAAGGAAAAAGTGTGGTAGAAAATGGTGCACAAGCAAACGGGATAACCGCAGCCTTGAGAGGATTGTTAAGAAAAGGCCATTCAAAAATTGGGGGAGATTCACAAGGAGTGGACTGCTGCTGGAGTCATTGCTTCAAGAGCCACCCCACACAGACGTATCCAGGACATGGGCTACAAGTGTCACATTCCTTGTGTCAAGCCACTCATGACCAACAGACAACGCCAGAAGCATCTTACCTGGGCCAAGGAGAAAAAGAACTGGACTGTTACTCAGTGGTCCAAGGTGTTGTTTTCAGATGAAAGTAAATTTTGCATTTCATTTGGAAATCAAGGTCCCAGAGTCTGAAGGAAGAGTGGAGAGACCACAATCCAAGCTGCTTGAGGTCTAGTGTGAAGTTTCCACAATCAGTGATGGTTCGGGGAGCCATGTCATCTGCTGGTGTAGGTCCACTGTGTTTTATCATGACCAAAGTCAGCGCAGCCGTCTACCAGGAAATTTTAGAGCACTTCATGCTTCTCTCTGCCGACAAGCTTTATGGAGATGGAAATGTCATTCTCCAGTAGGACTTGGCACCTGTCCACACTGCCAAAAGTACCAATACCTGGTTTATAAACAACAGTATCACTGTGCTTGATTGGCCAGCAAACTCGCCTGACCGTAACCTCATAGAGAATCTATGGTGTATTGTCAAGAGGAAGATGAGACACCAGACCCAACAATACAGACGAGCTGAAGGCTGCTATCAAAGCAACCCGGGCTTCCATAACACCTCAGCAGTGCCACAGGCTGATCGCCTCCATGCCACGCCACATTAATGCAGTAATTGATGCAAACGGAGCCCCGACCAAGTATTGAGTGTATTTACTGAACAGACATTTCAGTAGGCCAACATTTCAGATTTTAAAATAATTTTTCAAACTGGCGTTATAAAGTATTCTAATTTACTCAGATAATGGCTTTTTGGTTTTCATTGGCTGTAAGCCATAATCATCAACATTAACAGAAATAAACACTTGAAATAGATCACTCTGTGTGTAATGACTCTATATAATATATGAGTTTCACTTTTTGTATTGAAGAACTGAACTAAATTAACTTTTTGATGATATTCTAATTTGGGAGAAGCACCTGAAGCGTAATGTTTCATGAATCCCCAATTGCAAACATTATCTTTTTAGCCCCAAATATATGCAAAAAGTCCCAAGAGGTGGACAACCCCTTTGCTCAATTGTAGCGGCAAATATTGTGATTTTTATTAACATGCTCCTCTCTCTGCAAGATCTGATATATCAACTGTACAAACGGCTGCATAAACTAATCAGTGGCCATTCGGCATGAAGGATAGGGATGATTGTGAGTCACCACCCACCAGCATCTCGCTTGAAACACTGCTGCGAAACATTCCTCTCCACAGGAGATCTGGGTAATTCACAGGCGCTTCGCTTTTCATCTCGATAAACTCTAAACTTTTCTTAGAAGATGGAATGCCGTCTTAGCAACACGACGACCTATTACAGGCGGGCACCGAGCGGCCGTCTCAATACCCCCAGTAGGTGATCTGAGATCATATGTTTCCAGCAGAAGAGCGCTCGATACTTGGCAAGTGATTGCAGAAAAGAGGAAAGCAGAGTTCAGTTCCATCTCTGGCAGCTTTACAAACCAGCCTACTAATGAGTTGGATGCAGGTTTGATTTTATATCATTAAAGCAACTTTCTAATATATCTGGAATTTAGCACAATTTCTGCTTTCTCCTGGCTAAAAACATATCCCAACTTAGTCCTGCTCACACAGTTTGGCAGGTTGACCTCTACAGGTCTTTCGCTTGCCCACCTCAACATCACTACAAGTTAATATTCTTCCCCTTCTGACAGCTGCAAATATAGTCCCAGTATGTACCCTAGTAAATCTCCTTCCCCCTCTGGCAGCTGTAAACATGGTCTCTAGTCAGATTCCTCACCCTTCCTGGCAATTGTAAATATAGTCAATAGCATCTTCCCTAGTCAGTCATCTTCACCCTTTGACAGGTGTAAATGTAGCCTTCTGAAAGTTCCCTAGCAATCTCCTTCACACTCTGGCAGATGTAAACATAGCAACTATTCCTTCATCTTTTCTCTCTGGCAGTTGTAAATTTAATGCCCAGCAGTTTCCCCATTTAGTCTCCTTCTCCCTTTGACAATAGTAAATATACGGTAATCTTTGGTAAGTTCCCTAGTCAGTCTCCTTTATCCTCTTACAGCACTGAATGTAGTCTTCAGTAAGTCCCTGTCCGTCGCCTTCTACCTCTGGAAGCTGTCCTTAGAGTCTTCAGTAAGTTCGCAAGTAACTCTACATCCCCCTCTGATAGTTTTAAATATAATCCCTAGTAAGCTGTCTAATTTGGCTCCTTACCCCTCCTGGCAGTGGTAAAGAAGGTCCACAGTAAGCTCCCCAGTCAGTATTCTTCACCATCTGGCAGGAGTGAATATAGTCTTTACTAAGTTCCCTATCCATCGCCTTCCCATTCTGGCAGTTGTAAATAAAGTCCCTAGTAAGATACAATTCAGTCTCCTTTCATCTCTGGCAGTTGCCATATACTTGTAGTTCCCAGCAGGTTTCCAATTTAGTCTCTTTAATCCTCTGGCAGTGGTAAATATGTTATTCGGTAAGTTCTCAAATCAGTCTCCTCTTCCCGATGCAGCTGTAAATATTGTTTCATGTCAGTCTCCTCCATCCTCTGGCAGCTGTAAATGTAGTCTCCAGTATGTTTCAGATAATTTTTGTTCTCTTTTCTTAGGTAGTATCCTTTCCCTTCTGGCAGCAATAAATATAACCTCTACTAAATCCTTCTGTCAGTCTCCTCTCCCCTTTGGCAGCTGTAAAATTAATCACCACAGTAATTACCCATTTTTCAGGATCTGTACAGTATTTATCTTTTTACTCGATAAACAACTCAGTTGAACTCCTGTTCATTTTTTTACCTTTTTTTAGGCACTCTACTTTCCTCATCTGGCATCAATAACTAAATCCTCCAGTCAGTCTCCTTCCACTTCTGGGAGTTGTAAAATCAATACAATTTTTTCATGACATGTACAGTAACTATAATTTTTTATATACCTATTAGGGTGAACGGCGTATTATCATACGTGTACCAATGCTTACTGTTCCCTGCTAGTCTCAACTTCCTGATCCTGTCTCGGCACCAACAGGAATTGACCTCACAGTATCACGGTCACATCGATGAACAACAATAATTAAGTCCTCCAGTCAGTCTCCTTCCACTTCTGGCAGTTGTAAAATTAATCACCCAAGTACCCATTTTCATGATCTGTACAGTAACTATAATATTTTATATAACTAATAAGGTGAACGGCGTATTATCACACATGTACCGATGCTTACTGGTCTCAACTTCCTGATCGTGTCTCAGAGCCAACAGAAATTATCCTCACAGCATCATTGTAACATCGGTGACCCACATCAGCCAGTGATTGGCTAACCAAGCATTCACAAATGTGCTGGTCAACATTGAAAACAGTCAGTAAGCAGGTCGTCAAACACATCACAAACTAGGTATCCAAAATCCTATAATGCAATTTCTCATATCATAGACGAAGTACCTACCTAATAAAAACAATAATATAATGAGTTGCGACACTTAATAGAATAAAATGCTATACCCATCCTTCTTGTAAAACTCCAGCATCATGTTATCGGTCGCCACGCTGAGAGGTCGCCTCGCCTGGTCATGCTGCTTGCGGTCCGAGTGATCCATATCCGGAGAGGGCATGGAGCTGTAGTTGGCATTGTGGTTGGTGTGTACGGGGCTGCCGTAATTACCTGTCACATTAAATTCTATCTCTGTACGAAAAAAAAAAAAAGCCTTGTCCGTTGTCATCATTGACACTGGGCTCACAGACAGCTGCCTGACACTGAGCACTAGACAACATTAAACAAGTCATCATGTGTAGCCTGTACTCACCACCTGGGAAGAACCAGTCAGCATGTTGGATTATAGGCTCAATGATCCCTACGATCTGTAAGGACACTGTGGTCATCATTTCGGTGATATTGCTACAAAAAGGAAAAGGTAAAATAATTACACGAGACATACAAAGTTGTAATTATTCAATTGAAAACAAAGAAAAAATAACTGGAAACTGTCAATGGGCTGCTGTTGATGGATCTGTGTTAATTTCTAGGTGCTTTCAATGGATAAGTTGCAAATCTGATAGGATCACTGACGGTACAAAAACAAAGTACTGCGATGTGCCGCCAGACCATGCACATAATTACACCCCACTCTGTAGCCAGGCAGATATTATGCATTTATATTTTTTTTTTATGTTTTGTATCAATATGCCAATCTGTTCCTGGCTAGTCATGCTATTACTAGAAGCAAGATAAAGACATTATTAGATCACCCTGCTTACTGATGGTTTCCAAGTAGCAAGCAGCCTGATTACTGATGGTTCCTAGGTAGCAATCGTCTTACTGACAGTTTCTAAGTAGCAAGCAGCCTGCTTACTGATGGTTCCTAGGTAACAATTGTCTTACTGACAGTTTCTAAGTAGCAAGCAGCCTGCTTATTGGTAGTTTCTAGGAAGAAACTGTATTTTTTTTACTCTACCATGCATAGAGTAAAAGGAATGAAAAAAAATGCAAAAACTTGATTTTGCAAAACTACATTTACTAATTAGCCAAGTCAATTACCATCACCTTAAATCCACCATGAGTGGGGTTTTATTCCTGCACCATGCTGATTCACAACTAAAACTATAAGGGACAGTCAGAATACCTATCTTTGTTCTTTAACCCCTTAGATGCTGTGGTCAATAGTGACAGTGACATCGAAACGGTTAGATAGGAGGAGGGGCTCCCTTTATCAGTTTATAGCAATTGCCCTCCTTCCTACCCCTGTAACCGAATCGGCAGTAGTGATGTGTAGTCATGGCGGTCAGGGGTCTAACAATAACTCTATGGCTGTAATTTTAGTGCTCCGATTAGACCTAGAATCAAATAGGACGAGGGTGATCATGAGCAATAAAAGAAAAGGTTCAAGTCCCCTAAGTGAGATTAAAATAAAAAGCACAAAAATGTTGAACACAACGGTAAAAAATACAAAAACATTAAAAAAATTCAAGTACAATAAAATTATTTCCCCTGTCAGTCTTTGCCTTTAGGCTGCCATCACACTAGCAGTATTCGGTCAGTATTTTACATCAGTATTTGTAAGCCAAAACCAGGAGTGGGTGATAAATGCAGAAGTTGTGCATATGTTTCTATTATACTTTTCCTCTAATTGTTCCACTCCTGGTTTTGGCTTACAAATACTGATGTAAAATACTGACCAAATACTGCTAGTGTGACGGCAGCCTAAGGCTGGTTTCACATTTGCGTTTTTTTTTGCGTTTTTGCGCAAAAAAACGCATGCGTTTTTTTCCCTATTCTTAACATTAAAAACGCATGCTTTTTTGCATGCGTTTTGATGATGCATGCGTTTTTTCTCTGCATGCATTGTGTTGCAGAATTGCAACATGTAGTAATTTCTAGCGGCGTTTTTTTGCCGCAAAAAAATGCATGCGTTTTTATGCGTCAAAAAAACGTATTGATGTCTATGTAAACGCATGCATTTTTAAGCACATGCGTTTGCATGCGTTTTTATAGAAAAACACAAGAATAATCACTGATAAGCCACCCCCCCAACCCTAACCCTAAGGGATCCTAACCCTAACCCTAACCCTAAGGGTTAGGGTTAGGATCCCTAGGGTTAGGGTTAGGATCCCTAGGGTTAGGGCTAGGGTTAGGGTTTGTGTTAGGGTTAGAGTTTGGGTTAGGGTTAGAGTTTGGGTTAGGGTTAGGATCCCTAGGGTTAGGGCTAGGGTTAGGGTTAGAGTTTGGGTTAGGGTTAGGATCCCTAGGGTTAGGGCTAGGGTTAGGGTTTGTGTTAGGGTTTGTGTTAGGGTTAGAGTTTGGGTTAGGGTTTGTGTTAGGGTTAGGGTTTGTGTTAGGGTTAGAGTTTGGGTTAGGGTTTGTGTTAGGGTTAGAGTTTGGGTTAGGGTTAGAGTTTGGGTTAGGGTTAAAGTTTGTGTTAGGGTTAGAGTTTGGGTTAGAGTTTGTGTTAGGGTCAGAGATTGGGTTAGGGTTTGTGTTAGGGTTAGGGTTTGTGTTAGGGTTAGAGTTTGGGTTAGGGTTTGTGTTAGGGTTAGAGTTTGGGTTAGGGTTAGAGTTTTGGTTAGGGTTTGTGTTAGGGTTAGGGTTTGTGTTAGGGTTAGAGTTTGGGTTAGGGTTTGTGTTAGGGTTAGAGTTTGGGTTAGGGTTAGAGTTTGGGTTAGGGTTAGGATCCCTAGGGTTACTAGGGATCCTAACCCTAACCCTAGGTATTTCTGTTTATAGTGGGTTTTCTAGTTGATTTTGATGATTGGCAGCTGTCACACACTTCTCATCATGCGTTTCAAAAACGCAAACGCAGGAAAAAACGCATGTAAACGCGTCAAAACGCTGCGTTTGTGTTAAAACATGCAAAAACGCATGCGCCTAAAAAGCATAGCGTTTAAACGCGTTTTTCACCAAATGCGTTTGCGTTTAAAACGCTGCGTTTTTAAACGCAAATGTGAAACCAGCCTAAGAAAAAATAAATAAAAACAAACCCCACAAATGTAATTAGTGTCACCATGATCATAACGATTGCAACTAGCAAAAAAAAAAAAAAAAAGTTTTTTTCCTTGGTTTTGCTGTATAAATAACGTCAGAATATTTTTATCATCCACATCCCAAAAAATGGAATTAAAATAAATCATAATTAACCAAAATGGCACTAACAAAAATGTTACCCACCCTATTAAAAAAAATAAACTCTGCTCTAAGCAAACGCAAAAATGATCATTTTTTCTTCAAAAAAGTGTTAGAATTGTAAAAAAAATTATATAAATATACAGGTGCTTCCACAAAATTAGAATATCATCAAAAAGTGAAAATCATTATATAGAGTCATTACAGAGTGATCTATTTCAAGTGTTTATTTCTGTTAATGTTGATGATTATGGCTTACAGCCAATGAAAACCTAAAAGTCATTATTTCAGTAAGTTAGAATAATTATCAAAAAACACCTGCAAAGGCAACCTAAGTGTTTACAAATGTCCCTTAGTCTGTTTCAGTAGGCATCACAATCATGGGGAAGACTGCTGACTTGACAGATGTCCAGAAGGCAGTCATTAACACACTCCACAAGGAGGATAAGCCACAAACGGTCATTGCTAAAGAAGCCGGCTGTTCACAAAGTGAAGTTGGAAATCAAGTTCCCAGAGTCTGGAGGAAGAGTGGAGAGGCCAAAATCCAAGCTGCTTGAGGTCTAGTGTGAATTTTCCACAATCAGTGATGGTTTGGGGAGCCATGTCATTTGCTGGTGAAGGTCCACTGTGTTTTATCAAGACCAAAGTCAGCACAGCCATCTACCAGGAAATTTTAGAGCATTTCATGCTTCCCTCTACGACAAACTTTCAGGACTTGGCACCTGTCCACACTGCCAAAAGTACCAATACCTGGATTACAAACAACAGTATCACTGTGCTTGATTGGCCAGCAAACTCGCCTGACCTTAACCCCATAGAGAATCTATGGGGTATTGTCAAGAGGAAGATGAGAGACACCAGACCCAACAATGCAGACGAGCTGAAGGCTGCTATCAAAGCAACCTGGGCTTCCATAACACCTCAGCAGTGCCACAGGCTGATCGCCCCAATGCCACGCCGCATTGATGCAGAAATTGATGCAAACGGAGCCCCGACCAAGTATTGAGTGCATTTACTGAACATACATTTCAGTAGGCTAACATTTCAGATTTTAAAATAATTTTTCAAGCTGGTGTTATAAAGTATTCTAATTTACGGAGATAATGACTTTTGGGCTTTCATTGGCTGTAAGCCATAATCATCAACATTAACAGAAATAAACACTTGAAATAGATCACTCTGTTTGTAATGACTCTATATAATATACGAGTTTCACTTTTTGTATTGAAGAACTGAAATAAATTAACTTTTGGATGATATTCTAATTTAGTGAGAAGCACCTGTATATGTAGAAAATGTAGAAGTGCCATAATAATATTGGCCTAAAGAAAATGGGGAAAGAGCTGCAGAAAAGTAACTGGAAAAAAAAATTAAAAAATGCTGGGTTTTTTCTTTTTCATCACACTCCACCCATCATCTCAAAACAATATTTTTGAGCACCAAAATAGCATCATCAAAAATACAATACATCCTGCCTTTTTGCAAAATACGGCAACACAGAGAAGAAAAAAAATTGTCTAAAAGGGGAGAAAAACCAACGTAAGTAATTTCATAGATCACTAATAATAATTATTACAATAAAAATTAGAAAAACTTAAAATTCTCATTTTTTATTTTGGCATCAAGAAAATCAATCATAACGACCCACAAAATGAGGGTCACTTACAGTGAAAGCTGTAAAAAAGTAACACAACCCCCCCAAAAAAGACGCAGAATAATTTTTTTCACATTTTCACCCCTCCACCATATTTTTCACAAATTTTAGTATCAATAAAAGCTAATATAGCTATGACTATGGGAACACCTTGCAAAAAAAAATGAAGAAAAATAAAAACAAAAAAATAGTCGCCTGAAAGGGTTAAAAAACCATAAAGCTTGTTGAAAAACCTGAGCGTTTACCCTTCTGCCTGCGGCCAGAGAAGGTTAGGTCCCAGCACGATGGCCATGTTGCTGGGGGTCATCTTGTTGGCGTCCTGATATTCCGTCAGCTTAGACAGAAACTTGATCACGTACCTGAAAGGAAAACAAAGACGAGAAACAAAAGAAAGTAATAAAGCAAAAAAAGTGCAACGATCGATAGATCACCCAGATCCCCGGCCCTGACTGGCACACATCCTCCAGGACAGCACACCCCGATGACTTGGAGCTCCGGTTTCACTCCCCACTTACTTGAAGTTGTTGTAATTCGATTTGGGAAGTTTCTCACATGCGTTCCACAAACCCTGCAGCCTCTTGTCCTGGTCCTGGATGCTAAAGGGGAAGGAAAGAGGAAATCGATGAGATCACTGAGGATTACTCAAATGCAAGAACAATTTTTTTTCCAAAAAGAGCGCCGCACCTATCCGTGGGATGTTTCTGGAATTGCAGAATAGTGAGTGCAGCTCTGGAGTATAATACAGGATGTAACTCAGGATCAGTACAGGATAAGTAATATCATGTATGTACACAGTGACTACACCAGCAGAATAGTGAGTGCAGCTCTGGAGTATAATACAGAATGTAACTCAGGATCAGTACAGGATAAGTAATGTAATGTATGTACACAGTGACTGCACCAGCAGAATTGTGAGTGCAGCTCTGGAGTATAATAAAGGATGTAACTCAGGATCAGTACAGGATTAGTAATGTAATGTATGTACACAGTGACTGCACCAGCAGAATAGTGAGTGCAGCTCTGGAGTATAATACAGGATGAAACTCAGGATCAGTTCCTTATAAGTAATGTAATCTATGTACACAGTGACTGCACCAGCAGAATAGTGAGTGCAGCTCTGGAGGATAATACAGGATGTAACTCAGGATCAGTACAGGATAAGTAATGTAATGTATGTACACAGTGACTGCACCAGCAGAATAGTGAGTGCAGCTCTGGAGTATAATACAGGATGTAACTCAGGATCAGTACAGGATCAGTAATGCATGTACACAGTGACTGCACCAGCAGAATAGTGAGTGCAGCTCTGGAGTATAATACAGGATGAAACTCAGGATCAGTAATGTAATGTATGTACACAGTGACTGCACCAGCAGAATAGTGAGTGCAGCTCTGGAGTATAATACAGGATGTAACTCAGGATCAGTACAGGATAAGTAATGTAATGTATGTACACAGTGACTGCACCAGCAGAATAGTGAGTGCAGCTCTGAAGGATAATTGGTGATAACTAATGTAAAGTATGGACATGGTGAAAGTACTTAGAAAGTGATATGGCATATTGTCAAGTAGATAAATGGTTTATGAAAAAATAAGCATAGACAATAAACTTACTTTGAAGCTTGGATCCATTCCTCATAAAGCTCAAAGGTCATGAGAGGTTCAGGAAGCTCCCGGAGATAAGACTTCAATGCCCCTGAAACAAATGGTATAATGTCAGCAATGATGATATCTTAACTGAGAGGGAAGTGCTGTGAGAAATTGAAGGGGGATGTTATACGCCTGCGCCACTTACAAAAGATGGATGTTGGATTGGTTAATGAAGCTTAGGCTTAGATAACAGTCATGGCATGTTTAGCTGTTAGAGGGGCCGCCACATCGGGTAGCATAAGTACAAGGGGATATCACATGCATTGCAGTTAGAACATGTATTTACTATCCAACAAAGGCCAACACTTGGCTTTCTGCTGTGGATGTGGAGCATCATGTGCCACGAAGATCAGTCCTAATCAATGGCGCTAATCTGTTGGCCTTTTTTAATATCTGCATCCACATGTAGCGAGCTGTAACCTGCGGTGCACCCCAATTCCAGGGCGATTCCATCTTTGGACCCCGTCTTAGTACCTGTTGATTTTAGTTGTACTAATCGCTGCGCCACCTAGTGGTACGATAACTGACCTGCAATGGCGTGGGGATCAGCAGAATACTCGGCTACGTCCACAACGCAACAATCCAGAGCAGCTTTTAATTTCTTCAACTTTGAGGCCGAGGGAGCAACTCGGAACAAGCCCTGGAGGACAAGAAGTGGAAACAATAATGTTATTATGCGCCAAGTGTGGTGTCCGATACTGCTCCGGCGGTTCTGCATGGTCCTACAGGATCCTAATGGTTGAGTAAGCAGTGGTACGGTGTCACACCTCGACTGATTCACCATTCTGATGGTTGTAGAAACTGGTTGACAACCACTTTATTTTTGGCAAAAATAGTTTCCACCCCATGCACAATTGCTTGCGAAAGTATTCATCCCTTGGCATTTTTTGTGTTTTACTACCTCACAACGTGGGATTTCACTGTTTCTTCTTGAGGGTTTGCATCAGTTCATGTAAAGAATATGCCTACAACTTTGGCTTCCTTTATTTTGTGAAGCAAACAACAAATAGGACAAAATAACTGAAAACTTCAGTGTGCAGAACTATTCACCCTCCCTAAAGTCAGTACTTTGTGGAGCCTCCTTTTGCGGCAATCACAGCTGAAAGTCACTTTGGATAAGTCTCTATGAGCTTTCCACATCTTGCCACTGAGATTTTTGCCCATTGCTCAAGGCAAAGCTGATTCTGCTCCTTCAAGTTAGATGGTTTCCTCTAGTGAACAGCAATATGCAATTCTCAATTGGATGAAGGTCTGGGCTCTGACTAGGCCACTGCAAAACATTTACACATTTACACTTAAACCACTCGAGTGTTGCTTTAGAAATATGCTTTGGGTCATCATCTTGTTGGGAGGTGAACCTCTGTCACAGACTCAAACCACTGACAGACTAAAACAAGTTTTGCTCAGGAAGATCCCTGTATTATGCAGCATCCATCTCGACTTGGACCATTTTCCCTGCTGCCAAAAAAAATCCCCATGGTGAAACATGGTGGTGGCAGCATCATGCTGTGGAGATGATGTTCTTGGGGTGATGAGATGTGTTGGCTTGGCACCAGACATAGCGTTTACCTTGGTGGCCAAAAAGTTCAATTTCGGTCTCATCTGACCACAGCAACTTCCTCCATATATTTGGCTAGTATCCCACATGTCTTTTGGCAAACTCTAAACGAGCCTCACAATTTGTATGTAAGTGAAGGCTTTTTTCTGCCCTCTCTTCCATAAAGACCACCTCTATGGAGTGTGTGGCTTATTGTGGTCGTATGGACAGATACTCCAATCTCTGCTTGGGAACTCTACAACACCTTCAGGGTTACCCTTGGTGTCTGTGCTGCCTCTCTGATTAATGCCCTCCTTGCCCGGGCTGAGAGTTTTGGTGGGTGGCCTTCTCTTGGCAGGTTTGTTGTGGTACCATGTTCTTTCCATTTGATGATAATGGATTTGATGGTGCTCCGGGGGTCATCAGAGATTGGGATAACTTTATAACCCAACTCTGACTTGTACTTCTCAGTAACTTGTTTGGAGATCTCCTTGGTCTTCATGGTGTTTGATTAGTGGTGCCTCTTGTTAATGGTGTTACAGACTCTTTGGCCTTTCAGAAACGGTGTGTATATACTGACAGACCATATGACACTTAGATAGCACACAGGTGGACTTCTTGACACTAAGCATGTGACTTATGAAGGTACGGTAATTGCCCGCATCAGAAATTTTTAGGGGACATATTTTTACATAAACGTAAGTATTTAGTGATCAAAATAATGTTTGCAATTTGGATTCATTAAAAATGTTGCAGTATATTTCTTTTACAGACTCTGTTTCTCACGCATTCAACTTTGATGTGGTCTATGGTCATAGATCAGAGAGGAGCTCAGAAAAAGACAGATACGCAGTTAGAAATTCCTCTGTCTGTTAGAACGAGCTCGCTGATGGATTCCTAGTTAACTCACTCTGCAGCCAGCAATAGGCAGTGAACATGGAGATTATAGAAAACAAAACGGTGCACAATTTTAAACAAAACCCCAGTTGCAAACCTGGTTTTTAGCCCCCAAATCCATGCATTTAGGTAAAAACAAAAATGTGGGCACAGATGCGTCCCTATGTGGTAACGCCAAGTTGAAAATTTTTTCAGGAGGAGTTACAGGTGAACGGCACAACCACCCTCCTACTAAAAACAACTTCAACAAATTCATTACAAGACACAACCTGGGGCATAATCTGATCTGGGGTAGAATTTACACCACTTTCTGGCAAAAATCACATTCAAATTGTTGGTTTGTTGTTGGCCCCTCCCCTTCAGTATGCTCCACCCCTATTATTATTTTTTTTTTAAGTGCAAAACTTATTTGCAAAAGTTTTTTTTTGCATAAAAATGTATTTTCAAAATCAAAATTTAGCACTGGGGCGAATGAAAATTAATTTTCTATGGACATTTCCCCTTTAAGGGATTGTGGTTGCAGTGCACATTAGCCAGCGCAGTCTCTGCTAGGAATGCCGCTACCCCACAGGAAGTGGAAATGAGTCCCAGCTGCTGGATTTCAAAGAGACCGCGTTCCTGTTCTCTCCCTTTTCCTCTGACCTTAAATTAACTTGGAAATATGTAGTATAAACTGTGAAGCTCCGGGAGCGAGAGCGCTGCCTCGGGCGTGTAACAAGACATGGAGGCTGACAACGGCGCTGCTCCATCTCTGACACCCACAGTAGCTCCACGTAGGGCTAGAACTCTCAACCTATCTCAGAACCCTGCATGTTCTGTAAAATTCAGCAAAGGGAAAGGAGCAAAAATCTGAATGCAGCTTTAGATGTGATTGGAGTAGAGGACACAATTTAATTCCAGACTTGTCATAGTATTTATAGTGCGTAGCCGAATTCAGAAATCCGACTGAGCAGCTTCATAGACCAGTCTGGACATCATGGTCCATACTCGGATGTCTGAATTCAGCCTCTGTTAGTTAAAGGGGCATTCCCACAGCATATCCTAAAATTGGCTGCGCATGCATCTCTCATCTGTATTCCCTTCTATGGGAAATTTTGAAAATAGCCGAGCATGTGCTGCCACATCTCCATTGCAGACAAAGATCCTGTATAAGATCTCTACATAAATGTCCAAGATGGGAATACTTCCTTAAAGTGTACTTATCAATGGCAGTAATTTCTGTTCACCTGGTGTAAATGCCGCTGTTCTCCTGAATCCGGCGTTGTTTATCTTTTCTTCCTGCGCCTCTCCATTCCTGAGATATGGCCCTCTCATCTCTGTACAGAAATCTACTTTTGACAGCGAAGTGGGTGTGGTCCTCAAGAACACGCCCACAGAGAAGAGTGAAGAGTCACGCCCACTTAGTTTAAAAGACTAAATCTGAATACAGGAAAGAGGGGGCCATATCTCATGAAAAAAGGGGTGCAGAAAAAAAAGAAAAACAACACTGGATTCAGGAAAACAGTGACATTTACACCAGGTAAAAACAAATCCATATTTATGGCAAGTGACAGGTCCCCTTTAAATTGTGCAACTATATTATAGCCCATATATGAGATTCAGAGAGCTATGGTTTTTTTTTTTTTTAAGGTGACCTGGGTAACACGGGCCACATGCAGAATGAATTTGGCCTTGGTGCTACAGATCTACGTGCAATCAGTTCCATACCGGAGGGGAAAAACGGCAGATTAGTTGTACATTCTATTCCACAACCTACCTCCTCCTGCATGCCACACTCCAGTAGCATAGTGACACAAGCCTCGATAGGGAAGGCAATCTCTCGGCCGCTGACTGTCAAATGTTCATCTAACGGCTTTCCGAATGATGGCTTTTCAATCCACGCCTCTGGAAAAAAGAAGAACGAAGGTACTGAGTGAGCAAAAATGAGCAAAAATGTCAAAAATGACACAATTGTTATTACCCACGGGACAAAACTGGGGATAGACCTATGTTCAGAGTAAGTAGTAAAATATTTAAATATTGTTTAATAAGGATTCCTCTGCAATCTGCATCCATCAAAAAAAGAAAAGTCCAAGAACTAACTAATAATCGTGCTTTGCAAAAAAGAAAAAAAAAGAGCAAGAAACGTATGATTTTGGGATGTGCGGTTCATGCTCTTTTTTTTTTCTTTTTAACTAATAATCGTGTTACCAGCTTTAAGATCTCTGCATGCTGTCAGTGAATGGAAACATTCTTATTTACACCCAGAAGCTGAAAACTTGGCACCGATTTGACTTGTTGGTCTTGTAACAAGACCTGCAGTTTCAGGGGTAGGACATGCAAAAGAAAGAGAGCAGATCTGTCTTTTCTTTATACATTTCATCTTTTTCCCTTTGGCTTTGAAAAACCTGCATGTGTGATTTCAGGCTGATAAGGAGCGTTTTCAGCCTCTAGATAAAATGATCGAAATGTTTATGGTTTGAATAGGTGGGGGCTGGGGCATGCAAACTGACAAAAATGCAGCAGGTTTGGATTTCGTGTCGTGGTCGCACAGGATATTTCTTGCAATGACTCAGCATGCGTTTATACTATGTGGTGAGGTGGCTGCGGTACGATGCGGTCTTTGGCTACGTAACATGTTGTGGCCAAAGTCGCCGTTTAGTTCCAACATCTTTGCTGTCTGCAGTGCACATACGACAAGTGCAAAGGACGGAGATGTAATCCGCCTCTAGCACTCACCCTGTTGAGCCTTGATCTGCGGCAGCACAGCTTGCAGTAAAGCAAGAGACTTCCTGTGGTATTCGGCCTGTACTTCTATTAGCTGTGGGAAATATAATGCGCTATATATTATCCATCATTTACAGAACGGCAGCATTTATATCTAGGAAGCACAATAGGGCGAAAAGTATTCACACATCTCAATCACTGAATTCTGTTTTTTTTTTTTTTGTTTACGGCCATTGCATACCATCCGGCCCCTCGCCCTCGGTTTATAACATCGGGCCCTCACCCACGGTGTAAAACATTGGGACTCTCACTCCCCCGATGTGTAACATCCAGCCCCTTGCCTACCAATGTATAACATTTGGCGTCATTTCCTCCGGTGTAGAACATCCGGCTCCTCATCCCCCGATGTACAACATCAGGCCCCATGCTCCCCAATGTATAACATCAGGCCCCATGCTCCCCGGTGTATAACATCAGGCCCCATGCTCCCCAATGTATAACATCAGGCCCCATGCTCCCCAATGTATAACATCAGGCCCCATGCTCCCCGATGTATAACATCAGGCCCCATGTTCCCCGGTGTATAACATCAGGCCCCATGCTCCCCAATGTATAACATCAGGCCCCATGTTCCCCGGTGTATAACATCAGGCCCCATGTTCCCCGGTGTATAACATCAGGCCCCATGCTCCCCGGTGTATAACATCAGGCCCCATGTTCCCCGGTGTATAACATCAAGCCCCATGCTCCCCGGTGTATAACATCAGGCCCCATGTTCCCCGGTGTATAACATCAGGCCCTATGCTCCCCGGTGTATAACATCAGGCCCCATGCTCCCCGGTGTATAACATCAGGCCCCATGTTCCCAGGTGTATAACATCAGGCCCCATGTTCCCCGGTGTATAACATCAGGCCCCATGTTCCCCGGTGTATAACATCAGGCCCCATGTTCCCCGGTGTATAACATCAGTCCCCATGTTCCCCGGTGTATAACATCAGGCCCCATGTTCCCCGGTGTATAACATCAGGCCCTATGCTCCCCGGTGTATAACATCAGGCCCCATGCTCCCCGGTGTATAACATCAGGCCCCATGTTCCCAGGTGTATAACATCAGGCCCCATGTTCCCCGGTGTATAACATCAGGCCCCATGTTCCCCGGTGTATAACATCAGGCCCCATGTTCCCCGGTGTATAACATCAGTCCCCATGTTCCCCGGTGTATAACAGCAGGCCCCATGTTCCCCGGTGTATAACATCAGGCCCCATGCTCCCCGGTGTATAACATCAGGCCCCATGCTCCCCGGTGTATAACATCAGGCCCCATGTTCCCCGGTGTATAACATCAGGCCCGATGTTCCCCGGTGTATAACATCAGGCCCCATGCTCCCCGGTGTATAACATCAGGCCCCATGTTCCCCGGTGTATAACATCAGGCCCCATGCTCCCCGGTGTATAACATCAGGCCCCATGCTCCCCGGTGTATAACATCAGGCCCCATGCTCCCCGGTGTATAACATCAGGCCCCATGCTCCCCGCTGTATAACATCAGGCCCCATGTTCCCCGCTATATAACATCAGGCCCCATGTTCCCCGGTGTATAACATCAGGCCCCATGCTCCCCGGTGTATAACATCAGGCCCCATGTTCCCCGTTGTATAACATCAGGCCCCATGTTCCCAGGTGTATAACATCAGGCCCCATGTTCCCCGCTATATAACATCAGGCCCCATGTTCCCCGGTGTATAACATCAGGCCCCATGCTCCCCGGTGTATAACATCAGGCCCCATGTTCCCCGGTGTATAACATCAGGCCCCATGTTCCCCGGTGTATAACATCAGGCCCCATGCTCCCCGGTGTATAACATCAGGCCCCATGCTCCCCGGTGTATAACATCAGGCCCCATGCTCCCCGGTGTATAACATCAGGCCCCATGCTCCCTGGTGTATAACATCAGGCCCCATGTTCCCCGGTGTATAACATCAGGCCCCATGTTCCCCGGTGTATAACATCAGGCCCCATGTTCCCCGGTGTATAACATCAGGCCCCATGCTCCCCGGTGTATAACATCAGGCCCCATGCTCCCCGGTGTATAACATCAGGCCCCATGTTCCCTGGTGTATAACATCCGGTTCCATCGCCCCCGGTGTATATATCTGGCCCCTCGCCTCGCTGTCTGTCATTACTAACATGTGACAGAACGGTTGGTGATGCAGATCTACTTGATACCAGCGCAGTCCTGTGATAGGAGCCACCTGACTGTCTTGTGTCCGCTGTCGCCATTGCAGTCTATTGGCCCAGTCGACGCATGCGTCCCGACCCAAGTCATTGTGGACAACTGTATCGTCCATCTTTGTGGGAACAGATTGGGGAAGGCCCTTTTCTGTTCCCTATGACTGTGCCTGGTGCACAATGACCATACAGACATGGTTGGGGGAGTTTGGTGGACAAACATGAGTTCCGACCTCAACCCCTCTGAGATTGTGAGCTCGGCCTATCCCCCAACATCAGGGTCTGAACTCACAAATGCTCTTCTGAATGTCTGAATGAAGGGGCAAAAATTCCCCAAATCTTCTCAGAAGAGCGGGAGATGTTATATCTGCAGAGGGGCCGACTCCATATTAATGTCTATGGATGAAGGACGGGTGGTGATAAAAGCTCCTGTGGTGGAATTTGGAGGGGGCACATACTTTTCTCCATATAGTGTACATGGAATATGTTTATATTTGCATCCCTAGAAACATGGCCGCTCATCCGATCAATCTCCTGCCATCTAGTAGGCTGTTACTAAAGTAAAGTCCCCGCAGCATCTGACCCAGGGCTCTCGGGTAACATTACTTTGCTCCGACGTGTCTGCCCTGGATACATTTGTCATATTCTGCTCCAGTCAGCCCACCAGAAATGGGCAGAAATATATTTTCAGTCAATCACCACAAGTTTTTGATATAACTTGCATTTAAATGCCTTATATTTTTTTTTATTAAAATCTCCGCTTGCCATCAGTGAATGGAAACATTTGTCTTTAAATCTACAAGCTGAAAACCTACAAGCTTAACACTTCTCATACTCTAAATATTTGTAAAACCTGGCATCCAGTGAGAAGGTATTAGGTCTGAACAGGTCTAGACGTTCCCATTCACTGACAGCAAGCTAATCATCTGAAAACAGTGAAGTGTACTAGAAAGCAGGAACACGTTACAATTCTGATGACTTCACCAGAGGGGAACAATTAAGAGTTGTAGGCAATCCAAAATAAAATTAAATTTTACAGCTCACTGACTCCTCTAGGAAGGAGAACACTGTCTCTCTAGCGCCAGCTATAGTAAAAACTTCAAAACAGTGGGGTTATACTGTACAGAACATGGATACTCTAATGCACTTGTCTGTAATCTTAGCCATGCACTCACGTGTTCAGTCATTATGGCATCAGCTTACCGTCTGAAAGTAGTTTGCATAGTCTATTTCTTTGGCCACAAAGCTGTACATATCTGCCGAAAGCTGATCCTAGGGAAAAAAAAGCCATTCACTTACTATACATATTGGAGGCTCCTTTAATATTGTTGGGATGGGAGATGTATGTGCAAGATGCTGGGGTGAGTGTTATGTCAGTTAAATGATAAAAAATGGCATTTAAAGGGGACAGATTACTCAAAATACATATATATTTTATTTGCCTGATATAAATGTTGCTTTTCTCCTGAATCCGGCAATGTTTTCCTTTTGTTTCTGTACCTATCCGTTGCTGAGATATGGCCCCCTCTTCCCTGCATATTTTCCCTGTAACTCTATCCTTCTTAGCTAAGTAGGCGTGGTCTTCTGTGCAGAGTTGGCTACAGACAAGTTGAGGGACACGCCCTCTTAGATAGAAGACTAGATTTATATGCAGAGAAGAAGGGTTAATATCTCTGGAATGGAGTGGTGTAGGAACAAAAGAAAAACAACTCCGGATTCAGGAGAACAACAGCATTTACACCAGGTTAAAAAAATTACATTTTTACGGCGAGTGTCTTTTCCCCTCTAAGTCCCTATCCAAGGCTCAGATAGCAGCTCTGTCCTCATGTTTTACCCTGCAGCTCTACTCAGAGCACATCAGAAAGTTGCTGATTCTAGTTTAGTTTTAATGTCTATTGGTGGTAATCTGAAATCCACCTGCTTAATCAGAGCTGCAGTGTAAAGTATCATTGGCCCTCTATTGGTTCAGATTGGCTGCTGCGTATAAGCAGAAGCTCACTAGAAAGCTTATTATTATTATTATTATTATTATTATTATTATACAAGCACCTTAAATATACTCAGGTATTAATTGAGACTCAGTAGGGTGGATTTGGGGGCTCTACTTTAACTTGCATGGCAATACAGGGCAAGTAAATATATTTTGGATCTCCTAAAAAGTTATGGGGAACTCTTTGTCCATGTTGCACAAACCCGCTGTGACCAAATAAAGTGTATGAGGGCATCCCAACCCTATCCCGACAACATCAGGATCGGACATATTGAATCACACCCGACCCTTCTGTTCTCAGTAAATATAAGCCTCTGTCAGAGGTCTCTGGAAGAGGCTTACTCCTTTTCCACCTATGCTGACACATGCTGCTCAGCCGAGCATACATGTGTATGGGAGGTAAGAGAGAGAGAGCTTTTGCCACTTTTCAGATTATACATACATCACCCACCCTACAGATCTCCACACGGTTTGCTGCCTCTTCCATCTCTTCCCTGAGGGCATCAGCCTTGGGTCCAGAAGGTTGGAGATTGCTGGAGATCCCGGACGACTTAGCAGATTGCTGCCACCTGCACACGACAAGGACCATGACTTCAATAATAGTATAAAGAGGAGCTCTGGAAGTGTTGCACCTATTCCTCCTTAATTTCTCATTAATTACTGGCCTTTGTTTTCAGCCATTGCATCTGGATATTATTCTCCTACATGCGTTATCCGAAACGCTCACGTTCCTTCTGAGCAAAATGAGTCATCCCGGCAGCGAAGCGCGACAGTGTCTGAATGTTTTATTATGCCTCCGGGATATTTCATGACTCACTCTGGTCCTGAGCTCCTCACATATTACATGGACGTCAACCATAATGGGCAATTTGCCTGAGTGCCCCATCCTGGTCCTGCAATGACTGAACAAGAGGGTCTCCTACTGCTGGGCCCTTAACCACCATCTAAGAAGTGATAACTTCCACAGAATGACTGTGGCTTTCGCTTTGGCCAAGTATCCAGCAGGGGCAGCAGTGAGAAATCACTTTACACGTTAGAGGGGTCATCCCTTAAACAACACTGTCAACAATCATCGATCATCTCTTGATTACCTATTCTGTGGAGATCTGATCACTGATCATTGGGACTTCCACTGATCACTAGAATAGTGACTGCTTGTGGGTGGAGCGGAACTGAGCATGTGCGACCACTGATCCATTCACTGGTGGTCGCACATGCTCATTACTACTCCATTCATACAAGGGACTTTGATCCCCTTATTTATGAGATTGTGGTGGACTCATCAATTAGACCCAAAGTAATCATACATTTATATGATAAATGTTGTCTGTTTAAAGGGGTATTACGATTTTATAAAGTGATGGCAAATCACTAGAACATACCATCACTTTATGTTTAGAGGGGGTCCGACCACTGAAACCCCCCACCGATCCTGAGAATTAACAGCCTAGAGCTCAGCACTTCATCCCATTTTAAGTTTTCCCTTTCACTTTAATGGAGGAGTGCTGTAGTTGACCTGCACAGTAAGTAGTTGGGTACCACAGGGATAAAACTGGGAGAAATCAAAGCTGCAGCCCATTTAGTCTCAGAGGTTGGACTCCCACTTAACTCTGTATATAAGATTTTATCTGTATTCATCCTATAAAGTTTACGATTCCAAAGCTCAGTGAGCAGAATTATGAATGCAGCTCTGGCTGTGACTGCAGCATATGATCGGTTTCAGATTTAGAAATCAAAATATTTGTATTAAGTTTATAGAAAATATGAGAATAGAAACATGAGATTGATTTACCTTGCCCTCGACGAATCCATGTCTAAGACTAATTTGGCTAAGTGTTTCCTCTGTTTTTGGATATTGGGGATCTCCACCTAGAAGACAAAGGAATCAACAAAACAGGAAATAAGGAGTTAAAAGGGAGTTTCCAGCTATTAGCTAGGCGATATCTGCTGGATCAGCAATGTAATAGCTGTGTCTTGGAAATCATGGATGGGATAGAGACAACCCAGCATAAGTCAAAAACAACTGCTGGAGTGCCCCTTTAAAGGAGTGTTTGGCTTGGCAGGGTCGACTACTCCTGAATAAAAGGAGAGAACACCAGTGTGGGACCTGGGCAGCAGTATAGAGGGGTGGCGGGAGATCAGGAGGTGAATATGGGCTAATATTCACAGCACACAGAGGCGCACAATCCCTTTAAATGGGTATTTTCATCAGTATAACAGTAGCATACGCCATTATTTTATGATGGATAAAAATCAGAAACCAACCCGGGGTCTTAAAAGGGAGGGGGTAATTTAATGCTTTGCCCCCTTCTAATTTTGCAGAAGTGGCCGTCGCTTGTGCATGGAGCCACAGTACCCCAGCAGGGTGACCAGGAGCACTGCTGCTGCTAGAGAGCTATTTTGGAAATGACCCTCCTTTATTCCCAGGAATGGTGGATGTCCCAAAAATCAGACCCTCACTATCATAAAGTGATACCTTATCTCAGATGAGAATACCCCTTTAAGACTGCCATGGAGGACACCTATATACGCCCTATGTACCTCTGAGAGCACGAACAGCGGCTCCACCACGTCCCTCTCCACCTCCTGCTCGAAGTGGATCAGCTCCTGTGCTAGTTTGTCCTCGGCTTCCCCGCACAACTTCAGCATCTTCCTAGAAAATAACAAGGAAAAACACAAAAAGCAGTCACAACAGCGCCACCTAGGCGGAATAAAGTGAGGAATCGTATAGCCGCAGTGTGAGCAAAATTAGGTAACGACAGGATAAGGGTTGGAATGAAAACCTGGATGTTTCCATTTACTGACAGCAGGAAAAAAAGTGATAAATACAGAATGGAGATGATGTAGAAATACTGATAATTCTGGGTCTCACCCGAGCAAAGAGTCATCACCCAACACTGCAGATCCCTCCATGAGACACTGAGCCAAGGTTATAAGAGGTAACTTCTTCTGTGGGAAAGAAAACAGAGAAATACTCGAATCCACAGAAGATAGTGAGTGATTCTGCAAAAATCCTCCGTGTATCACGTGCATGTTATGGAGGCACTGTGAGGGCTGAATCGTTATGGGGGAGCACCGAACAGCCTGCATCATCATGGGGGCAGTCTGTGGCTTGCACCAATATGGAGGCGCTCTATGACTTGCACCATAATGGAGGTACTGTGTGTCCTGCACCATTATGGGAGCACAGTGAGGCCTCCACTGTTTTGGGATGCAGTGCGACCTGCACCACATTTGGGGCACATTGTGACTGGTCCTGTTATGGAGACACTATGTGACCTTCACTGTTATGGGGATACTGTGTGACTTGCACCATTATAGGGCATTGTGTAGAATGTACTGTTATAGAGGCATTGTCTGGCCTGCACCATTATGGGGGCACTGTGTGGTCTGCACAATTTTTGGAACACACTGTTGCTGGCCCTATTATGGAGGCACTGTGCAGCCTTCACTGTTATGGAGATGTTGTGCAGCCTGCACTGCTATGGAGGCACTGTGCAGAATGCATCATTACAGAGGCACTGTGCGACCTGCACCACTATGGAGGCACTGTGCGATCTGCACCACTATGGAAGCACTATGCAACCTGCACCATTATGGAGGCTTTGCCTGTACTGCCCTGTCGTGGAGACACAGCATTGTATCTTAACTCATTTTTCGCAAGCCAGGAAAAATAGACTGTTATTTATATGTTGACTTTTGAATTTAAGCATTTCTTTCTGGCTGGTCAAAAAAACAGACTTTTATTTGGGAAAGCCTGTAATATTGACCTGCAGGCACATATTTCATATAACATATTGTGCTCTTATCCTTGATGACTTTTGATGTTTACTGATATGCTAGTTATGTATTGTGTAGGGCAGTGTGGTGACTTTGAAAACAGAGGAGGAAAAACTGTGCAAATAGATTAAATAATCAAAGGTACCGTCACATTAAGCAACGCTGCAGCGATATAGGCAACGATGCCTATCGCTGCAGCGTCGCTGTTTCGTCGTTGTGTGGTCGCTGGAGAGCTGTCACATAGACAGCTCTTCAGCGACCAACGATGCCGAAGTCCCCGGGTAACCAGGGTAAACAACGGGTTACTAAGCGCAGGGCCGCGCTTAGTAACCCGATGTTTACCCTGGTTACCAGTGTAAATGTAAAAAAAAACAAACACTACATACTTACATTCCGGTGTCTGTCGCGTCCCCCGGCGTCCGCTTCCCTGAACTGTGTAAGCGCCGGCCGTAAAGCAGAGCGGTGATGTCACCGCTGTGCTCTGCTTTACGGCCAGCCGGCGCTGACACAGTGCAGGGAAGCAGAACGCCGGGGGACGCGACAGACACCGGAATGTAAGTATGTAGTGTTTTGTTTTTTTTACATTTACACTGGTAACCAGGGTAAACATTGGGTTACTAAGCGCGGCCCTGCGCTTAGTAACCCAATGTTTACCCTGGTTACCAGTGAAGACATCGCTGAATCGGCATCACACACGCCGATTCAGCGATGTCAGCGGGTGATCCAGTGACGAAATAAAGTTCTGGCCTTCTAGCTCCGACCAACGATGTCACAGCAGGATCCAGATCGCTGCTGCGTGTCAAACACAACGATATCGCTATCCAGGACGCTGCAACGTCACGGATCGCTATCGGTGTTAAGTTGTTCAATGTGAAGGTACCTCAAGTAATGCTACTTGATCTCATCTCCATTCTTACCCTTTATGTAAATACTGGATGAAGGACACTTGTTAAGTATAAAAATAGGTTACATGCCTCTGTATAGGGAGACAGAGAGAGAAGGACAGCCAGAGATTCTGCCAAGACATCCAAACATACAAGGAAACCACCCTACAGCACTGCTGAAAATACATCATAGTTCCATCATGAGGGACACAGATCTATAATTTTACAGGAAAAAACCTAGGGGACATTGGCCCCGGTTGGAAGAGTAAAGATCTGCTCCACTGACCATCACTGAACCACGGCTATGACCCTGGGGTCAACTGGCTCCATGGAAATGGTCAGAAAAGCCAGGTTGTGACACTCGGATCAACTGGCCTTGTACCTTAATGGACTGTCACCTTCCTAACCTTGTCGGTACCTCTTCTCGGTGTGCGTTCCACAGGTGGAGTAGTCGACCCTGGGAGCTCTGAAGTAACAGCTGCTATTATCCTGGCATGTGAGCGGAAGGGTGAGACTCTAATGTGCACCATCTTGGGGTATTTTGCTGGGACTGTTCTACGTGTTATCTGCCTGTTTTGTGGTTCAATAAAGCACTGCCATACTGTTTTACCCCCACCCTGCGTTGTCTAAGTGGCATTTTGCCACATTAAAGGGAGAGCGGGTGTTCGGCAGGACGATCCCAAGTCCATGCAGTTTGGCTAGCGGACCTGGGCGCCTGCTGACAACCCCCCTCCCCCCCCCCCCCTCAGTGTCTCCACACCTGTTAAGGGGGCATTGTGGGTCTGCACCATCTTTGGGATACACTGTGGCTGGCCCAGTAGAGGGGGCACTGTGTGTCTGCACTGTGTGTCTGCACCATCTTTGGAATAACACTGTGGATGGCCCTGTTATGAGGGCACTGTGTGTCTTACCGATCTTTTATCTGTCTCTGTCCCTTGCTGGCCTTGTAAACATGCGGTGAGCTTCTTGTGGGTACTGTGTGTGACCTGTTTAACCAACTCCAGACGCTTCTCGACCTGCGAGGAACAGGAAGAAGTTAGAATAATCTCACTCCTCCAACGCCTGACGTGACAATCTGTGGAGGGCTGCATTGAGGGACCACAATCTAGCAGCATCATGTCTTTACCAGGCCCATATTGTAACCCGGCCCCCAACTAAAAATATCGATAGATGCTCCACTAACCCGGTGATCTGCAACCATGGAGGACTCATGGGGGCTCACCGTGTATATAGTTGGAGCGTGTGTATACAGTGGGTACAGAAAGTATTCAGACCCCTTTAAATTTTTCAATCTTTGTTTCATTGCAGCCATTTGGTAAATTCAAAAAAGCTAATTTTTTTCACATTAAAGTACACTCTGCACCCCATCTAGAAATGTAGAAATTTTTGCAAATTTAATAAAAAAGAAAAACAGAAATATCACTTGGTCATAAGTATTCAGACCCTTTGCTCAGACACTCATATTTAAGGCACATGCTGTCCATTTCTTTGTGATCCTCCTTGAGATGGTTCTACTCTTTCATTGGAGTCCAGCTGTGTTTAATTAAACTGATAGGACTTGTTTTGGAAAAGCACATACCTGTCTATACAAGACGTCACAGCTCACAGTGCATGTCAGACCAAATAAGAATCATGAGGTCAAAGGAACTGGCCAAGGAGCTCAGAGACAGAATTGTGGCAAGGCACAGATCTGGCCAAGATTACAAAAGAATTTCTGCAGTACTCAAGGTTCCTAAGAGCACAGTGGCCTCCATAATCCTGAAATGGAAGAAGTTGGGGACCACCAGAAGTCTTCCTAGACCTGGCCATTCAGCCAAACTCAGCAATCGTGGGAGAAGAGCCTTGGTGAGAGAGGTAAAAAAGAACCCCAAGATCACAGTAGCTGAGCTTCAGAGATGCAGTAGGGAGATGGGAGAAAGATCCACAAAGTCAACTATCACTGCAGCCCTCCACCAGTCTGGCCTTTATGGCAGAGTGGCCCGATGGAAGCCTCTCCTCAGTGCAAGACATATGAAAGCCCGCATAGGGTTTGCTAACAAACTCATGAAGAACTCCCAAACTATGAGAAATAAGATTCTCTGGTTTGATGAGATGAAGATAGGCCTTTTTGGTGATAATTCTAAGCGGTATGTGTGGAGAAAATCAGGCACTGCTCATCACCTGCCCAATATAATCCCAACAGTGAAACATGGTGGTGGCAGCATCATGCTATGGGGGTGTTTTTCAGCTGCATGGAAAAGATGATTGGTTGTCATTGAAGTAAACATGAATGCAGCCAAGTACAGAGATATCCTGGATGAAAACCTCTTCCAGAGTGCTCTGGACCTCAGACTTGGCCGAAGGTTTACCTTCCAACAAGACAATGACCCTAAGCACACAGCTAAAATAACAAAGGAGTGCCTTCAGAACAACTCTGTGACCATTCTTGACTGGCCCAGCCAGAGACCTGACCTAAACCCAATTGAGCATCTCTGGAGAGACCTGAAAATGTTTGTCCACCAACGTTCACCATCCAACCTGTCGGAACTGGAGAGGCTCTGCAAGGAAGAATGGCAGAGGATACCCAAATCCAGGTGTGAAATAAATGGCTGCAATGAAACAAATAATGAAAAATGTAAAGGGGTCTGAATACTTTCTGCACCCACTGTACATATATTCAGGTCAGGTATATATGGTGACACCCACCTGTAAGAGATCATCACTCAGAACCTCTGTCTTCTCGGCCCTGGAAGAAAAGGAAGAATTATTAATATAAAGCACCTGCACAGTAGGGACCGCTGGGTCCTCATCACACAACTGATCGGGGTCGGGGGCTTTGCCTGCAGCTGGGCCCCCACAAATCAAATATTGTCAGCCAATCTATGTTAAAGTCTCAGTAAACGCATTTGTAATGATGTTTTACATTTAAATCCAAGTAAGGGTCGAACACAGAAGAGATCCATTTAAAACATCATTTTATTCAATTAAATTTAAAACATGGTAAAAAAGCACCAAATGTCACAGTAGGGGACACTAAAATCAGACTCCAGATGTACACAAAAAGCCAATATATTCAATTGACTTATGACCTGGTGACAACTCATCTTTAAATACTCTTGTGTTGCAGTGATATTTCTAATATACAAAGCCTTAAATATACATTTTGTTCCATCTTTCTTTTATGATAATGGGCGAGGAATCAAGCCAAATGTTGCTGTCAGTGAGAAACATAATGAGCTGCACAGGGTCCGAGCGGACCAGTAGCCCCCGGCTCTCGCCCAGTGAGTCTCTATGGAAATCTCGCTATGGTTAATAATTAGAACAAATTAAGAAATATCAATGGTTCCCGGCAGGAGATGCATCCAGGGGGGAGGCTGCGGCTCCATCCATATCACACTCCAACAGGCATCTTACAAATGGTGATTTCTGCCCCCGGACACACGAGGCCTAAATCCAACATCTCTGTATCCCTGACATGGAGGAGAGAGGAATCCTGCACTCACAGCACATACCCCCGGGAGCAGCAGGGTCTGATGGAAGTGGCCCAGACATGTGCTGTCCTGCAGAGGGCTGTGTGCCGTGCATCTAATTCTGTGTGATACTGTCTGCTGAGCTGTGTATCTAATCATATACTGTGTGATACTATCTGCTGAGCTGTGCATCTAATCCTATCTTTGTGATACTGTCTGCGGAAATGGTGTACCTAAGCCTATCGTGTGTGATACGGTCTACTGAGCTGTGTATAATACTGTCCCTATGTACAAGAATATAACTACCATAATGCTGCCCCCTATGTACAACAATGTAACTACTATAATACTGCCCCTATGTACAAGAATATAACTACTACTAGATGGTGGCCTAATTCTAACGCATAGGGTATTCTAGAATATGTATGTCCATGTAGTATATTGCCCAGCCACGTAGTATATTGCCCAGCCACGTAGTATATTGCCCAGCCATGTAGTATATTGCTGTCACGGGGCTACCGCGACAGAGAGGTTCCAGAGAACCGCAGAGCTCTGGGCCTCGTTCACACACTGTGAACAGAAGCTCTTCACCTATATTCTGACCTGGCTGCTTTGTGCCAGCAGTGCAGGAGTTAACCTTATTGCTGAGAGCTGGGTCTCTCTCAGCTGAATTGGATTTTGTAATCTAATCCTCTATATAGACGCAGTCCTGACTTCAGCTATTGTCAGTGATCAGTTCTACTGCCTGGCTGGAGGTTGATGGAGAGAGGTGTTGTGTTGGAGGTTTATCTACAGAGATTGGTGTCTGCAGTTTTGGTTGCATGTTAAACCTGTTTTCCTTCCTAAGTTTATTCCTTCTCTTCCCTTCTCTGTTTCCTCTGTGGTTGTGTGAGCATTTGGTGAGTTTTAATCTTTTAGTTACCTTGTCTGTTTACCCTGTTATTTGTTGTATTATTACACGGGTGCACTCCACCTCCTTTGGGGGGAGAGGGGGCCACTCATAGGGCCTGCACAGGAGACAGGGATACGCTGGCGGCTCAGGCCTCCTAACCTTCATAGGTACCCCCGAGATAAGGGAAATCCAGGGCCCCATTAAAGTGGTAGGGTCAGGTGCGGGTCCCAGTACGCTGTCCTGCCCCTTTAACGCAACTTACGGCGTGACAGTATCACTGACCTAAAAAAATGTTCTTGGTCAAATATGAACCCCATTGCTGCTTTAGCTGGACAAATGCAGCAACTCAGTCTAGAGGTGGCTGACCTCCGCTCGGCGGTTGTGCAGCGCACTCCAGTGGCCACTGCAGGGGTTGCTACACCTCCTCAAGCTTCGCTGGAGCCTAAAATTGCGTTACCTGACAGGTTCTCTGGGGGCGTGACAAGTTTGTTACATTCAGGGAAGCCTGTAAATTGTACTTTAGGTTGCGTCCTCACACTTCAGGTTCAGAGGAGCAGAGGGTTGGAATTGTAGTATCGCTCCTACAAGGGGACCTTCAGGCCTGGGCATTTTCACTTCCCACTGACGCTTTGCCGTTACGGACTGTGGAGGAGTTTTTTCGAGCCTTAGGTCAGGTGTATGATGATCCTGACCGCGTCTCCCTTGCTGAGTCCACAATACGCCATCTTACACAGGGAGACCGGCCAGTAGAGGAGTACTGCTCTGAGTTTCGGAGATGGGCTACTGACACATTGTGGAATGACCCTGCACTCCGTAGTCAATTTTATCAGGGCCTATCTGATAAAATAAAAGATGCTTTCGCCCTACAGGAGACACCAACCACACTGGAGGCAGCTATGTCTCTTGCGATCCGTGTGGACAGCCGCCTGCGCCAGAGACTTAATGAATTGCCGCTATTCAAGGGTAAATCAGATTTGGACTCACCAGAATCTGAGTCTCTAGGTGAACCTATGCAGTTGGGTGGCGCTTCTCGTTCTAAGGGAGCTGCAGTAGTACGGCGCAAGGAAGGGGCATGTTTTTTTGTGGCAGAAGGGGTCATTATGTGAATGTGTGTCCTTCTAGAAAACAACCGCCGGAAAACTATTGAGCCCAGGTTGCGGGAAGGTTGGCAACTCGGGTGTACTAATTTCTTCCTTAGGTAAACCTCAATTTTTCCTACCAGCTGAGATTCGTCTTGGTGAAAATAGGTTTAATATCTCTGCTTTTCTGGACTCTGTGGCAGGGTTTAATTTAATTGATGCTGGGTTTGTTCAGGCACATGGGCTTAAGACTCAAGAGTTGTCTAGACCCATACCTATTATTGCCATTGAGCCTGCACCTTTGAGCCAGGGGACTTTCACTCAGATCGTCCGTGGGGTGAGCCTACAAATAGGGGCGTTGCACTCAGAGTCAATAGATTGTTATGTGTTGGGGGGATTGCCGTCGCCTGTAGTACTCGGTTTACAATGGCTCACGTTACACAACCCGGTGTTAGACTGGCAGACTCGGGAGATTACTAGATGGAGTGAGTTTTGTCAGGAACATTGCCTGGGTACTCGGCTGGCCGGATTGAGTTCTCAGGTTTTGCCAGAGTTCATCTCAGATTTTGAGGATGTATTCTCTGAGGAGGGGAGTCGAGAGCTACCTCCACACCGTCCTTATGATTGCGCCATACGTCTCATTCCTGGTGCTAAACTGCCTAAGAGTAGGCTATACAACATCTCAGCCCCAGAGAGACAGGCCATGAAGGACTATATCACGGAAAGTCTGGCCAAGGGTCATATCAGACCCTCGTCATCACCCATTGCTGCTGGGTTCTTCTTTGTAAAGAAGAAGGATGGGGGTTTACGCCTATGCTTAGATTTCCGTGAATTAAATCAGATTACGGTCCGGGATTCTTTTCCTCTCCCTCTTATTCCGGACCTCTTTAACCAAATTGTGGGAGCTAAATGGTTCTCCAAATTAGACCTCAGGGGGGCATATAATCTCATTCAGATGAAGGAGGGGGATGAATGGAAGACGGCGTTTAATACTCCAGAGGGACATTATGAGAACTTGGTTATGCCTTTTGGGTTAAGTAATGCTCCTGCTGTGTTTCAACACTTTGTCAATGATATATTTAGTCACTTAATAGGTAGGTTTGTGGTGGTATATCTGGATGACATCTTAATTTATTCTCCTGACCTCGAGTCTCATCAGGATCATGTACGGCAGGTCCTTCAGGTACTCAGGGACAATAAACTGTTTGCCAAACTTGAGAAATGCATGTTTGCGGTCAAAGAGATTCCGTTTCTGGGTTATTTCTTATCCTCCACACGTTTTCGTATGGATCCGGCTAAGGTCAGGGCGGTCTTGGAGTGGGATCGTCCTGAGGACCTTAAGACTTTAGAGAGGTTTTTAGGTTTTGCTAATTTCTATCGTAAATTTATTAAAGACTTTTCTGTGGTAGCCAAACCATTGACAGACATGACCAAAAGAGGCACGGATTTCTCCGTATGGTCCAGTGCGGCCAGTAAAGCTTTTGAAACTTTGAAAAAGTGTTTTTCCACTGCACCCATATTAATACAGCCTGATATCACTCAGCCATTTGTGGTTGAGGTGGATGCCTCTGAGGTAGGGGTGGGAGCTGTATTGTCTCAGGGGATTTCTCCGAGTAAGTGGCGTCCGTGTGCATTTTTCTCGAGAAAATTATCTTCTATGGAGAAGAATTATGACATTGGTAACAGGGAGCTGTTGGCAATTAAATGGGCATTTGAGGAATGATGTCATTTTTTGGAGGGAGCACTTCATCCTGTCATGGTGATCACAGATCACAAAAATCTGTTATATTTAGAATCTGTAAAGCGTCTTACACCTAGGCAGGCAAGGTGGTCTCTGTTCTTCGTCAGGTTCAATTTCTACATAACATACCGGCCAGGAATCAAGAATGTCAATGCTGATGCGTTATCCCGTTGTTTCCCGGGGGGTGGGGATAATTGTGAACCAGGTCCTATAATGCAGAAGGGTGTAGTAGTCGCCGCAATTAATTCTGATCTTGAGAAAGAGGTGGTAGAGGCTCAGGGGGACGCCCCATCAGCCTGTCCGTTAGGTAAACTTTTTGTTCCAGCTAATCTCCGTCTCAGGGTCATAAATGACCATCATGACTCGGTTTTGGCCGGACACCCTGGAAGTAAGGTTACCGCGGACCTACTCACTTGGCGTTTTTGGTGGTCTGGGGTAAGACATGATGTACAGGAATATGTTGCTGCCTGCAGTGTGTGTGCGCGTTCCAAGTCCTCTCATTCTCGCCCGTCTGGGTCTCTTCAACCTTTGGAGATTCCCAAAAGACCTTGGACTCATTTGTCGATAGACTTCATCACTGACTTACCGGTTTCGGAGGGAAATACAGTTATTTTAGTCGTAGTTGATAGATTTAGCAAGATGTCTCATTTCATTGCGCTCCCCGCATTACCAAATGCTAAGACTCTGGCACAGGTCTTTATTAAGGAGGTTGTGAGACTGCATGGTATTCCTTCAGATATTCAATCCTATAAGGAGGGCACCAGAGATAAATGCTCCGCCATCATAAATATAATAGAAACCCAAAAGAAAAATGGACACCAGAGCTAAAATACAATACTTTATTAAAGAACTCTATTAAAATACATAAATAATACAAGTAGAAACCAGAATAAAATAATGCAGTGAAAAAATGGAAAGGCGACACTAGTGCCACACACAGACGTAATATTAAATCTGAGGAGCAGCAAGAATAAATCGTACTTATACCATGGGTGTACATATACACATATCAGTAGCATACATCATAATATAAGGTAGTGCATAGTGCATATAGAGAGTATATATACTAATGTCATATGATCAACCGGACAAATGGTACCGAAAATCAGAAAAATAAATGCTCACAGATACAATACTAATGCAGGGAGATACAGAGTATAATAAGATGCCTAATGCTGAAGCCGATATGATAAAAGGTACCAATAAAGTGCCTAGTGCAAACCTAATATGGCAAGGTATCCCATAATACTATGCTAAGGTCACCAATGATCGTTAAGAGGAAAATCCAATATAAATAAGAAAGTGGAACCTGATTATGGCCTGCATAGGGCTAACAATGGGCACGTACAGAGAGTACCAACCTGCAACTGTGTGTGGAAGGAGGGGCCCCGACGCGCGTTTCGCAGGTGCTGCTTCCTCGGGGGGCGCTCATTGGTGACCTTATATCGGCAGCATAATATTATGGGATACCTTGCCATATTAGGTTTGCACTAGGCACTTGGCAGAGCTTGGAAGAGAAGGAGTGCCGTTTTACTTTTTCAATGTAGAATTGTCTGGAATTGAGATCGGACGCCATGTCGCGTTTGGAGAGCCCCTGATGTGCCTAAACAGTAGAAATCCCCCACAAGTGACCCCATTTTGGAAACTAGACCCCCCATGGAACTTATCTAGATGTGTGGTGAGAACTTTGAATGCCCAAGTGCTTCACAGAAGTTTAGAATGCAGAGTCGTGAAAATTTAAAAAAAAAATTTTCCACAAAAAAGATTTTGTAGCCCCCAAGTTTTTATTTTCACAAGGGTAACAGGTGAAATTGGACCCCAGAAGTTGTTGTCCAATTTATCCCGAGTACGCTGATGCCCCATATGTGGGGGTAACCCACTGTTTGGGCGCACGGCAGAGCTCAGAAGGGAGGGAGCACCATTTGACTTTTTGAGCGCAAAATTGGCTGTCGTGTTTGGAGACCCCCTGATGTACCTAAACAGTGGAAACTCCCCAATTCTAGCTCCAACCCTAACCCCAACACACCCCTAACCCTAATCCCAACCCGATCCATAATCCTAATCACTAACTCTAACGATAATCACAACCCTTACCCCAAAACAACCCTAATGTCAACCCTAACCATAACCCTAATCAAAACCCTAAATCCAACACACCCCTAATCCTAATCTCAACCCTAACCTCAAACCTAACCCTAATCCCAATACACCCCTAATCACAACCCTAACCTTAACCCTAATCCCAAACCTAACCCTAATCCCAAGCGTAACCCTAATGCCAACCCTAACCCTAATCCAAACCCTAACCATAACTTTAGCCCCAACCCTAACCCTAAGGCTACTTTCACACTTGCGTCGTTTGGCATCCGTCGCAATCCGTCGTTTTGGACAAGAAACGGATCCTGCAAATGTACCCGCAGGATGCGTTTTTTGACCATAGACTTGTATTGCCGACGGATCGTGACGGATGGCCACACGTCGCGTGCGTCGTGCACTGGATCAGTGTTTTGGTGGACCGTCAGCACAAAAAAAGTTCAATGTAACGTTTTTTTGTACGTCGCATCCGCCATTTCTGACCGCGCATGCGTGGCCGTAACTCCGCCCCCTCCTCCCCAGGACATAGATTGGGCAGCGGATGCGTTGAAAAACTACATCCGCTGCACACGTTGTGCACAATTTTCACAACGTGCGTCGGTATGTCGGGCCGATGCATTGCGACGGCCCCGTACCGACGTAAGTGTGAAAGAAGCCTAACCCTAAATTTAGCGCCAACTCTAACCCTAAATTTAGCGCCAACCCTAACCCTAAATTTAGCCCCAACCCTAACCCTAAATTTAGCCCCAACCCTAACCCTAAATTTAGCCCCAACCCTAACCCTAAATTTAGCCCCAACCCTAACCCTAAATTTAGCCCTAACCCTAACCCTAGCCCTAACCCTAATTTTAGCCCCAACTGCTCTTCTCCTGCCGGCCGACAGATGGCGGGCACACTGCGCATGCGCCCGCCATTTTCTTTTCCCCGGCGGCCAGGAGGAGCAGCAGGAGGACCCATGGACACTGGTGAGTATGATAGGGTCCCCGAATCCCCCTATTTCTCTGTCCTCTGATGTGCGATCACATCAGAGGACAGAGAATTACACTTTGCTTTTTTTTTTTTTGCGGTCGCCGGTAAACAGTTAATTACCGGCGATCGCAAAACAGGGGTCGGTAAAACTGCCCCCGATCATGCTCTTTGGGGTCTCGGCTACCCCTGGTAGCCGAGACCCCAAAGATTCTCCCGGGGCCGGCCGGCGGGCGCACTGCGCATGCGCCCGCCATTTTGAAGATGGCGGCGCCCATCAGGAGCCACGAGGAGCACCGGGGGAGACAAGTGAGTATCGGGGGGCGATCGGGGACCCCTTTTCTCTGTCCTCTGATGTGTGATCACATCGGAGGACAGAGAAATTAAAAAGAAGTCGGGTTTTGTTTTTTTTTGCGATCGCCGGTAAACGGTTAATTACCGGCGATCGCAAATGCGGGGTCCGTAAAAAAAAACCGAATCATGTTCTCTGTGGTCTTGGCTACCCCCGGCAGCCGAGACCCCGGAGAAAATCCGACTGGGGGCGCTATTTACTTTTTCCACAGCGCCGTTAATTAACGGCACTGTGGTTTAAGTACCCTTAGCGGCCGCCGTTAAAAAGCGTATCGGCGGTCGCTAAGGGGTTAAAGATTAAAAGTAATGGTCTATCAATGACTGTACTTAATTCCTGCAGTACTCGAGGGTGTATCCCATCCGGGCCCGGAGATTTGTCAATTTTAGTGATTTTTAGATGCCGCCGCACTACCTGCTGGGTTAAGCAGGTGACATTTAATTGGGAATTTTTATCACTAGTCATTTTGTCTGCCATGGGATTTTCTTGTGTAAATACTGATGAAAAAAAGTCATTTAGCATATTGGCTTTTTCCTCATCCACCATTTCACCCAGACTATTTTTAAGGGGGCCAACACTATCATTTTTTAGTTTCATACTATTTATGTAGTTAAAGAATATTTTGGGATTATTTTTACTCTCTCTGGCAATGAGTCTTTCTGTCTCAATCTTTGCTGCCTTGATTTGCTTTTTACAGAATTTAATTTTCTGTATATATTTAATGCCTCATCACTACCTACATCCTTTAATTCTCTAAATGCTTTCTTTTTGTCACTTATTGTGCCCCTTACAGCTCTATTTAGCCATATTGGTTTCCTCCTATTTCTAGTATATTTATTCCCATACGGTATATACTGTGCACAGGTCCTATCCAGGATGCTAATAAACGTCTCCCATTTTCTTTGTGTATTTTTGTGTCTCAGGATATCGTCCCAGTTAATTGCACCAAGATCCTCTCTCATCCGTTGGAAATTTGCTCTCCTGAAGTTTAGTGTCCTTGTAACCCCTCTACTACACATCTTTTTAAAGGATACATGAAAACGTATTATTTTGTTTGTGATCGCTATTTTCCAAGTGACCCCCAACCCTTATATTTGATATGCGGTCTGGCCTGTTGGTTAATATTAGGTCTAGCAGTGCCCCCCTTCTTGTTGGGTCCTGAACCAGTTGTGAAAGGTAATTGTCTCTCATAGTTGTCAAAACGATTACCTTTGCTGGAACTGCAGGTTTCTGTTCCCCAATCTATTTCAGGGTAGTTGAAGTCCCCCATAATAATGACTTCTCCTTGAGTCGCAGCTTCATCTATTTGCTTTATGAGGATATTCTCCATTGCTTCCATTATTTTTGGAGATTTATAACAAACCCCTATCAGTAATTTATTATTTTTTCCCCCTCCCCTTATCTCCACCCACAGGGATTCTACATTTTCATTAAATTCACCTATATTATCACGCAGGATGGGTTTTAAGGATGATTTTAATATAGACACACCCCTCCCCCTCGCTTATCTGTACGGTCATTTCTGAACAGGCTATAGCCCTGCAAGTTAACAGCCCAGTCATGGCTCTCATCCAGCCATGTCTCAGATATCCCCACCATGTCATAATTATGCTCCAACAACATTAGTTCTAATTCGTCCATTTTGTTGGCGAGGCTTCTGGCATTAGTATACATACATTTTATATATCTCTCTGCACCTCTATTCTTTCTTAAATTATTAACTGTTCTAACCCCACCCCCCATGCCACCGCCACCCCCAACTTCCTTATTTGTGCCCAGGTCTCTATCTGCACTATCTTCCCCTCCTATAAAATGAATACCCTCCCCCCCAATTCCTAGTTTAAACACTCCTCCAACCTTCTAGCCATTTTCTCCCCCAACACAGCTGCATCCTCCCCATTGAGGTGCAGCCCATCCCTAGCGTAGAGCCTGTAGCCAACTTAGAAGTCGGCCCAGTTCTGCAGGAACCCAAACCCCTCCTACCTACACCAATTCTTGAGCCACTTATTAACCTCCACATACCACATTGGAGGTCCTTGCTTTTAGCTTGCAGCCTAATTCCCTGAAATCGTTTTTAAGGACCTTCCACCGACCTCTAACTTTGTCATTAGTGCCAATATGCACCATGACCGCTGGGTCCTCACCAGCCCCTCCCAGTAATCTGTCCACCCGATCAGCGATGAGTCAGACTCGAGCACCAGGTAGGCAGCACACCGTTCGACGATCCCTGTCTTTGTGACAGATTGCCCTATGTGTTCCCCTAATAATTGAGTCACCCACTACCAGCACCTGTCTGGCCTGCCCTGCGCTCCTATTTCCCTCCTTACTGGAGCAGTCACTCCTCCGGCTTTCAGAGGACATGCCTGGCTGCAGCTGTGCTACCCCTGTACTGGCACCCCCCTCATCTGCCAACTTAGCAAACTTATTGGGGTGTTCCAGATCAGGACTAGCCTCCCTGGCACTCTTCCCTCTACCCCGCTTCCTAACTGTCACCCAGCTTGCTACTTCATTGTCCTGCAGCTCCATCCCACCATCCCCCCCTCATCTGTCCCATTGAGCGTCTGCTCTGTGAGCAGAAGACTCCTCTCCATATTGTCTATGGATCTCAGTGTTGCTAGCTGCACATTTAGATCCAGAATCTGGTTTTCCAAATGCACAACGTGCTCACATCTCGCACAGCAGTATGCACCCTCGATCGGCTGCTCAAGGACTGCATGCATGTGGCAAGATGTGCACTGGATGGCATTAACAAGAGTGGAGCACATTTCCTAATGGGGATTGCATCACACAGAAAAGTTAAATAATAAAAAAAAAAAAAAAATACAAAGTATTAATAAAAAAAAACAGACAGCAATTCAGTAATTCCTCCCTTGGAAACTCCCTGACTCCAAAGTCACTGAATCACAAGTCACACTTACCGCCGTTCACACTTACGCTCAGGTCACACTCAGCTCGCTCACACTCGCTATGCTGAAGATTTATAGATTTATTTTTTTTCTCTAGTTCCCTTAACAGCAATCCACCTTGCTGTCCAAATGCCCTTCCAAAAAGGTTGGTTCGGGCATTTCATACAGCTCATCCTGAGAAACCTGGTCCTGAGGTTCCGGAGGTCCCTCGTAGAAGGGAGTACTGTCACTGGACTACCGCGACAGAGAGGTTCCAGAGAACCGCAGCGCTCTGGGCCTCGTTCACACACTGTGAACAGAAGCTCTTCACCTATATTCTGACCTGGCTGCTTTGTGCCAGCAGTGCAGGAGTTAACCTTATTGCTGAGAGCTGGGTCTCTCTCAGCTGAATTGGATTTTGTAATCTAATCCTCTATATAGACCCAGTCCTGACTTCAGCTATTGTCAGTGATCAGTTCTACTGCCTGGCTGGAGGTTGATGGAGAGAGGTGTTGGTGTTGGAGGTTTATCTACAGAGATTGGTGTCTGCAGTTTTGGTTGCATGTTAAACCTGTTTTCCTTCCTAAGTTTATTCCTTCTCTTCCCTTCTCTGTTTCCTCTGTGGTTGTGTGAGCATTTGGTGAGTTTTAATCTCTTAGTTACCTTGTCTGTTTACCCTGTTATTTGTTGTATTATTACACGGGTGCACTCCACCTCCTTTGGGGGGAGAGGGGGCCACTCATAGGGCCTGCACAGGAGACAGGGATATGCTGGCGGCTCGGGCCTCCTAACCTTCATAGGTACCCCCGAGATAAGGGAAAGCCAGGGCCCCATTAAAGTGGTAGGGTCAGGTGCGGGTCCCAGTACGCCGTGCTGCCCCTTTAACACCGCTTACGGCGTGACAATTGCCCAGCCATGTAGTATATTGCCCAGTGACGTAGTATATTGCCCAGCCATGTAGTATATTGCCCAATGACGTAATATATTGCCCAGCCACATACTATATTGCCCAGCCACGTAGTATATTGCCCAGTTACGTAGTATATTGCCTAGTGACGTAGTATATTGCCCAGCCACGTAGTATATTGCCCAGCCACGTAGTATATTGCCCAGCCACGTAGTATATTGCCCAGTGACATAGTACATTGCCCAGCCACGTAGTATATTGCCCAGGCACGTAGTATATTGCCCAGGCACGTAGTATATTGCCCAGCCACGTAGTATATTGCCCAGCCACGTAGTATATTGCCCAGCCACGTAGTATATTGCCCAGCCACGTAGTATATTGCCCAGTGACATAGTACATTGCCCAGCCACGTAGTATATTGCCCAGGCACGTAGTATATTGCCCAGCCACGTAGTATATTGCCCAGCCACGTAGTATATTGCCCAGTGACATAGTACATTGCCCAGCCACGTAGTATATTGCCCAGCCATGTAGTATATTGCCCAGTGACATAGTATATTGCCCAGCCACGTAGTATATTGCCCAGGCACGTAGTATATTGCCCAGCCATGTAGTATATTGCCCAATGACGTAATATATTGCCCAGCCACGTAGTATATTGCCCAGTGACGTAGTATATTGCCTAGTGACGTAGTATATTGCCCAGCCACGTAGTATATTGCCCAGTTACGTAGTATATTGCCTAGTGACGTAGTATATTGCCCAGCCACGTAGTATATTGCCCAGCCACGTAGTATATTGTCCAGCCACGTAGTATATTGCCCAGCCACGTAGTATATTGCCCAGTGACATAGTATATTGCCCAGGCACGTAGTATATTGCCCAGCCACGTAGTATATTGCCCAGCCACGTAGTATATTGCCCAGTTACGTAGTATATTGCCGAGCTACGTAGTATACAGCACAGAGCCATGTAGTATATTGCCCAGTGACGTAGTATATTGCCCAGCGACGTAGTATATTGCCCAGCCATGTAGTATATTGCCCAGTGATGTAGTATATTGCCCAGCCACGTAGTATATTGCCCAGTTACGTAGTATATTGCCGAGCTACGTAGTATACAGCACAGAGCCATGTAGTATATTGCCCATTGACGTAGTATATTGCGCAGCCACGTAGTATATTGCCCAGCCATGTAGTATATTGCCCAGCCATGTAGTATATTGCCCAGTCACGTAGTATATTGCCCAGTCACGTAGTATATTGCCCAATGATGTAATATATTGCCCAGCCACGTAGTATATTGCCCAGTGACGTAGTATATTGCCCAGTTACGTAGTATATTGCCTAGTGACGTAGTATATTGCCCAGTTACGTAGTATATTGCCCAGTTACGTAGTATATTGCCTAGTGACGTAGTATATTGCCCAGTTACGTAGTATATTGCTGAGCTACGTAGTATACAGCACAGAGCCATGTAGTACATTGCCCAGTGACGTAGTATATTAGCGCAGGACCTGTGATGACGTCGCGGTCACATGACCGTGACATCATCGCAGGTCTTTGTAGCGCAGGCGCGCAGGGCCTGTGATGACGTCGCGGTCACATGACCATGACGTCATGGAAGGTCCTTCTGCCACCGGAACCTGCAAAGGAAGATGGCGGCCGGCGCAAGCTGCTACGGAGGGTGAGTATAGCAGGTTTTTTTTTATTTTTAACATTACGTTTTTTACTATTGATGCCGCATAGGCAGCGTCAATAGTAAAAAGTTAGGGACACACAGGGTTAATAGCGGCAGTAACAGAGTGCGTTATCCGCGGCATAACGCGGTCCGTTACCAACGGCATTAACCCTGTGTTAGCGGTGACCGGAGGGGAGTATGCGGGCGACAGGCGCTGACTGCGGGGAGTAAGGAGCGGCCATTTTCTTCCAGACTGTGCCCGTCGCTGATTGGTCGCGGCAGCCATGACAGGCAGCTGCCGAGACCAATCAGCAGGGCCGGCGTCAGCACCCGGCGCACCTGGGCAAATGCCGGGGCCCTGGGGAGAGAGGGGGGGCCCACTCACGCTGTCATAGATACAGCTGGGAGAGCAGAGCAGGAGATAACATGCTCTCTCCGCCCACAAAGTCACTGCTGGCTGCGTTCTCTTAACCCCTATGTGCCAGCTCTGACACAAGCATCTTCTCAGTCAGTGCAGCCAGGCAGGCACACATAGGGGTTAAGAGAAGGCAGCCAGTGTGACATTGTTTGTGGGCGGAGAGAGCACGTTCTCTGCTCTGATCTCCACCCCTGGCTGGCTGCCTTGCTGCTGAAGTTATGAGGCCGATTCAGGAGGAGCTCCTAGTCCTACCAGTGCCTGAGTGAGTGGCGCTGCTATATACTACGTGGGCTGCGCTGCTATATACTACGTGGGCTGCGCTGCTATATACTACGTGGGCTGCGCTGCTATATACTACGTGGGCTGCGCTGCTATATACTACGTGGGCTGCGCTGCTATATACTACGTGGGCTGCGCTGCTATATACTACATGGGCTGCTATATACTACTTGGGCTGCTATATACTACGTGGGCAGTGTTATATACTACATGGCTGTGTTTATATGCGATCATGAATCGGGGTATGTGTTAAAGGGGGGGCCCACTGAGACTCTTTCGCCCGGGGCCCTCAAAAACCTGGAGCCGGCCCTGCCAATCAGCGAATGAATAACAGTGACAGAAAGACAGAAGGACAGACGGAAGTGACCCTTGGACAATTATATAGTAGATAATACTGCTCCTATAATCAAGAATATAACTGTTATAATACTGCCCCTATGTACAAGAAGGTAACTACTATAATAGTGCCCCTATGTACAAGAATATAACTACTATAATACTGCTCCCTATGTAAAGAATATAACTACTATAATACTGCCTCTATGTACAAGAATATAACTACCATAATACTGCCCCCTATGTACAACAATGTAACTACTATAATACTGCCCCTACATACAAGAATTTAACTACTATAAAACTGCACCTACTGTATGTACAAGAATATAACTACTATAATACTGCCTACTATGTACAAGAATATAACTACTATAATACTGCACCTACAGTTATATGAAAAAGTTTGAGCACCCCTATAAATCTTAAGCTTAATGTTTTATAAAAATTGTTTTTTTTTTGCAACAGCTATTTCAGTTTCATATATCTAATAACTGTTGGACACAGTAACGTTTCTGCCTTGAAATGAGGTTTATTGTACTAACAGAAAATGTGCAAACAGCATTCAAACAAAATTTGACAGGTGCATAAGTATGGGCACCCTTATCATTTTCTTGTTTTAAATACTCCTACCTACTTTTTACTGACTTACTAAAGCATTTTTTTTTGTTTTCTAACCTCATTGAGCTTTGAACTTCATAGCCAGGTGTATGCAATCATGAGAAAAGCTACTTAAAGTGGCCACTTGCAAGTTGTTCTTCTGTTTGAATTTCCTCTGAAGAGTGGCATCATGGGCTCCTCAAAACAACTGTCTAATGATCTGAAAACAAAGATTATTCAACATAGTTGTTCAGGGGAAGGATACAAAAAGCTGTCTCAGAGATTTAAGCTGTCAATTTCCACTGTAAGGAAATGGAAGAACACAGGTACAGTTCTTGTTAAGGCCAGAAGCGGCAGGCCAAGAAAAACATCAGAAAAGCAGAGAAGAAGAATGGTGAGATCAGTCAAGGACAATCCTCAGACCACCTCCAGAGAGCTGCAGCATCAACTTGCTGCAGATGGTGTCACTGTGCATCGGTCAACTATACAACGCACTTTGCACAAGGAGAAGCTGTATGGGAGAGTGATGCGAAAGAAGCCGTTTCTGCAAGCACGCCACAAACAGAGTCGGCTGAGGTATGCAAAAGCACTTTTGGAGAAGCCAATTTCTTTTTGGAAGAAGGTCCTGTGGACTGATGAAACTAAGATTGAGTTGTTTGTTCATACAAAAAGGCGTTATGCGTGGCGGCCAAAAAACACAGCATTCCAAATTCCAAGAAAAACACTTGCTACCCACAGTAAAATTTGGTGGAGGTTCCATCATGCTTTTGGGCTGTGTGGCCAATGCCGGCATCGGGAATCTTGTTAAAGTTGAGGGACGCATGGATTCCTCTCAGTATCAGCAGATTCTTGACAATAATGTTCATGAATCAGTGACAAAGTTGAAGTTACGCAGGGGATGGATCTTTCAGCAAGACAATGATCCAAAACACGGCTCCAATTCTACTCAGGCATTCATGCAGAGGAACAATTACACTGTTCTGGAAAGGCCATCCCAGTCCCCAGACCTGAATATCATTGAACATCTGTGAGATCATTTGAAGAGGGCTGTCCATGCTCGGCGACAATCAAACTTAACTGAACTGGAATTGTTTTGTAAAGAGGAATGGTCAAAATACCTTCATCCAGGAACTAATTAAAAGCTACAGGAAGCGACTAGAGGCTGTTATTTTTGCAAAAGGAGGATCTACTAAATATTATTGTCACTTTTCTGGTGGGGTGCCCATGCTTATGCACCTGTCAAATTTTGTTTGAATGCAGACTGCACATTTTCTGTTAGTACAATAAACCTCATTTCAAGGCAGAAACACTACTGTGTCCAACAGTTATTAGATATATGAAACTGAAATAGCTGTTGCAAAAAAAAACAATTTTTATAAAACATTAAGCTTAAGATTAATAGGGGTGCCCAAACTTTTTCATATAACTGTATGTACAAGAATCATAATTTGTATAATACTGCTCCTATGTACAAGAATACAACTACTATAATACTTCTCCCTATGCACAAGAATATAAATACTATAATGCTGCTCCAATATACAAGAATACAACTACTATAATACTGCTCCTATGTACAAGAATATAACTGTTATAATACTGCCCCTATGTACTAGAAGGTAACTACTATAATGCTACTCCCTATGTAAAGAATATAACTATTATAATACTGGCCATATGCACAAAAATATAACTACTATAATACTGCTCCTATGTACAAGAAGATAACTACAATAATACTGCTCCTATGTACAAGAATATAACTGTTATAATACTGCCCCTATGTACAACAGGGTAAGTACTATAATAGTGCCCCCAATGTACAAGAATATAACTGTTATAATACTGCCCCTATGTACAACAGGGTAAGTACTATAATAGTGCCCCCAATGTACAAGAATATAACTACTATAATCCACCTCTCGTGTCTCCCCTTTTCCCCATAGTTTGTAAGCTTGCGAGCAGGGCCCTCACTCCTCCTGGTATCTGTTTTGAACTGTATTTCTGTTATGCTGTAATGTCTATTGTCTGTACAAGTCCCCTCTATAATTTGTAAAGCGCTGCGGAATATGTTGGCGCTATATAAATAAAAATTATTATTATTATTATTATTACTGCCCTTATGTACAAGAATATAACTACTATAATACTGCTCCCAATATAGAAGAATATAACTATTATAATAACGCCCGTATGTACAAGAATATAAGTACTATTATACTGCTCCTATGTACAAGAATATAGCTACTATAATACTGCCACATATGCACAAGAACATAACTACTATAATACTGACTCTATAACAATATAACTACTATAATACTGCCCCCATGTACAAGAATATAAGTGCAATAATACTGCCTGACTGCCTGTATGTACAAGAATATTACTACTGTAATACTGCCCATATCTACAAGAATATAATTAATTTAATACCGCCTCATATGTACAAGAATATAACTACTATAATACTGCTCCTATGTACAAGAATATACACTACCGTTCAAAAGTTTAAGGTCACCCAGACAATTTTGTGTTTTCCATGAAAACTCATACTTTTATTAATCAAGTGAGTTGCCAAATGAATTGAAAATCTAGCCCAGACATTGACAAGGTTTGAAAAAAAGATTTTTATTTGAAATAATAAGTACTCTATTACAGCTCCTAGGTATAAGAATACATCTACTATAATACTGCCACATATGTAAAAGAATATGTCTGAGTAGTCTGAGTGGTTTGTGGCATTTGTCTGAGTAGTCATGGCCGAGTGGTTAAGGCGATGGACTAGAAATTCATTGGGGTTTCCCCGCGCAGGTTCAAATCCTGCCGACTACGAATATGTTCCTATAGTTTTTCCTTACTAACTATGTTACTATTTATTAGGTTCTGTAGAAGGACGTAGATCTGGGTATTTATTATGATGGAATATAGGCTGAACTGGATGGACAAATGTCTTTTTTCGGCCTTACTAACTATGTTACTATGTTACTATATAACTGCTATAATACTGCCACATATGTACAAAAATATAACTGCTATAACACTGCTCTTGTGTATAAGAATATAACTACTATAATACTGCCTATATATACAATATAAGTATAATAATAATGCCCGCTATGTATAACAATATAATTACTATAATACTGCCTGTATGTACAATACTGTTCCTATGTACAATAATACAACTGCTATAATACTCCTGCTTTCTACAACAATGTAACTACTATAATACTGCCTCTATGCACAAGAATATAAATACTATAATACTGTTCCTATGTACCAGAAAACTACAATAAAACTGCTCCCTATGTACAAGAATATAACTGTTATAATACTGCCCCTATGTACAAGAATGTAACTACTATAATAGTGCCCCCAATGTACAAGAATATAACTACTACTAGATGGTGGCCCGATTCTAACGCATAGAGTATTCTAGAATATGCATGTCCACGTGGTATATTGCACAGTCCGCATAGTATATTGCACAGTCCACGTAGCATATTGCCCAGCCACGTAGCATATTGCCCAGCGACGTAGTATATTGCCCAGCAACGTAGTATATTGCCCAGTTACATAGTATATTGCCCAGTGACGTAGTATACAGCACAGAGCCACGTAGTATATTGCACAGCGACATAGTATACAGCACAGAGCCACGTAGTATATTGGCCAATCACGTAATATATTGCCCAGTTACGTAGTATATTGTCCAGTGACGTAGTATACAGCACAGAGCCACGTAGTATATTGGCCAGTCATGTACTATATTGCCCAGCTACGTAGTATATTGCCCAGCTACGTAGTATATTGCCCAACCCTTTCCGAGGGCCTGTTGTAGTCCACGGCAGCTTCCGGTCCCAGGGTTGGTATGAGCGCAGGACCTGTGATGACGTCGCGGTCACATGACAGTGACGTCATGGCAGGTCCTTCTCGCACAGGCGCGCAGGGCCTGTGATGACGTCGCGGTCACATGACCGTGACGTCATGGAAGGTCCTTCTCCCATACCATCTTTGTCACCAGAACCTGCAACGGAAGATGGCGGCCAGCGCGAGCGACTACGGACGGTGAGTATAGCAGGTTTTTTGTTTTTTTATTATTTTTAACTTTACATTTTTTACTATTGATGCCGCATAGGCAGCGTCAATAGTAAAAAGTTGGGTACACACAGGGTTAATAGCGGCGGTAACGGAGTGCGTTACCCGCGGCATAACGGGGTCCGTTACCGCCGGCATTAACCCTGTGTTAGCAGTGACCGGAGGAGAGTATGCAGGCGACAGGCACTGACTGCGGGGAGTAAGGAGCGGCCATTTTCTTCCGGACTGTGCCTGTCGCTGATTGGTCGCGGCAGCCATGACAGGCAGCTGGTGAGACCAATCAGCGAATGAATAACCGTGACAGAAGGACAGACAGACGGAAGTGACCCTTAGACAATTATATAGTAGATAATACTGCTCCCTAGGTAGAAGAATATAACTATTATAATACTGCCAATATGTTCAAGAATGTAACTACTATAAAAGTGCCAAAAATGTACAAGAATAGAACTATTATAATACTGCCCCCTATGTAAAACAACATAACTACCATACTATAATACTTGCCCGTATGTACAAGAATACAACTGCTACAATATTCCTTCTATGTAAGAATATAACTACTATAATACTGCTCCCTGTGTACAAGAATATAACTACTGTAATACTGCCCGTATGTACAAGAATATAACTACTTTAAAACTGCCACCTGTATACAAGAATATAACTACTATAATACTGGTCCCTATGTACAAGGCTATAACTACTATAATACTGCCCGTAAGTGCAAGAATATAACTACTATAATACTGCCCTCTATGTACAAGAATATAACTTCTATAATACTGCTCCTATGTACAAGAATATAACTACTATAAAACTGCCACCTGTATAAAAGAATATAACTACTATAATACTGGCCCCTATGTACAAGGCTATAACTACTATAATACTGCCCCATATGTACAAGAATATTATATAACTACTATAATACTGCTCCTGTATACAAGAATATAACTACTATATCACCCCATATGTTCAAGAATATAACTTCTATAATACTGCTCCCTGTGTACAAGAATATAACTACTGTAATACTGCCCGTATGTACAAGAATATAACTACTTTAAAACTGCCACCTGTATAAAAGAATATAACTACTATAATACTGGCCCCTATGTACAAGGCTATAACTACTATAATACTGCCCCATATGTACAAGAATATTATATAACTACTATAATACTGCTCCTGTATACAAGAATATAACTACTATATCACCCCATATGTTCAAGAATATAACTTCTATAATACTGCTCCTATGTAAAAGAATATAACTACTATAATACTGCCCTCTATGTACAAGAATATAACTACTACTAGATGGTGGCCCGAGTCTAACGTATCGGGTATTCTAGAATATGTAGGTAGTATATAGCACAGGCTACGTACTATATTGCACAGTGACGTAGTATATAACACAACCGACGTAGTATATAACATAGCTACGTAGTATATAACAGAGCTACATAGTGTATTGCACAGCTATGTAGTATATTGGTCAGCCACGTAGTATATAACAGAGCCACGTAGTATATAACATAGCCACGTAGTATATTGTAGAGGCACATAGTATATTGTATAGCTACGTAGTATACTGCACAGCCACGTAGCATATTGGACAGTCACGTTGTATATTGCCCAGCTACATAGTATATAGCACAGAGATGTAGTATATAACAGAGCCCACGCAGTATGTAACACAGCCCACGTAGTATATAGCAATGTGGGCACTATGCATGGTTAAAAAAAAAGACTTAAAATAAAAAATAAACATGTACTCACCTTCCGAAGGCCCCTTGAATTCTTGGCGCCTGTCCAGCTTCCGATCCCAGGGTTGGTATGAGCGCAGGACCTGTGATGACGTCGCAGTCACATGACCATGACGTCACGGCAGGTCCTTCTCGCATAGCATCCTAGGCACCGGAACCTGCCGCTTACACTGCCGAGGACAGCATGCGACGTCGGAGGGTGAGAATAACTTTTTATTATTATTATTATTTGTAACATTAGATCTTTTAACTATTGATGCTGCATACGCAGCATAAATAGTAAAAGGTTGGTCACATAGGGTTAATAACGCGGTCCGTTAGCGCTGGCATTAACCCTGTGTGAGTGGTGACTGGAGGGGAGTATGCGGGCGTCGGGCACTGACTGCAGGGGAGTAGGGAGGGACTAATCGGACTGGCCATCGCTGATTGGTCGCGGCAGCCATGACAGGCAGCTGGTAAGACCAATCAGCGATGCGGGATTTCCGTTACGGAAGTTGCACACAGACAGACAGACGGAAATACCCCTTAGACAATTATATATAGACTAGATGGTGGCCCGATTCTAACGCATCGAGTATTCTAGAATATGTATGTATGTAGCAGCCACATAGTATATAGCACAGGCCACGTTGTATATAGGAGCCATGTAGTATATAGCAGACAAATACTACGTGGCCTGTGCTATATACTATGTGGCTGCTATATACATACACATTGTAGAATACCCGATGCGCTAATACAGGCCACGCAGTTTATAACACAGCCCTAACAGTATATATAACAGCCCACGTACTATATAACACAGCCCACGCAGTATATAGCAGCCACGCAGTATCTAACACAGGCGACGTAGTATGTAACACAGCCCACGCAGTATATAACACAGCCCATGTACTATATAACACAGCCCACGCAGTATATAGCAGCCACGCAGTATCTAACACAGGCAACGTAGTATATAGCACAGCCCACGCAGTATATAGCAGCCAGGCAGTATCTTAACACAGGCGACGTAGTATATAACACAGACGAGATAGTATATAACACAGGTCACACAGTATATAACACAGGGCACGTAGTATACAGCACAGCCCACGCAGTACATAACACAGCCCACTCAGTATATAACACTGGCCATGTAGTATATAGCAGCCACACAGTATATAACACAGCCCACATAGTATATAGCAGTGTGGGCACCATATCCCTGTTAAAAAAATCATTAAAATAAAAAATAGTTATATACTCACGCGAGACCGATAAGTCTTCTGGGTAATTTCGCAATGCATCTCTGGGAACGGAAGATGGCGGCAGGCGCGAGCGCATCGTCGGACGACGGAAGGTGAGAATAGCAGGTTTTTTGCTTTTTTATTATTTTTAACATTACATCTTTTTACTATTGATGCTGCATGGGCAGCATCAATAGTAAAAAGTTGGGGACAAACAGGGTTAATAGCAGCGGTAGGGGAGTGCGTTACCCGTGGCATAACGCGGTCCGTTACCGCTGGCATTAACCCTGTGTGAGCGGTGACTGGAAGGGGAGTATGGAGCGGGCGCCGGGCACTGACTGCAGGGGAGTAGGGAGGGACTAATCGGACTGTGCCCGTCGCTGATTGGTCGCGGCAGCCATGACAAGCAGCTGGCGAGACCAATCAGTGACACGGGATTTCCGCTACAGACAGACAGACGGAAGTACCCCTTAGACAATTATATAGTAGATAATACTGCCCCCATGTACAAGAATATAACTACTACAATACTGCTATCTATGTACAAGAATATAACTACCGGTACTATAATACTGCCCTCTATGTACAAGAATATAACTACTATAATACTGCCCCTATATACAAGAATATAACTACTATAATACTGCCCTCTATGTACAAGAATATAACTACTTTAATACTGCCCCTATATACAAGCATATAACTACAATAATACTGCCCCATGCACAAGAATATAACTACTATAATACTGCCTCTATGTATAAGAATATAACTACTGTAATACTGACCCCTATATAAATGGAAAATGGTATTTTAAGTACGGAAGTTAAAATTAAATCTATTCTGAAAAAAAAACATATTTCCCCAAAACACATTTCTGATATAATAGTGTCAGAGTGCGGGGTTATTATATACATCTGGATCAGTAGCGCATTTTACATAATGAGCTGATTCATTCCTCGTGTAACTGCGGCAGCGCTCAGAAAAGGAAATTGTACTGTCCTCATGTAGCTCAGATTCGCAGCCAATGATTCCTCTGAGCCTCTCCTGTCATATTGCATCAGCTTGTATGGCCGTGAAGCCAAACACTGTACAATGTAGAGGAGCCAAGCTCCTTGCTGAGCGCTCCGATGCCTATAGAATTCTGGGAAAAACCGTGTCACTGCCGCCCTGCGTGAAGCTAAGCAAATGGAACAGGACGTCATTGTGCTGTGTATTGTACGATCATCTTATAAGATGGCCTGTGGAGGAGCAATGGATGTTAAGAAAGAGATTGACTTTTATCTGGTGAGGGAAGGTGTGACCAATTACCGTATATGGAATTTAATTTAGGTATAAGACTGCAGAACATCACTGATGCCACGTGTAAAATATCAAACAAAGCCACTATGAAAGTCAACTGGTAAAGGTTATAGACACATCTATCTATCTTAAAACAGCCCTCCTCATCCTATCAAGGATTTTATCCTCTTGCTACATTGCAATCATCATATTACATAGCACTGTGTATGTACAATTGCTCATTTTTGCTCTTCTACCCAGTAAATTCTTCTCTTTTTCATTAGGTCTATGACATCATGTGCTATGTGAGGGGGAAAATGAGAGGTGTAAGGGAGAAAATGGGAGGCATGATGGGAAAATAAGAGACGTGAGGTGCTATAACTAACCACAAATATTTACTATGCCCAGGCAACGCCGAGCTCTTCAGCTAGTAGTAGTTATATTCTTGTACCTAGGGGCAGTATTATATATATAGTAGTTATATTCTTAAACATAGAGGCAGTATTATACTACTTATATTCTTGCACATAGGGGCCAGTATTATAATAGTTACATTTTTGTACATACGGACAGTATTATCTATATATATAAGAGGCATCGTGATTACTCGCTAATCCCGCCCCCTGCACCATAGCTCTGCCTCCCACCACATCACCACGCACAATCCCACCCCCCACCACATCACCACACATAATCCCGCCCCCAACACATCACCACAAATAATCCCGCCCCCCACATCACCACAAATAATCCCGCCCCCCCACATCACCACCCATAATCCTGCCCCCCACCCCATCACCACCCATAATCCCGCCCCCCACCCCATCACCACCCATAATCCCGCCCCACCATATCGCCACACATAATCCCACCCCATCACCACCCATAATCCCGCCCCACCATATCGCCACACATAATCCCACCCGATCACCACCCATAAGCCCGCCCCCACACCCCATCACCACCCATAATCCCACCCCATCACCACCCATAATCTTGCCCCCCACCCCATCACCACCCATAATCCCACCCCCACATCACTCACTAATCCCACCCCCTGCACAGTAGCTCCGCCCCCACCACATCACCACACATAATCCCGCCCCCCCACATCACCACATAATTCCGCCCCCAACACATCACCACACATAATACCCCCATCCCATCACCACACACAATCCCGCCCCCCACCCCATCACCACGCATAATCCCACCCCCCCAACACATCACCACGCATAATCCCACCCCCCATCGACACGTATTACACATCTTACTGAATCCAGTTGGTTTTTGATTTTACACTCGCTAACTCGCTAATCCCGCCCCCTGCACCATAGCTCTGCCTCCCACCACATCACCACGCACAATCCCGCCCCCCACCACATCACCACATAATCCTGCCCCCAACACATCACCACAAATAATCCCGCCCCCCACATCACCACAAATCCCGCCCCCCCACCCCATCACCACCCATAATCCCGCCCCCCCACCCCATCACCACCCATAATCCCGCCCCCCACCCCATCACCACCCATAATACCACCCCCCACCCCATCACCACCCATAATCCCGCCCCACCATATCGCCACACATAATCCCACCCGATCAGCACCCATAAGCCCGCCCCCACACCCTATCACCACTCATAATCCCACCCCATCACCACCCATAATCTTGCCCCCCACCCCATCACCACCCATAATCCCACCCCCCACATCACACTCACTAATCCCACCCCCTGCACAGTAGCTCCGCCCCCACCACATCACCACACACAATCCCGCCCCCCACCCCATCACCACGCATAATCCCACCCCCCATCACCACGTATTACACATCTTACTGAATCCTGTTGGTTTTTGATTTTACACTGTGAATAAAATGTATTATTAGTATTATTCAGATTTTTAATGATTATTATTATTAACTTCATTTTAAGTTAATTTACCACCTGCGTAAGCGCTATTGAATGTTGTCATTATTTACTTTACTTTAATCACCATCAGCGTTAGATAGCAATGAGCGTGCCGAGCGTTAGCTGGCTGGAAACAGCTAGTAGTAGTTATATTCTTGTACATATGAGGCGGTAATAAATTAATTATATTCTTGTACATATGGACAGTATTACAGTATATTCTTGTACATAGGAAGAAGTATTATAGTAGTTATATTCTTGTACATAGGAAGAAGTATTATAGTAGTTATATTCTTGTACATAGGAAGAAGTATTATAGTTGTTATATTCTTGTACGTAGGGGCAGTATTATAGTCGTTATATTCTTTCACGTGGTGGCAGTATTATACTAGCTATATTCTTGTACATAGGAAGAAGTATTATAGTTGTTATATTCTTGTACGTAGGGACAGTATCATAATAGTTATAGTCTTGTACATAGTAGCAGCATTATAGCATTTATAGTCTTGTACATAGGGCACTATTATAGTACATAAATTCTTGAACATAGGAGGCGGTATTTAATTATATTCTTGTACATATGGGCTGTATTATAAAAATGATTTTCTTGTACATAGAGGCAGTATTATAGTAGTTATATTCTTGTACGTAGGGGCAGTATTATAGTAGTTATATTCTTGTACATAGGGAGCAGTATTATAGTAGTTATATTGTTTTACATAGGGGCAGAATTATAGTAGTTATATTCTTGTACATAGGGGCAGGATTATAGCAGTTATATTCTTGTATATAGGGGCAGTATTATAGTAGATATATTCTTGTACACACGGAGAAGTATTATAGTAGCTATATTCTTGTACGTAGGGGCAGTATAATACTAGCTATTTTCTTGTACATAGGGAGCAGTATTATAGTAGTTATATTCTTGTACGTAGGGGCAGTATTATAGTCGTTATATTCTTTCACGTGGTGGCAGTATTATACTAGCTATATTCTTGTACATAGGGAGCAGTATTATAGTAGTTATATTCTTGTACATATGGGCAGTATTATAGTAGTTATATTCTTGTACATATGGGCAGTATTATAGTAGTTATATTCTTGCACATAGGGGGCAGTATTATAGTAGTTATATTCTTGTACATAGGAGCAGTATTATAGTAGTTATATTCTTGGACATTGGAGCAGTATTATAGTAGTTATATTCTTTTACATAGGGGCAGTATTATAGTAGGTATATTCTTGTACATAGGGGTAGTATTATATTACTCCGTAAAGAACAATACTGAGGAAATAAAAAGTTGCTGAACATTCTTGGTATAACACATTTATTTAGGTAAACCTTGAATGGACCCCAGACCCTTTAAGTGGTAACGGTTTGTTTATTTACCACATTCTGAATACTAATCAGTCGACGCTGCCATAATAATCTGGAGCTGATGATTGGACTCATTACTAAATAATCAAGAGCAGAATACAACAGTTCATTTGAAGATCTGTTCCCAGTCTCCATAAATGACGCAGTGGAAGGAGCCAACTTCAGTAAATGAACTTCAGTTCAATTAATTATTGGCCGCCAAGCCAAGCGCTTTCATGGCAGATCCTTCCTCATTTATTGGCCTGAGAAGCCGAACATTTTGCTGCTGGGAAGGCTTTTATTTCTGTACGTCTTTTCGGGATAACTCAAGGCTGCTGGAAATTGCGAGCGGGGCAGATTAGACACCAAACAAAAGCAACAAGAAATGAGTGAGCACAAGCAAAACACAAAGCAACTGAAAAAAAACGCGACTAAACAAATAACAGAAATGAAGAATGGATTAATCAGTAATTGGGTGTTGCTTAATGATGTTTTATGTAAATAAATTGATTCAATTCCTTATAATTTCAATATCTCCGCTTGCTTTCTAGTAATAAGAACATTGTGGTTTAGATTCAGAGATTAAAAAACATAAATTCATTAAGAATTGCTTTTGAGTGTGACAAACCCACATGCCCCCATAGTAGTAATCCTGACAACGAGGCCCCCATAATATGCCAGATTTAAATACCCAAATGATATTACGTCAAATATTATATACTATAATAGTGCATCATCCACAAATCCCCCATAACAGTGCGTCATCGAGAGATCCCCCATAACAGTGCATCATCTACATATCCCCATAACAGTGTCATCCACAGATCCCCCATAACAGTGTGTAATCCACAGATCCCCATAACAGTGTGTCATCTACATATCCCCATAACAGTGTGTAATCCACAGATCCCCATAACAGTGTGTCATCTACAGATCCCCCATTACAGTGTGTAATCCACAGATCCCCATAACAGTGCGTCATCTACAGATCCCCATAACAGTGTGTCATCCACAGGTCCCCCATAACAGTGTGTTTTCTATATACCCCATAACAGTGTGTCTTCCATAGATCCCCATAACAGGGTGTCATATACAGATCCCCATAACAGTGTGTCATCCACAGATCCCCCATAACAGTGAGTCATCTACAGATCCCCATAACAGGGCGTTATTAACAGATCCTCCATAACAGTGCGTCATCCATAGATCCCCCATAACAGTGTGTCATCTACAGATCCCCATAACCTTGTGTTTTCCATAGATCCCCATAACAGTGCATCATCCATAGATTCCCCCAGAACACTGCGTCATCCACAGATCCCCTTAACAGTGCGTTATCCACAGATTCCTCATAATAGGGCATCATCCACAGATCCCCTATAACAGTGTGTCAGCCACAGATCTCCCAAAACAGTGTGACATCCACAGATCCCCCATAACAGTGTGTCATCCTCACATCCCCCCATAAGCATGTCAACTATCAACAATCGGTGGTCAATAAGTTACTCACAAACAATTTTTAGGCCAGACCTTATCTAAACCCCTGGGATCAGAAGGTGAACGACTGAACGACAGGCACTCATCAATCCAGTAGTTGCTTTAATCAGATTAAGACGAGATTTCTTCTTCCCCAACTGAAGGGAAGGAAGTGATTCATTGTCTGCTATTAGATCCAACTTGCCGGCCATGCAGAAAATACCCAGATGTGCAGAGAACTGGACGGTCCTGCTACCTGCGTACATGGACAACATGGTGATATGTCAGAAATACCACCGTCATCACATGTAAAACACCGCCACATGTAGATGCCCTAAGTAGCATAGACATATTACAGCGGTGTGCGTGATAAGAACCACTCCTACTATACCATATACTAGAAGATGTCCAGCATGGTCCATATCACTATATATAAGAAAATGTATAACTCATAACAATGTACATACACTGCTCAGCATAAATGAGTACACCCCAAAAGAAGTGTCAGAAAACCCTTTAGCTTCTAGTGATGAGCGAACGTGCTGGAATAAAGTGTTATCCCACACGCTCAGGTTCTTACACACCAGGTTCTTATCAGGTTCTTACCAGGGTCTTCGGTGTGCTCTAATAATATGTCCCAGTCCTCGTGCCTGCATGACTCGCAGCCGTTCGATAGCCGCAATACATGTAGGGATTATCTAACAATCAGGCAATCCCTACACGTGTTGTGGCTTTCGAAAAGCCTCGAGACATGCAGGCACGGGGACTCATACAAGCCCCTTTCACACATCAGTTTTTTGCCGTCAGTCACAATCCCTTGGCTCGACCGATCCGTCGAGCCAAGGGATTGTCACTGACGGCAAAAAATTGTGAAAAACTAATATGACGGATCCATTTTTTCGACAGATCCGACTAGGGGGGCTGAGCATGCTCAGTTAAAAAAATGGAATCCATCACTGGATTCCATCATTTGACGCATCCGGAGCCCATAGGCTTCTTTTCTAGCAAACGACGGACGGCGACGGATCCGTTGCTGTCTGTTTTTTCGACGGAGACAAAAAACGTTCCTTTGTCCGTTTTCTCCAGCCGCAGGACAAACAATTTTCAACAGAACCAGCGAACGATGGATGAAACGTGAGGCCATCCGTTGCAATCCGTTGCTAATACAAATCTATGGAAAAAAAAAATGGATCTGGCGGCATCAGTCGCTGGATCTGTTTTTTTCAAAGTTCGACAGATTGCAACTGATCGGGCCTTATCCGAGCACATTCTATCATCACCATTTGTTTCCTTTCAGAATCAACATTTTCTATGCGATACCATCCTACAAAATACTCCCACAAATGTGGGCCATTAATTACAAACAAGATTTGTTATTTTGGACACCCCCAAAAAAGTAAATTTTCCTAACAAATTCATGCAAAAGATATTGCAAAAATGAGTACACCTTGATGATAGCAAAGCTAAAGTTTACCTAATTAACAAGAATTCAACCACAAGTAAGTCTAACCATTCATTACACAGGTGTCCAGGAAGTTACTTAACAAATAAAACCCTTCCCATTTTATGCTGTCAGCAATGGCACCACATGGAAGAGAAACGTCACAAGATCTGAGAAAGATTATTTATTTAGGGTGCTTTCACATTGCGTTCTGTGTCCCAGTCGAGGCATAAGTCTGAAATCCTCTATAAAATGGGTTCTCTACGTATGCGTCGGCGGGGCCATAGACTGTAATGGTGACGTCAGGGCGACGTGCACTCTGACGTGCAACATTTTTTTTAGTGAATGCCTACTGGGGTACATATGTTGGGACCCCATTTTGTGGAGGGTTTCGGACGTACTGTATACCCTGACGGGGGCACAAAATGCAATGTGAAAGCACCCTTACACAAGAAAGGTGAAAGCTACAAGATCAGTAAAGCTTAACGTATCAGTCACATACTGTAGCGAAAGTGATACAAAGATATATATATATATATATATATATCAAAGATGGAACTGCAACTATCTCACAGAGACATACGGGCGACCACGGAAGTTATTACCAAAACAGAAGAGTCTTTTGGTGAGAAGGGTTGAAGGAAAATCGACATGCAAGTTCACTGAAGTTACCTAAAGAAGTAGAAAGGCAAACCGGGGCAAGTGTTTCCCGTGACACAATACGGATACACTGCAGAAGAACAGCATTCATTGGTGTCACCCACAAAGAAGGCTTCTCCTAAAGACCATGCACAAAAAAGCTGTCAACAATTTGCCAGGGCCTATGCTGAAAAATATGACGTTACTGGGACCCTATACTCTGGAGTGCTGAGTGTCATGATTCCAATGGCAGGGAATCACAAAAGGACAAGCACCAACGAGCTCTAGGGTGATGGAACCTGAGCTGACCGCGACCCTAAACCTGAACACACAAATAACAATAGCCGGGGAACGTGCCTACGTTGATCCTAGACGTCTCGCACCAGCCGAAGATCTAACTTCCCCTATTAGAAGAAACACAGACCTCTCTTGCCTCCAGAGAAATACCCCACAGAAATAGCAGCCCCCCACATATAATGACGGTGAAATGAGAGGAAGGCACATACACAGTATGAAAACAGATTCAGCAAAATGAGGCCCGCTAAAACTAGATAGCAGAGGATACAAAAGTAAACTGCGCGGTCAGCAAAAAACCCTTCAAAAAACCATCCTGTAATTACTTGAACTCATGTTCCAACTCATGGAACATGAGGAGCAATTACAGCCCACTAAAGCAACCAGCAGCAAAGAGACAATTATATGCAAGCTGGACAAGACAAAAATAAAGCAAAACGTGGAACAAGAAAATCAAAACTTAGCTTGTCCTGAAGATTACTGAAGCCAGAAGCTGAGGTAACAAAACACTCTGATAACCTTGATAGCCGGCGGGGAAATGACAAGAAAGCCCGGTTAAATAGGAAACTCCCAAATCCTAATAGAACAGGTGGACACCAGAGACAGCAGAACACAAATCACCCAGTACCATCAGTAACCACCAGAGGGAGCCCAAAAACAGAACTCACAACAGCTGAGACCAAGATAAATGTTTTTGGAAGTGATGGCTTCAAAACTGTATGAAGTAAAATAAAGAAAAATACATGGTGCCTACAGTGAGACATGGTGGTGGCAATGTCCTTATGTGGGGTACATGAGCGTAGGTGGTGTCAGGGGGCTACATGTCATTGATGGTATCATGAATTCACAGATGTACTGCTCTATGGTGAAACAGAAGATGCCACCATCACTTGGTGCCCTTGGGAGACGAGCACTTTTCCAACATCATAAGGGTCCAAAACACACATCTGTTGCGTTTCTGAAGAACAGGGTGAAAGTGATTCACTTGCCAAGTGTCTCCTGATGTGACCCCAACCGAACACCTATGGGGATATCTGAGGAGACAAGTTGCCATCACTCTCCATCCAGCATCCAGGCTCTAGAAGAGGTCGTTCTAGAAGAATGTAAAGAGATAGATATTGCAATATGTCACCAACTTGTTCCTTCCAGGCCTAGAAGACTTGGTGCTGTCCTTAGAAATCAGAGAGGTCATACAAAATACTAGATGTAGCAGTGTTTGATGTGAGGTGTACTAATTTTTGCATCAAATAATTTGCATAAAACTGAAAATTTTGTCATGAAAGTCACATTATTAACCTTACTTTCATATTATGGAGTAAAAAAGTTCTATGAAACTCAGTTTTGTCCAAATTTAGTAAATTGTTATCGTGTGGAGTGAGAAATTGATTAAAATCATAGTTTTCAAAGGGGGTGGACTCATTTATGCTAAGCATTGTACATAATTATATAGAGAGGATACCCAGAATACATCAGCATCCTTCATATCATTGTATAGAAAAAGATTTATAACTTATACCATTTGTATACATATATAATTATATACAGGAGATGCCCAGGTTATACCAGCCGTACATACATAATTATAAACAAAACATACCCAGGTAATACCAGCTGTAAATATATGATTATATTCAGAAAATACCCAGGTTATACCAGCTGTACATATATAATTATATACAGGAGCTACCCAGGTAATACCAGCTGTACAAATATCATATACAGAGGATACCCAGGTTATACCAGCTGTAAATATATGATTATATACAGAAGATACCCAGGTTATACAAGCTGTGCATATATAATTATATACAGGAGATATCCAGGTTATACCTGCTGTACATATATAATTATATACAGGAGATACCCAGGCAGGCTCGGACTGGCCCACCGGAGAACCGGAGGATTCTCTGGTGGGCCCAGGCGCTGACACCTGCTGGCATACTGGCCAGCAGCTGCCTAGGGCCCCCACTGCTCCAGGGGCCCCGAGCCAGTGGCTATGGGGCCCCTGAGTCAAGGGGGCCTGCCCTGTGCCAGCGTAGCAGCAGCTGGAGACAGGATCCTGTCCCTGCTGCTAAAGCAAAATGAATATTCACACTTCCCCACGCCCCTACGGGCATGGAGAGGCGTGAATACCATTTCTCTTTAATAGCGGGCAGCGTTAGCCGCAGGCTGCAGCTAATACTGCCCACATGTAAAGCCTCACCACCACCACCACACCACCAGCGTCGGACGGGAGTACCTTGGGCCCACCAGAGAAAATCATTCTTGTGGCCCACTATGTAGCTACATAGAAATAAATTCAAGACCATCAATTGTGTGGTAAAACACATTACTGTCAGGGTGTAATATAAGGTAGTACACATCTTAATTACGTAGCAGGGTTTGGGGTAGCCCCCTCAAAGAATATAAAGTAGCCCCCTCCTAGAATATAATGTATTGTATGTATTCCTCATGAAATATAATGCAGCCCCCATCATAGGGTATAATACAGCACCCCACAAAATATAATGCAGCCCCCCCATAGAATAAAATGTAACACCCTCATATGGCATAATGCAGCCCCTCCACAGAATATAATATAGCCCCCTCAAAGTATAAGGCAACCCCCTCATAAGGAAGCCCCCATAGAATATACTGTAGCCCCCTCATAGGGCATAATGCAGCTCCCCTCACATAGTATGATGTAGCCCCCTCAGAGAATAATGCAGCCCCCACATATAATATAATACAGCCCCTCCACAGGATATATATTGTAGCCCCCACAGAGTATAATGCAACCCCCTCATAAGGCAGTTCTCCATAGAATATACTGTAGCCCCCTCATAGGGCATAATGTAGCTCTCCTCATATAGTATGATGTAGCCCCCTGAGAATGCAGCCCCCCACAGAATTATAATGTAGCCCCCTCATAGGGTATAATGCAGCTCCTCTGAAAGGGTATAATGCAGCCCCCCTCCACCGCCACCATTGTTCTCAACCTCCACCCCCATCATTGTACTCATCACCACCTCCATCATTGCCTTTTCACCCACCACCTTCATCATTGTCGCCTCCCCCCACCACCACCATCTTAGTCCTTTACACCACAACCATCATTGCTTTCTCCTCCATCACCCCCATAATTTCCCATTCCAACACCTCCATCATTGCCTCCCCCACCACCATCATTGTCCTTTCCATCACAGCCATCATTGCCTTCTCCCCCACCATCATTGCCTCCCCCACCACCATCATCGCCTCCACCACCATTATTGCCTCCACCACCATCATCATTGCCTCCCCACCACCATCATTGCCTTCCCACCACCATCATTGCCTTCCCCACCACCATCGCTTCCCCTTCCACCATCATCGCCTCCACCATCATTGCCTCCCCCACCACCATCCTTGCCTCCACCACCATCATTGCCTCCCCACCACCATTATCATTGCCTCCACCATTATCGCCTCCACCAACACCATCATCATTGCCTCGACCACCCCATCACCATTGCCTCCACCACCCCCATCATTGCCAATCTCTAATACACACACACACACACAACACATACAGCACCACACCACTGTCTCACACACACACACACACACACACAAAGCACCGCATCATATACACACAGTCGCACACACGCAGGCAGACACACGCACACAGCATCTACTCACCTTTCTGCACATTCCCCGCAGCCACAGCACATACCGGCAGCTTGAGCTTCCTCTCTGAAACAGCCGCGCTGAATGATGAAGTAATCCAGCGGCGCCGAGTCAGACAGGAAGCACCGGGCAGCGGGCAATAAGGAGGACGGCGCTGGATCACTGCAGCTCGGCTCCGGTCCCAAGCACCGGGGCCCCGATTCATCAGCATCGACGGGCAGTGTTAGCCTCAGCATACGGCTAACGCTGCCCGCAATTAAAGTGAAATAGTATTCACTCCTCTCCACGCCCATGGGGGCGTGGGAAGGGTGAATATTCATTTCTCTTTAGCAGCGGGGACAGGTTCCTGTCTCCAGCTGCTACTCTCTGGCACCGGGAGGACCCTGCACACCACACACACAAAGCACCACACCACACACATGCACAAAGCACCGCATCACATGCACACACAAACAGGCACCCAGCGCAGCACATTCCGGCGTCCTGCTCCCTGTCTGAGACAGCCCAGCTGGATGATGTCATCATCCAGCACGCTGTCTCAGACAGAAAGCTGCCGGTGAGGAAGACGCTGCCGGGATGTGCTGCTGCGAGGAGGTGTGTGTGTGTGTTGAGCTGCTGCTGCGGTGAGATGGGCTGTGTGTGTGGTGAAGGACAATGATATTGGTGGGGGGAGGCAATGATGGGGGTGATGGGCAATGATGGTGGTGGTGGGAAGCAATGATGGAGGTGATGAAATAGGCAATGATGGTGGTGGGGGGAGGCAATGATGGAGGTGATGGGCAATGATGGTGGGGGAGGCAATGATGGAGGTGATGAAATGGGCAATGATGGTGGTAGGGGGAGGCAATGATGGAGGTGATGAAATGGACAATGATGGTGGGAGAGGAGGCAATGATGCAGGTGGTGGAATGGGCAGTGAGGGGGTGGTGGGGGAGAATGATAGGGGTGGTGGGGAAGAAGGCAATGATGGAGGTGGTGATGAGGACAATGATGGGGGTGGAGAGGGGCTGCATTATACTTTATGAGGGGACTGCATTATTCTCAGGGGACTACATTATATTCTGGGGGGCTACATATTACTATATGAGGGGACTACAGTATACTCTATGGGGGGCTCCATTATTTCTGTAGTGGGGCTGCATTCTCTCAGGGGACTACATTATATTCTGGGGGGGCTACATCATACTATATGAGGAGGGCAGCATTATGCCCTATGAGGGGGCCACAGTATACTCTATAGGGGACTGCATTATATTCTGTGGCGGGCTGCATTATACTGTGTTATATGAGAGGGGCTGAATTATACCCTATGAGAGTGCTACATTATATTCTATGGTGGGGACCGCATTATATTTTATGAGGGGGCTACATTATATTCTATGAGGGGGTGACATTATATTCTATGAGGGAGCTACCCCTCTATGATTCTACCTCAACCCTTGCTACATAATTAAGACATGTATTACCTTATATTATACCCTGATATTAGTGCATTTTACCACACAATTGGTGGTATTGTATCTATTTCTATGTAGCTACATAGTGGGCCCCAATAATGATTTTCTCTGGTGGGCCCAAGGTGCTCCAGTCCGACGCTGTACCCAGGTTATACCAGCTGTACATATATCATAATATACAGAGGATACCAAGGTTATTCCAGCTGTACATATATCATTGTATACAGAGGATACCCAGGTTATACCAGCTGTACATATATCATTATATACAGAGGATACCCAGGTCATACCAGCTGTACATATATCATTATATACAGAGGATACCCAGGTTATACCAGTATCATCACAAGTCTGTGGGATGACAAGGTTGCTTGGTTGCAGATCCAAGGTCAGTGAGTTGCTAAATGTGAGGGCTGCGTTCGGCAGGAAAGGAGAACGAAAGTAGGCCAAGTGCAGAAAGACCTGGAGTCAGTGTCAAGACTTCTTACATAAATGGATTATTATACATCTCCAGACATGCAGATCCAGGCTTCCTGCAGAATAACTTTTGGGGGGATTTTACAATTTTAGCAAATAAATGCTATTCTTGCAGAATGAAAAGATAAACTATTTTTTAAATATTTTTCAGATCTCTGCTTGCCAGGAATCATTTGGAAGGTTCGCCGTCTCGTCCCATAGTCCTGCTCCTGTGATGTGGATGACTAATTAGCAGATACAGATATAAGCCCTCCTACACCTGCGTCCATCACATCTCCAGGGAGGAAGCAGTGAAAATTTCCTTTTGAGTTCCAGCAAGCAGAGATCTTGGAAACCTAGGAGAAAGCTTATAGCAACATTGGAGGAATTGCCCTTTAAGAGGTGTTAAGATGACAGCGCAATGCATGGGGCGATGGAGAACAGGAGGGGTGCTGTATAGTACTGCAGATAAAAGGAGAAGGGATCATCTTCTTCTCCTTCCATTCATGGGCTTGGTGGAATAGGGATATCAGAACCTGTGGGACCGGACTCCAGCGAGGAGCATAAATTACATGTGACCGGACTCCTGGGACTCTGATGAGATTATTTTCAGAAAATAAAGTAAATCTAATGTATGCTAAAAATTCAGTGTCTTCAAAAACTCTCCCCGACTGTTCTGAAAAATTAAATGTTACTTACAGGACTAAGGGATGAATATTTAATGCCAATTTTGGATTGGTTATACGCAAGCAATTGCTAAATTTGGTCAGATCGAGAAAATGTGCAGAAAGTAGTGAGAGTAGTAGAGCCCTGATATCAGCAGAGTCTCAATTACTGCACGTCTTTACGTAGCTTTCATGAAATCAAAGGTGATCTCTAGCAGAAACAGTATAGAGTGCAGTGCCAGCGTTCATGCAATGGGTTTACTTATACTGACTGGAATGTGCACATTGTAGATTCAGACTTAAGGCAGCAAAATCACAAGAAACACATTTTGAAACACATAGGGAGTAAAGAAACTCATGAGTAACAAAGCAGAATATGTGCTACACCTTAGATTCCTCAGAGTAGCCCCCCTTTTACTCTGATGAAGGCCTTACACCCTCTTTCTCTCCTGCAGCTTCATTTACCGGCCTGCCAGTAGCCTCCACCATTCCTGAAGATGTCCCCAGAGGTGCTGAGCACTTATTGCTGCTTTGCCTTTATACTGCATCCAACTCATCCCAAACCATCTATGTTAGGTTGAGGTTGGTTGATTGTGGAGGCTATGACATCTTTCCTTCTTGGACACATAGACCTTACATAGCCTGGAAGTCATTGTACTGCGGCAACATAAATGATGATCCACTCCATATTTCATGGTGGGCGCTACACATGTAAAAACCATGAGTTCACCTTTTCTGAGTCTCGCACAGAGATGGTGGTTGGTAACAAAAATTTGGACTCCACGGACCAAGATACAGATTTCCACTGATCTAATTTCCAGTCCTTGTAATATTTAGCTCAATAAGTCTCTTCTTCTTGTTTGTGGTCCTCAGTAATGGCTTCTTTGCGGCAATTTGTCCATTTAGGCCGTTTCTAGCAGTCTGATCGGGACTGCTGATGTTGACATGCGTCAGGCCGTGATTTGAGGTGCTTACAATTTGCAGTTTCTGGTGCTGGTAACTCTAATGAACTCATCCTTTGCAGCAGAGGTCTTCCTTTCCTGGGGAGGTCCTCACGAGAGACAGTTTCATCAATACATGCAATTCTGGGTTTTCATTACTGCATTTGAAGGTATCTTCAAGGTTCTATCCTTTTTGTTTTTAGGATTGACTGACCATGTCTGATGATGAACTTTCATTTCCCTTTACTTCATAGAGTCGTTCTTACCATATTTTGGCTGAAAACAGTTGTGGAATATGCTTCAGCTCTATATATAGCTGTCTATCAACACAGCCTCTGCAAAACACACCAGATGGTGGAAAAGTCGGTGATTCCACAAATGAACTCTTTACGAGTCGACCTGTTCATTGAAGATCATTCCAGGTGATGACCTGATGAAAAGAATGCCAACAGGGTATAACTACTATAATACTGTCCCTATCTACAAGAATCTATTATACCGCTGAGGCTTTTGGGGGTCGTGGGGTGGCAGAATGGGGTGAGTTCACTATGGAAAAGTGGCATCGGGAGGTGGGATCACTGTAGAAAAGGGGTCAGCGTGGGGTGGAATGACTGACAAAGGGGTAGTGGGTGGTGGGATGACTATGGAAAAAATGGGCAGCGTGGGGTGGGATCACTATGGAGAAGGGGCAGGATGTGGTGAGATTACTATGGAAAAGGAAGCAAGTATTGGGTGGGATCACTATGGAAAAGGGGCAGTGTGGAGCGGAATCATTATGCAGAAGGTGCAGCGTGGGATTACTACTGAAAAGGGGCAGTGTGAGGTCATATCACTATGCAGAAGGGGCAGCATGAGGTGGAAACACTAGAGAGAAGGGGCAGCGTGGGGTGGGCTCAGTATGTAGGAGTAGTGCTAGGGGTACAGTATGGGGAAATAGGCTCAGTATGGAGAAGGCCAACATGAGGGAGACAGTTCAAAGAGGAGGTTGTAGTAGCCACAAAAACCTCACTGACATATTCCCGTCAGTAGGGAGGGCAGAAGATAGCCCAAAGAGCACCAAAAATATACCCACTCAAAATCACATGCTCAAACCGGAGAAAAATACGAGCTCTACTGGGTATGTATATAAAATATGACAAAGTTTATTAGAAGTACAAAAAATACTTATATAAGAAAAACATACATAAAAACAACATGTGCAAAAGATAACACACCAGGGTCAACAGGACCCGCCACTACCCTAATCAGTACGTGCCCAGCAATAATCCGCTCCTAAAGTGCATGTGCAAAAGGATAATATGACACTGGTAAGTGTGCCTGCCAGATGGAATATGAAAAAGCCCCCCCCCCCCCCCCCAAATAGGTAAATCCCCATACCGGGGTAGTAATGATAAAAGAGGGTCGGCAGGTGCTTACCGCTAGCTGGGGTAGACGGGTCCTGGGCTGGGTGTGCAAAAAAAGCCCCCCGACGCGCGTTTCGCGTCCCTTACTGACCGCTTTTTCAAGTTCGTCCGATGCCAAATTTGAGGCACAGGCCTCTGACTTGAGATCTAGATTTACTGCTTGTGGCTACTCTAACCGGTGCATTAAACATGGATATCGCAGGGCGAGGGCGACTCCGCGCGGTGATCTCCTCAGAGGTACGCGAGCCCGTACACCTTCTACTAACGACGGACCTATTCGGTTCATATCATGAATGGGAGGACATGCGGCAGATCCTTTCCAAACACTGGTCAATATTGGGCACTGAGCCCTCCCTGGGGGTGTCGGTGGGTGAATACCCCCTTATGACTGCACGGAGGTCCAAAAATTTGAAAGACCTCCTAGTTAGGAGTCATTATGTGCCTACCCCGAGGCATCCGTTCGGGTCTAAAGGTCCCACTCCAGGATTTATACCTTGCGGGCGCTGTCTTGCCTGCGCAAATGTCCTGCGCAGCTCCACCTTCTGTAGCTGTAGAGCAAAACTTTTGAAATCAGGCACAGGATTTCTTGTAACAGTACAAATGTGATATACTATGCGACCTGTGGTTGTCCTAAAATTTACGTAGGACTTACGTCAAGGGAACTCAGAGTTAGGGTTCGGGAGCATGTGCGGGACATTTGCGCGGCCAAGACAGCGCCCGACGTTACCCTCCTCAAAACCGTCCCCCGTCATTTTAGACAACATCATAACAGTGATCCATCATCTTTTAATCAGAACCTCCCACTCCCGTCTCCAAGACTTTACACGTGCTGCGCCGATTCTTTGGAATGAACTACCTAGGTTAATACGATTAATCCCCAATCCCCACAGTTTTAAGCGTACCCTAAAAACTCACTTGTTCAGACTGGCCTACCGCCTCAATGCATTAACCTAACGATCCCTTTTTGGCCTATTTATATAAAAAAAAAAAAAAACAGGTTCCTCGCATCATGTTCTAATTCACTTTATGCAGTTAATAGCCCTCTGTGTCTGTACTGCTACATACTTAGGCAGTTAACTGGTTCGTGCAGCTTTACATGAACACCCGAGCCTTACACTATGGCCGGTCCGAATAACTAAAAGCAATTGTTACCATCCACCTCTCGTGTCTCCCCTTTTCCTCATAGTTTGTAAGCTTGCGAGCAGGGCCCTCATTCCTCCTGGTATCTGTTTTGAACTGTATTTCTGTTATGCTGTAATGTCTATTGTCTGTACAAGTCCCCTCTATAATTTGTAAAGCGCTGCGGAATATGTTGGCGCTATATAAATAAAAATTATTATTATTATTATTATTTTAAAGTGAGGGGGATTGATGTTATCCACTTGGGTGTAAGAGGGGGTAATTATAAGAAGATATTAGCGCAGGTGGAAACCAAATGGATCACAATATTGGATACTCTGACCCCTAGGGGTCTCAATGAATCGCTGTCCTTTTCCTCCTTTTTGGGACCTTGATAGCCATATAATTGTTATCACATTCTGACACATGTTCCTATCTGCCATCCACGTACATCTAGATAGGGTGTTTTTATGCTTTTGTTTTTATTTATTTTTATGTTTTTCTGTATATTGATCACCATATTTACATCTTTCAGTAGGACCTGCAATAGATGGGTCCGTTTCGGGATACTATTCCACACTGGTGGCGCCACTCAAATTGTTATTGTGGAGGATACGCTTGAGGACTTTGGAGATATCTGACGGAGATAGAATTCTTCGGACTTATACGAATAATCTTTATGTGATATACCTATATACCTACATGTGATTGCTATCTCTGTATTTGTAATAACCTGTACCTCTGCGTATGTTCCTTACACTACAATCCTTTTGATTGGCCCATATTTGTAACCGGTGTCTGTGATCTACTAAGATTTATCTTTACATTGGTGACTCAGTGGTTGTGCGCATGCGCGCCGTGGCCCGGGATACCTGGGGTGCGGCGGTGCGTCTCTCTGCCTTGCTCGCACGCGCGGGGACTCCGTGTACTCCCCGCGCGTGCGCAGTAATGCGCGACACTCCTCTGGACTTCCAGGACCTGCGGTGTGCGGTGCGCATGCGCCGCTCCATAACCACGATGATTGGCCCGGTCTCCCCATGTGATACATCCTTTGACCTTTAAAGGTCCTACTGATTGGCATTCTAAGCACTTCCCTTGAAAAAGCGGTCAGTAAGGGACGCGAAACGCGCATCGGGGGGCTTTTTTTGCACACCCAGCACAGGACCCGTCTACCCCAGCTAGCGGTAAGCACCTGCCGACCCTCTTTTATCATTACTACCCCGGTATGGGGATTTACCTATTGGGGGGGGGGCTTTTTCATATTCCATCTGGCAGGCACACTTACCAGTGCCATATTATCCTTTTGCACATGCACTTTAGGAGCGGATTATTGCTGGGCACGTACTGATTAGGGTAGTGGCGGGTCCTGTTGACCCTGGTGTGTTATCTTTTGCACATGTGTTGTTTTTATGTATGTTTTTCTTATATAAGTATGTGTATATTTTTTGTACTTCTAATAAACTTTGTCATATTTTATATACATACCCAGTAGAGCTCGTATTTTTCTCCGGTTTGAGCAGTTCAAAGAGGAGGCAGCATCAGGTGGGGACAGTGTGGAGATCGTAGTTCATAAAGGAGGGTGTGATGGGTAGCATTCATAAGGGGGATGGCGTGGTGGTCGTAATATATAAGGGGATCGTGGGGTAGTCATAGTATAGAAGGGGGATGGTGTAGTGGTCACAGTTTGTAAAGGAGGACAGCATGGTGATCATAGTAAATAAGGGGGGATGGTGTGGTGGGAATATTTTATATGAAAGGACGGTCTGGAGGCCATGCAACATAAGATGGACAGTGTGAGGTAATTTTTTGTGCAGGGATCACAGTGACTGGCAATTTGCTATCTGGGGGTACAGCGCTAGGCTTATATAGGGCAGAGCATGTGTGGTTCTTTTAATTCAAGAGCATTGAATGAATTGTTTAAGGGAACCATGTTGGGATGTGCTGCAAAGACCGGAGAAGATGGAAGCCTGCAGAGACAAGCTGTGGATAGGAAAAGTCATCAAGGCACCTGATAACATGGTGCTGTCCTCCCTGAAGTCACTCGCTACCCTTCCAGGTGCATCGAGCGGCGACCACAGACAGGCAAGATCCACGCATCAGAGCATGTCAATAGCCACATCATGTGCACACTCACACTGTCACTTGGAGCACTCGCTGTTTTCAATGGACTGCTGTCAATCAATACAAGGGGCTAGCTTTAATATGGAAATATTAGGGCATATCAGTGCACCAAGGCATAGACCACGCCAAGGGCGCACTGAAGAGCCCTCCTTAGCATATTAAATAAATGTGGATTTTTTAGCAAATGTTAAGTTAAACTATATACACCTGGTATGGTTTTTGTATGGGTTACATTACCTATTTAAATGTTTATGCAGTTTAATTGACATTTTGTGGGTGACAGTCTCCCTTTAAGTAAGCTTAAAAATTTCACCCTACGAACAAATGTTTTGCTCCTGCCTCTGATGATTGACAGCCTGTTTAACCGATAATCGGCCCAATGTAAACGTTTGAGAGATTATTTTATAGGTTTTAGGATCATTAATTCTGAGCAGATCTGTGGGGAACACCGTCCCGAGTCCCCACCAAGACCTTAGAAAAGCACAGGTCATGAGACAGGAGAGCACACAGAGCAGAACGGATGCAAAGTATTTTTCCATCTAAATCCCTATCTATTTAGTGCCATAATATAAACTATATTCAATTATACTTGAATTAAAATGCCCTATCCTACCCTAACTGCATGATCTAAGTGCTTTTCTTTCTTTTTTATACTTTCTTTTACATGATGCTTCATTTGAGAATCACAGTACATGCTGAGATACTCAAATGAAGCATTATTAGTCTCCGCTGCAGCCTTTCCACCTCCCTGAAATGAAGTGTCATCAATCATCAGTGATGCACTGTTCAGAGGTTGCACTAGTCCGTGCGTGCTCTGGGATGTGCACAATGACAGCACGCCTTTGTTGTCAGCTTAGTGATAATGAGCCAGTGTCAGAACGGTGTCAGAATACCCAGTATGCAGAGGCCAGTGACCTCAATTGTGGGGGCTGTGCTTGTCTCTGCATGCCAGGTATTCTGACACTGTTCTGTTGCCGGCTCATTACCACTGATCTGGCAACAGAGGCGCGCTGTCATTGTGCACAGCACACAGCGCGCAGGGAGTAGCCCAGGGGGCGTGAAAACTTAAAGTGCCTAATACGGCTGTAAGTACTATAACTTTACATGGCTCTTAATACTTTTAGAGCTATTATTTTCAAAGGGTTAAAAAAGAGAAAGTAAAAGCAATTAGACATAATTTTCAGAAAGCACTCCATTATAGAGTGGTTTGATTTATGGCTGTGTTTGCTATTAAGCAAGAAGCACTGTGGCCACTGGCAGGAAGCCACAGTGCAGCAATAATACTCAGCCTCAAAAAGAAGCTTTGCAGGAGTTTCTGCTCCACACTAATCTCATTAGGCTGAGAGTGAACCTCATATCAAGAAAGTACTAGCAATGTCACTGGACTAGTCAGCAATTTGCCAACATTTCTTTCTAATTGTTCATGGGTATCAGTAGCTGATCGTACAACTCGGAGCAGCTGGTACAAGCAGATTCTACATCTCAAATATCTTTGCTGGGAACTGTTTCCTCTAGGAGAATAACACTGAAGAGATAGGAAAAGATGACGGATACAAAACTTTGACAGAGAACTGGGCCATAAAAGGCAGAAAAATGACATCTGCCACCCATCAGAGATCTGGCAAGTACCAAGCTGGTGCCTTGATAACTAGGTCACTACTCCTCTAAAAGCCCAGGTCTTATGACATATTAATGGTATACAGTATATTTATCAGTAAATCGGGGCACAGTTGTTCTCCTTTGTCATCGAACCACACAGGCATAAATGAACTTTGAAAGTCGATGTTACTGGTTCAACGGTTTCCCTTCTGGAACCAATTTCAGGAGTTGCTAAAAACTACAGATTAGGAACACTCCACAAGACCTACCATATACAGTGTACACCCCACAAGAGCTGCTTCATAAACAGAACACCCACATGACTGCTACATACAGGGAACACCCCACAAGACATGCTGTATTGTTGTGAATTCTGCTTTTGGGCTCCCTCCGGTGGTTGTAGGTGGTAATGCAGTTGTCCCTGGGCTGCAGTCCTGGACAGGTGTATCTGCTGATTGCAATTCTGACTGGGGTATTTAGGTTTGCAGGACTCATTAGTCCTTGCCAGTTGTCAATGTTTTTTGGGAAGTGTTGGATCTCTGTCTGGCTTCTCCTGCTTAGCTGCCAATTCAGCAAAGATAAGTACTAAATACACACCAACACTTCCATCAAGTGTAGGAAAGACGATAAATGCAAAATTAAAACATATAGATCTTTATTACAAAAATAGTTTTAATATACCAAATCAAGCTACTGGAATCACAAAAAGAAGAGCACATAGGAGACAGAGCCTACATATACTGTTACAAATTATATTACAGGTATGATAAAAAATAAGTGTCTGTTTCTTTTTCTATGGCACACAAGCTGTGTGCTTGTTTTTTGATTGTATTCCTGCTCTGAGTGTAGGAGTCTCTGGAGTTGCAGATATACGTTCCACGTCTTTAGTTAGATGGAGGAATTTTTTGTATAATCTGCTGTGGATATTTTTGGAAGGGTTTTAATACTGACCGCACAGTACTCTGTCCTATCCTTTCCTATTTTAGCTAGAGTGGCCTCTTGTGCTAAATCCTGTTTTCTGCCTGTGTTTGTCTTTCCTCTCCTACTCACAGCCAATATTTGTGGGGGGCTGCCTATCCTTTGGGGTTCTGCTCTGAGGCAAGGTAGTATTCCTATTTCCATCTATAGGGGTATTTAGTCCTCCGGCTGTGACGAGGTGTCTAGGGTTTGTTAGGTACACCCCACGGCTACTTCTAGTTGCGGTGTTAAGATCAGGATTTGCAGTCAGTATAGCTACCACTTACTCCAGTGAAAGTTTTCATGCTGCTCCAAGGTCACCGGATCATAACACTGTATATACAGGACACCTATGTAAAGTGTTGATACAGTAACTGTGTTCAGCCTCCGGAGATCACCCTTGAGTAATGGACAGGATAATTACAATGTTGTTGCAGTAATTTTGTTCAGCCACCGGAGGTCACCCATGAGTTAAAGACAAGAAGATTCTGGAAACAGGACAGTTACCTCAGAGAGAGTTTCTGGGCGTTTGAGAAGAAGCAGCGCGGTGATGGAGAGTGGGCAATCCAGAGCTTGAGGCATTCCTGTTTTGGGACTGTGTGACTTCGAGAAAGCTATTCTTGTGAGTAAACAGAGAAGTGTGACCGGTCACCAACTGTGTAGTTAGCTAGGGATAGCTAGATAGCTAGATAGGAATCACAGCCTAATTAAGGACAGTCTTGCATTAAGAATTGCCTGATAACTAATAGACACTGTGTGGATTCCTGCGCTTCATGATTCTGGCTATGGGATATTCCTGGAATTATTTGTGAACTTTATCTGGATCTGCATCAGAAGATTTTGTGGCTCAAATACCTATCTAATCCGCTGCTGGACATCTGTATAACAAATTCAGTTATTTACCGTTGAAGCATATATTGCAAAAGAGTATGCTCTGAGCACTCAACAATAAGACGGTGCACGGCGTATACACGGAGTATATACTGGGATATATATATATATATATATATATATATGTTGGGAAAAACCGGGTACCCGTGATCTATTGTAAATTAGGTGGGAGGCGGGTGTAAGATTGTATTCCTGAGAGGACCACGTGTCACAGGCACAGTATAACCCCGTGTAGGCCCATTACACATAAGGGAGGGAGTGGTATAGTTGTGGGGTAGACTGATTCCTGTCTGTGAAGCTGACACTTGGGGTCTCTCAGGCTGCATAACTTGTATTCTGTGAGTTGTGGCTGTTGTGGCCCATATTGTGTTGGGAGAGAAAATTCTGTCATTTTTTTGCATAAGTTATAAAGAAAAGTTGGTTTAATATCATATTGTGCCCTGAGTCATTCATAGCAGCGCTGTATTCCGTTCTCGAGCAGCGACCGGCATAACGGTCGTTACACCTGCATGACTGCCATATATCTGGAAACCCCCACAAAACCTGAATCGAGCCAGGATTCCCCCCCAAAAAAAATCTATCGGGAATACCCTAAGACCTGTGTATTCTGGGGACACAGAGAAACCAACCTAAATGGTAACTAGGGTATAATGGAAATAAACACTAAACCACAGAAAAAAACAAAACCCTAAAAGCATTTTTTATTCATAAATATTTAAAAAGACCAAATGATCAACACTAGACAAATACATAAATTACCATAACCAAACTGAAATTGGGTATTGGTACAAGGGTACTAATCTGGAAGGTGCCAGATTAAAGATAATGGTACACAACCTAATGTGGCCCTAATAAAGTCCTACACACGCTGTACCTTCCTGACAGTGGAAGTTGGCACCCTAAGTTCGACACGGCGCCCCCACTCCGCGACGGCTGTCCCTTCTATCCCTGAAGGCACTGTCAGCTACCCAACCCAAGACCCACCACCATACACACAAATAGCTAATTCCTTTGGCTATAAAAATAAGATAGAAAATAGAAATAAACCCTCTAGTATTCACTAGGGTTTATTGGGAGTTGCCAAACAGTGTCCATTCAAAGAACTACAAATTGCCCTCATATTAAAGGCTCATGCTGTAACTGTCACTGACATGACTAAGAAAAAGAGCAAATCCACGATGACTATGTATATACTAGATGGTGGCTCGATTCTAACGCATCGGGTATTCTAGAATATGCATGTCCACGTAGTATATTGCCCAGCCACATACTATATTGCCCAGCCACATAGTATATTGCCCAGTCACGTACTATATTGCCCAGCCACGTAGTATATTGGCCAGCCACGTAGTATATTGCCCAGCCACGTAGTATATTGCCCAGCCACGTACTATATTGCCCAGCCACGTAGTATATTGGCCAGCCACGTAGTATATTGGCCAGCCACGTAGTACCGTATATACTCAAGTATAAGCCGACCCGAGTATAAGCCGACCCCCCTAATTTTGCCACAAAAAACTGGGAAAACTTATTGACTCGAGTATAAGCCTAGGGTAGGAAATGCAGCAGCTACCGGTGAATTTCAAAAATAAAAATAGACACCAATAAAAGTAAAATTATATATATAATGCTCTGCACCGTTCATTATTGCCCCATAGATGTGCCACAGAAAGCTGTGCCCCATATTGAATGCTCTGCACCGTTCATTATTGCCCCATAGATGTGCCATAGAAAGCTGTGCCCCATATAGAATGCTCTGCACCGTTCATTATTGCCCCATAGATGTGCCATAGAAAGCTGTGCCCCATATACAATGCTCTGCACCGTTCATTATTGCCCCATAGATGTGGCATATAGTGCCCTGCACCGTTTATTATTGCCCCATAGCTGTGCCATATAGTGCTCTGCACCGTTCATTATTGCCCCATATACAATGCTCTGCACCGTTCATTATTGCCCCATAGATGTGGCATATAGTGCTCTGCACCGTTTATTATTGCCCCATAGCTGTGCCATATAGTGCTCTGCACCGTTCATTATTGCCCCATAGCTGTGCCATATAGTGCTCTGCACCGTTCATTATTGCCCCATAGCTGTGCCATATAGTGCTCTCCACCGTTCATTATTTCACCATAGCTGTGCCATATAGTGCTCTTCACCGTTCATTATTGCCCCATAGCTGTGCCATATAGTGCTCTGCACCATTCATTATTGCCGCATAGCTGTGCCATATAGTGCTCTGCACCGTTCATTATTGCCCCATAGCTGTGCCATATAGTGCTCTGCACCGTTCATTATTGCCCCATAGCTGTGCCATATAGTGCTCTGCACCGTTCATTATTGCCCCATAGCTGTGCCATATAGTGCTCTGCACCGTTCATTATTGCCCCATAGCGGTGCCATATAGTGCTCTGCACTGTTCATTATTGCCCCATAACTGTGCCATATAGTGCTCTGCACCGTTCATTATTGCCCCATAGCTGTGCCATATAGTGCTCTGCACCATTCATTATTGCCCCATAGCTGTGCCATATAGTGCTCTGCACCGTTCATTATTTCCCCATAGATGCTCCACATAAATCTGTGCCATTGCTGCTGCTGCTGCTGCAATAAAAAAAAAAAAACACATACTCACCTCTTGCTTGCAGCTCCCGGCGTCTCGTCCCGGCGTCTCTCCGCACTGACTGATCAGGCAGAGGGCGCCGCGCACACTATATGCGTCATCGCGCCCTCTGACCAGCACAGTCAGTGCAGATAGACGCCGGGAAGATGGAGCGGCGCCGGGAAGATGGAGCGGCGCCCGGCAGCTGGAACGGGAACACGTAAATATGCGATACTTACCTGGTCCCGGCGTCCGGCTCCTTCTCCCGCACAGCTGGTCTTCGGTGCCGCAGCTTCTTCCTCTATCAGCGGTCACCGTTACCGCTGATTAGAGAAATTAATATGTGGCTCCACCCCTATGGGAGGTGGAGCCGCATATTCATTTCTCTAATGAGCGGTCCCACGTGACCGCTGAACAGGGGAAGAACTGCAGCACCGAAGACCGTGGGACAGGCGGGGGAGCGCCAGGATCGCTGGAAGCAGGTAAGTATGCCTCAGCGCCCTCTCCCCCTCACCCGCCGACCCTGCCACAGACCGTGACTAGAGTATAAGCCGAGAGGGGCACTTTCAGCCCCAAAATTTGGGCTGAAAATCTCGGCTTATACTCGAGTATATACGGTATATTGCCCAGCCACGTACTATATTGGCCAGCCACGTAGTATATTGGCCAGCCACGAAGTATATTGGCCAGCCACGTAGTATATTGGCCAGCCACGTAGTATATTGGCCAGCCACGTACTATATTGCCCAGCCACGTACTATATTGCCGAGCCACGTACTATATTGCCCAGCATACGCAGCATCAATAGTTAAAAGTTGGGGACACACAGGGTTAATAGCGGCGGTAACGGAGTGCGTTACCCGCGGCATAACGCGGTCCGTTACCGCCGGCATTAACCCTGTGTTAGCGGTAACCGGAGGGGAGTATGCAGGCGACAGGCACTGACTGCGGGGAGTAAGGAGCGGCCATTTTCTTCCGGACTGTGCCCGTCGCTGATTGGTCGCGGCAGCCATGACAGGCAGCTGCCGAGACCAATCAGAGAATGAATAACCGTGACAGACAGAAGGACAGACGGAAGTGACCCTTAGACAATTATATAGTAGATTGTCCTCTAATTTCAAATTAACATCCAGACCTACTCTTTAGTAAATTGTGAGCCAAAGGAATAGAAATAGTTTCATAGCAAGCTCTGGCACAGTCCAATAGATATATGCATTCACCAAGTTCTCATGGTACCGCTGTGCCACATATAGTATCAAATCTATTGCCATAAATGTTTGTGGCCAGCAAGCTATAGAAACTAAAACAAGTTACTTATCTGAGTCACGTAAATTGTTTCATAGTCCACATCCCTACGCGTTTCACCCCTTCCTGATATAGGGGCTCATCAGGGGACCATCAATAGAGGCAAAGCCATAGTGGCCTAAAGTGCATGCACAAACATTTATGGCAATAGATTTGATACTATATGTGGCACAGCGGTACTAGGAGAACTTGGTAAATGCATATATCTATTGGACTGTACCAGAGCTTGCTATGAAACTATTTCTATTCCTTTGGCTCACAATTTACTAAAGAGTAGGTCTGGATGTTAATTTGAAATTAGAGTATAATATATACATAGTCATTGTGGATTTGCTCTTTTTCTTAGTCATGCCAGTGACAGTTACAGCATGAGCCTTTAATATGAGGGCAATTTGTAGACCTTGAATGGACACTGTTTGGCAACTCCCAATAAACCCTAGTGAATACTAGAGGGTTTATTTTAGATCTTAGGAGAAGCTATTCTATATATTTTTATAGCCAAAGGAACTATTTGTGTGTATGGTGGTGGGTCTTGGGTTGGGTAGCTGACAGGGCCTTCAGGGATAGAAGAGGACAGCCGTCGCGGAGTGGGGGCGCCGTGTCGAACTTAGGGTGCCAACCTCCACTGTCAGGAAGGTACAGCGTGTGTAGGATTTTATTAGGGCCACATTAGGTTTGTGTACCATTATCTTTAATCTGGCATCTTCCAGATTAGTACCCTTGTACCAATACCCAATTTCAGTTTGGTTATGGTAATTTATGTATTTGTCTAGTGTTGATCATTTGGTCTTTATAAATATTTATGAATAAAAAATGCTTTTACAGTTTTGTTTTTCTGTGGTTTAGTTTATTCTGGGGACACGCCACAAGGCCGGATGTATGCCGAGAACACTGCACAAGACCTTCAGTATATGGGGAATGAGCCCACAAATCCTGCCCTATACTGGGAACTCTCCACAATAGCTGCAATATATTGTGAACACCCCACAAGCGCTGCCTTGTACTGGGAACATATCCTAAGACCTGTTGAATATTGGGAACTCCCCACAAAATCTGTTGTATACCAGGAACACCCCAAAAGACCTGCTTTATACTGGGTATGGGTATATGGCAGGTCTTGTGGGGTGTTTCTGGTAGACAGGAGCGCTTGTGTGGCATTGCTGGTAGAAGGTAGGTCTTGCGGGGTGGTCCAGGTAAACCACAGGTCTTGTTGGATGTTCCCGGTAGACGGTCTTGTTGGATGTTCCCGGTAGACGGCAGGTCTTGTTGGATGTTCCCGGTAGACGGCAGGTCTTGTTAAATGTTCCCGACGATAGACGGCAGGTCTTGTTGGATGTTCCCGATAAACGGCAGGTCTTGTGGGGTGTTCCTAGTAGGTGGTAGATCTTGTGAAGCGTTTCTTGTAGACAGCAGGTCTTGTGGGGTGTTCCCCGCAGGCGATAAATCTTGTGGAGTGTTCACTGTAGACGACAGCTCTTGTTCAGTGTTCCCGATACGTATTGATTACTACTTTCTGAAAGTAAAGTCACAAAAGGGCAAAAAGTGAGCCATTAAGAGGGTCATCGAAATTCAAATTTCACTGATGCCTTCATGGCGTGAAGGTGCCCATCTGGTCTGATCACGATGGAGAAATACTGCACCCCAAGTTACTGCTTCATGTACTGCTGATTATGGCAAAAAGGGGTCCGAACACACAGAACATCATGGTTCGTGTACCCACAGAAAATTCACAGTACCCATGGAAACCCTGGGTCCTGGCATCATGTGAATGTTACGCGTATCCCAACTAAACCATTGTTAGGTGCCCTCTCCATGGCAGTGGGATTTCCTATTGGAAATGGATAATGGTCAATCAGGAAAGATCTGAGGAGCATGAGGGAGATGAAGGTGAGGACTCAAAATTCACAGATCTCAATCTGGTCAATCACCTGTGGGGTGTGCTCGAGAATTAACTCCGATCCATGGAAGTCGTGTGATATTATTAATACCGTCCTCTACACATGAAGGCTCATAATTATTGACACAGTGTGAAATTCTGTGTGGCCGAGAAATATGGGATATTACATTTTAGTCGTCTCATAGCAGAATGTGGGCCTACAGCATCCTTCCTCCTGTCTCCACGGTAACCCATCATGGAAGCCATATCAGCCTCCCGTATGGTATCCATGGAGACTGTGGGAGGGGTGAGAAAATGAAGAGACGCAGTAACAAGAGGCGATGGGAGTGACGCGGTGAACGGCTCGCTGGGACGAGGGGAATGGAGACAAAAGAGGGCGATACACTTTTTTTATAATATTTCGTGACATAGAGAAGGAGGCAGGAGGGTTTTGGGGGCATGGCTGCAGGTAACACAGGGGAAGACGGAGGCAGGAGGGGGGGTGAGGTAAGAAGAGACTGGAGTGTGCAAGGTGGGAACAAGGGCATGAATGGAGGGGGCCAGAGGGCGTGGAGGAGGACGAAAATCCCATTTTTATTGTTTTGCTTCTACGCATGCAGAAAAGAGTAGAAGAACCCAAGGTTGTAATCCAATATCATTGCAGAACTACAACCACCAACACGCTCTCTATACACCTGCTGTAAAACGACAAGTCCAAGCAAGCAGTCACCCGAGCCATTATGGTACTGCAAGTGTTTCCATTTGTTGTAGAAGTACAAGTCACGTTACACAGGAGCCACAAACACAATTAACAGCATTCCCACACTGTCATATACGGAGTCAAATTCCTTTAATGCGGCAGTAATAAGGTTGTATCAAAAATCATTTTTATACCAAGTATTTCTACCATAAAAAATGACTTTTTCATCACTTATTTTCTACCAGGTTGTCTTCCTCCCCGAACCTCAACGCAGTTGCTACTGGGAGAAGACTCTGGACATTATCAGTCTTCTTCCCCCTCTGGCAATATACTGCCATCTTATTTCTCCTACAGTAGAAGTCTTCTCAGCTATATTGCTGAGAAATTGCAAGGAGACTCTCCTTCTTTCCTAACAAGCAGCACAGAAAGCTCATTTCTGTTCTGCAGCACGCGCTGGACAGAATCGCTCTTCTTCCCACTATAGCAGCTGACAATATGTCCTCTTTTTACTTGGAATGTAGATGCAGTCTTTTTAGTTATACGGTTATGCTCCCTTACATACCAGCAGGGCAGAAAGCCAATTCTAATGGCTGTTCAGTTGCTTTGGGCAGGCTCTTTACAACATCAGTCTCCTTCCCCCTCTTGCAACTGACAATATGACTTATTTTTATTTACCCTGTAGAAGCAAAATTATTTGCTACTAGATGGTGGCCCGATTCTAACGCATCGGGTATTCTAGAATATGCATGTCCACGTAGTATATTGCACAGCCCACGTAGTACATTGCCCAGTCACGTAGTATATTGTCCAGCCACGTAGTATATTGTCCAGCCACGTAGTATATTGCCCAGCCACGTAGTATATTGCCCAGCCACGTAGTATATTGCCCAGCCACGTAGTATATTGCCCAGCCACGTAGTATATTGCCCAGTCACGTAGTATATTGCCCAGCTACGTAGTATATTGCCCAGCCACGTAGTATATTGCCCAGCCACGTAGTATATTGCCCAGTGACGTAGTATATTGCCCAGCGACGTAGTATATTGCCCAGCAACGTAGTATATTGCCCAACCACGTAGTATATTGCCCAACCACATAGTATATTGCCCAGTGACGTAGTATATTGCGCAGCCACGTAGTATATTGCCCAGCCACGTAGTATATTGCCCAACCACGTAGTATATTGCCCAACCACGTAGTATATTGCCCAGTGACGTAGTATATTGCGCAGCCACGTAGTATATTGCCCAGCCACGTAGTATATTGCCCAGCTACGTAGTATATTGCCCAGCTACGTAGTATATTGCCCAGCCACGTAGTATATTGCCCAGCTACGTAGTATATTGCCCAGCTACGTAGTATATTGCCCAGCCAGGTTTGTCACAGTTTAAAAAATAAAAAATAAACATATACTCACCTTTCCGAGTGCCCCTTGTAGTCCACGGCAGCTTCCCGTCCCAGGGTTGGTATGAGCGCAGGACCTGTGATGACATCGCGGTCACATGACCGTGACATCATGGCAGGTCTTTCTAGCGCAGGCGCGCAGGGCCTGTGATGACGTCACGGTCACATGACCGTGACGTCATGGCAGGTCCTTCTCCCATACCATCTTTGCCACCGGAACCTGAAACGGAAGATGGTGGCCGGCGCAAAAGGCTCAGCGGACTACAGAGGGTGAGTATAGCAGGTTTTTGTTTTTGTTTTTTTAATTATTTTTAACATTACACTTTTTACTATTGATGCCGCATAGGCAGCGTCAATAGTAAAAAGTTGGGGACACACAGGGTTAATAGCGGCGGTAACGGAGTGCGTTACCCGCGGCATAACGCGGTCCGTTACCGCCGGCATTAACCCTGTGTTAGCGGTGACCGGAGGGGAGTATGCGGGCGACAGGCACCGACTGCGGGGAGAAAGGAGCGGCCATTTTCTTCCGGACTATGCACGTCGCTGATTGGTCGTGGCAGCCATGACAGGCAGCTGGCGAGACCAATCAGCGAATTAATAACCGTGACAGAAAGACAGAAGGACAGAAAGACGGAAGTGACCCTTAGACAATTATATAGTAGATACTGTTATTCTACACCACAAATACTGCTCCTTTGCTGACCAGCGCGGCAGAAAATTATTTCTAATGGTTATTCTGCTGCTGGAGAGGTTGGCTCTGGACAGAATCAGTCTCCTTCCCCTCTTGCATCTGTCAATATGATCTATTTTTACTTACTCTGGAGAAACAGTCCTCCTAGCTATACGGTTATGCTACTACAGAAGATCTGATCCTTTTAGGACAAGCAGTGCAGAAAGCCATTTCTTTTGGCTGGCTTGGTGCTTGGGTGGGCTCTGGAGAGAATCCGTTGCTTTACCCCAAAAGGCAGCCAACAAAAAAATCACATTTTACTTCACCACCAAAAGGAATCTTTTCGGTTATATTACTATGTTATTCCAGAAGGTCTTCTATCTGACAGTCATTGGCTCCTCTACTGATGGGGGTTTGCTCTAAACAGAATCAGTCTCCTTCCCCCTCTGGCAGCTGACACTATAGCCCCATCTTATTTACCTTGAAAGTAATTTCTATTCACTTCTTTGCAGTAATCAGAGAACTATGCAGATAAAAGGTTGTGTGGAGAGTTTGTTTACACGCAATTAACATATTAGGGGAGCAAGCATATTTCTATACACAGTGAAAACAAGGTAGAGTATCTCTGTGGTGTCCTTTAAAAATTAAACTTACTGAACGCAATAGTGGAAACTTCATTGCCATAATGTTTCAATGACCTGCCATTCTTAAAGGGGATGAGAGGACCCGAACATACTGGGACGGTTGGACACAATTTTAATATGGACTGGGTCTGCTAAATAAAGATTTTTATACACTGATTTTTTTTTTTTTTTTTTTGCATCTTTCAGCTTTGGCTAATAAAAAGGGATCCTAAGGGAGGAACATTCCTCCATTCTGGATGTCTAAAAGGGCATGCGGAGAGGAGATGCTCCGCAGTTCATCACGCTCCACTGCCAGATCTAAACCTGGCCTTGTCATATAAAGAAGTGAGTGGACTTTCCCCTTGCTACTCCAAAAACAGCGCCACTCATGTGCGTGGGTTCAGCCTGGTATTGCAGCTCAGACCTATACAACATTATCACCAAGCTCCAATACTGACCAGATACCAAAGCGGCAGACATTATCACACAATAGGCTTAGATACCTCAGCATAAAGGACAGTGCCACACACAAGTTTAGACACGCAGAAGAGCGGGAGCTTACAATCAGTCCCGAAATCTATAGCAAAGTTGCGAGCAAATCACTGTAAAGTGGCACAAGCAGCGCTCACTGCATCTACTGACACCAGACCCCGACCGAGCCCAAGCGTGCTGCGGCTGCGGGACCCCGAGATCATATCACGAGGTCTGGGTGCAGGAGATGGAGGAGAAACCACCTGAGGGGCCAACTGCAAAACATTTCAAGGGGAGGTCCCATGATGCCACCAATAATTAGTCACATCATAGAGGAAGGACCACCCCCGCGGGACCGCGAGCAAGAAAGGAGAACAGCTCTCTAAAAAAGTATCCCGTATTGGTGGTGATGGCCTGGCCTACCTGTATCATTATAGGGGAGGACCTTGTTGCAGAAAAAGGATGCTACATGTGGCTCCTCTTAGATACACAGCTCAGCAGACAGTATCACACATGACAGGATTGGATACACAGCTCAGCAACACAGTAAACCGATAGTATTATAGATACACAGCTCAGCAGCACATTATGCAGATACTACAATTAGATACAAAGCTCAGCAGCATATTATACAGATTAAAGGATTAGATACACAGATTAGCAGCACATTATTCAGATAATAGACTTAGATGCTCAGCTCAGCAGCACATTATACAGATAATACGTTTAGATGCTCAGCTCAGCAGCACATTATACAGACAAATTTGACACACAAATCAGCAACACATTATACAAATAATAAGATTAGATACACAGATCAGCAGCACATTATAGATAATAGGATTAGACACACAGCTCAGCAGCACATTATATAGATAATAGGATTAGATGCACATTTCATCAGCATATCATACAGTTAATAGGATTAGATGCACAGCTCAACAGCACATTATACAGATAATAGGATTAGATGCAAAGCTCAACAGCACATTATACAGATAATAGGATTAGATGCAAAGCTCAGCAGCACATTATACAGATAATAGGTTTAGATACACAACTCAGCAGCACATTAAACCTCACTATCAAGGAAACCTGGCTCACTCCTCTGACACAGCCTCTCCAGATGCACTTTCATAAAGTGGCTTCCACCTTTCCCACACAACCTGCCCCAGCAGCAAGCATGGTGGAGGAGTTGGTTTTCTCCTGTCAGATAACTGCTCCTCCACCCACATCCCTCACTGCCACCCTCTGTTACCCTCCCTTCCTTTGAGGTGCACTCTGTGCGCATCTACTCCCCCACCAACCTCCAACTGGCTGTCATTTACCGCCCCCCAGGGCCAGCCACCCACTTCTTTGACCTCTTCACCACCTGGTTACTTAATTTCCTGTCTGCTGACGTCCCCACTATCATCATCGGTGACTTCAACATCCCCATTGAAACTTCCCTCTCAGCTGCCACTAAACTTCTATCTCTCACGTCCTCTTTTGGCCTCACAAAGATGGCCACACACTGGACCTCATCTTCACCTGCCTCTGCTCTCTACCTAACGTCTCTAACTCACCTCTACCTCTTTCTGACCACAACCTGCTTACATTCTCTTCCCTCTCCTTTCCAGGTCCACAATCCCCACCCCACAAACTTGCATACCCTCACTGAAATCTCAAACACCTCGATCTACACTCACTTTCTGAAGCTCTTCTCCCTCTTACAGACATAAGTTCCTTACACAATGCGGACGCCGCTGCCACTTTGTATAACACCACCTCTTGAATCGGTCGCTCAAACATAACAAAGCTCGCAAAATCAACAGACAACCCAGGCACACCAGCCTGACCAAAGAACTGACGCGGGCTTTCAGGGTTGCTGAGCGGAGATGGAAAAGATCACACTCCAATGAGAGCTTCATCGCATTCAAACAGTCCCTCACTACTTTCAAGGCCACACTTGCTGCAGCAAAACAAACCTACTTCTCATCTCTCAGATCCTCTTTGTCTCACAACCCTAAGCTATTCAATGCCTTCAATTCTCTCCTTTGACCCCCTGCACCTCTTCCCTCTCCACTCATCTCAGCAGAAGACTTTGCCTCATTCTTCAAACAGAAGATTGACAACATCAGAAAAAGCTTTGGTTTACAACCCCCACAACCCCTCTTACTAAATACTCAGCCCTCCTCCTCCAAAACCAACATCTCCACCATTATAGAAGACCAACTTTTCTCCCTACTCTCAAGATCACATCTCATCACATGTGTACTTGATCCAATACCATCCCACTTCACCCCAAACCTCACCAGAGTCTTCATCCCAACTCTAACCCATCTTTTCAATCTATCAATAACAACTGGTGTTTTCCCCTCATGCTTCAAACATGTCTCAATCACACCTATCCTCAAAAAGCCCTCTCTTGACCCATCCTCTATATCTAGCTATCACCCTATATCAATTCTCCCATTTGCCTCAAAACTACTGCAACAACAAGTCCATTTTGAACTGTCCTCCAACCTCTCTTCCTGCTCCCTCTTCGACCGCTTACAATCTGGCTTCCTGTTGCATCAACCTACTGAAACTGCCCTAACTAAAGTCACCAATGAACTGCTGACTGCCAAAACCAAGCGACATTACTCTGTCCTCCTTCTTCTGGACCTGTCCTCTGCCTTTGACACAGTGGACCACCGTTATTACTAAAGACCCTCTCATCTCTTGGCATCATTGACTTGGCCCTATCTTGGATCTCGTCATACCTAACAGACCGGACATTCAGCGTCTCCCACTCGCACACCACCTCCTCACCTCGCCCCCTATCTGTCGGAGTCCCACAAGCTTCAGTCCCAGGGCTCCTGCTCTTCTCAATTTACACCTTCGGCCTGGGACAGCTCATAGAATCTCACGGTTTTCAGTATCATCTCTATGCTGATGACACACAGATCTACATCTCTGGACCAGATATCACCTCCCTACTAACCAGAATCCTTCAATGTATGTCCGCTATTTCATCCTTCTTTTCCACTAGATTTCTAAAACTTAAGGACAAAATAGAATTCATCATCTTTCCCCCATCTCACTCGACTCTCCCAACAAACCTATCCATTAAAGTAAATGGCTGCTCATTCTCCCCAGTCCCACAAGCTCGCTGCCTCAGGGTAATCCTTGACTCTGATCTCTCCTTCAAACCACATATCCAAGCCCTTTCCACTTCCTGCCGACTTCAACTCAAAAACATCTACCAGATCCATACATTCCTCAACCTAGAATCTGCAAAAACTCTAGTCCATGCCCTCATCATCTCCCGCCTTGACTACTGCAACCTCCTACTTTGTGGCCTCCCCTCTAACACTCTCGCGCCCCTCCAATCTATCCTAAACTCTGCTGCCCGACTTATCCACCTGTCCCCCCGCTATTCCCTGGCCTCTCCCCTCTGTCAATCCCTGCACTGGCTCCCCATTACCCAGAGACTCCAGTTCAAAACCCTAACCATGTAATACAAAACCATTAACAACCTGTCTCCTCCATACATCTGTGACCTTGTCTCCCAGTACCTACCTGCACGCACCTTCGATTATCACAAGATCTCCTTCTCTACGCTCCTCTTATCGTCTCTTCCCACAATCGCATACAAGCTTTCTCCCGCACATCCCCCCTCCTATGGAACTCTCTACCCCAACACATCAGACTCTCACCTACCGTGGAAACCTTCAAACGGACCTGAAGACCTATGTAGCGCCACCAGACACAGGGCTGCGGGGTACTCGATACCGGTCCTTTCTGTCTCAATTCTGGGGTTGTCACGGTGGCTGGACCCGGTCCGTGACCCTGCTAAGGGGCGTCCAATAAAAGGTGATAGGAGTCTGTCAAGGGTTCGTGACGCCACCTGTGGTGTTCGGTCAGGGTGACTGACGCTGCTTGGGGTCCACTGGTGTGATGTGATGGCAGCTAGATGGTATACCTTCCCACAGGTGAAGTATGTTCCCAGGGCTTCCCAGTAAGGTGGATGGTGATGGTGTGAGGTGCAGACAATAACGAGGACACAAGGTTGCAGTCTCTTTACCTCTTTACTGAAAACTTCAGGATCCTCAATCCAGAGCACGGTTAACAGGGCTGTCTGAGACCGGCCGGTCCGATGGCACATCCAGGGTTTCCTTTACAGGTGGAAATTGTTGCCTACCACTAGCGCCTGTGTGTTGTAGTGCTACCCTGCTGAGCATTCGGAATAATCCTCACAACTTCTGTTCTCGTTCGTTCGTTCTTTCTAATTCGTTCCAGATGTTTCTAGTTTCTCGTCCCCCTGGTATGTTATGGCTAGGACGCACCCGTTTGACGGGTAGGCTCGGAGCTCTTCCGGGACCCTAGAGATGCCCCTCTCCACGCGTTGCCCCCTATGTCTGCGTAGGTGATGTAAGGTAGACAGCCAACCTATAATTAACTGTCCTGCGGAGTTTGCAGTAAGGCATAGAGTCAGTTACTTCCTCGGTGTTCCGGGCACCGGCTACGCGCCTCAGTAGGATGTTGCCGTTCTCCGGGAACGACTCCTACTGGCTCTCCTTTGTGCTTGATCTCGTTTCTCACTGTTCCACAATATCCTTTGCTTCGTGTCTCTTTCCTAGGATACCGCCGCAGGGTGTGCAGGCGCGGTTCCGTAACGTTCTGTTCTAGTCGCTAGGTACCTGCCAGGTTCCCACGCCTGACAGGGACCCCCCTGAATCTTCTCCCTGCAACACCCCCTGCCACGGGATGTTGCCTGAATCCAACCCAGTCAGCTTCTGACTAACTTCCTATCCAACCCCTAGTTTTACCAGTGTGAGGAGTGGCCCAATAAATAAAGCCTTTTTCTCCCCCTAGTGGCCGGAGTGTGAAGTGTAATGTGTGCTGGTGATACCTGGTCAGAATAACTCCTTTAGTGCCATCAGACTTACCATCACTCCCCTTAGCGGCAGAGCGTCATACTGCAACGACCAGGTCTCTGGGGCGCTGCACCTACCTCTTCCGACAAGCCTACAACTTGCAGTAACCACCGATCGACCAAACCGCTGCACGACCAGCTCTACCCTTGCCTACTGTGTCCTCACCCATCCCTTGTAGATTGTGAGCCCTCGCGGGCAGGGTCCTCTCTCCTCATATGCCAGTCCTGACTTGCATTAAGATTATTGTACTTGTTTTTATTATGTATACCCCTCCTCACATGTAAAGCTCCATGGAATAAATGGCGGTGTATAAATAATAATAATATGATTAGATACACAACTCAGCAGCACATTATACAGATAGTAGGATTAGATACACAGATCAGCAGCACATTATTCAGATAATAGACGTAGATGCACAGCTCAGCAGCACATTATACAGATAATAAGATTAGATACACAGATCAGCAGCACATTATACAAATAATAGGATTAGATGCACAGCTCAGCAGCATATTACACTATTAAGATTAGATACACAGCTCTGCAGCACATTACAATAATTATAAGATTAGATACACCGCTCAACAGCACATTACACTAATTATAGGATTAGACACACAGCTCAGCAGCACATTATAAAGATGACCATTATATATAGAGGTGTATATACAGTAATTAATGGGCTGATGTAATGTGCTGAGCGGGCTGTATTGTCCACATCTCCTCGACCTGCCACCCCTCCTTGCTGTATAAAGCCCCCTCCCTGCCGCAGAGTGAGATCAGAGCAGTCTCATGATCATTTTAGACTCCACTATTCCCCTGGGGTGTATCTATTCGCCCATCTATTCTCTCCAGCTGATGCTGGGCCTGACTCACACAAATGTCACAACCATAAAAATTATGTTCCTGGACAAACAATCCCTGGCTCCGAAGAGGAAACGTGAAGAATATTTTTCTTAAACATGTCCCTAAATGCTATCGAGAATAACTGTACAGGACTGAAGCTTTACAGTGGCTGGGATAAAGATGGATCACACATTAACTAAATAATACCGCCACATAGTACACTTAAAGTGTAGTGCTATATGGTGAACATATATGTTGCCAACATACTAAAGTCATAAATAGTAAACACAGTAAGACAGCAATGTAGTGGCCAAATTATACGGCCATATAATGCTTACATATAAGCGCTATAGAGGGAACACATACTGTTTACATACAAGTGCTTCTCACAAAAATAGAATATCATCAAACAGTTTATTTCAGTTCTTCAATACAAAAAGTGAAACTCATATAATATAGAGTAATTACAAACAGAGTGATCTATTTCAAGTGTTTATTTCTGTTAGTCATTATCTCAGTAAATTAGAATAATTAACAAAAAACACCTGCAAAGGCTTCCTAAGCGTGTAAAAATGTCCCTTAGTCTGTTTCAGTAGGCTCCACAATCATGGGGAAGACTGCAGACTTGACAGATGTCCTGAAGGCAGTCACTGACACACTCCATGAGGAGAGTAAGCAACAAAAGGTCAATGCTATAAAAGCTGGCTGTTCACACAGCGCTGTATCTAAGCTTATTAATAGAAAGTTGAGTGGAAGGGAAAAGTGTGGTAGAAAAAGGTGCACAAGCAACCGGGATAACCGCAGCCTTGAATGGATTGTTAAGAAAAGTTTGGGGAAGATTCACAAGGATTGGACCGCTGCAGGAGTCATTGCTTCAAGAGCCACCACACACAGACGTATCCAGGACATGGGGTACAACTGTCGCATTTATTGCGTCTTACCTGGGCCAAGGAGAAAAAGAACTGGACTGGTGCTCAATGGTCCAAGGTGTTTTCAGATGAAAGTAAATTTTGCATTTCATTTGGAAATCAAGTTCCCAGAGTCTGGAGGAAGAGTGGAGAGACAGACTATCCAAGCTGCTGAGGTCTAGTGTGAAGTTTCCACAATCAGTGATGGTTTGGGGAGCCATGTCATCTGCTGGTGTAGATCCACTGTGTTTTTTTCAAGACCAAAGTCAGCACAACTGTCTACCAGGAAATTTTAGAGCACTTCATGCTTCTCTCTGCCAACAAGCTTTATGGAGATGGAAGTTTCATTCTCCAGCAGGACTTGGCACCTGTCCACACTGCCAAAAATACCAATACCTGGTTTATAAACAACAGTATCACTGTGCTTGATTGGCCAGCAAACTCGCCTGAACATAACCCCACAGAGGATCTATGGGATATTGTCAAGAGGAAGATGAGAAACAGCAGACACCCAACAATGCAGACGAGCTGAAGGCTGCTATCAAAGCAACCTGGGCTTCCATAACACCTCAGCAGTGCCACAGGCTGATCACCTCTATGCCATGCAGCATTGATGCAGTAACTGATGCAAATGGATCCCCGACCAAGAACTGAGTGCATTTACTGAACATATAATAACAATCTTTATTTTTATATAGCGCTAACATATTACGCAGCGCTTTACAGACATTATCATCACTATCCCCGATCGGGCATATAATCTAAATTCCCTATCAGTATGTCTTTGGAATGTGGGAGGAAACCAGAAGACCCAAAGGAAACCCACGCAAACACGGAGAGAACATACAAACACTTTGCAGATGTTGTCCTTGGTGGAAGGCTGCTGCAAGGCTGCTGTGCTAACCACTAAGCCATCGTGATGCCCAACATACATTTCAGTAGGCCAACATTTTGAATTTTAAGCTGGTGTTATAAAGTATTCTAATTTACTGAGATAATGACTTTTGGGTTTTCATTGGCTGTAAGCCATAATCATCAACATTAACAGAAATAAACACTTGAAATGGATCACTCCTTTTGTAACGACTCTATATAATATACGAGATTCACTTTTTGTATTGAAGAACTAAAATAAACTTTTTGATGATATTCTAATTTTGTGAGAAGCATCTGTAATTCTGCCATATAGTACTTCAATATCAGTGCTATGTGGAGAAGACATAAAGTCCTATACTAATGTCATAAAGTGTGAACCCAAGGCTACCATACCGTGAAAGCATAATAGTGGCCAGGTAATACTGCCATATATACCCAATCAATCTCTATGGGACTGACGGAAATAGCGCTGTCCACGGCAGTCCCATTGACCATGAAAGGAGCAGAGGTTGAGAATTTGCGTTTGCTCTATTCAAGACGGGGTTCTGCAGACCCCGATAAATAGCCCTGTTTTTGAGATTACTGGGGATACCAGTAGTTGGCCCCTTAGCAATGAGTAAGTTATTCTCTATCCTATGGATTAGGTATAACTTTTCTGTTTGAAAATCCCTTTAAGCAATAGCGTTACACAAAGCACACATACCATTGCCATATACTGCACATATAATACAGCCATAGCGTGCGAACATAATAATGCCATGCAGTGAACACATAACAAGGGCCAGATAATGCTACCTTATAATACTTAGGTATTATAAAGTGAATACATAATGCTGCTCATATAATACGGCCACAAAGGGAGAATATAGACAGTAAAGACTCTAAAACTGCTATACAGTGCTAACGTGAATACATCGCATTGCCAAAATATACCGACTTAATACAGCTGTAAAGGGTGAACATATAGTTAACTTATAAAATTAGATACATAACACTGCTATATAGTGCATACATACAAAAGGGCGATCTAGTGATCACCTAAAATTGCCACACATTCATAGAGCCATATTGTGTTAACGTAAGATTTCCATCGAGTAAACCTGCAACACTGGCCTTATATTCCTGCCAAATGGTGAACGCATGGAAGTGCCACACACAGCCCATATAATTCAGCCATGTAGTGTGAACATAAGAGTGCCATACAGTCAGTATATAACAGTGGCTAAATAAAATTGCTATACAGTGCAAAGGTAAACACACAACATTGCCAAAAACTGCCAAAATAATATCTATAAAGTGGACACATAAGTGCGACTAAATATATCTATAGTGTGTATATAAAAGAGATATATGGTGAAAACATAGAATTACCCCTAAAATGCCCATATAATAAAAACATAAAGTGTTAACATCAGAGTACCATGGCAGCCGGTAGTGTTCACTTCTGTGCAGCCAGTGCTCCGCCACAACCTTGAAGAGGGAAAGTATACACTGTGTGCGGAATTACTAGGCAAGTTGTATTTTAGAGAATTATTTTTATTATTGATCAACAACGTTCTCAATCAACCCAAAGACTGATAAATATCAAAGCTTAATATTTTTGGAAGTTGGAGTGGGTTGTTTTTAGATTTGGCTATCTTAGGAGGATATCTGTTTGTGCAGGTAACTATTACTGTGCAGAATTATTAGGCAACGTTATAAAAACCAAATATATTCCCACCTCACTTGTTTATTTTCACCAGGTAAACCAATATAACTGCACACAATTTAGAAATAAACATTTCTGACATGCAAAAACAAAACCCCAAAAAATTAGTGACCAATATAGCCACCTTTCTTTATGATGACACTCAGCAGCCTTCCATCCATAGATTCTGTCAGTTGCTTGATCTGTTTACGATCAACATTGCGTGCAGCAGCCACCACAGCCTCCCAGACACTGTTCCGAGAGGTGTACTGTTTTCCCTCCCTGTAGATCTCACATTTTATGAGGGACCACAGGTTCTCTATGGGGTTCAGATCAGGTGAACAAGGAGGCCATGTCATTATTTTTTCTTCTTTGAGACCTTTACTGGCCAGTCACGCTGTGGAGTAGTTGGAGACATGTGATGGAGCATTGTCCTGCATGAAAACTGACTTCTTCCTGTACCACTGCTTGAAGAAGTTGTCTTCCAGAAACTGGTAGTAGGTCTGGGAGTTGAGCTACACTCCATCCTCAACCCGAAAAGGTCCCACAAGTTCATCTTTGATAATACCAGCCCATACCAGTACCCCACCTCCACCTTGCTGGCATCTGAGTCGGAGTGGAGCTCTCTGCCCTTTACTGATCCAGTCTCTGGCCCATCCATCTGGCCCATCAAGAGTCACTCTCATTTCATCAGTCCATAAATCCTTTGAAAAGTCAGTCTTAAGATATTTCTTGGCCCAGTCTTGACGTTTTATCTTATGTTTCTTGTTCAAAGGTGGTTGTTTTTCAGCCTTCCTTACCTTGGCCATGTCCCTGAGTATCGTATTTGCCATGAAACGCTTGATTGTTCGGTGATCACACTTCAAAAGTTTGGCAATTTCAAGACTGCTGCATCCCTCTGCAAGACATCTCACAATTTTGGACTTTTCAGAGCCTGTCAAATCTCTCTTCTGACCCATTTTGACAAAGGAAAGGAAGTTGCCTAATAATTAAGCACACCTTATATAGGGTTTTGATGTCATTAGACAACACCCCTCCTCATTACAGAGATGCACATCACCTGATTTACTTAATTGGTAGTTGGCTCTCAAGCCTGAACAGCTTGGAGTAGGACAACATGTATAAAAAGAATCATGTGATCAAAATACAACTTGCCTAATAATTCTGCACACAGTGTAGGTTGGTTGTGTCACCCTGTGCATGCCAGAGAGCAAGAAAAATATTTGTCTTGAAAAAGCTATGTGTGCGTGTACTTCTGTATTACCCAGGGAAGAAAAAGTGCTGGCAGTAGGAACTGTGGTGTGGCTCTGTGAATTGGCTCAATTCATTATCAGCCTATAGGTGAGTGTGAGAAGCAGAGTCCTCCTTTACAGTCGCATACGAGTCACGTAAGCAGCGAGTAGGTGGTTAAAACACAATATTTCCATTCTATTTTTTTTAGCAGATAAAAAGGCAAATCTAGAACCTCCAAACAGAGAAAACAAGGAGCTTGGGCAATAAATGGTGATTTGGAAGCAGCATTATGAATGCAGCTCTGGATGTTAAACTGAATCAATATTTCAAAGGCCCCATGACAAAAAATTCACCAGAAATTAGAGAAAGTTATGTACTGTCTTCTGTTTGTTGAACACCACCCTGGACACCTACCACCTGAGAAAAGACAAAGAGGTCATTGTATGAAGCGCGGAAGAGAATTCACTCTTACTTTACTAAACAGGTCTTGGTCTGTGAGTGACAGCTCGTCCAGTGTGAATGAACGCTCCAAGGAAACGGCTCATCATCAAGCATAAATTAAGCTTGAATATGCATCGTTATGCTAATTAAATTAACATGGTGCTTCTCATGTGCCAGGGGCACAAACAAGAGGCTTCAAAACATGGAAAATGTTACTATGCTTTAAAAGGACTAAAAGAAAATGTTATTTTGGGCTCTGAAATTTCAGACCTGGTTCTTCAATTTTGATATCCCCGAAAAGTACTGAAAAGTAGATGTCACCCAAAGCTTATTCTAAATAGTAGCTTATTCTAAGGGGTGCACGCGTGTGGGGTCTTGCAGGCGTCTCCCTGCAGCAAAAGTATCACGGCACCTAAAGTATAGAGACGCTGCAGTAATTTCATCGGCCCGGAATTAACATCCATCTCCTTTCTTCACACAGGCACGATATCTGCTTGCTGTCATCTGCTGCTTATCATCCAGCAACATTCCCTATAATGGTACGATATCTGCTTGCTGTCATCTGCTGCTTATCATCCTGCAACATTTCCTTGAATATATAACAGTGCCTGCTGAATGTTTGCTAAATCCATTTGTTGCACTCTAGATGTCATCTGGTGCAAGGTGTTACAGCATATGGATGTAGCCAGGCCCAGCGCCTTTGATCATGTAACCTGCCCTGGTGTGCTGGCCAGCTGCTAATTTATCCCAAATCAGCTCCCACAATCTCTTTCACCTGATCCTCTACTCAGCCCTATAAATTTAGTTGCATTCTAAAGGGTACACGCGTGTGGGGTTTTGCACGCGTCTCCCTGCAGCAAAATTATCACGGCAGTTAAAGCATCGAGATGCTGCAGTTATTTCAATGGCGGTTAGTCATGGCAGGAGTTAGAACCCCACTCTATATAGCTGTCTCTTTTGGGTATGATTGCTGAGTAAGCAGTTCCTATTACTTGGATCTAGCTTTTCTATTAAACCATCTTACTCCTTCAGCATATTTACATACATCCTTACAGTGCTTGCTCCTTTAATTCTCACTCTCCTTTGCTATCCCCAAACCCCAGCACCCTCTAACCAAATAATCATCTCCCCTTCACTCTTACCTCCCCATCTAACCTCCTCTGCTGACCTGCGCATCAACCTCAAATCTGTCCTAATAAAACATAAAACAAACCAGCCACTCTCCTTCTCCCACCTGCTCTCCCTTTCTCTGCTTCTCCTCACTACTGGTGACATATCAATAAACCCTGGACCCCCACAGCTCAAACCTCCCATTACTACCCCCTCCTACCGCACCCTATCTAATATGAACTACCGCAATCTTTTCAACACAAAACCCGTGCCCCTGACGCCCACCCCCCTGCTCCCTTTCTCTGGAGCACTCTGGAATGCCCGCTCCATCTGCAATAAGCTTCATGTGATTCAAGACCTTTTTCTCTCTCACACAAGCTTGCCTTCCTCGGCCTCACAGAAACATGGCTAACACCCTCTGACACCGCCTCCCCTGCTGCACTGTGTTACGGCTGCCTCCATTTCACCCACACCCCTCGCCCCGGCAACAGACATGGTGGAGGAATGGGTCTTCTCCTTTCTTCTAACTGCACCTTTAACCCAATCCCACCTCTACCCTCCCTTATCCTCCCCTCTTTTGAAGTCCACTCTCTCCGCATCTACTCTCCCTCCAACCTCCAAGTGGCCGTCATATACCGACCTCTGGGCTCGGCCACTGCCTTTATTGACCAATTCTTTACCTGGCTTCTTCACTTTCTCTCTGCTGACATTCCCACCATCATCATGGGTGACTTCAACATCCCCACTGATACCCCTCAGTCAACAGCCTCCAAACTTCTGTCCCTTACTTCATCTTTTGGACTTACTCAATGGTCCTCCTCAGCCACCCACACAGACGGACATACATTAGACCTGGTCTTCACCCGTCCCTGCTCTCTAACTTCACAACCTCCCCTCTCCCTCTCTCCGACCACCATCTACTCACTTTCACATCCCTGTCCTCCTCACCGGTCACCCATGTTCAGCAACATGCGCACCCCCGCAGAAACCTTGCACACCTAGACACCCACACACTCTTTGACTCTATCCTACCACTGGCATCCATATCCTCACTCCACGACACAGACAGTGCCAATGCTTTCTGCAATGCCAATCTCGCATCACCTATTGATGCGGTCAACCCTCTCATTCATGGCAGAGTGCGACGTATCAGCAGACAACCCTCAACATCACTAAAAAGCTCCGGCAAGTGTCCAGAGTTGAAGAGCGTTGTTGGAAGAAAACACATTCGCACGACAAATTAACTGCATTCAAACAGTTAACACTCACTCTCAAATCTGCTCTCATCTCCGTTAAACAGGCCTACTTCACAACCCTCGTATCTTCCCTATCTTACAGCCCCAGTTATTCAAAACTTTTGTATGAAACCCCTTCTCATGTACAGCACCATGGAATCAATGGTGCTATATAAATAATAATAGTAGAATATTTCCACAAAATATTTTATAGAAAATCTTGTGGAATCACTGTGTACATACATTGCTTATCCTGTACTAATCCTAAGTTACATTCTGTATTAGGGTATATGCACATGTTGCGGATTCTCTGTGGATCCGCAGCATTTTTTGCAGTGCAGAAACGCTGCAGATCCGCAATTGATTTACAGCACAATGTAAATCAATGAGAAAAAAAAATGCTGTGCATACTTTGCGGAAAAATCCGCATTGGAAAACCGCTGCGGTTTTTAATGTGGATTTATTGCGGATTCTACTGCGGATTTCGCTGCGGTTTTCCATCTGCAGTTTTCTATTGGAGCAGATGTAAAACCGCTGCGGATTCCGCACAAAGAATTGACATGCTGCGGAAAATAATCCGCTTCGTTTCCGCGTGGCTTTTTCCGCAGCATGGGCACAGCGTTTTTTGTTTCCCATAGGTTTACATTGTACTGTAAACTCATGGGAAACTGCTGCGGATCCGCAGCAAAATCTGCATCGTGTGCACAAAGCCTTAGGCTAGGGTCACATTGCGTTAGCGCAATCCGCTAGCGCTAAACGGATTGCACTAACGCAATGTTTTTAACGGGGCCGCGTCCCGGGGTCGCGGTAACGTCTCCGCTCGCGCAGATCCCCGATCTGCGAGAGCGGGGAACGGACCGCGGGCGCGCCTCGGACGCTGCAAGCAGCGTCCGCGGCGCGCCAGGAAACACAGGCGCGTCGCTAGCGCGTGCCAAACGTGGCACGCGCTAGTGCTGCGCGTTCCCATTGCCGTGAATGGGCGCGCTAACGGACGCGTTGCACGGCGTTAATTTCGCCGTGCAACGCTGTCCATTAGTGCGTTCCCATTAACGCAATGGGAACCTAGCCTTATACTCCAGCGCTGCACTCGCTATCCTGCTGGTGCAGTCACTGTGTACATACATTACATTACTTATCCTGTACTGATCCTTAGTTACATCCTGTATTATACCCCAGAGCTGCACTCACTATTCAGCTGGTACAGTCACTGTGTACATACATTACATTGCTTATCCTGTACTGATCCTGAGTTACATCCTGTATTGTACTCCAGAGCTGCACTCACTATTCTGCTGGTGCAGTCACTGTGTACATACATTACATTACTTATCCTGTACTGATCCTTAGTTACATCCTGTATTATACCCCAGAGCTGCACTCACTATTCAGCTGGTACAGTCACTGTGTACATACATTACATTACTTATCCTGTACTGATCCTTAGTTACATCCTGTATTATACCCCAGAGCTGCACTCACTATTCAGCTGGTGCAGTCACTGTGTACATACATTACTTATCCTGTGCTGATCCTGAGTTACATCCTGTATTATACTCCAGAGCTGCACTCACTATTCAGCTGGTTCAGTCACTGTGTACATACATTACTTATCCTGTGCTGATCCTGAGTTACATCCTGTATTATACTCCAGAGCTGCGCTCACTATTCTGCTGGTGCAGTCACTGTGTACATACATTACATTACTTATCCTGTGCTGATCCTGAGTTGCAGCCTGTATTACACTCCAGAGCTGCACTCACTATTCTGCTGGTGCAGTCACTGTGTACATACATTACATTACTGATCCTGTACTGATTCTAAGTTACATCCTGTGTTATACTCCAGAGCTGCACTCACTAGAAAGCCCTTACCTGTAATGACATGAGTAATATATAAACATCCAGAAGTTGCCCATCAAAGATGTATGATAATAAACATTGAATTTCCTTTTTTGCTGAATTTCTTGGCTTAGATCCCACAAGGGCTGGAGACATGATTCATGCTCTTTTCCCTTTTTCCTGCTTTACGAGGGAAAATACTGGTATGAGAGATGTGTTTTGAGCACATAATGCAGGAAGCAGCTCCGCTATGTTCAGCCATGTAATGTTAGAGCTGAGAATTTGCACATCACGGGCCGAAAGCACCGCAGTGCGCTGGGAAAGTAGCTGCACAAGGGGTTAAGGAGTCTGACTCCTTATGTGACAGATAAATCATGGGACCATTATCAGCCAACCAGACCAAGAGAGTAACTTAATTTGCATTTGACACACTTTGAATCTTACAGTAGCAGTGGCTGATGTGATGTAGAGAAGCCATGTGACCCAAGTGGAGACAGGTCCCTTTAAATTTACCATTTATGTATCATATACACTAAACAGCTTCATGTCCTATTACTGAACACAGACTGATAGCGGCCTAATATATGATCAGCACTCTCCTGTACTGAAATACTATGTGCTGCTGGGGGATAAGTAGTCATACTACTACTACTCCATGGGCGTCATTATCCTGTACCCCAAGTGTCAGTGCCATTATCCTGTACCCCAAGTGTCAGCGTCATTATCCTGTACCCCAAGTGTCAGCGTCATTATCCTGTACCCCAAGTGTCAGCGTCATTATCCTGTACCCCAAGTGTCAGCGTCATTATCCTGCACCCCAAGTGTCAGTGTCATTATCCTGTACCCCAAGTGTCAGTGTCATTATCCTGCACCCCAAGTGTCGGCGTCATTATCCTGTACCCCAAGTGTCGGCGCCATTATCCTGTACCCCAAGTGTCGGCGTCATTATCCTGTACCCCAAGTGTCAGTGCCATTATCCTGTACCCCAAGTGTCGGCGCCATTATCCTGTACCCCAAGTGTCTGCGTCATTATCCTGTACCCCAAGTGTCGGCGTCATTATCCTGTACCCCAAGTGTCGGCGTCATTATCCTGTACCCCAAGTGTCAGCATCATTATCCTGTACCCCAAGTGTCGGCGTCATTATCCTGTATCCCAAGTGTCGGCGTCATTATCCTGTACCCCAAGTGTCAGCGTCATTATCCTGTACCCCAAGTGTCAGCGTCATTATCCTGTACCCCAAGTGTCAAAGTCATTATCCTGTACCCCAAGTGTCAATGTCATTATCCTGCACCCCAAGTGTCAGTGTCATTATCCTGTACCCCAAGTGTCAATGTCATTATCCTGTACCCCAAGTGTCAATGTCATTATCCTGCACTCCAAGTGTCAGTGTCATTATCCTGTACCCCAAGTGTCAATGTCATTATCCTGTACCCCAAGTGTCAATGTCATTATCCTGCACTCCAAGTGTCAGTGTCATTATCCTGCACCCCAAGTGTCAAAGTCATTATCCTGTACCCCAAGTGTCGGCGTCATTATCCTGCACCCCAAGTGTCAGTGTCATTATCCTGTACCCCAAGTGTCAATGTCATTATCCTGAACCCCAAGTGTCAGCGTCATTATCCTGTACCCCAAGTGTCAGCGTCATTATCCTGTACCCCAAGTGTCAGCGCCATTATCCTGAACCCCAAGTGTCCACCGGTCCTCCATGCTGTGCGCTTATAAAACTAACCCATTCCATGAGAGCAATGAGTAATCCTCTGCAGTGTCAGTCACCTCTGATTACCGTACATATATCCATGTTTTATTTGTAAGGAATCACTTTCTGAGGGTAATTACTTCCAGGAGGAGCTGTACTCACATCCACAGGATGGAAATGTTACAGGACTAATTACATACTTCTAACCTTTCTCCTGCTAAAAAAAATGTGGCACAGATTTACTCTCGTACTCCCCGGGCTCCACTAGTGAATGCATCGCACAAATAATATTGCAAAATCTCCATGCGACTCGATCTTACTGCAGAAAACAAACATTCCTAAACACTATACATCCCAGCCCCGGCCCAAATACAATAACGCCAGGGTAGTAATGTAAAACAGCAAGAGACCTAACAAGCTGCTGCATCTCTCAAGGGAATGGGATGAGCTGCAGTACCAGGCACTGCCACATGTATGAAGGAGGCACTGTGCTATAGTAAATAAGGAAGGACAAGAGCCAAATCTCCATCACTGTGCCAATTCTCGGAGGTCCTAGAGGTTGGATTCCCATCATTTATACATTGGTGATCTTCTCTAAAATGAAACCCTTGGAAGGAACCTAGACTGGTTCTTAAAGTGCCACTGCTACCTTTACTTTCTAAAAAGGCCTCCATATAGTAACATGGTAACATAGTAACATAGTTAGTAAGGCCGAAAAAAGACATTTGTCCATCCAGTTCAGTCTATTTTCCATCATAATAAATCCCCAGATGTACGTCCTTCTACAGAACCTAATAATTGTATGATACAATATTGTTCTGCTCCAGGAAGACATCCAGGCCTCTCTTGAACCCCTAGACTGAGTTCGCCATCACCACCTCCTCAGGCAAGCAATTCCAGATTCTCACTGCCCTAACAGTAAAGAATCCTCTTCTATGTTGGTGGAAAAACCTTCTCTCCTCCAGACGCAAAGAATGCCCCCTTGTGCCCGTCACCTTCCTTGGTATAAACAAATCCTCAGCGAGATATTTGTATTGTCCCCTTATATATTTATACATGGTTATTAGATCGCCCCTCAGTTGTCTTTTTTCTAGACTAAATAATCCTAATTTCGCTAATCTATCTGGGTATTGTAGTTCTCCCATCCCCTTTATTAATTTTGTTGCCCTCTTTTGTACTCTCTCTAGTTCCATTATATCCTTCCTGAGCACCGGTGCCCAAAACTGGACACAGTACTCCATGTGCGGTCTAACTAGGGATTTGTACAGAGGCAGTATAATGCTCTCATCATATGCAATAATAAAAGCAGGAATACCTTAAAAAATCCTTTTTAATCTGTATATGCAGCGTATGGAAGTGATCTTTCAAGAGTCAAAGAGGAGGAGTCATCTGGGAGAAAAGTTGTGGATGGGTAAGTCCAAAATCTGTCCAAACTAGCATGATGGATGGCATGCACCATTGTCCTTTAATTCCAGCACACGAGCAATAATGTATGTGTAGTTTCGACAGCTTCATCAGGGCCTAGAAGTCAGTGGTGCACATCAGCCAATGGGCGGGGTTCTTGGTGTGGTCATCCTTGACTCTTCTCCCAAGTGGCTCCACCTCCTGGACTCAGAAATGGTAAATTACACCGGACACATGGTGTCTTTCATGAATCCCACTCCTGTGATTACATATAAAGAAATCCACTAAAAAGGGAAGGAGATCAAATATGTAGGAGGTGTGGGAGGGTAACTCCATATTTTAGGTGCACAGATACATACGTAACCTTTCATGGCAGTTTGTAAAAATAATGACGTTTCGAGAAAACCATGCCCAAAACTGGGCATCATAAAAGAGTGTCCCTGGGCGTTTGTGGGGGACGCACTTACATGTTTCAAATTATGCATTATAAACTTATGTTTTACAGATGTTCAGCTGACATTGTTGGTCATGTCATGACGGACTTCCAGCACTGCACCAATGTGAGTAGCTTTTATATAACAGATACATCTAAAAATGACTGTGGTTACTGCTCCATATAAGCCAGCACCATTATCCTGTACCCCAAGTGTCAGCGTCATTATCCTGTACCCCAAGTGTCAGCGTCATTATCCTGTACCCCAAGTGTCAGCGTCATTATCCTGCACCCCAAGTGTCAGCGTCATTATCCTGTACCCCAAGTGTCAGCGTCATTATCCTGTACCCCAAGGGTCAGCGTCGTTATCCTGTACCCCAAGTGTCAGCGTCGTTGTCCAGTACCCCAAGTGTCAGCGTTATCCTGTACCCCAAGTGTCAGCGTCATTATCCTATACCCCAAGTGTCAGCGTCATTATCCTGTACCCCAAGTGTCAGCGTCATTATCCTGTACCCCAAGTGTCAGCGTCATTATCCTGTACCCCAAGTGTCAGCGTCATTGTCCAGTACCCCAAGTGTCAGTGTCATTGTCCTGTACCCCAAGTGTCAGCGTCATTATCCTGCACCCCAAGTGTCAGCGTCATTATCCTGTACCCCAAGTGTCAGTGTCATTATCCTGTACCCCAAGTGTCAGTGTCATTATCCTGTACCCCAAGTGTCAGCGTCATTATCCTGTACCCCAAGTGTCAGCGTCATTATCCTGTACCCCAAGTGTCAGCGTCATTATCCTGTACCCCAAGTGTCAGCGTCATTATCCTGTACCCCAAGTGTCAGCGTCATTATCCTGCACCCCAAGGGTCAGCGTCGTTATCCTGTACCCCAAGTGTCAGTGTCGTTATCCTGTACCCCAAGTGTCAGCGTCATTGTCCAGTACCCCAAGTGTCAGCGTCATTATCCTGTACCCCAAGTGTCAGCGTCATTATCCTGTACCCCAAGTGTCAGTGTCATTATCCTGTACCCCAAGTGTCAGCGTCAATATCCTGCACCCCAAGTGTCAGCGCCATTATCCTGCACCCCAAGTGTCAGCGCCATTATCCTGCACCCCAAGTGTCAGCGCCATTATCCTGCACCCCAAGTGTCAGCGTCATTATCCTGCACCCCAAGTGTCAGCGTCATTATCCTGTACCCCAAGTGTCAGTGTCATTATCCCGTATCCCAAGTGTCAGTGTCATTATCCTGTACCCCAAGTGTCAGCGCCATTATCCTGCACCCCAAGTGTCAGCGTCATTATCCTGCACCCCAAGTGTCAGCGTCATTATCCTGTACCCCAAGTGTCAGTGTCATTATCCCGTATCCCAAGTGTCAGTGTCATTATCCTGTACCCCAAGTGTCAGCGCCATTATCCTGCACATAATATAATGGGCAACGGCCATATTGGATTGACCTGTCAGGCTTTCCTATAGGTATATAGGTATATATTACAGCTGCAGGTAGTGGAGGCAGCCATATTGCTCCGGGTGGTATCCGGGCCTGGTGAGTTTGGTGAGGACTCAGTCACATGGTGATGGCTGCCCTACGGTTACTGTCCCAGCACACAGAGAACATCAGGAGCAGAGACATGATAGCTGGAGGTCACCATAACCGGTCATTACATAACCAGAAGATGCAGGATACATTCAGTACAGGTCCGCTCACTCGCCATCATTACACACCCTTTCCTTACCAGTGACCCACAAACATCAGTGTGGCATAGTATAATGAACAATGGCATATTATGGTAACCCAACCCATCAGGTGCAGCGCTCCCTGCAGGACACGCCATGTAATGAGCACAGACAGCAGCAGGTTCACTGCCTGATAAAGATCCAGAGGGAGGAAAGATGGGAGAGACCAAGAATATGTGACCTGCAGGAGGGGGCAACATAACATATACCGCCATACACAATGCACAGTATAACACAGGCCGCCAAGCCTACAGGAAAGTCTCCAAAATCTGCAGTACAACCACCAGCTATATACACAGTGACTGCAAACACTGTATACAGGGAGGGTCTGTGTAGCCACACATGATAGGAAGGCATGACAGATAGACAGACATAGATACATATGGGATAGATAGAATAGATAGAATAGATAGACAGACAGACAGACAGACAGACAGACAGATAGAATAGATAGATAGATAGATAGATAGATAGATAGATAGATAGATAATAGATAGATAGATAGATAGATAGATAGATAGATAGATAATAGATAGATAGATAGATATGAGATAGATATGGGATAGACAGATAGATAGATAGATAGATAGATAGATAGATAGATAGATAGATAGATAGATAGATAGATAGATAGATAGATAGAGGCAGATAATAAATAGATCATAGATAGAATATAGATAACAGATAGATACCGTAGATAGATGAAATACAGATAATACAGCAGGCTTGCACACATGCAGAGATGATCATGTCTGTATGATGGGATGTAACCTATAGGGCTGCAGGATGATGGGTCCTCCCAGTCAGCAGTGCAGGGGTTAAGTGGCAGAGAAGCTGCCCAGCCACCATCAGCAGTGAGTGGATGGGTGGATGGATGGGTGGGTGTCACATCCATACGGTCAGCCTGTGAGCTGGGGGTCTTACCTGCCCACTGTCTGGTTGGCCAGCTGCCTCATCCGGTTGAATTGCTTCTTCATCCTCGCAGTACAGATATACAGATAAATATTACACACAGATTGGTTGCCGTTTTCCGTATAGTGGATGCAGAAAATAAATAAATAAATAGACCCTCCCCCCAGTGTCAGCAGCACATTACATGCCCCCTGTTATAGGGGGGCTGCAGCACACAGCATCCTCCAGAGCACAGGGGATGCCAGGGGGCACAGTGCATCCATGGGTGGTGCTGTAGGTGTCCAGGAGCGAGGGGTGCAGCCCTGTAGCCTCTTTATTGCATGCTCCAAGCAGTGCCAGGTCCTCCCCCTCTCTGCGCTCATCAGCTCTGCTCTCACTGTCTCAGCAGCAGCTATGGCACTGCAGCCCGGACAGCAGGAGAAGAGAGCGCATGCGCGGGGGAGGGGGCTGCAGGGCAGGCCGGGAATTGTAGTCCTTACTACGTTCAATGCAAGGTGGCAATTAAGTTGCAAATGATGTGAGGGAGGGAAGCAGGGGAAATGTATATGTCACATTCATGCTTCTTCCATCTGCCTGTATCACTCTCATATTTGTCTGTCTACAAAAAGGTGCTGGTGTATTGTTTTGTTTCTGTGCAAAAGTTTTAGGCAGGTGTGCAAAATGCTGCAAGGTAAGAAGCTTTCAGAAATAGGATTAATAGATTAATTTTCTCAATAACAAAAGCTAAAGTTAATGAACAAAAGTGAAATGTAAATCCCATCAGTATGTGGTGACCGCTCTTTGCCTTCATCTCTTCTTCTCGGTACTTGTCACTTGTACACAGGTTATGAAGGAGCTCGGCAGGAGGTTGTTCCAAACATCTTGTAGGACTGACCCCAGATCTTCTGTGGATGTCACTTGTACAAATCCTTCTGTCTCTTCATGTGATCCCAGACAGACTGGATGATGTGAGATAGGGGCTCTGTGGGGCCGGATCATCACTTCCAGGACTCCTCACTCTTATTGACATTGGCCAGATGTTTGGGGTCGTTGTTCTGCTGCAGAATAAATGTGGAGCCAATAAGTCGCCTCCCTGATGGTATTACATGATGGATAAGTATCTGCCTTTACTTCTCAGCATTGAGGACACCATTAATCCTGACCAAATCTACAACTCCATTTGCTAAACTACAGCCCTACATTCTTAGGACCCTCTATTGTGTATCACTGTTCCTGCAGACCCTCATTATTGTGCCGCTCTCCAACCCTGCGGCAACAAACTACACCAAATACTTCACATTGTTGTGACCCATCAGTCCAGAGCTTCTGCTGCTGTTATAGTTTCTATATTTTCATACATAGATGAGTCACTTCCCCTTGTTTCCATGAAGAAGTTATGATTTACGGCCACAATTCTTCCACGAATACCACTTCTGGCCGACCTCTCCAGACAGTAGATGGATGTAGCTGGTTCTCACTGGTTGCTGCCTGGTCTGAGCTGGTGGCACTGCTGGACATCTTCCGAATTCATAAGGAAGTAATAATGATGTGTCCTTCATCTGCTGCACCATTGCTGAGAAATGCAGGCAGATACTTATTCATCATGTAATACCATCAGGCTACAAATTTATTCAGCAGCAGAACAATGACCCCAAACATCCAGCCAATGTCATTAATAGGAGTCCTGGAAGTAATGATCCGACCCCACAGAGCCCCGATCTCACATCATCCAGTCTGTGTGGGATCACATGAAGAGATAGAAGGATCTGCACAAGTGACATCCACAGAAGATCTGGGGTCAGTTCTCCCAGATGTTTGGAACAACCTCCTTCTGACCTCCATCATAACCTGTATACAGGTGACAAGTACATAGAAGACATGATAAAGGCAAAGGGCGGTCACCACATACTGTTGGGATTTAGATTTCACTTTTGTGCAGTCAATTATCATTTTTTTAGATGATAAAAAATAATCTATTAACTCTCAGCCTCATCCTCCACGGTCTTCTATCTATCTCGTATATATTTATCTATCCATTTATCTATTTATGTTGCCTCTTGTAGTACAAGTAGTAGTCATGCTCATAGTTTGCAATCACCTATGTTGTTTCCCTGGTAAACGCCAAATGTGAACATGGCCTTTGTGACACACAAGTCCTCCATCTTATAGTCAGTACTAGTCAGCAGTAAGACGTTCTCCACCAGAGTCCTTTTATTCTTAAGAATAAATTATTTATCCTTTCCTCTTTCAGGTATCATCTATTATTGAAGGAACACTCAGCTCAGCACATGGGGTTAATTTTCACTGAAAGATGCAGAATATCTGTCAACTCCAAAAATGACTGGGTTGGCATCAAGTGGTCATAATGGAACAAGAATAAACCACGTCCTGGATGCTTCATCAACAACAACATGAAGGTTATTATACTTTTAGATTTGCTTCTGAGGAGGTGCATCTAAACCTAACCAGTGTGATACTCTACACGCACGCACGCACGCACGCACGCACAAATACACTGGCATTTTTTGTGCTTTGCTACCTCACAACCTGGAATTTCACTGTTATTTTGAGCGATTGCATCAGTTCATGTAAAGAATATACCTACAACTGTGAACATTTGGTTTTCTTCTTATTGTGAAGCAAAGAACGAATAAGACAAAATAACTGAAAACTTCAGTGTGCATAAGAGTCACCCTCTAAAGTCAGTACTTTGTGGAACCTTCTTTTTTGGCAATCACAGCTGTAAGTTGCTTTGGATAAGTTTCTACAAGCTTTTCACATCTTGCCACTGGGATTTATGCCCAATCCTCAAGGCAAAACTGCTCCTGCTCCTTCAAGTTAGATGGTTTCCTCTGGTGAACAGAAATCAAGTCTGACCATAGATTCTGAATTGGATGAAGGTCTGGGCTTTGACTAGGCCACTTCAAAACACATACACGTGTTTCCCCTTAAACCATTCGAGTGTTGCTTTAGCAATATGCTTTGGGTCATTGTCTTGTTGGAAGGTGAACCTCTGTCCCAGTATGAAATCAATGACATATTGAAACAGGTTTTGCTCAAGAATATCCCTGTGTTTCACGCCATCCATCTTCCCCTCAACTCGGACCATTTTCCCTGTCTCTGCTGTCGTAAAACACCCCCACAGCATGATGCTGCCACCACAATGTTTCATTGCGGGGATGGTTTTTTTGGGGTGATGAGCTGTGTTGGATTATTGCTAGCGTTTACCTTGGTGGCTAAAAAGTTCAATTTTGGTCTCATCTGACCACAGCACCTTCCTCCATACATTTGGTGAGTCTCCCACATGTCTTTTGGCAAACTCAAAATGAGCCTCACAATTCTTGTGTGCAAGTAAAGGCTTTTTCTCTGCCCACTCTTCTATAAAGACCACCTCTATGGAGTGTACAGCTTATTACAGTCTCTGCTTGGGAACTCTGCAGCACCTTCAGGGTTACTTTTGGTGTCTGTGCTGCATCTCTGATTAATGCCCTCCTTGCTCAGGCTGAGAGTTTTGGTGGGCGCCCTCTCATGGCAGATTTGTTGTAGTACCATATTCTTTCCATTTGATGATAATGGATTTGATGGTGCTCTGGGGATCATCAGATATTGGGTTATTTTTTATGACTTGTACTTCTCAACAACTTTGTCTGTGACTTGTTTGGAGAGCTTCTTGGTCTTCATGGTGTTGTTTTGTTAGTGGTGCCTCTTGCGTAATGGTTTTGCAGTCTCTGTCTGTGGCCTTTCAGAAAAGGTGTGTATATACTGACAGGCCATGTGACACTGAGATAGCACACAGGTGGACTTCCTGTCATGAAACATGTGACCTTTGGAGGTAATTGCTTGCATTAGAAATTTTTAGGGGCTTCACAGCAAAAGGGGTGAATACTTATGCACATGCCAAATGTTATCTATTTTATTCCATAAATTTAATTTTTGCCTATATTTTTCTCACTTCACGTCACCAACTTAGACTATTTAGTGCTGATGCATCACACACAAATCAGATTACAAAAATATTTAATTCATCTGGCTTCGGAACCAGTACAATCGATCTAGCCCACTCACTCCTGAACTCCCCAATAACTCTTAGGTGAAGGAAAAAAAAAAGGTTGTCTCCAGCGCAGACATTTTTATAAATAAAACTTCACTTTTATTTAAAACATGCTTAAAAACATGGTCTCAGGCGTATACATCTTGTGGGGTCCCTGGTAATCTACCGACGCGTTTCAACCTATGAGGTCTTACTCATGGTGTACCATGTTTTTAAGAATGTTCTAAATAAAAGTGAAGTTATATTTATAAAAATGTCTGCACTGGAGACAACCTTTTTTTTCTGCTTTCAATTTGATTACGCCTTTGACCAGGGTGGCTCCGTGCGTGGATGGACTTTAGAAACTAATGAAGACTGGTGAGCTGACTATATCCATCTCCCCCTTACCTCACTTACTGAATAACTCCTAGCTGGAGCATTTGTTTAATCTCAGCCGCGATGGCTTGCCTTCAGGACTCTGACACATGGTATGGTTTCATTCGTACTCTTACCTGAGGCTCAGTGACAATGTCATGTTGGAGTACAGAAGGAAGGCCAAGCAGTTCTGAGAATACGTCAATATATTGCTGCACTAGTTTCAGAGCTTCCAGTTGCTGCTGTTTAGTGAGAGTGCAGCGCCCCAGAGTCCTGGTCATTGCAGTAATGTTATTCTTCCACCAGGGGGAGTGATGTTACGTCTGAAGGCAATGAAGGAGATCTTCTGTCCAGGTATCACAACCACAACACACACCACACTCCAGGCCTCCAGGGGGAGCCATGCTTCTATCTATTAGGGCACTCCTCACAATTATTTAAAACTGGTAGTCTGGGCAGAAAGTGAGAAGGAGGAGAGGAGAGCAGATGGAAGGTCTGCGGGAGAACGAGGGTTCACGGAGCTGCGCCTGCCCCACGTGCGACAGCATCCAAAGCAAGAGACATTGAAAGGAATTGTGTTGCAGTGAGTGAGAAACAAAGTCATAGCAAAAGGAGAGGAACATCAGGGGGAGACCAGCTAGAAGCAGGCTGCCTCCTTCTGAAGCGCAGTACCGGAAGCCAGAACACCGAGGGAGTAAGGATCTCTATGCTTTACTTCAGAGACTTTCAGGACAGTTGATTCCATGTTGGCTGCCCGACCATATACCCAGGAGGCACGGTGGCAACTTGTGGGGGCCGGGGCGTCTCTAGAGTCCCTATAAAAAGCCTCAGGTCATCAGTCATACGGGTTTGTCCTATCCATCAGGGGGACAGAGAGGAAGAGACTTAACACCTACGATAGTTGTGATGACCTTACCGAGTTGCTCAGCAGGGAGGGACTACAACACTCAGGCGCTAGAGGAAGGCTATTGAATTCCACCTGGATAAGGGGACTCTGGATTTGCCTTCAGACCGGCCGGACTGTGGATGCTGAAGCCTTCAGTAAAGGTAAAGAGACTGCAACCTTGTGTCCTCGTTATTCACTGGGCCTTACATCATCCACCATCTACACTCTGGGAAGCCCTGGGGACATATTTCACCTGTGGGAAGTTATACCATCTAGCTGTCATAACATCACCCCAGCGCACCCCTAAGCAGCGTCGGTCACCCTGACCGAATACCACAGGTGGCGTCATGAACACTATCCCTTTAAAGACCTTTCCCCCAATTTATCAAGGGACGTTCCTCTAGGGCCACGGACTGGGTCAGCCACCGTGACATCCCACTGAGAACCAAAGGACCCGGTACTGAGTATCCCATAGCCCTACTGGGGGCGATCTAAGAGCGTTGCTTATCCTTACTTCTCCCCTGACCTCCTCCTAGGCCGGTGTCGGAGGGTCCCCAGACAATACGACCATAGTGGCATCCATAATAAACATTACCAGTCTTCAACGCCTTTTGTAGATTTACATGTTATAATTGTTTGGATTTCCTCTTCCCGGGCTGATATGCCCTGTAATTCACTTCCTCAACCTTTTCTAGGACTTCATATGGCCCTTGCCACTTGGCCATGAGCTTAGAGTCTGCTGTGGGCACTAAAACTAACACCTGATCACCTTGTTTAAGGACCTAACTATTGCCTTTCCATTATACACTCGGCTCTGTACTGCCTGGGCATCCAGAAAGTGATCCTTTACTATAGACATTACCGCTGTGATCCGGTCCTGCATGCTCGTCATGCACTCTATTATGCTTTTATGAGGAGCAGGCCCCTGTTCTTCCATCTCTTTGGCTATGTCCAACAGGCCCCTGGGATGTCTACCGTTCAAGCGGAGAGAACCCCATTGAGGACTGCAGTACCTCTCGGAGAGCAAACATTAAATAACACAGTTACATATCCCAATCCTTCCCATCTTTGGAGACCACTTTCTTTAGCATATATTTAAGGGTCTTATTAAATCTTTCTACTAGACCATCGGTCTGTGGATGTTATACTGATGTGTGCAATTGTTTAATCTGGAGCGGCTTGCACAGTTCGTTTGTCACCTTGGACATACAAGGAGTCCCGTGAACGGTAAGGATCTCTTTAGGAAGTCCAAGGCGACAGAACTTGTGGTGAAGTGGAATTGCCTACAGGTAACGAGTAGCATAGTCTACTATCACTAGTATGTGTTGGTGGCCACGGGCTGACTTTACTATGGGCCCTACCAGATCAATAGCAATCCGCTCAAAAGGTACCTCTATAATAGGCAGAGGAACCGGTGGACTAGGAAACTTGTGAAGGGTGTGGTCAGCTGACACTCTGAGCATGACTCACAAAACTTCTAAACCTCATACCAAAAGAACCATTGAAGAATATGCTACTGCATCTTTTTAACTCCTAGGTGACCACACAGCATTTGTTTTTGGGCCATCTTCAACACTTTTTGCTGGTATGATTGGGGCACTATGAGCTGTTATACTACTTTGTTCCGAGTTTTATCAACCCGATATAGCAACTCCTCCTGGTTGACCACCATAAGCGAAAAAAACGCTCCTGACCCCGGTTGCTGAGCCATCCCATTTACCTCTATCACCCTTTCCTGGGCTCGGGTTAGGGTAAGATCCTGTAGCTGAGCTGTCCCAAACATTCCTGGGGAGACTTCCAGCTCCAGGATTGATGTGGTCTCCTTGGCCTGTCCTTCCAACACCTCTAGGGGAAACCTATCGGGTTTACACTCTTTCCCTATAAGAGTGACCACTACAGCCGGTATTCCTGACTCGGGATATTTGGGATCTGCGCACCCAGACAGATCTTTACTCTGGGAGGGTTATTTTTACTCTTCCACAGGGACCAGAACAGGGGCAACGCTCTTCTCAAAAGAGTCCCATAAGGAAGGCTCTTCACTTCTACCACATGTTTAACCTCCCCTCACAGAGTGGAAAAGGTAACATCTGCTGTCAGATACTCGCTGAGTTCTCCATGAATACAAATGACCCCAACTTTTCCCCCAGTTGGTTCTAACCCAGATATCAAAAACCCATGGACAAGAGTCACTAGGCTCCTTGAGTCCAAGAGAGCCTCTGCCCGATGTCTGCTGACGAGCACTTGGCACAGATGAAGTTCACACGCTGGGTCGATAGCATCCGCAGTGTAGACGGTCTGGGCATACATTATACCAAGTAAACCCACGGACCATGGGTTCAGCAGTCAGAAAGCAGTTGGCAGCCACATGTCTTGACTAGTGTTGAGCATTCCGATACTGCAAATATCGGGTATCGGCCGATATTCGCTGGATCTGATTTCCGATACTGAGTTCCGATACTTTTAAGATATCGGATACCGGAATCGGAAGTTCCTATAGTGCAATGATGCACTATAATGGAGTGTGGGCGGTGCGTGGGCGGAGACTGCGTGTCTGTGTGTGCGGGCGGGGTCTGTGTGTGACCGTGGGGGGGGTCTGTGCGGGCTGCTGGGGGTCTGTACGGGCCTGCCGGGGGTATGCGCGGCCTGCCCGAGGTCTGTGCGAGCCTGCCGGGGGTCTGTGCAGCCTGCCCGGGGTCTGTACGGGCCTCTCGGGGGTCTGTGCGGCCTGCCGGGGGTCTGTATGGGCCTCTCGGGGGTCTGTGCGGCCTGCCGGGGGTCTGTGCAGCCTGCCAGGGGTCTGTGCGGCCTGCCGGGGGTCTTTGTGTTTGTGCAGGCATCGTCCGATGGGACTACAAGTTCCATCGGGCTATGCCTGTGCAGCGCCCCAGAGACCTGGTCGTTGCAGTAGTATCGCTCTGCCACTAAGGGGAGTGATGGTACGTCTGATGGCACTAAAGGAGTTCATCTGACCAGGTATCACCAGCACACATTACACTTCACACTCCAGCCACTAGGGGGAGCAAAAGGTATTATTTATTAGGCCACTCCTCACACTGGTAAAACTAGGGGTTGGATAGGAAGTTAGGCAGAAGCTGACTGGGTTTTGTTCAGGCAACATCCCGTGGCAGGGGGTGTTGCGGGGGGAAGATTCAGGGGGGTCCCTGTCAGGCGTGGGAACCTGGCAGGTACCTAGCGACAAGAACAGAACGTTACGGAGCCGCGCCTGTGCTATCTGCGGCGGCATCCAAAGAAAGGACACGAAGTGAAGGATATTGTGGACAGTGAGAAACGAGATCAAAGCCAGTAGGAGTCGTGCCTGGAGAATGGCAACATCCTACTGAGGCGCGTAGCCGGTGCCCGGAACACCGAGGAAGTAACTGACTTTATGCCTTACTTCAAATACCGCAGGACAGTTAATTATAGGTTGGCTGTCTACCTTACATCACCTAAGCAGACATAGGGGGCAACGCGTGGAGAGGGGCGTCTCTAGGGTCCCAGAAGGGCTCCGCGCCTTCCCGTCAAACGGGTGCGTCCTAGCCATAACAAACCTGGGGGACGGAGAATAGAAAGAACGAGAAAGAACTAGAAAGAAACGAGAAAGAACGAGAACAGAAGTTGTGAGGACTATCCCGAATGCTCAGCAGGAAAGCACTACAACACACAGGCGCTAGTAGTAGGCCACGATTTCCACCTGCAAAGGGAACTCTGGATGTGCCATCGGACCGGCCGGTCTCAGACAGCCCTGTTAACTGTGCTCTGGATTGAGGATCCTGAAGTCACCAGTAAAGAGGTAAAGAGACTGCAACCCTGTGTCCTCGTTATTGTCTGCACCTCACACCATGACCATCCACCTTACTGGGAAGCCCTGGGGACATACTTCACCTGTGGGAAGGTTTACCATCTAGCTGCCATCACATCACCCCAGTGGGCCCCAAGCAGCATCGGTCACCCTGACTGAATACCACAGGTGGTGTCACGATACCTTGACAGACTTGTATCACCTTTTATTGGACACCCCTTGGCAGGGTCACGGACCGGGTCCAGCCACCGTGACAACCCCAGAACTGAGCCAGAGAGGACCGGTACCGAGTAACCCGCGGTCCTGCGTCTGGGGGCGCTCCAACTTGGCGTCACGAACAGGATCCTACTTAAGCCTGAAGAATTGGGTCATGTGTGCCTTGGAACTGTGATTGAAACGTGTTTGAACTGTGATTTATTGCAAAGACTGTATATTGCTATCTGCTGCAAGATTCCCGCCAAAACTGCCACCATTGTAGAACCACGAGGAGCGCAAGAGAAGAAGAAGGGCGTGGAGTCGGCGTACACAAGCTGAAGAGCGTGAAAGATAATGGCCGCCCAGTCTAAATATTTCTGTACCTTGAGGACGTGTCCGTCAGCGGCCGAGATCCGCCTCCTGATTCTCAATGGAGGGCAGAGACAAAGAAAACTGAACCGCCCATGAAGGAGAGAGCGGGAAGGAAACCAGGAAGTGAAACACGTGGAGGACGCCATGGCCAGTCGCTCAGACCCAGAATGCAGGGTTGAAGCAGAGGGCTACCCCAGCTACCCGGACGAGCACAGCAGCCAGATCTCCACGGTTGGGACCGGTCTCCTGCAGGTTGAGATGGAGGACCTGATGGAGCAGCTCCTCCAGTTGCGGCTGGAGACCAAGGCCTCGTGCCAGGAGGCGCCGGCGGAGGATCCCCTGACATCGGTTCCTTTGCCACCACCGGAGCCAGCGGCGATGGAGGTAGCCGCACCGGCCGGTGAGTCCGCCGACCCCGTTCCACTGGCGGAGAACCTGTTAATAGGCCTCGTCGCAGCACCCCCTCTTCCTGGGACCCATACGCTCCAGCGCCTTCTGCACTGGGATCGGGCCACGGGCATGGAGCACTTTCTGAAGGCCCCGATCTCGCCGATCACCATGCCAGGCGAGGTCTACGCGGAGCGCACAGTGTGCCGCTGGGTGAACCCGGGACCGACTCCATGGGGTTCCACGGGGTTAAGACACAGGGAGGGGAGATGGTGGAGGCCCTCAGCTGAGAAGAATACCAGGCCCAGCTAGACCGACAGTGGGATAAGGAGAGGGAGTACCAGGCCCAGCGAGAGGCCCACTACCAGTGGGACCTCGCGGTGAAGGATCGGGCCCGCAAAGATCGTACCACCCACCAGGCCCCGTGCAGGCAGGGCACCATCGTGGACTTCAAGTTCCGTGGGGGATGGGGCTTTATTAAAGAGCCGGACCTGCATGCGGAGGTCTTCGTGAACCGGAGAGATGTGGAGTCCCATCTCAGAGAGGGCCACCCGGACCGGGATCTCTACCCGGGGGATGAGGTCACCTACACCCGGCACTTTGGGTAAAGGGGGTGGTTCGCCTTGAATGTCCACAAGCGGCGAGGCCCCGTGACATACCCGACTAAACTGTCGGAGAAACCGTCCCCCGTAGCAAAGGCACCCCCTTGTGACCGGTCTACCACCATCACCAAGACTACGGTGGTTACCCCGACGTGCACCATGGTCAAGACCACCACCTGCACCGTGGATACCACTACCACAGTGGTGGCTGAAGGATCGGCCTCAGTAGTGGCTAGTACCCAGGCCGTTTCGGGCTCCAGAACCGTAGCCACCCAGACCCCTGCCTGGAGCGAAGGAGCCCCTGGTACCACACCTGGTGGCCGCAGGTATCCGGGTGGATGGCCCCGCCCACTGCTGCCTGCGGAGCTACAACCACCAAAATCTAAATAAACCTCGAAGACCTGAACTTGTAAATAGTTACCTGTTTCCTGCTCTTTTGCTGCTAAACCCGTCCAGGGTTATTTCTTAAAGGGATCCCTTTGTTGACCCGGGATCCCTCTTGTTTTATGTTTTCCCTGTTTTCTACAAGGTCATCACTGTTTTAAAGGACTGCCAATCATGGACGGTGAATGGTTCAAAAACTGTTTTGTAAATAGTTCGCACCTTCTTAAAGGTGCCCTCTACTGGTTTTACAAAAGAAGGAAGACTTTGTGAAGAGACTGTTTTGAATACAGCACAGAAGGTCTTGCCTTCTAACGGACTTGCAGACAGAGAGAATAATAATAATAATAATAATAATTTTTATTTATATAGCGCCAACATATTCCGCAGCGCTTTACAAATTATAGAGGGGACTCGTACAGACAATAGACATTACAGCATAACAGAAATACAGTTCAAAACAGATACCAGGAGGAATGAGGGCCCTGCTCGCAAGCTTACAAACTATGAGGAAAAGGGGAGATACGAGAGGTGGATAGAGAATCTGCACTACCTCAAAGAGACTTGGTTTCCTCTTAAAGGGAATGTTCACATGTTGCACTTAAGTATAATGTTGCCTTAGGAAAGTTAAAATTGGAATAATATTGAGATTTAGGAAAAGTTAATAATGTTGCTAAAGATTGAGGACAGGAAAAGTTGGAAGCCGAATTTCAACACAGTGAACCCGTAGGGGTTAGAGAGTCCTCCTGAGAACCATAGAAAGATGGTTAGTTACGTAAACGGAAGAACAGATGACAGTAGGCCCAGACAAGGAGCTGGGCGGCCCTGCATTTGTAGAGTTAGAAAAAGTAAAGAAAAAGTTAAGTTGCCTTATAGTATTTTATAGTAAGCCTTTAGTGGGTTCAGCCTATACGCCCTTAAAGGAGAAGTTAAATTATTGTTCAAGCATTTACACTTAGTAGAATACCCGGCTGGGTAATATGAATTATTTATAGTCTGTAAGAATAGAATGTTATTTAAAATATTTAAACTTGTTTTGTTTGTAATGTTCAAGTGTCCTCACCTCCCATAAAGGAAAGCATTGTTATATTTATTTGTTCCTTGCATTTCTAAAAACTTGCATGACTTTTACTAACATGTATTGTTGTTCTTCTTCCCAGTCCAGGAGTACTGGATTTAACCAGAGGGGAGTGCAGCGCCCCAGAGACCTGGTCGTTGCAGTAGTATCGCTCTGCCACTAAGGGGAGTGATGGTACGTCTGATGGCACTAAAGGAGTTCATCTGACCAGGTATCACCAGCACACATTGCACTTCACACTCCGGCCACTAAGGGGAACAAAAGGTTTTATTTATTAGGCCACTCCTCACACTGGTAAAACTAGGGGTTGGATAGGAAGTTAGGCAGAAGCTGACTGGGTTTTGTTCAGGCAACATCCCGTGGCAGGGGGTGTTGTGGGGGGAAGATTCAGGGGGGTCCCTGTCAGGCGTGGGAACCTAGCAGGTACCTAGCGACAAGAACAGAACATTACGGAGCTGCGCCTGCGCTATCTGCAGCGGCATCCAAAGAAAGGACACGAAGCGAAGGATATTGTGGACAGTGAGAAACGAGATCAAAGCACAAAGGAGAGCCAGTAGGAGTCGTGCCCGGAGAACGGCAATATCCTACTGAGGCGCGTAGCCGGTGCCCGGAACACCGAAAAAGTAACTGACTTTATGCCTTACTTCAAATACCGCAGGACAGTTAATTATAGGTTGGCTGTCTACCTTACATCACCTAAGCAGACATAGGGGCAAGCGTGGAGAGGGGCGTCTCTAGGGTCCCGGAAGAGCTCCGAGCCTTCCCGCCAAACGGGTGCGTCCTAGCCATAACAAACCTGGGGGACGGAGAATAGAAAGAACGAGAAAGAACTAGAAAGAAACGAGAAAGAACGAGAACAGAAGTTGTGAGGACTATCCCGAATGCTCAGCAGGGAAGCACTACAACACACAGGCGCTAGTGGTAGGCCACGATTTCCAGCTGCAAAGGGAACTCTGGATGTGCCATCGGACCGGCCGGTCTCAGACAGCCCTGTTAACTGTGCTCTGGATTGAGGATCCTGAAGTCACCAGTAAAGAGGTAAAGAGACTGCAACCCTGTGTCCTCGTTATTGTCTGCACCTCACACCATGACCATCCACTTTACTGGGAAGCTCTGGGGACATACTTCACCTGTGGGAAGGTTTACCATCTAGCTGCCATCACATCACCCCAGTGGGCCCCAAGCAGCGTCGGTCACCCTGACCGAATACCACAGGTGGTGTCACGATACCTTGACAGACTTATATCACCTTTTATTGGACGCCCCTTAGCAGGGTCACGGACCGGGTCCAGCCACCGTGACAACCCCAGAACTGAGCCAGAGAGGACCGGTACCGAGTAACCCGCGGCCCTGCGTCTGGGGGCGCTCCACCTGCTACAATGGCAGTGGGCCAATGATGGGACAGTAGTAGTCCCATCATCCGGCTAATGTGTTGAATGTAAAAAAAAATATACATACTACATACATACTGCACACATACTACATACATACTACATACTACATACATACTACATACATACATACTACATATGCAGCGCCCCAGGGTCCTGGTCGTTGCAGTAATGTCATTCTTCCACCAGGGGGAGTGATGTTACATCTGAAGGCAATAAAGGAGATCACTTTGCCAGGTATCACAAACCATTCAACACACTTCACACTCCAGTCCACCAGGGGGAGCTATGCTCCTATTTATTAGGGCATTCTTCACAATTAGGTAAAACTGGTGGTCTGGATAGGAAGTTAGGCAGAAGCGAACTGGGCTTCACCCAGTGAGCTGCTATCTGAGCTCCATTCAGGCAGTGGGTCCCTGACAGGGGTGGGATCCTGTCAGAGGCCTAGACAGAAGGCCACGGAGCTGTGTCAGCCCGACGTGCGGCAGCATCCTAAGAAAGAGACATTGAAGGAGAATTGCGTTGCAGAGAGTGAGAAACGAAGTCATAGCAAAAGGAGAGAAAACCAGAAGGAGTTCTGCCCTGTAAAAGGCTGCCTCCTTTCTGAGGCACAGGATCCGGTAGCCGGAACACCGAGGAAGTCATCGTCTCCAAGCCTTGCTCCAGAGACCGGCAGGACAGCTAATTGCATATTAGTTGCCCGACTGTTGTGAATTCTGTTGTCGGGCTCCCTCCTGTGGTCATGAATGGTACTTCGGCTGGTTCTGTCCATGGACTTCCTCTGGTGGGTGTTTCTGAGTTTCCTTCCACAGGTGACGAGGTTAATTCATTAGCTGGCTGCTCTATTTAACTCCACTTAGATCTTTGCTCCATGCCACCTGTCAATGTTCCAGTATTGGTCTAGTTCACTCCTGGATCGTTCTTGTGACCTGTCTTCCCAGCAGAAGCTAAGTTCCAGCTTGTATTTCTTTGGTTTGCTATTTTTCTGTCCAGCTTGCTATTTTTATTGTTGTCTTGCTTGCTGGAAGCTCTGGGACGCAGAGGGAGCGCCTCCGCACTGTGAGTCGGTGCGGAGGGTCTTTTTGCGCCCTCTGCGTGGTCTTTTTGTAGGTTTTTGTGCTGACCGCAAAGTAACCTTTCCTATCCTCGGTCTGTTCAGTAAGTCGGGCCTCACTTTGCTAAATCTATTTCATCTCTGTGTTTGTATTTTCTTCTTTACTCACAGTCATTATATGTGGGGGGCTGCCTTTTCCTTTGGGGAATTTCTCTGAGGCAAGGTAGGCTTTATTTTTCTATCTTCAGGGCTAGCTAGTTCCTTAGGCTGTGCCGAGTTGCATAGGGAGCGTTAGGCGCAATCCACGGCTATTTCTAGTGTATTTGATAGGATTAGGGATTGCGGTCAGCAGAGTTCCCACGTCCCAGAGCTCGTCCTTTATTATCAGTAACTATCAGGTCTTTCCATGTGCTCTTAACCAACAGGTCCATTATTGCCCTGACCACCAGGTCATAACACCCGACCTTTACCCAGGAGGCATGGTGGCAACTTGTGGGGGCCGGGGCGTGCTAGAGTCCCTGTAAAAAGCCTCAGACCATCAGTCATATGGGTTGTTCCTATCCATCTGGGGGACAGAGAGAGAAAGACATAACAGCTAGAACACCAACATCAGTTGTGAGGACCTTATGAGAAGCTTAGCAGTAAGGTACTACAACATCCAGGCGCTAGAGGAAGGCTACTGATTTCGACCTGGATAAGGGGACTCTGGATTTGTCTTCAGACCGGCCAGACTCTGCCTGCCCTGTGATCTGGTGCTCTGGACTGTGGATGCTGAAGCCTTCAGTAAAAAGGTAAAGAGACTGCAACTATGTGTCCTCGTTCTTCACTGCGCCTCACATCATCCACTATTCACCATCTACACTCTGGGAAGCCCTGGGGACATACTTCACCTGTGGGAAGGTGTACCATCTAGCTGCCATCATATCACCCCAGCGGACCCCTAAGCAGTGTCGGTCACCCTGACCGAATACCACAGGTGGCGTCACAAACATAGCTCTTTAAAGACCTTTCCACCAATTTACAACGGACCTCCCGAGGGCCACGGACCGGGTCAGCCACCGTGACATCCCCCTTGAGAACCGAAGGGCCCGGTAGTGAGTACCCCTAGCCCTTGGGGGCGCTCCACATACATACTACATACATACTACATACATACAACATACATACAACATACAATACATTCATACATTACATACAATACAGACATACAGTACATATAACATAGAGTACATACTCACCATCACTTGTCATTTTGATCCCCGAAGTCAGTGCACATTTGCACTATCCGTTATGATGCAGTTTTGATGCAGTTTTTGGTGCGGTTTTTGCGCGGTTTTGATGCAGTTTTTGGAAATAAATAAATAAATGGAAAATCTGCATGATTTGAATGGAAACATGCATAAAAAAATGGATTTGGAGGCCGGATTCATCATTTCACATCTCAATTTCATACGTTTTTCGCCGGATCCATCGCTGTGCGTTTTTTCGCCGGACAGAAAAAACGTTCCTCTGTATGTTTTTTCCGTCTGGTGGAAACAGCTTTTTTGACGGATCCAGCAAAAATGGATGAAACATGTGGCTATCAGGAGCAATCCGGCGCTAATACAACTTTATGAGAAAAAAGGGATCCGGCGGAAAAAAACGGATCCTGCAAATGTGCTCGCAGGATGCGTTTTTTATCCATAGACTGGCCATCCGTCGTGTGCATCGTTCAACGGATCCCTCGTGCTTTGGCGGACGGTCGGCACGAAAAAACGTTCAAGTGAATGTTTTTGTCCGTCGCGTCCGCCATTTTCTACCGCGCATGCGCGGCCAAAACTCCGCCACCTCCTCCCCAGACTTCAGAATGGGCAGCGGATGCGTTTAAAAACTGCATCCGCAGCCCACGTCGTGCACAAATTTCACAACGTGCGTTTGTACGTCGGCCTGATGCATAGCAACGGACCCGTACTGACGCAAGTGTGAAAGAGGCATTAATGAGCATTTAATAAAAAAAAGGAAAAAATTGCTCCCACGCAATTTTCTGTGCCAGAGGGGGAAAGCCGACGGCGGGGGGCCAATATTTGTAGCGTGCTATGAATATCAGCCCGCAGCTGTCTGCGTAGCCTTTACTGGCTATTAAAATAGGGGGACCCCCCAAAAAATGACGGGGGTCCCCTTATATTTTCTAGCCAGAAAGGCTACGCAGACAGCTGCGGGCTGATATTCATAGCTTAGAGAGGGGCCATGGATATTGCCCCCCCCCCCAGCTACAAATACCAGTCCGCAGCCGCCCCAGAAATGGCGCATCTGTAAGATGCGCCAATTCCGGCACTTAGCATCTCTCTTCCCACTCCCGTGTAGTGGTGGGATATGGGGTAATAAGGGGTTAATGTCTCCTTGCTATTGTAAGGTGACATTAAGCCGGGTTAATAACGGAGAGGCGTCAATAAGACGGTTGGTTAATAAAACACACACACATTAGGAAAAAAATATTTTATTATTCTTCATTTAACCATACTTACCATACTTCAGCGCCTGCAAAAAACGAAAAAAATAAACCGTATACTATCTGTCCGCCGTAGTCCAATTAAGGGTATGTGCACACGATGCAGATTTTGCTGCGGATCCGCAGCGTTTCCGCAGCTGCGGGTCCGCAGCAGTTTCCCAAGCGTTTACAGTTCAATCTAAACCTATGGGAAACAAAAAACTCTGTGCACATGCTGCAGCATGTCACTTCTTTCTGCGGATTCCGCAGCGGTTTTACAATTGCTCCAATAGAAATCAGCAGTTGTAAGGGTATGTGCACACGTTGCGGATTCTCTGCGGATCCGCAGCGTTTTTTGCAGTGCAGAAACGCTGCAGATCCGCAATTGATTTACAGTACAATGTAAATCAACGAGAAAAAAAAATGCTGTGCACACTTTGCGGAAAATCCGCTGCAGAAATGCTGCAGTTTAAAAGAAGTAGCATGTCACTTCTTTTTTGTGAATCTGCAGTGTTTTTGCACCCATTCCATTACAGAAAACTGCAGGGGTAAAAAACGCAGCAAATCCGCAAGAAAACTGCAGCAAAAATGCACAAAAAACGCTGCGGAACCGCACAAAAAACGCAACAAATCAACAAGGAGAGGCAGAATCCGCACCAGAAATTCCTAAGCCTAATCCGCAACATGTGCACATAGCCTTAAACCGCAGTGAAAACCGCAGAAAAACCGCGGTAAATCCGCAGCGGTTTTCCACTGCGGATTTATTAAATCTGCTGAAATCCGCTGCAGAAAAATCCGCAGTGGACCCAGAATATGTGTGCACATACCCTTATAACGAGTGTCCCACGACGATCTCCCCTATAGAACAGCAACATCGGGTGATGTCACTGCTCTATAGACCTTCAGTGACACACTGACAGGAGACACTGAGAGGTTACTAGAGTTCAAAGTCTCACTTTAGGGCAATTGCTGCGTGGGAAAATTTCTCACACAGCAATGCCAAAAGTGAGACTAGGGACTATTTTTTTACAGCGGCGAAGGAATACAGTGCGGAAAGATACCTTTCTCCCGTCATTGTATTTCTGGAGCCCCTAGAGAGCAGTCGCATCAGCTGATGCTGCTGTTCTCCACGGGAGATCGTCGTGGGACACTCGTGGATTTCTGCGGATCAGGGAGTATATTGGTTGTTTGTTATTTTAATCTTTTTTACAGATGACACTGGCTTCGGGGAACAAAGTGACAAGTGATGGTGAGTATGTACTCTATGTTATATGTACTGTATGTATGTATTGTATGTAATGTAATGTATGAATGTATTGTATGTAGTATGTATGCATGTAGTATGTATGTAGTATGTATGTATGTAGTATGTATGTAGTATGTATGTATGTACAGTATGTAGTATGTATGTAGTATGTATGTAGTATGTACAGTATGTAGTATGTATGCATGTATGTATGTAGTATGTATGTTGTATGTATGTAGTATGTATGTAGTATGTATGTATGTAGTATGTATGTTGTATGTATGTATGTATGTAGTATGTATGTAGTATGTATGTAGTATGCAGTTTTTTTTTTTACATTCAACACATTAGCCGGATGATGGGACTACTACTGTCCCATCATTGGCTAATGTGTCAATCACTGCCATTGTAGAAAAGCCGCGGAGACACCATCACATGTTTCTCAACGCAAGCAATAAATAGCCAGGTCTTTCACCGGGAAGGAACAACCACGAGAAGGGCAACATCCAAAAACGAAAACCACCTATGCCAAAACATGGTGTCCATCCACAGACAGCTTTTTCGGGGTATTTGCCCCTCATCAGTGTGGAGTAGGAAACTGGCTATTAGGAGCAGTGCCTAGTGAAAGGACTATAAACATAAGGATGAATGACCTCGGGGAGATGAAAACATCCAACACCGCGGAGACACCATCACGTGTTTCTCAACGCAGTGATCCAGAACACTGCTCTCATCCCTTATGGGAAATATGCAAATGCATGTTGAAAAGCTGCGGAGACACCATCACGTGTTTCTCAACGCAAGCAATAAATAGCCAGGTCTTTTATCAGGAAGGAACAACCACGGGAAGGGCAGCATCCAAAAAGGAAAACCACCTATGCCAAAACATGGTATCCATCCACAGACAGCTGTTTCAGGGTATTCGCCCCTCATCAGTGTGGAGTAGGAAACTGGCTATTAGGAGCAGTGCCTAGTGAAAGGACTATAAACATAAAGATGAATGACCTCGGGGAGATCAAAACATCCAACACCGCGGAGACACCATCACATGTTTCTCAACGCAGTGATCCAGAACACTGCTCCCATCCCTTATGGGAAATATGCAAATGCATGTAGAAAAGCTGCGGAGACACCATCACGTGTTTCTCAACGCAAGGAATAAATAGCCAGGTCTTTTATCAGGAAGGAACAACCACGGGAAGGGCAGCATCCAAAAAGGAAAACCACCTATGCCAAAACATGGTATCCATCCACAGACAGCTGTTTCAGGGTATTCACCCCTCATCAGTGTGGAGTAGGAAACTGGCTATTAGGAGCAGTGCCTAGTGAAAGGACTATGCATTTGCATATTTCCATAAGGGATGGGAGCAGTGTTCTGGATCACTGCGTTGACAAACAAGTGATAGTGTCTCCGCGGTGTTGGATGTTTTGATCTCCCCGAGGTCATTCATCCTTATGTTTATAATCACTGCCATTGTAGCAGGCATAGCCCGATGGGACTAGTCCCATCAGACAATGCCTGCACAAACACAAAGACCCCCGGCAGGCTGCAAAGACCCGCGAGAGGCCCGTACAGACCCCCGGCAGGCCGCACAGACCCCCGGCAGGCTACACAGACCCCCGGCAGGCTGCACAGACCCCTGAGAGGCCCGTACAGACCCCCGGCAGGCCCACACAGACCCCCGGCAGGCCGCACAGACCCCTGAGAGGCCCGCACAGACCCCCGGCAGCCTGCACAGACCCCCCACGGTCACACACAGACACGCAGTCTCCGCCCACGCACCGCCCACACTCTTCCCCCCTCCGGAACAGGATGTACAAGGAAAGAAAGGGATTATTTTAATTCCGATATTTGTGTCCGATTGACTTGCATTGGTATTGGGTATCGGTATCGGCGATATCCGATTTTTTTTGGATATCTGCCGATTCAATCCGATACCGATATTTCTGAATATCAGAAGGTATCGCTCAACACTAGTCTTGACGCTTGGCAACGCCAGCAATTGATAGCAGCGGCACCACTAGTCCAGGAAACAAGTTTAGGGGAAACTGGTCTCCTGCCACCCTCACTCCGGGGTACTCCCTCAGTATAGCCTCGGTTCTGACTGACCCTAGTAGAGGGTTGTGTCCCTTTTAAAGGCTCCTGGGCTTGTAAGGCCCGGCGTGATAGCCGCAGTGGGGCAGAGTCCCATTTGAAGTCTTTGGTAGCTGTATAACGCTTGATCGGGTTAAAAACATGGTTTAGGTTGCCCTGATCCCCTTGCGCCACCTAATGCTGTATGGCTGCTAGTAGAGCTCTCACAAGCCGTCAACCCCCACCCTCTCTATCATCTCGGTTGGAATCAAGAGCTCAGGCTGGGCATCTCCCATCAGGAACAAGGCCACCAGTTCAGCTCACTAGTCGACTGGCAAGTTCTCCCGTACCGTGGTTCTTTTGAAGACGGTGAAGAAAGCTTCTAGGTCGTTGTCCGGACGCAGTTTGCACAGCGCCACTCTGACTTTGCACAGGGTCTCGGTCCTCAATCTGCTGCAGAATCAGGCTTTTAATCTGCTGCTGTTCTGCATTGGAGAGAACCAACTGTTTTAGTATTTCCTCCATCTTGTTAGCAGACCTGGGCTGTAGCGTTGCAGGCTTAATTACAAACATGCAGCTTTCTTTGTTGTATGCCTTAGTTCACACTGCCCACATTCTCCATCATATATAATGCAGCAGCTTTCAAGAAAATGCTGTAAAGAGGCAGTGATCTGGGTTAGTCCAAATTAAACATCTTTATTTTGACAACTTACAAAAATAACTCAAACTTTATCCTCTGGTTCGCAGCCGAATCGTCCATAACAGTCTGTAACAAATCCATTGCCATGGGTGACTGCACTGCTGTATCACTCATGGGTGCGTCAATGGCTTTTCCTTCTCTGGATTGTGTTCAGTCTCACACAGACCAGTCCTATATAGAACCTCCTGCTTTGATGCTTGCCAACCAAACACTGACACATGGAAACCTGAACTGAAAGTTTAAATTGGAATCATGGACATGGGCTACTCCCAAGACCCGCAGTGGAGTGAGAGATCGGCCCCATTACCATCCTGCAGATCGCTTGAAAAATAAAAGCCCATGTCAGGTATTTTTAAATCTGACTTGGTAAAATAGTTTGACCAAATCCACACTCTCTTTTATTTTGCATTGTGACCACAGCTATAGCTGTAACTACAATGCACTCCAGCGTGGCATTATGCTTCTATGCGCATCCTGCATGACACATAACTACCCTCATATATGATTTCCCTCACTGCCTCACAATACATTACATTACCTGCACTGATCCTGAGTCACATAACATATTATCCTACAGAGCTGCATTCACTATTCTGCTGGTTCAGTCACTGTGTACATACATTACATTACTTATCCTGTACGTGTACTGATCCTGAGTTACATCCTGTATTATACACCAGAGATGCACTCACTATTCTGCTGGTACAGTCACTGTGTACATACCTTACATTACTTATCCTGCACTGATCCTGAGTTACATCCTGTACTATACCCCAGAGCTGTACTCACTATTCTGCTGGTGCAGTCACTGTGTACATACCTTACATTACTTATCCTGCACTGATCCTGAGTTACATCCTGTATTATACTCCAGAGCTGTACTCACTATTCTGCTGGTGCAGTCACTGTGTACATACATTGCATTATTTATCCTGTACTGACCCTGAGTTACATCCTGTATTATACTCCAGAGCTGCACTCACTATTCTGCTGGTGCACTCACTGTGTACATACATTACTTATCCTGTACTGATCCTGAGTTACCTCCTGTATTATACTCCAGAGCTGCACTCACTATTCTGCTGGTGCAGTCACTGTGTACATACATTACATTACTTATCATGTACTGATCCTGAGTTACATCCTGTATTATACTCCAGAGCTGCACTCACTATACTGCTGGTGCAGTCACTGTGTACATACATTACTTATCCTGTACTGATCCTGAGTTACCTCCTGTATTATACTCCAGAGCTGTACTCACTATTCTGCTGGTGCAGTCACTGTGTACATACATTGCATTATTTATCCTGTACTGACCCTGAGTTACATCCTGTATTATACTCCAGAGCTGCACTCACTATTCTGCTGGTGCAGTCACATCCTGTACTGATCCTGAGTTACATCCTGTATTATACCCCAGAGCTGCACTCACTATTCTGCTGGTGCAGTCACTGTGTACATACATTACATTACTTATCCTGTACTGATCCTGAGTTACATCCTGTATTATACTCCAGAGCTGAACTCGCTATACTGCTGGTGCAGTCACTGTGTACATACTTTACATTACTTATCCTGTACGGATCCTGAGTTACATCCTGTATTATACTCCAGAGCTGCACTCACTATTCTGCTGGTGCAGTCACTATGAACATACTTTACATTATTTATCCTGTACAGATCCTGAGTTACATCCTGTATTATACTCCAGAGCTGCACTCACTATTCTGCTGGTGCAGTCACTATGAACATACTTTACATTATTTATCCTGTACAGATCCTGAGTTACATCCTGTATTATACTCCAGAGCTGCACTCACTATACTGCTGGTGCAGTCACTGTGTACATACATTACTTATCCTGTACTGATCCTGAGTTACCTCCTGCAGGGCTGCCACTAGAAATTTCGGGGCCCCATACTGGCAAAATTTTCGGGGCCCCCTTGAGACTCCGCCCAGGCTCCACCCCAGCCCCGCCTCCAGGCTCCACCCCTCGAACTGTCCACAGTCCCACCGCTCTCTCTTGGAAAAACTCCACTTCTCACCAATCACACATTAACAGTTCCCATCACCAGATCACACATATAGCAGGCAGCTTTTGTTTTGGCCAAAAGATTTTTTAAGCCGCCACCATAACACGGTAGACACTTTTGGCCGGGCCCTACTCTGCTGTAACCTATTAAATATTTGTTAAAATATGCAATACAATTTAGGTATATTTTTATTTATTTTTCAATTTTTAAAATGCCCAATAATATCACATAGAAGGAACAAATACCACAACACCATGACCAGATGACATATTACCACCACTGTGATCGAATAATATCACATACAAGGAACAAATACCACAACACCATGACCAGACCACATATTACCACCACAGTGATCGAATAATATCACATACAAGGAACAAATACCACAACACCATGTCCAGACCACATATTACCACCACATAGTGACTGAATACTACAATTCTGATCAGTAATTTTTAAAAAAGCACCATACTATCACCATAAGTGCCATTATACACAGGAGATCTGTACTTAGTATGCAGTGTCTGTGTACAGATAATATAGTGATCACTAGTGAAATTATACACAGGAGCTCTGTATACAGTGTATAGTGTCAGTGTATAGGTAACACACTGACTCACCAGTGACGTCTCTAGGTGAAGTCCTTCATCTTTCATCCAGCACAGACCGCCATCATTTCATCCAGCCAGGACTTCTCTCTGCAGGAAATAACACAGTTATCTCGAGCTCCGCTTGCAGAACACATTACTTAATTTTTCACAACTTCTACATTACACCACATGAAGAAGGCGACATAGTATCACTCTATACAGTAACAGGACCGCCCCCCATTTAAAACAGTATACTCAAAAAATAAAATAAATACATCACTGCAGTAATAATATCCCTAAATTAGCCCCTATGGTATTAATAATATCACCCAGCCTGGCCCCGTGTGTCTCATTCCTGGCGTCAGCCAGATATTCTCCCATCCTGCCCTCATGAGTATCCATTCTGCCCCATATGATCTCCTTATCCTGCCCCATATGATCGCCCCATGTGATCTCTCCATCCTGCCCCATCTGTCTCCATCATATCCATCCTGCCCCATGATCCTGCACGATCTGTCTCCAATTCTGCCCCCAGTGTCTCCAATCATGCCCCATGTCTCCATTCTGCCCCCTATGTCTCCAACCATGCCCCCATGTCTGCAATCCTGACACTTGTCTCCAATCATGCCCCCTGTGTCTCCATTCTGCCCCATCTGTCTCCAATCCTGCCCCATCTGTCTCCAGTCATGCCCCCATGTCTTTCATCCTGCCCCGTGTCTCCAATCATGCCCCGTATCTCCATTCTGCCCCGTGTCTCGCATTCTGCCCCTGGGTCTCACAGTCTGCCCCTGTGTCCAGCATTCTGCACCTGTCACTGTGTCCAGCATTCTGCCCCTGTCACTGTGTCCAGCATTTCTGCCCCACTGTGTCCAGCATTCTGCCCCTGTCATTGTGTCCAGCATTTCTGCCCCTGTCTCCAGCATTCTGCCCCACTGTGTGTCCAGCATTCTTCCCCACTGTGTGTCCAGCATTCTGCCCCACTGTGTGTCCAGCATTCTGCCCCACTGTGTGTCCAGCATTCTGCCCCACTGTGTGTCCAGCATTCTGCCCCACTGTGTGTCCAGCATTCTGCCCCACTGTGTCCAGCATTTCTGCCCCTGTGTCCAGCATTTCTGCCCCTGTGTCCAGCATTTCTGCCCCTGTGTGTCCAGCATTCTGCCCCACTGTGTGTCCAGCATTTCTGCCCCTGTGTGTCCACCATTCTGTCCCACTGTGTCCAGCATTTCTGCCCCTGTGTCCAGCATTTTTGCCCCACTGTGTCCAGCATTTCTGCCCCACTGTGTCCAGCATTTCTGCCCCTGTGTGTCCAGCATTCTGCCCCACTGTGTCCAGCATTCTGCCCCACTGTGTGTCCAGCATTTCTGCCCCTGTCTCCAGCATTCTGCCCCACTGTGTGTCCAGCATTCTGCCCCACTGTGTCCAGCATTTCTGCCCCTGTGTCCAGCATTTCTGCCCCTGTGTGTCCAGCATTCTGCCCCACTGTGTCCAGCATTCTGCCCCACTGTGTGTCCAGCATTTCTGCCCCTGTGTGTGTCCACCATTCTGTCCCACTGTGTCCAGCATTTCTGCCCCTGTGTCCAGCATTTTTGCCCCACTGTGTCCAGCATTTCTGCCCCACTGTGTCCAGCATTTCAGCCCCTGTGTGTCCAGCATTCTGCCCCACTGTGTCCAGCATTTCTGCCCCACTGTGTGTCCAGCATTTCTGCCCCTGTGTGTGTCCACCATTCTGTCCCACTGTGTCCAGCATTTCTGCCCGTGTCCAGCATTTCTGCCCCACTGTGTCCAGCATTTCTGCCCCACTGTGTCCAGCATCCTGCCCCCATTGTGTCCAGCATCCTGCCCCACTGTGTCCAGCATTTCTGCCCCACTGTGTCCAGCATTTCTGCCCCACTGTGTCCAGCATTTCTGCCCCACTGTGTCCAGCATTTCTGCCCCACTGTGTCCAGCATTTCTGCCCCTGTGTGTCCACATTTCTGCCCCACTGTGTCCAGCATTCTGCCCCACTGTGTCCACCATTTCTGCCCCTGTGTGTCCAGCATTCTGCCCCACTGTGTCCACCATTCTGCCCCTGTGTGTCCACCATTCTGCCCCTGTGTGTCCAGCATTCTGCCCCACTGTGTGTCCAGCATTTCTGCCCCTGTGTGTGTCCACCATTCTGTCCCACTGTGTCCAGCATTTCTGCCCCTGTGTCCAGCATTTTTGCCCCACTGTGTCCAGCATTTCTGCCCCACTGTGTCCAGCATTTCTGCCCCTGTGTGTCCAGCATTCTGCCCCACTGTGTCCAGCATTCTGCCCCACTGTGTGTCCAGCATTTCTGCCCCTGTCTCCAGCATTCTGCCCCACTGTGTGTCCAGCATTCTGCCCCACTGTGTCCAGCATTTCTGCCCCTGTGTCCAGCATTTCTGCCCCTGTGTGTCCAGCATTCTGCCCCACTGTGTCCAGCATTCTGCCCCACTGTGTGTCCAGCATTTCTGCCCCTGTGTGTGTCCACCATTCTGTCCCACTGTGTCCAGCATTTCTGCCCCTGTGTCCAGCATTTTTGCCCCACTGTGTCCAGCATTTCTGCCCCACTGTGTCCAGCATTTCAGCCCCTGTGTGTCCAGCATTCTGCCCCACTGTGTCCAGCATTTCTGCCCCACTGTGTGTCCAGCATTTCTGCCCCTGTGTGTGTCCACCATTCTGTCCCACTGTGTCCAGCATTTCTGCCCGTGTCCAGCATTTCTGCCCCACTGTGTCCAGCATTTCTGCCCCACTGTGTCCAGCATCCTGCCCCCATTGTGTCCAGCATCCTGCCCCACTGTGTCCAGCATTTCTGCCCCACTGTGTCCAGCATTTCTGCCCCACTGTGTCCAGCATTTCTGCCCCACTGTGTCCAGCATTTCTGCCCCACTGTGTCCAGCATTTCTGCCCCTGTGTGTCCACATTTCTGCCCCACTGTGTCCAGCATTCTGCCCCACTGTGTCCACCATTTCTGCCCCTGTGTGTCCAGCATTCTGCCCCACTGTGTCCACCATTCTGCCCCTGTGTGTCCACCATTCTGCCCCTGTGTGTCCACCATTCTGCCCCTGTGTGTCCACCATTCTGCCCCTGTGTGTCCATCATCCTGCCCCCCGGGGCCCCCTGGATCGCAGCAGCTCTCAAAGAAAAAAAAAAAAACACAACTTCTTACCTGGCCAAGCTCCAGCGCCGGGTGAAGCTCCCTCTCCAGGCTCCACACAGACGCACTCGCCGCCGGGCCCGGCGGCTGACAATGACGTCAGACGCCGGCGGCGGCGAGTGCGCACTGCGGCCCTATTCAGCCGCCAGCCTCAGACTGGCTGGCGGCTGTTAACTATTGACGTGCGGGCGCGGGCCCGCACGTCAATAGTGTGCCGCTGCCGCAGCGCCTGCAGGGGGGGCCCGGTGACCAGATGAGACGGGGCCCGATGCGGGCCCCCTCTGCTCACCGGTCCCCATACGCCAGTCACGGCTGTCATGCCCTGATGGCGGCCCTGACCTCCTGTATTATACTCCAGAGCTGCACTCACTATTCTGCTGGTGCAGTCACTGTGTACATACATTGCATTATTTATCCTGTACTGACCCTGAGTTACATCCTGTATTATACTCCAGAGCTGCACTCACTATTCTGCTGGTGCAGTCACTGTGCACATACATTACATTACTTATCCTGTACTGATCCTGAGTCACCTCCTGTATTATACTCCAGAGCTGCACTCACTATTCTGCTGATGCAGTCACTGTGTACATACTTTACATTACTTATCCTGTACTGATCCTGAGTTACATCCTGTATTATACCCCAGAGCTGCACTCACTATTCTGCTGGTGCAGTCACTGTGTACATACATTACATTACTTATCCTGTACTGATCCTGAGTTACATCCTGTATTATACTCCAGAGCTGCACTCACTATTCTGCTGGTGCAGTCACTGTGTACATACTTTACATTACTTATCCTGTACTGATCCTGAGTTACATCCTGTATTATACTCCAGAGCTGCACTCACTATTCTGCTGGTGCAGTCACTGTGTACATACATTACATTACTGATCCTGTACTGATCCTGAGTTACATTCTGTATTATACCCCAGAGCTGCACTCACTATTCTGCTGGTGCACTCACTGTGTACATACATTACTTATCCTGTACTGATCCTGAGTTACCTCCTGTTTTATACTCCAGAGCTGCACTCACTATTCTGCTGGTGCAGTCACTGTGTACATACATTACATTACTTATCCTGTACTGATCCTGAGTTACCTCCTGTATTATACTCCAGAGCTGCACTCACTATACTGCTGGTTTAGTCACTGTGTACATACATTACTTATCCTGTACTGATCCTGAGTTACATCCTGTATTATACTCCAGAGCTGCACTCACTATTCTGCTGGTGCAGTCACTGTGTACATACATTACATTACTGATCCTGAGTTACATCCTGCATTATACCCCAGAGCTGCACTCACTATTCTGCTGGTGCAGTCACTGTGTACATACATTACATTACTGATCCTGTACTGATCCTGAGTTACCTCCAGTATTATACTCCAGAGCTGGACTCACTATTCTGCTGCTGGAGTCACTGTGTACAGACATTACATTACTTATCCTGTACTTTTTATCTGATTGGACTTGACAAGTGGCAACCTCTTTTTGGGGCAAGAATGTTTTTACAGGAGTTATCACTCATCTTTCCTTACTCATTTCAGCTAAATATATGGCATACGGGGATGCGGGGCAATATGAACAATTTAGAAACCTCTGTGATAGCCCTGGTTTGTGCAGCTCATTCAAATAGCTGTTACATGCGAATACGGAGTAACAATCTGATATTAATACAGTAATCCTAAATAGAGGCCATCAATCATCTGTGGAAACCGTATAATTCTAAATTTAGAGTCTCCCCCTAGTGGCAGCTGCAGGCAGAGCAATTTTTCTCAGAGTAAATATAAAAATGAGCAGATAAAAATCTGAGATTTTGTTTTTTATCCTAAGTCATATGACAAAACTCGTTAGAGAGTCAATATTGACTTTTAGGATTCCTACTTCCTATATGTGGCACCATAGTTCAAGTCCTCTTCCTCTCTGTAGAGACAATTTTCATATACAAGTCTGTGACATGATAGCCAAGAAAAGAAAAGAAATGAACCACATTTAACAAAATCTATTTTAAAAAGAGTCACAAATGATTTAGTCAAAATTGAGGTCAATATCAAGTTGCCCTTTAAGCAAAGAATTCTGGACACAGATTTCTGAAGCTCAGTTGACATAATCTGCAGACCTCCCCGATGCCTGACATCTGCTCACATGAGCTGCCCTTGAAGTCTTAATTTGGCCGTTATTACCATAGCTGTGCCTGGAAGATATTGCAGTTGGCAGATTGGCGCTCAGCAATCCGGACGTCCATATTCACAGGCCACTGGGCTGGGCGATGAGCCAAGGTTATGCACATGAAGGGCCAGGGACAATGAGGAGGACACACTGGTCCTGAGTGAGGGAAAGCGGCCACTGGGTATAAAACAATGGCTGACATGTAATGCCAACATACAGGTATAAAAGAAAGCAATAAACCAGATCACTCAAGACTCTTCTATAAGCTCCAGGTTTCATAAATCACCAGCTTGGCCAATGGATGAAATTATATAGGTAAACAAATGCAGAAACAGATGATTACAGGCGAAAAATATGCACCTGGAAAAGATTGTAACTGAATCAACAAAGGAAAATTACATGTTATTTCTGAGCATTGCTCTTCATCAAGTATATGAACCTCACTATTATAAACATCTACTTCTATAATACTGCCCCATGTACAAGAATATAACTACTATAATACTGTCCCCTATGTACAAGAATATAACTACTATAATACTGTCCCTAAGTACAAGACTATAACTACTATAATACTGCTCCTATGTACAAGAATATAACTACTATAATACTGCCCCATGTACAAGAATATAACTACTATAATACTGTCCCCTATGTACAAGAATATAACTACTATAATACTGCTCCTATGTACAAGAATATAACTACTATAATACTGCCCCATGTACAAGAATATACTGTAACTACTATAATACTGTCCCCTATGTACAAGAATATAACTACTATAATACTGCTCCTATGTACAAGAATATAACTACTATAATACTGCCCCATGTACAAGAATATACTGTAACTACTATAATACTGTCCCCTATGTACAAGAATATAACTACTATAATACTGCTCCTATGTACAAGAATATAGCTATTATAATACTGCTCCCTATGTATAAGGATATAATCACTATAATACTGCCCCTATGTACAAGAATATAACTACTATAATACTGCCTCTATGTACAAGAATATAACTACTATAATAATGCTCCTATGTACAAAAATATAACTACTATAATACTGCCCCTATGTACAAGAATATAACTACTATAATACTGCTTCTATGTACAAGAATATAACTACTATAATACTGCTCCATGTACAAGAATATAACTACTATAATACGGCCCCTATATACAAGAATATAACTACTACAATACTGTCCCTTATACAAGAATATAACTACTATAATACTGCCCCTATTTACAAGAATATAACTACTATAATACTGCTCTTATGTACAAGAATATAACTACTATAATACTGTCCCCTATACAAGAATATAAATACTATACTGCTCCTATGTACAAGAATATAACTACTATAATACTGCTCCCTATGTACAAGAATATAACTACTATAATACTGCCCCTATATACAAGAATATAACTACTATAATACTGCCCCTATATACAAGAATATAACTACCATAATACTGCTCCATGTACAAGAATATAACTACTATAATACTGCCCATATGTACAAGAATATATCTACAGGGTGGGCCATGTACATCCACTCAAATAAAATGAGAATGGTTGGTGATATCAACTTCCTGTTTGTGGCACATTAGTATATGGGAGGGGGAAAACTTTTCAAGATGGGTGGTGACTAGTGATGAGCGAATATACTCGTTGCTCGAGATTTCACGAGCACGCTCGGGTGGTCTCCGAGTATTTGTGTTCGGAGATTTAGAGGTTAACACGTGAGGAGGGGATAGAAATTGTGTTGATGTCTGGTGAACGCAGTACCCTGGTCATTGCAGCAGATTTCAATGCAAGACACCCTGCGCAAGAAAACTGTCACCATTCCCACGTTATTTAGGTGCATCCTTATAAATGGCCCACTCAAAAAAGTTTGCCTCATCACTGAACATAATGTTCTGTGTAAACTGAGGGTCCTGTTCCAATTTTTGTATTGCCCATTCTGCACATTCCACATGCCGATCTGGGCCATCATTTTTCCAACATCTCAAAGATCTTCTTACCTGACCTATCTATCACAATAAATGACATCACGCTTTCCCCCGTACCGGACGTCTGCTGCCTCGGAGCAACCCTTGACTCTGCCCTTCAAACCGCACATCCAAGCTCTTTCCCCCTCCTGTCGCCTCGAGCTCAAAAATATCTCCAGAATCCGTCCTTTCTTCAACCCTCAATCTACTAAAATGCTTGTACATGCCCTCATCATCTCCTGCCTCGACTACTGCAACATCCTTTTCTGTGGTCTTACTGCATCTCTCCAGTCCATCCTTAACTCTGCTGCCCGACTAATTCATCTCTCTCCTCGCTACTCCTCCGCTTCCCCCTTCTACAAATTGCCTGCTGCCTCCTCACCACTACCGAAGTTACCGCCTCACCAACACCGGAGCTCCTGCAACCCTCAACCTATTGTCTCTGCAGCGCCCCAGGGTCCTGGTCGTTGCAGTAATATCATTCTCCTCTAGGGGGGAGTGATGTTACATTTGAAGGCAATAAAGGAGATCTCTTTACCAGGTATCGCAAACATGCAACACAATTCACACTCCAGTCCACCAGGGGGAGCTATGCTCCTATTTATTAGGGCACTCTTCACAATTAGGTAAAACTGGTGGTCTGGAAAGGAAGTTAGGCAGAAGCTGGCTGGGCTTCACCCAGTGAGCTACTAGCTGAGCTCCGCTCAGTTAGTGGGTCCCTGACAGGGGTAGGATCCTGTCAGAGGTCTTGACTGAAGGCCACGGAGCTGCGCCTGCCCCACGTGCGGCAACATCCTAAGAAAGAGACACGAACAGCGAACTGTATTGTAGAGGGTGAGAAACGAAGTCATAGCAAAAGGAGAGGAAACCAGAAGGAGTTCTGCCCTACACAGGCTGCCTCCTTCTGAGGCGCAGGATCCTCGGTAGCCGATACACTGAGGGAGCAACAGTCTCTATGCCTTGCTCTAGAGATCGGCAGGACAGCTAATTCCACGTTACCTGCCCGCCCTATACCCAGGAGGCACGGTGGCAACTTGTGGAGGCTGGGGCGTGCTAGAGTCCCTGTAAAAAGCCTCATGCCACCAGTCATACGGGTTTGTCCTATCCATCTGGGGACAGAGAGAGACACAACATCTAGAACATCTACCACAGTTGTGAGGACCTTATGAGAAGCTCAGCAGTAAAGTACTACAACACCCAGGCGCTAGAGGAAGGCTACTGATTTCCACCTGGATAAGGGGACTCTGGATTTGCCTTCAGACTGGCCGGCCTGCCCTGTGATATGGTGCTCTGGACTGTAGATGCTGAAACCTTCAGTAAAGGTAAAGAGACTGCAACCTTGTGTCCTCGTTCTTCACTGTGCCTTACACCATTTACCATCCACCATCTACACTCTGGGAAGCCCTGGGGATATACTTCACCTGTGGGAAGGTATACAATCTAGCTGCCATAACATCACCCCAGCGGACCCCTAAGCAGCGTCGGTCAATCTGACCGAATACCACAGGTGGCGTCACGAACATTATCCCTTTAAAAACCTTTCCCCCTTTTACAGCGGACCTCCCGAGGGCCACAGACTGGGTCAGCCACCGTGACATCCTCCTTGAGAACCGAAGGAACCGGGACCGAGTACCCCCTAGCCCTTGGGGGTGCTCTAATCTTTTGGCGTCACGAACAGTATCTACTTAAGCCTGAAAATCGGGTCATGTGCGCCTAAGAACTGTGCCAGAATTGTGCTTGAGCTGTGATTTACTAAAGGACTGTGTATTGCAAAAGACCGCCAAAATTCCTGTCAAAACTGCCGTCATAACAGCACCACGAAGAGCGCAGGAGAAGAAGGGCGTGACATCGTGGGCGATCTTACCACGGCCCCTGACTGTGCCACACTGCAGGCCGATGAGTCACTGGTAGGCCTGCTCTCAGCACCATCAGCCCTCCGATCTGATTGGGCCATTGCCTGGTTCCCTGGGACCATGACTCTGATATGGAGAGACAGTGGCCCCTGGCCCACCAAGCATAAGGGAAAGTAAAAGAAAGAATGTGACTGGAAATAGTTACTAAACTTTCCTTTTTCTACTTTAAACCCGTCCAGGGTTATTTCTTAAAGAGGTCCCATGCTTAAAGGGATCCTCAATTTGCACAAAGTTCATTGTTGCCTTAAAGAACTGTGAATCATGAACTGCGCATGATCAGAAACTGTCCATTGTAAATAGTTGGCACCTTCTTAAGGGTGCTTCCTACTGCTTTTACAAAGGAGGCTTTTACACAGACTGCCTCTAACAGAAACTGCTGTTAATCTTGTTGTAAAGAATTGCTTTGCTTTCTAGGACCTGAAGAAAAACCCGTTGGTGTGGCAGAATTCCGGGTCAGAATACAGGTCTTGTAGCCCACCCAAGTCCAACGTTGGGGGTTCGTCACGGGTCCCTTGCATCACATCACCATTGGTGCTCAATTGACTTGAATATTGATGATGTGATTGATACTTTGCACTCAGAAAAGACTGAGTTTGCCCTTGAAGGGAATGTTTACTTGTTGCACTTTACTTAAAGTGATAATGTTTGAAAGAATTGAGTAGTTAGATAGCATTGTGTTTTTCATAGTCGATAGAATGTAGTTAACAGTATAGAGTTAAGAGTTAGATAAACTAATATAATGTACTTTGAATAAAATTGAAAAAAAATGCAGTGAGCCCGTGGCGGCTGATAGACTGCTGGTAGACTGCATTTCAATAAAGTGAACCCGTGGGGGTTAGTTAGTTAGTTAAAAACTTTGCACTTAGGAAAGAATAATTGTTTGCACTTGAATAAAGATAAAATGTTTGCCATTGCACTTAATAGATAGTATACCTGTAAGGCTATGTGCACACGTCAGGTTTTCTGGCAGAAATTTTCCTGACAAAAACCTGACATTTCTGCCAGAAATCCACATGTGGTTTTTTTCGCATTTTTTCATGCGTTTTTGACGCGTTTCTGTAAAAAGCCTCAGGCCACCAGTCATACGGGTTTGTCCTATCCATCTGGGGGACAGAGAGAGACACAACATCTAGAACATCTAACACAGTTGTGAGGACCTTATGAGAAGCTCAGCAGTAAAGTACTACAACACCCAGGCGCTAGAGGAAGGTTATTGATTTCCACCTGGATAAGGGGACTCTGGATTTGCCTTCAGACCGGCCGGACTCTGCTTGCCCTGTGATCTGGTGCTCTGGACTGTGGATGCTGAAGCCTTCAGTAAAGGTAAAGAGACTGCAACCTTGTGTCCTCATTCTTCACTGCGCCTTACACCATCCACCATCTACACACTGGGAAGCCCTGGGGACACACTTCACCTGTGGGAAGGTATACCATCTAGCTGCCATAACATCACCCCAGCGGACCCCTAAGCAGCGTCGGTCACTCTGACCAAATACCACAGGTGGCATCACGAACATTATTCCTTTAACCCCTTAACGACCGCCGATACGCCTTTTATCGGCGGCAGTTAAGGGTACTTAAACCACAGCGCCGTTAATTAACGGCGCTCTGGAAAAAGTGAATAGCGCCCCCCAGAGTTGGATTTTCTCTGGGGTCTCGGTTGCCAGGGGTAGCCGAGATTCCAGAGAACATGATTCGGGGTTTTTTTACCGACCCCCGGGTTGCGATCGCTGGTAATTAACCGTTTACCGGCGATCGCAAAAAAACAAAACGCAATTTCCCATTTAATTTCTCTGTCCTCCGATGTGATCGCACATCAGAGGACAGAGAAATGGGGTCCCCAATAGCCCCTCGATACTCACCTGTCTCCCCCGGTGCTCCTCGTGGCTCCCGATGGGGGTCGCCATCTTGTTCTGGCTACAAAAATGGCGGGCGCATGCGCAGTGCGCCCGCCGGCCGGCACCCGGAAAATCTTTGGGGTCTCGGCTGCCGGGGGTAGAAGAACATGATCGGGGTTGGTTTTTACCGGTAATTAACTGTAATTAACTGTTTACCGGCGATCGCAAAAAAAAAAAAAAAAGCGATCTTTCATTCTCTGTCCTCTGATGTGATCGCACATCAGAGGACAGAGAAATAGGGGGGATTCGGGGACCCTGCTATACTTACCGGTGTCCCTGGGTCCTCCTGCTTCTTCTCCTGGCCGCCAGCTTCTTCATCCGGAAAGAAAATGGCGGGCGCATGAGCAGTGCGCCCGCCATATTCTGCCGGCCAGCAGGTGGAGTAGTTGGGGCTAAATTTAGGGTTGGGGCTAAATTTAGGGTTAGGGTTGGGGCTAAATTTAGGGTTAGGGTTAGGGTTGGGGCTAAATTTAGGGTTGGGGCTAAATATAGGGTTAGGATTGGAGCTAAATATAGGGTTAGGGATGGGGCTAAATTTAGGGTTAGGCTTCTTTCACACTTGCGTCGGTACGGGGCCGTTGCAATGCGTTGGCCCGACGTACCCACACACGTTGTAAAAATTGTGCACAACGTGGGCAGCGGATGCAGTTTTTCAACGCATCCGCTGCCCAGTCTATGTCCTGGGGAGGAGGGAGCGGAGTTACGGCCACACATGCGCGGTCGGAAATGGCGGACGCGACGTACAAAAAAACGTTACATTGAACGTTTTTTTGTGCCGACGGTCCGCCAAAACACAACTGATCCAGTGCACGACGGACGCGACGTGTGGCCATCCATCGCGATCCGTCGGCAATACAAGTCTATGGGCAAAAAACGCATTCTGCGGGCACATTTGCCGGATCCGTTTTTTGTCCAAAACGACGGATTGCGACGGATGCCACACGACACAAGTGTGAAAGTAGCCTTATGGCTAGGGTTAGGGTTGGGGCTAAAGTTAGGCCTAGGGTTAGGGTTGGGGCTAAAGTTAGGGCTAGGTTTGCGGCTAAAGTTAGGGTTAGAGTTGGGATTAGGGTTAGGGTTTGGATTAGGGTTGGTATTAGGGTTAGGGTTGGCATTAGGGTTACGCTTGGGATAAGGGTTAGGTTTGGGATTAGGGTTAAGGTTAGGGTTGGGAGTAGGGGTGTATTGGGATTAGTGTTAGGTTTGAGGTTAGGGTTGAGATTAGGATTAGGGGTGTGTTGGATTTGGGGTTTTGATTAGGGTTATGGTTAGGGTTGACATTAGGGTTGTTTTGCGGTTAGGGTTGTGATTATCATTAGGGTTGTGATTAGGATTATGGATCGGGTTGGGATTAGGGTTAGGGGTGTGTTGGGGTTAGGGTTGGAGTTAGAATTGGGGGGTTTCCACTGTTTAGATACATCAGGGGGTCTCCAAACACGACAGCCAATTTTGCGCTCAAAAAGTCAAATGATGCTCACTCCCTTCTGAGCTCTGCCATGCACCCAAACAGTGGTTTACCCCCACCTATGGGGCATCAGCGTACTCGGGATAAATTGGACAACAACTTTTGGTGTCCAATTTCTCCTGTTACCCTTGTGAAAATAAAAACTTGGGGGCTACAAAAATTTTTTTGTGGAAAAAAAAATATTTTTTTGTTTTCACGACTCTGCATTATAAACTTCTGTGAAGCACTTGGGCATTCAAAGTTCTCACCACACATCTAGATAAGTTCCTTGGGGGGGTCTAGTTTCCAAAATGGGGTCACTTGTGGGGGGTTACTACTGTTTAGGTACATCAGGGGCTCTGCAAACGCAACATAACACCCACAGACCATTCTATCAAAGTTTGCATTCCAAAACGGCGCTCCTTCCCTTCCGAGCTCTGCCATGCGCCCAAACAGTGGTTTACCCCCACATATGGGGCATCAGCGTACTCAGGATAAATTGGACAACAACTTTTCGGTCCAATTTCTCCTGTTACCCTTGTGAAAATAAAAACTTGGAAGCTACAATATCTTTTTTGTGGAAAAAAAATATTTTTTATTTTCACGACTCTGCATTATAAACTTCTGTGAAGCACTTGGGCATTCAAAGTTCTCACCACACATCTAGATAAGTTCCATGGGGGTCTAGTTTCCAAAATTGGGTCACTTGTGGGGGGTTTCTACTGTTTAGGTACATCAGGGGCTCTGCAAACGCAAGAAAACGCCCACAAACCATTCTATCAAAGTCTGCATTCCAAAACGGCGCTCCTTCCTTCCGAGCTCTGCCGTGCGCTCAAACAGTGGTTTACCCCCACATATGGAGTACCAGCATACTCAGGACAACTTGGAAAATTTGGGGTCCAATTTCTCTTGTTACCCTTGTGAAAATAAAAACTTGGGGGCTGAAAAATCTTTTTTTGTGGAAAACAAATATATTTTTTATTTTCACGACTCTGCATTATAAACTTCTGTGAAGCACTTGGGCATTCAAAGTTCTCACCACACATCTAGATAAGTTCCATGGGGGTCTAGTTTCCAAAATGGGGTCACTTGTGGGAGGTTTCCACTGTTTAGGCACATCAGGAGCTCTCCAAATGCGACATGACGTCTGATCTCAATTCCAGCCAATCCTGCATTGAAAAAGTCAAACGGCGCTCCTTCACTTCCAAGCTCTGCGGTGCGCAGAAACAGTGGTTTACCCCCACATATGTGGTATCTGCGTATTCAGGAGAAATTGTACAACAAAATTTATGGTTTAATTTCTGTTTTTACACTTGTGAAAATAAAAAAAATGGTTCTGAAGTAAAATGTTTGCAAAAAAAAGTTAAATGTTCATTTTTTCCTTCCACATTGTTTCAGTTCCTGTGAAGCACGTAAAGGGTTAATAAACTTCTTGAATGTGGTTTTGAGAACCTTGAGGTGTGCAGTTTTTAGAATGGTGTCACACTTGGTTATTTTCTATCATATAGACCCCTCAAAATGACTTCAAATGTGATGTGGTCCCTAAAAAAAATGGTGTAAAAATGAGAAATTGCTGGTCAACTTTTAACCCTTATAACTCCCTAACAAAAAAAAAAATTTGGTTCCAAAATTGTGCTGATGTAAAGTAGACATGTGGGAAATGTCATTTATTAACTATTTTTTTGTGACATATCTCTCTGATTTGAGGGCATAATAATACAAAGTTTGAAAATTGCAAAATGTAAAAATTTTTTGCCATATTTCCGTTTTTTTTTCATAAATAATCACAAGTAATATCGAAGAAATGTTACCACTAACATGAAGTACAATATGTCGCGAAAAAACAATCTCAGAATCAGTGGGATCCGTTAAAGCGTTCCAGAGTTATAACCTCATAATGTGACAGTGGTTAGAATTGTAAAAATTGGCTCGGTCATTAAGTACCAAATTGGCTCGGTCACTAAGGGGTTAAAGACCTTTCCCCCTTTTACAACGAACCTCCCGAGGGCCACGGACCGGGTCAGCCCTCGTGACATCCCCATTGAGAACCAAAGGACCAGGTACCGAGTACCCCCTAGCCCTTGGGGGCGCTACATCTCCTTCCCCACCATCCTGTAGAATGTAAGCCAGCAAGGGCAGGGTCCTCGCCCCTCTGTATCAGTCTGTAATTGTTAGTTTGCTTACTGTAAGTGATATCTGTAATTTGTATGTAACCCCCTCTCATGTACAGCACCATGGAATCAATGGTGCTATATAAATAATAATAATAACTACTATAATACTTCCCTGTACAAGAATATAACTACTATAATACTGCCCTGTACGTACAAGAATATAACTACTATAATACTGCCTCTATGTAGAAGAATATAGCAACTATAATACTGTCCCCTATGTACAAGAATATACCTACTATAATACTACCCCTATGTAGAAGAATATAACTACTATAATACTGCCCTGTATGTACAAGAATATAACTACTATAACACTGCTTATATGTACAAGAATATAACTACTATAATACTGCCCCTTATGTACAAGAATATAACTACTGTAATACTGCCCCATGCACCAGAATATAACTACTATAATACTGCTCCCATGTACAAGAGTATACTGTAATACTGCCCCTGTGTACAAGAATATAACTAATATAATACTGCCCCCTATATACAAGAATATAACTACTATAATACTGCCCCTATGTACAAGAATATAACTACTATAATACTTCTCCCATGTACAAGAATATAACTACTATAATACTGATCCCATGTACAAGAGTATACTGTAATACTGCCCCTGTGTACAAGAATATAACTAATATAATACTGCCCCCTATATACAAGAATATAACTACTATAATGCTGCTTCTATGTACAAGTATATAACTCCTATAATACTGAAATCATAAAAAAAAAGAGTCAGCTCACCATTTCCTTGTGGCTTGACCTCCTGCCTATTCACCGACACCTTGCACGGACCAGGGCGAAGCAACTGTAATGAATCGAAAAAAAACAGCTGTGTCCTGTGAGTGGTGAAGGTAAGAATTAATTTTTAATGAACATTAGTTAAAATAATCTATACATACGGTGTCAAGCACTGTATACACACTGGCTCAGAGCCTGGAAACGATCAACGCGTTTCGACCTTGGGTCTTAGTCATTATCTAAATTTAGGGCAAAATCATAGGTTAAATAGTCTTCTCCAAGACTTTCATTGGTAGCTATTTTCATATAATCAAAATAATGTGGACACTTGTATGTTAAAAAATAAACATTTAAAATCAACATTTTCATTGTCAAAGTATAAAATACATATGTATAAGAATCTAACTACTATAATACTGTCCCTATGTACAAAAATATAACTACTATAATACTGCCCCTATGTACAAGAATATAACTACTATAATACTGCCCCTATATACACGAATATAACTGCTATAATACTGCTCCTATATACAAAAATATAACTACTATAATACTGCCCCTATGTGCAAGAATATAACTACTATAATACTGCCACTATGTACAAGAACATAACTACTATAATACTGCCCCCTATGTACAAAAATATAGCTACTATAATACTGCCACTATGTACAAGAACATAACTACTATCATTTTCCATACTTGACTGCAGAGGTGGAAGTGCATAAATAAATACTAAATAATATTGCTGCCGATATACAGGGTTCACCAACCAGTGCCATCTTACGTTTCTCAACTGATGTCAAAGTGGAAAACAAATAATGAATTATTTTTCTGAGGTCTTTTTCAAGTCTGGATGCTTTTGAGGTCATTGTCCTTTAACTTGGTGTTGAACTTTGGAAAATCAAACTCAAAATCCAGAATCGACAACAGTCAGAGCTGTCACAATAGAGCAAAGGAGTCGCTGCAGATTACACAGGTAAATTAATCATCGCTGTATATTTTTTATTATTACTATTATTATTTATTATTATAGCGCCATTTATTCCATGGCGCTTTACATGTGAGGAGGGGTATACATAATAAAAACAAGTACAATAATCTTAAACAATACAGGTCACAACTGGTACAGGAGGAGAGAGGACCCTGCCTGCGAGGGCTCACAAGCTACAAGGGATGGGTGAGGATACAGTAGGCGAGGATAGAACTGGTCATGCAGCGGTTTGGTCGATTGGTGGTTACTGAAGGTTGTAGGCTTGTCGGAAGAGGTGGGTCTTCAGGTTCTTTTTGAAGGTTTCGATGGTAGGTGAGAGTCTGATATGTTGTGGTAGAGAGTTCCAGAGTAGGGGTGATGCGCGAGAGAAATCTTTTATGCAATTGTGGGAAGAGGAGATAAGAGGGGAGTAGAGAAGAAGATCTTGTGAGGATCGGAGGTTGCGTGCAGGAAAGTACCGGAAGACACAGATGTGTGGAGGAGACAGGTTGTGGATGGCTTTGTACGTCATGGTTAGGGTTTTGTACTGCAGTCTCTGGGCAATGGGGAGCCAGTGAAGGGATTGACAGAGGGGAGAGGCCAGGGAATAGCGGGGGGACAGGTGGATTAGTCGGGCAGCAGAGTTTAGAATAGATTGGAGGGGTGTGAGAGTGTTAGAGGGGAGGCCACAAAGTAGGAGGTTACAGTAGTCAAGGCGGGAGATGATGAGGGCATGAACTAGGGTTTTTGCAGATTCTTGGTTTAGGAATGTATAGATCCGTGAAATATTTTTGAGTTGAAGGTGGCAAGAAGTGGAAAGGGCTTGGATATGTGGTTTAAAGGAGAGATCAGTGTCAAGGATTACCCCGAGACAGCGAGCTTGTGGGACTGGGGAGAGTAGGCAGCCGTTTACTGTAATGGATAGGTTTGTTGGGGGGGGGGGGGGGTAACGTGAGATGGTGGAAAGATGATGAATTCTGTATTGTTCATGTTAAGTTTTAGAAATCTAGCAGAGGAGAAGGATGAAATAGCAGACAGACATTGAGGGATTCTGGTTAGTAGGTAATATCTGGTAATATCTGGTCCAGAGATGTAGATCTGCGTGTCGCCAGCATAGAGATGATACTGAAAACCGTGAGATTCTATGAGCTGTCCCAGGCCAAAGGTGTAAATAGAGAAGAGCAGGGGCCCTATAACTGAACCTTGCGGGACTCCGACAGATAGGGGGCGAGGTGAAGAGGTGGTATGCGAGTGGGAGACACTGAATATCCGGTCTGTTAGGTATGACGAAATCCAGGATAGGGCCAAGTCTGTGATGCCAAGGGATGAGAGGGAATGTAGTAATAGGGAATGGTCCACCGTGTCAAAGGACAGGTCCATGAGGAGGACAGAGTAGTGTTGCTTGCTCTTGGCGGTTAATAGGTCATTGGTGACCTTAGTTAGGGCAGTTTCAGTGGAGTGGTGTGACCGGAAGCCAGATTATAAGCGGTCGAAGAGGGAGCAGGAAGAGAGATAGGAGACCAGTTCAAGATGGACGTGTTGTTCCAGTAGTTTTGAGGCATAGGGGAGAAGTGATATAGGGCGATAGCTAGATACAGAGGATGGGTCAAGAGAGGGCTTTTTGAGGATAGGTGTGATTGAGGCATGTTTAAAGCTTGAGGGGAAAACACCAGTTGTTAGTGATAGGTTGAACAGATCGGTTAGGGTTGGGATGATGACTGTGGCGAGGTTTGGGATGAAGTGAGATGGGATCGGGTGAAGTGCACATGTGGTGAGATGCGATCTTGAGAGTAGAGTGGAGAGTCGATCTTCTGTACTGGTGGAGAAGTTGGTTTTGGAGGTAGAGGGCTGGGCTATTGGGAGGAAGGGCTCTGGGGGTTGTCCACTAAAACTATCTCTGATGTTCTGAGATGAGTGGGGAGGGAGGAGGTGCTGGGGGACGGAGGATAATTGAAGGTGTTGAATAACTGTTTAGGCTGGGTTCACACTGCGTTGTGTGAACCCGTTTAACGGACTACGTTACACCGCGGCATAACACGGTGTAACGTAGTCCGTTAACGCCACCATTACTTGCAATGGCGAACGCATCGCTAGCGCACACCCACAATGGGCGTGCGCTAGCGATGTGCCGTCATTGAGTGATGCGGGCTGCAGCGTTTCCGGGTCCGTCACCAGTAGCGCACTGCTAGCGCAGATGGAGCTAGCAGATGCTCCATCTGCGCTAGCGCAGAGCCAAAGTCGGCACTTGCGTTAGTGCAGTCCGTTTAACGGATTTGTTGAACGGACTGCACAACGCAAGTGTGAACCTAGACTTAGGGTTGTGAGACAGGGAGGATATAAGAGATGAGAAGTAGGTTTGTTTCGCTGTGGCGAGTGTGGTCTTGAAAGTAGTGAGGGACTGTTTGAATGCGATGAAGTGCTCATTGGAGTGGGATATTTCCCATCTGAGCTCAGCAGCCCTGGAAGCTCACCTCAGTTCTTTGGTCAGGCTGGTGTGCCAGGGCTGTCTGTTGATTTTGCGAGCTTTGGTATGTGTGAGAGGGGCAAGAGATTCCAAAGCTCTGTAGAGTTACAATCCTGTTGCATCTTTTTTTTCCTGGAAGATTCCCTAATTTTGGCTATTTCAATTCATCCCTGTACCCGGGAACATGGTCATTTCAGAAGCTTTTATTTGAAGTCCTACCTTTGTTTAGCAGTCGATTTCCCCTCTAGGGAAACTTTTTTCCATCCATCAATGTTACCCAACTAGGGTTTTGGTTTTTAGAAACTTGAAGTTTCCTAGAACTTCTTCAAGGGTTATTGAGAAGACAAGGGTTGATTACTGAAAATTCCACAATGGTAATTATTGAATGCTTTGCCCACCCTTGAAGACCTAGTCTGCTTGACTTAAGATGACAGGTTCCATGAGAAGACAAAGAATTTACCATGGTAAAAAGATTGGGAACCTCTATCATTTTCCAGGGATGATTCCAATTTATAGCTAAGAATTGAGTTGTTTTAGTAGCTACTTGCCCAAATTTCTTCTTTTGGGTCACTCAGTCAATCTCGCCTACTAATGTGTATAGAGGTGTCTCAACTCTCTCCCAGTAGTAGTTGTTGGGTGAAAAAAAGAATTGGGTATGTTGAATTTCACCCTGTCTGTTTCCTTGTTCTTGCTGGAGATAATAATCACCATGGGAAGGGTCGGGATATGGCTTCTTCTCCTCTTCCCATTGAAAACACAAGCCGAGCACGTACTGAATATGAAGTAATAGCTGACATCCCAACAATTTTGACTGCAAGAACCCGAAATTTGTCTAACTTTTTGTATGAAGTAATCATGATTAAAGACCATGACTGCCGATATGGTTATTGCATTGACAAATTTTCTGATATACTTGAACTCATTGTGTTTGTACCATGAAAGTCCTTTTTTCATTATATTTGTTACACAAGATTTGGCCTAGAACTTCGAATCTGGTTGATATGACCAGGTATAAGCACTGCTCAAAAAATAAAGGGAACACTTAAGCAACACAATGTAATTCCAAGTCAATCACATTTTTTAAAAAACAACCTGACCAGTTATGAAGCAACAGTGATTGCAAATTTATTTCTCCTGCTGTTGTGCAAATGGAACAGAGAACAGGTAGAAATGATAGGCAATTAGCAAGACAACCCCTATAAAGGAGTGGTTCTGCAGGGGTGACCACAGACCACTTCTCTGTTATCATCCTTTTTGGCTGTTGTTTTGGTCACTTTCACATTTAGTCATTGCTCTCACCCCTAGAGGTACAGTAGCATAAGGTGATGTTTATCGTATAACCCACAGGTAGTGCAGTTAATTTAGGATGGCACATCTATGCGAGACGTGGCAAGAAGGATAGCTGTGTCTGTCAGCGTAGTGTCCAGAGCATGGAGCAGATAATAGGAGACAGGACAGTACACCAGGAGATGTGGAGGAGGCTGTAGGAGGGCAATAACCCAGTAGCAGGATCACTACCTCCTCTTTTGTGCAAGGAGGAACAGTGCCAGAGCCCTGCTAAATGACATCCAGCAGGCCACTAATATTCATGTGTTGCTCAAACTGTCAGAAACAGACTCTTTGAGGGTGGTATGAGGGCCTGACATGGGTGTGTTTACAGCCCAACCCAATGCAGGGCGATTGGCATTTGCCAGAGAACACCAAGGTTGGCCGGTTCGACATTGGTGCCCTGTTCTCTTCACAGATGAGAGCATTTTCACACTGAGCACATGTGACAGACATGTCTGGAGACACCATGGAGAACATTCTGCTGCTTGCAACATCCTCTAGCATGACTGGTTTGACAGTGGGTCAGTAATGGTGTGGGGAGGCATTTCTTTGGAGGGCCGCACAGCCCTCCATGTGCTCGCCAGATGTACCCTGACTGCCATTAGGTACCGAGATGAGATCCTCAGACCCATTGTGAGACCTTATGCAGGTGCACTTGGCCCTGGGTTCGTCCTTATGCAGGACAATGCCAGACCTCATGTGGCTGCAGTCTATCAGCAGTTCCTGCACGATGAAGGCATTGAAGCTATGGACTGGCCTGCCCATTCCCCAGACCTGAATCCAATCCAGTACATCTGGGACTTATTATTATTTATTTATATAGCACCATTAATTCCATGGTGCTGTACATGAGAAAAGGGGTTACGTATAGAGATATAGATATCGTTTACAGTAAACAAATTTACAATGACAGACTGGTACAGAGGGGAGAGGACCCAGTCCTTGCGGACTCACTGTACATTCTAGAAGACTTCCATGTCTTGTTCCATCCAGCAACGTCACGTTGCACCACAGACTGTCCAGGAGTTGGAGCAGGGGTCCCCAACTCCAGACCTCAAGGGCCGCCAACAGTGCAGGTTTTCAGGATTTCTTTTGTATTGCATCGGTGGTAATGTGATCATCTGCACAGGTGATGATTCCAACCCCTGTGCAATACTAAGGAAATCCTGAAAACCTGCACTGTTGGCGGCCCTCGAGGCCTGGAGTTGGGGACCACTGAGTTGGAGGATGATTTAACCCAGGTCTGGGAGGAGATCCCTCAGAAGAACATCCGCTGCCTCATCAGAAGTATGCCCAGGCGTTGTAGGGAGGTCATACAGGCACATGGAGGCAACAGACACTACTGAGCATCATTTCCTTGTCTTGTGGCATGTCCACTGAAGTTGGATCAGCCTGCATTTTGATTTTCCACTTTGATTTTGAGTATCATTCCAAATCCAGACCTCCATGGGAAATTCAGTTTTCTACGTTGATTATTTTTGTGTTTTTTTTTTGTCTCAATGCATTCCACTATGTAATAGATAAAGATTTGCAACTGGCTGGAATATTTCATTCAGTGATATCCAGAATGTGGTATTTTAGTGTTTCCTTCATTTTTTTGAGCAGTGTATATATGATATAGCTAAAGATTTGGCTGAGTGCTCCTGCGTTCTCTGTGAAAGAGCTGATGTCAGCAGAGGCATATCTCCAGCTGAACAATCAGATCAGCAGTCCAAAATCGGACATCAATACATTTTCCAGGACTCTCATTAGTTTAAAGGGACTCTGTCACCTGAATTTGGAGGGAACAATCTTCAGCCATAGGGGCGGGGTTTTCGGGTGTTTGATTCACCCTTTCCTTACCCGCCGGCTGCATGCTGCATGCTGGCTGCAATATTGGATTGAAGTTCATTCTCTGTGGTAAGGAAAGGGTGAATCGAAAACCCCGCCCCTATGGCTGAAGATTGTTCCCTCCAAATTCAGGTGACAGAGTCCCTTTAATGTGTATAGGAGGGCTTTGTACTTGTTCAAAAGTTGGGTGGAGGAAGAAGACAAACTTTTGTGATCACCTTCTTGATCTATTTTTCATCTAATTTCTCAACAGCTGATGTAAGGTGCTGTTATGGCTAAATCTTATACTCTTGAGACAGAGCTGCAGAACATGGCCTCTACATCGAGAGAGGCTTTGACAGAGAAGGATAAAGAGAAAGATGAACTCAACGTCTTCGAAAAGTTTGTCCAGCCATGTATAGTGGAGCTTCTAGGATGTGTTCTCTTCATTTCCATCGGATGTCTCTCAGTGCTGGTCAATCCTACAGGGGCTGGACCGCTGCTACCGGCTCTTGCCCATGGTCTTGCGTTAGCTATTGTCATCTCTGTTCTTGGCAACATAAGGCAAGTTTCGCAGTACCATATGGCAAGCCAAGAAATAAGTAACAAATCTTTAAAATCTACCAATGACGCAATAGTAAGATGGAAAGGAGGAGATATCTCTGTGTCTAACCGTTTTAGAGACATATAGCATAAAGAACGCCTAACTGAAGTTTTTTTCAAAGCAGGTCATCTTGTGCCACTCACAGTGGCATAGCTAAAGTCCGATAGGCCCCAGTGCAAAATTTGGATCTGGGCCCCCACATGCATGTTAGTCACATTATGGATCCTTGTAGAGCTCTAGCCTTCCTGTAGTAATGTTGCACATCCTAGGTCCCTTTTTGAATGATGTCTTCCATCCTGGGCCTCTTCCTGTGATAATATCCTCCTTCCTGAGCCCCTTCTTGGTATAAGGTCCACCATGCTAAGTATCTTCTTGCAACATTGTCCTCCATCCTGGGCCCCTTCTTGATATAGTTTCCCACATCCTGGGCCTTTTCCAAAAATAATGTCCCCCATCCTAGGCTCCTTCCTGGTATAATGTCCCCCATTCTAGGCATCTTCCTGCAATCATGTCATGCATTCTGGGCCCCTTACTGGTAAAATATCCCCAATCTTGCCCCTTCCTGGTATGATGTCCTCCATCCTTGGCCCCTTTCTGGTATAATATCTCACATCCTGGGCTCCTTACAGTAATAATGTCTTTCATCCTAGACCCCTTCCTGGTTTAATGATCCCCTATCCTGGGCCCCTTCCTAGTACAATGTCCCACGCTCTGCTGCTCTTTGCCAGCACACTTAAAAATCCCACAAACAATTCTTAGCTTTCTCCACCCCCAATATGCAGAATCCTCTTTCATAGCCAGCGCAGAGACCGGCAGCTGACTTCGCTGTGCCAGCCATGGGTGGCGCATGACATCATGGCCATGTGTCACCCCCTATGACTGGCACGACACAATCAGCTGCCAAACTCTGATTGGCCAATGGCTTATATTGCAGTGTAGGGTGCCGGCGGGTCTCTGCGCCGCAATAAATTTCAATGTGTGTCCTCTCACACACATGCAGCCGAAATAGATGCTGGCGTCAGCTCGGTTGCACATTATGCAGCCACAATCGTTACGCCCCAGGCCACTCGAGACAAAAGAAATCGTAAGTAAGGACACATCCGAATATCATAAATACCAACGAGATGTATAAATAGTCTAGGTAGGAGGAGTAGGGCAGCATTTGTATAAAGTCGTGTTGGTATATGTATATTGGTGCTCTATAGTTAATAGATAATTCTTATATTTTCTATTTTCTGTTTTGTTTTTTTATAGTGGCGGACACTTCAATCCGGCCGTCACTCTAGGTGTAGTAGTTTCTGGAGGACTGACTCCCATTTTGCTAGTACCCTACTGGGTGTGCCAACTAGCCGGAGGAATGCTGGGAGCTTTGTTGGCCAAGGTACAGACATGTTTTTTGCTTCTTGTGATGTTTTTGTTTTACCCTCTTTCATTACTGTTTTTTTGCTGATTGTTTCCATACTTCTTCCAGGGATTGGCAGATGAATCATCATATCTAAATCGCACAGGGGCGGTCTGCATGTTGGACAGCGAGGCATCACTGGGCAAAGCAGTGGGAGTGGAGATAGTCTTCAGCTTTTTCCTGGTTTTTGCTGTAGTGATGGGCGCGGTGGGAGAGCGTAGCCGGACCCCTCTGGCACCTTATTCTATTGGATTCACTGTTGTAACTGGAATTTTGACTGGGTGAGGGTCCCGATTTGTTACTTTCATGCTCCATTTTGTGAGTAATGATGGATTAGACAGCATTTATGATGAGTATGGACTTCAATAGGATCTAATGTGGTGTCTGTGACCCTTTCCTCGTGTCTTACAGAGGCTCCATATCAGGTTCCTGCTTGAACCCATCACGGGCTTTGGGCCCAGCAGTTGTAGCTGGTTACTGGGATTACCACTGGGTGTACTGGGTGGGCCCTGTCTCTGGGGCAGTCATAGTGTCTCTCATATACAGGTAAGATGTTTCCTTTGGTTATTGGTGCAGTCACAGCTTGGTCAGGGACTGCAGGGATGGTTCTGTCCCTTTAGGAGATTGTCTAATCAGCTTATGTGGGTTAGGACAAAAAAACTAAAGTGATAGGGAGGGTAGGAACCTCTCTATGGATCTACGGTATCTATTTTTTGTATCATCTGCAACTTCCTTCTTTCCCTAAACCTACAGATGCATTCATTTTATCCCTAAATAATCACGTAGCCATTTCTATGCCATGCCTTGACCCGAGCGGATACCTCTTGTCCATGTGTTTCCATTCAGGACCCCCATGGTACTAGGTAAAATTAGATAACACACTGTAGTAATCTGCAGCTTCTCTCTCACCCTTCACTTTATTTGTATTTTTTTTGGTAATGTTGGTGACAACAGTCCGGCAAATTGATTTTGCCTCCAAAGTTATCTCTATGCAATGGTTAACCTTGATGACACATTGCCATCCACATGTCCCCACGGTGTCCCCACTCTACTGCATAAAATGGAGATCTGCAGCTTCCCATTCTCTGTCCCCTTTCTTGTTTTTGGTAATATCGGTCATAACAGACTATTACATTAATATTTTCTCCACTCACATGTTCACCTTTACACCCTTTTGGGACACCTCTTATCTATATAACCAAACTAGGTATCACCTCTCTATTAGAGAAAGTGCATTTCTGCAGCATCGCTTTCTTCCTCGTAGATATTGTTTTCGCTAAGGTTGAGCACAACAAACTTGTCATTAATCATGTCTCCGAGCAATCACATGGTCATTGATCACCTTTACACCATGGCTAGTAAATATGCCCCGACAAGGAATCTCCTCTTTATTACATAAAGTGCAGATCTGCAGCTTCCCTCTCTCCCCTTTGTTGTTTTTTTCTAAGGTCGATCACAACAAGCTGCTGCATCAATTTTGTCTCCAACGATCACATGGTCACCTCAATGTCATGGAGGACACCCCTTATCCATATAATCAAACTATGTTTCTCCTCTCTATTAAATAAAGTACAGATCTGCATCTTCCCTCTCGCCCTTCCTGTTATTGCTTTTTCTAACCCCTTTACGACATGCGCCGTACATGTACAGCGCATGTCGTGTCCCTCCCTTTGATGTGGGCTCCGGTGCAGTGCCCACATCTTTCCCCGCACATGTCAGCTGATTTGAACAGCTGACATCTGCCCCTAACAGCCGCGGGTGGAATCGCCATCCACCCATGGCTGTTAACCTGCTAAATGCTGCTGACAATCTCTGGCAGCGGCACTTAATGTGATTTGATTGCGCTGGAAGCGTGACACTAATCCCGCCCATCAGCGCCCGGGTCGCCGATGGCCTGACTTGACAACCCGGGGTCTGCAGCAGACCCCTGTGGTTGTCAGTGCTATAAAAGCTATGAGCATTTTTCATAGCAAGTGAGCATTTCTGCTTCTTAGAGCAGGGCTGCAGCCCTGCTGTATGTAGCACAAGCGAAAGGATGATTGCAGCTTCTAGTTTCCTTTGGAGGAGATCATGAAAAATGGAGAAGCTACAGGTCTCGGAAAACGACACAACAAAATTTTTTTTTTCACCACTTTAATTGAAAAGAACCTATACAAGTTTGGTATCTATGAACTCGAAATGACCTGGAGAATCATAATGGCAGGCCAGTTTTAGCATTTGGTGAACATGGTGAAAAGCAGTTGTAGAATAGCACTTTTTGCAATTTCACTGAACTTGGATTTTTTTCCTGGTTTCCAGTACACAATATGGTAAAACCAATTGTTCAAAAGTACAACTCGTGCTGCAAAAACAAGCCCTCACATTGCCATATTGACAGAAAAATAAATAAGTTATGGCTCTGGGAAGCAGGGGAGCAAAAAACAGAAACGCAAAAACGAAAATGAGCTGCTGCGTGAAAGGGTTGAGGTTGAATACAACAAGCTGGTGCTTTAATTTTGGCTCCAAGAAATCACATGGACACCTCTACGCTGTGGCTGGCCCTGAAAGGACACTCTTTGCCTATATGCCCTCAATGGAGATCTCCTCTAAATTTGATCAAGTGCAGATCTGCAGCTTCCCTCTCTCCCTTATGGCTTTTACTAATGTTGATCACAACAAACAGGTTCATTAATTTTGTCTCCAAGCAATCACAAGCTTACTTCTATGTCACGACTAGCCCAGGTGTGCCAACCCCTGTCCGTACAGGACCCCCTCTCTTCTAGATAAAATAGAGAGCTGCTGCAAACAATACCACTAAATAATGAGAGATGTCTCCATTTGTCTATTATAGGCTTCTTCTTGCAGGAAAGTCCCATCGATTACTCTTGAAATGACGAAGAAAACGAAACAACTGGCAGCAATCATCTCAATCTCCCAGCCGGCAAAAAATCAAAGAAAGCAGATGGGTACAACAGGAATTCATAGCAAAGCAACCAATCACATCCTACGACCCATTATTACAATATATTGGATGCTCATTTCTATTACTGTTGTCACATGACAAATGTCCCATATCTCTTTTTTTTACATTTGAATAATATGAAAGTAACATATTTGTAGATTGTGAGCCCTCGCGGGCAGGGTCCTCTCTCCTCTTGTACCAGTTGTGACTTGTATTGTTTGAGATTATTTTACTTGTTTTTATTATGTATACCCCTCCTTACATGTAAAGCGACATGGAATAAATGGCGCTATAATAATAATAAAATATAGGAATGCGAGAAGTGATGACTATATGAGGCAAAAAATTAAAAAATATATTTTTTTTTCAGAGTTTCACTGTATATAAACAATAAGAATAAGAAACATCATTCTTGTTCTGTCAGTGGACAAAAAGAAAAAGTCTTGCCACATGCACCATCGCTACTTTCAGAACTTACTGCAAGTTGGCCATGGCCAAATAAAGATTTCACATACAACACTGCCACCTGCTGGCAAACTCTTTTATTACACCAATTGAGAAAAGTGGTCGAAGATTTTGAAAAAAATAATAATTGAGCAAAAACATGAGCTAAGAAACAGCAAAATGTTAAAAATGTGGGTTTCCAAAAAAAAAAAAAAGTTAATCCTCATAATTCTGGATAAAAACAATTTGACTGATTATAAATAAGTCAGTGAAATTCTCTATGCAATTTGCTCCCCCTAGTGGCAGCTTATCTTATTACATCAAGTCCTCAACTGCTGGATTTTCACACCCCAGTACAACAAACTTCACTTATAAACGTTTTAATAAACCTTGTCCCCCCCCATCATTTGCGTGTTGTTTTTTTAAAATAATTTTTTCATTTTTTTTACTTTTGGTATTTTTTTACTTTCTTGCTCCAAGTTTGCCTTTTTTCTAATTTGCCTAACACTTCTCACAGCTGAGGGTTTGTTACATTTGCATCCAATCTAGACAATCTTTTGGGAAATGATCATTCTAGATTCTGGATCTCAGGCGGATGGGGGCATGTATGGAGGTCATCAATTGGAGACTCCATTTTTACATGTTGGGTATGGTTATGGTTTGGCACAATATGGCGTATTCAGGGTGCGGGTTGTGTTCTGCACAGACATCTGCTTGCTCTTCTTATGTTTGTGTGGGAGGAAACCACAAAAATTCAAAACACACTCAGGTTACCCGACCACCGTGAGCGCGGGTTCGTATCAGAGGATCTTAATCGTACCGGGCTCTGCAGCAAAATGGACTGATGGGCGCAAAACATTAAATGAACAGCAGCGCAGAGGATGTCAGGAAAACATTAGTAGTGGGTAAAGAAGCCCAGATATCTCATAAATAGAGATGGAAGGCACCTCCTGGGTCATCTGGTCCAACCCCCCTGCTCAAAGCAGGATTTACTAAATCATCCCAGACAGATGTCTGTCCAGCCTCAGTCTGAAGACTTCCATTGAAGGAGAACTCACCACCTCTCGTGGCAGCCTGTTCCACTCATTGATCACCACTCATTGATGAGATGCTCCTTTCATGGCTAACCTGTGTTAGGTTTTCCTCAAGTCACATGCACATTCCCAATTTGGTTCACCCTGCAGCACAGAGTGTTTCAGGAGAGAACTGCGCTGATCTTTAAAAAGATGAGGCAGTCAATTTCAGGTAAGTAGACCCATGGCCGGTCCGCAAATCACATTCTGTACATCAGCAGTGAAAAATGGGCAGGTGGCTTTAGGCTGGGTTCAGACAATCGTATGAAAAATCAGCCATTTCTCATCCCAAAAAGTGCTGCACGCTGCGATTTTATACACAAAGTCCATCAGGCTGGGTGGAAAAATGTCACACTGACTCACACCAGTCCTTGTGCAGTCCGCTCACTGTCGGTTTTGTACACGAACGGTTAATATGTTTCCACAAAGAGGGAAAACAGCTGGATCAACCAGCAGCACTGAGTATTTCAGGAAAAATATGTGCTGACCTAAGGGGGAGGTCACAGTACAAGTGTCACTTAGTGGAAGAAGTGTGTGACGATGATCGTGGGGTAGTCAGACTGAAAGTTGCATAAAGGATGTGTCCTCAGCAGCACAGAGCATTTCAGGAGTGGGAGGTGAGAGGTGACAGACTGAAAGTTACATGGTGGGAGAAGACCCCACCTCTCTCAGCAGGGTCCTCAGCAGCACAGAGTGCTTAGGAGACAGAGGTACTAATCTTATGGGAGACCCCAGACTGTTAGGTTATGTGCACATGCTGTGTTTTTTTAAGCGTTTTTGCCTCGATTTTCCATGGTGGAAACGCTTAAAAAACGCTTACAAACAGCATCCCATTAATTCCTAATGCATTTCGCAATTGTTGTGCCCATGCTGCATTTTTTTCCGCGGCGGAAACACATAGCCGTAAAAAACGCAGCATGTTCATCATTTTTCCGGAATAGCGGTAATTACGCACCCATAGACATGCATTAGAAAAACGCTTGAAAAACGCATGTAAGATGCGTCAATTACGTGTTAAAAGCGAGTAAAAAAAGCGTCTAAATCCACATGCGTTTTTCCTGCCAAGGGTATGCAGAATTGAAGCAGAAAATTCTGCTTCTATTCTACAAAGTGGGCACATAACCTTACTGCTGAGGATCCTGCTGCTTCCACTATGTCAGTCTGTCACCACCCACAAGAGCAGCACACTTTTCTCCTGAAACACTCTGTGCTGCTGAGAGCCCCGCTTCTTCTACTATGTCATTTTTACACTTTGCCTGCTACATGAATAGCACACTCCTCTCCTGAAACACTCTGTGCTGCTGAGAGCCCCGCTTCTTCTACTATGTCATTTTTACACTCAGTCTCCCATATGAGCAGCATACTCCTCTCCTGAAACACTCTGTGCTGCTGAGAGCCCCGCTTCTTCTACTATGTCATTTTTACACTCAGTCTCCCATATGAGCAGCACACTCCTCTCCTGAAACACTCTGTGCTGCTGAGAGCCCCGCTTCTTCTACTATGTCATTTTTAGACTGGGCCTCCCACATGAGCAGCATACTCCTCTCTTAACCCCATAGTGACGGAGCCAAATTTTTAAAATCTGACCAGTGTCACTTTATGTGGTAATAACTCTGCAACGCTTCAACAAATCCCAGTGATTTTGAGACTGTTTTTTCGTGACACATTATACTTTGTGATAATGGTAAATATAGGTCGATATGTTTTGTTTTTATTTATAAAAAATATCAGAAATTTGAGAAAAATGTTAAAAAATTTGCAATTTTCAAACTTTGAATGATTATCCCTTTATTCCAGATAGTCATACCACAGCAAAACATTAATAAATAACATTTCCCACATGTCTGCTTTACATCAGCACCATTTGTAAAATGTAATTTTATTCTGTTAGCATTTTAGGAAGTTTAAAAATGTAGCAGTAATTTTTCATTTTTCAAGGAAATTTACAAAATTTATTTTTTAAGGGACTTATCCATGTTTGAAGTGACTGTAGGGGTCCTATATATTGGGAAAAACATTTTAATAACAGCGCCCCCTGACATATTGAAAACTGCAGTCAGGTAGTTTATTAACCATTCAGGTGTTTCTCAGGAATGAATGCAAAGTGGCACAGCAGAAAAGAAAATGTGTATTTTTACCATCTACAGTAAATGCTTCTAACTTCTGAACAGATTACTACAGCCATCAGACTCTAAGGCCTCCTTTCCACTTGAGAGATAAAAAACGGTCCGATTTACGGACCGAAAAAACGGAGGAAAATCATGCGATTGTCATGCGAGTGTCATGCGATTTTTTGATCGCAACATCCGTATGACATCCGAATTACATTCGCCCCACGCTGTAAATCCATCTGAAAGGGTTAACTAATTTTACAAGCAGAAGCCTGCTAATGCAGCCGCCCCTGCCTGTAAAAACCCGGGGAATGAATGTAATGTAATGTTGGGAAAATATTCTGAAAAGTTCCCAGGCTCGAGTTCATATGAGGACATCCAGCAGAGGGCGCATCACCGCGACTCAAGGTAACAGGTCATTCCCCTGCATTCCATTCATTCATAGAATTTTACAGCCAGGAGCACAGCTGCATTAGCAGAGTTCATGGGTGTAAAATGATTTAACCCCTTCAGATGGATTTACATCGTGAGACGTGACTGAGCGACGGAAGGTATGGGATATTGTTGATTTTTTTTATTTTTCCTTTTTTACAGAACGAGGGTTTTCAGGTGGATTACGAGTATAATAAAATATTAAAACACCCTATTTATTTAATTAAAATACTTTGTAATAATGTGTGTGTTTTATTAACCATTTTGTACTATTGGATTAATAATGGATAGATGTCATAATTGACGTTTCTCCATTATTAACCTGGCTTAATGTCACCTTACAATAGCAAGGTGACATTAACTCTTCATTACCCCATATCCCACCGCTACACGGGAATGGGAAGAGAGTGGCCAAGTGCCAGAATAGGCGCATCTTCCAGATCTGCCTTTTCTGGGGTGGCTGGGGGCAGACGTTTTTAACCAGGGGGGCAATAACCATGGACCCTCTCCAGGCTATTAATATCTGCCCTTAGTCACTGGCTTTACCACTCTGGCGGAGAAAATTGTGCGGGAGCCCACGCCAATTTTTCCCCGCGATTTAACCCTTTAATTTAATAGCTATAAACACCAAATGTGACTGAAAGACAGTTCTTACATTACTAAAGAGGAATATGTAATAAAAGAATGGATATGAGATGGTTTATTGTATGTAAACCATGTCTCATATCCTGTCGGGTTTGTGAAGGAGATAGCAAAAGCCGGCAATTGAATTACCGGCTTTTCTGCTATCTAGCGCTGCATTAAATATATATATATATATATATATATATATATATATATAGGTGTCTCCCTGACATGTATATATATGTATATATACCTATTCTATGTGTATATATCTATTCTATTCTAACCTGTCAGTGTGACTTTACTGTACACCGCGCTGAATTGCAGGCTTTTCAAAGGACACCGGTGCGTAAAAATCAGACAGCACTGGCATGGTGCGAGTGCTGTGCGTTTTTTTTCTCGCACCATTGACTTGCATTGGCGAGACTCGTCCGAGAATAGCAGCAATACGCAGCATGCTGCAATTTTTTCTCAGTCCGATTTCAGCTGAGAAAAAAATCACAAATGAAAAGACACCTATTGAATAACATTGGTCTGAGTGCAATCCGATTTTTTATCGGATTGCACTCGTCCGTTTTCCTCGCAAGTGGAAAGGAGCCCTAAGGCCGCTATTTGGTCGTGAATTACCATGCCAAACATCAGGACCACAAAATCATGACCTGAGGGCACCAATTGGGATAAAGAGGAAGCCCCTCACTCTGTTAACCATTTATATGATGTAGTCACTATTGACAGCAGCATCTTAGGGTAGGTTTCCACGTTCAGGACACTGCGTGTTTAACGCTGTGTAGAGCCGCAGCGTCAAACATGCAGCATCCAGATGTTACAGCATAGTGGAGGGGATTTCATGAAATCCCGTCTCCTCTATTCGTTAAAAGATGCATGCGGCAGACCCAAGGAAACGGACATGCGGCGCGTCTTTTCAGAACGCAGCATGTCCTTACATTGCAGAAACAACGCAAGGACAGCGCAGGTGACCTGCCAGTGACCTCAGGTGCAGATTTCATCAGGATTTTACCTGCATAAAATCTTGACCAAATCCTGATGCAATCCTGAAAGTGGACACATACCTTAAGGGGTTAAACAGATTTGGACGGTGCAAACACTGATCGTGGCTGATGCAGCAAGTTGTCCGCTATAGTGTACAGCCGACAGCTGCTGGATTGTCACCTGCATGGGGATGTAATTCTCTTATATCTCAGGTCAGTTAAAAGACGTATTGGCTGTCATTAAGGGGTTTTAAAACACTCTGTGCTGCTGTGAGCTTCTTCTTGTTTTAAGAGAGAAGTGTCTTATGGAGGGGCCATGAATTACATAATGGAAAAGGCAGGATTCTCAGCAACACAGAGTGATTCAGCAGATGAGTTGCTGTTCTTGTGGGAAGTCTCGGACTGAACATTACATAGTGTAAGAAGCAGGGTCTTCAGCAGCACAGAGTGTTTCAGGATAAGAACACCCTGATCATAGAGGAGGCCATGGTTTCAAGATGACAGATAAAAAAATGCAGGGGGGTTCACACACCATGGAGTATTTATGTAGAAAAGTAAGCTGAACTTATACAAGATCACAGACAGAATTACATAAAGAGGAAGGAGCAGGTTACCCAGCAGCACAGAGTATTTCAAGAAAAACAAGCTACTCTTGTGGATGTTAGCAGACTGATGAATGGCACAGGGCTTCATACAGCACAGAGTATTTCAGGAGTGAGGTCAGTGAGAATGTGTGATTATTACTGACTTTGCAGTTGATGTGCAGTGTATGGCTGGTGCACAAGTCATCACCTCTAGGCTCTATTAAGGCTATGTGCACACGTTGCGGATTAGGCTTAGGAATTTCTGGTGCGGATTCTGCCTCTCCTGGCAGAAAACGCAACTGTGGTTCCGCGGTTTTAACCCCTGCGGTTTTCTATAATGGAATGGGTACAAAAACGCTGCAGATTCACAAAAAAGAAGTGACATGCTACTTCTTTTAAACCGCAGCGTTTCCGCAGCGGATTTTCCGCAAAGTGTGCACAGCATTTTTTTCTCCTCATTGATTTACATTGAACTGTAAATCAATTGCGCATCTGCAGCGTTTCTGCACCTCAAAAAACGCTGCGGATCCGCAGAGAATCCGCAACGTGTGCACATACCCTAAAGCTGATTATTGTAGTCCCATTTCACACCCTACCTCGCCGAATGACCATTTTTATCATTCTCTAACTCCTCTTGCTTCAGAGTTGCATCATTTGGGGCAGAGAAGCGTAGGAGTATGGTGGGAGATCCGGTGTCCGTCACACCCAGAGAAGTTACTGTACCTCTGCCCTGATAACAAGTAACACACCTTGCTCGCTGGCACTGGCTCCCATGGGGGCAGGTGCACTTCTGGAGATGGTCACATCTCAGCTGTGTTATCCAGCCAGCAGTGGCCATGATCAGAGCTAGCTTCGCTCTCTGCTGTTTAACCATTTAGATGCTGCAGTCGAGCATTGACACTGGCATTTAACCCGTTTAGTCAGGAGATCACAGGCTGTCAATGGCTTACTAATGGTGCCCGCCGCCGACATCTTTTTACATTACGTTAATTTCCTTAATTTCAGAGAGGTTAATTCAACCAAACACTGCAGTCGTATAACAATGCGGTGCATAGTACAAGGGCTCAAACGATGGCAGCTTCAAGTCCCACTGAAGAAATGAATGAAAAGCAATTACAAAAAAAAAAAAGTTTTTCAAAATATATAAAAGAAATGAAATTATAAATCACTCCCCAATTTAAAAAAAAAAACACATTTGTTGTCAGAGAAATCTTTTTTTATAAAGTTCAGAATTTTTTTTAACAGCTAAAATATAAATAAAAAATGTTTCTATGTTGTAGTCATACTGACCTGGCAAATCACGTTATCAGGTCACTTTTACCGCACAATGAAAGCCATAAATATAAACCCTCCCCCCAAAAAACAATGGCGGACTGAGATTTTTTTTCCCATTTCACCGCTCTTGGAATTTTTTTCCTTGTTTTTCAGTATTTTATATGGTAAAATGAATGGCGTCATTCCAATATGCAAAAAATGATAGAAAAATAAAAAAAAATGATGACCCTTGGAAAAAAATAGGAATTAGTGCTACCGGTAATTGTATTTCCAGGAGTCTATCATGACAGCACAACATGAGGTAGTCCTACTCATCCTCTAGGGACAGGAAACACACAAGAGGTTAAAAGCCCCCCTACACCTCACCCCCCCCCCCCCTCCCTGTGTATTTTACCAATAACCACGCCAGGATGGATGCAACTTTATTTTATTGAATTCTTACATACAAATGTTAACCTCACATCAGCTTCAGACTTCAAGGGGAGGGAATGTAATGGTGCTGTCATGATGGACTCCTGGAAATACAATTACCGGTAGGACTAATTCCTATTTTCACCAGGACATTTTCCCCTGTCATGACAGCACGACTGGAGAAATACCAAATAAATGGCATTTTAGGGCGGGGCCATTGCCTGCAGGCCCTTCCATCGGTAAGCTTACTGCTTGCCTGACATCACATCTAGCTTGTAGTGTCTACAGAAAGTAGACCAAGATGCGGCCCTGCAGCAGACCTTCCAACCATCCCGGAACCAGCGGAGCAGTCCCGATTTTGAGAGTCTGCCCTGCTGTCACGGCCGGGATCTTAATTTTCCCGCACTGCACTGTGATCCATTATTCATTCACCGACTGGTTGTTAAGAGACAATGGGAAACTTCCTCTGCAGCTTTTCTTTGTACAACATCCGGATGGCTGCTCTGTGCGCACAGGACCTGTGATGAGGTTACAGGAGGGGAGAAGTCAGGGGTCACATGATCAGGGGCCTCCGTGTATGCAGGCATCTGCTGTGCTGGTTGTCATGGTGCTGGATGAGGGTAAGTTTATGTGTGGGGTCAGGAGAGGTTTACAGTGTGGATGTAAAAGAGCCGTGTAGATTATCTACGTGTGTATGAGGTGTACGGAGCAGAGCTGTGTGTGTACGAGGTGTACGGAGCAGAGCCATGTACGAGGTGTACAGATCGGAGCCACATGTGTACGACGTGTACAGAACGCAGCTGCATGTGTATGAGGTGTACGGAGCGGAGCCGCATGTGTATGAGGTGTACGGAGCGGAGCCGCATGTGTATGAGGTGTACGGAGTGGAACCGCATGTGTACGAGGTGTACGGATCGGAGCCGTGTGTACAAGGTGTACGGAGCGGAGCTGTGTGTGTACGAGGTGTATGGAGCAGAGTCGCGTGTGTACGAGGTGTATGGAGCGGAGTCGCGTGTGTACGAGGTGTACGGAGCGGAGTCGCGTGTGTACGAGGTGTACGGAGCGGAGTCGCGTGTGTACGAGGTGTACAGAGCGGAGTCGCATGTGTACGGATTGGGGCCGCGTGTGTATGAGGTGTACGGAGCGGAGCCGCGTGTGTATGAGGTGTACGGAGCGGAGCCGCATTTGTACGAAGTGTATGGAGCGGAGCCCCATGTGTACGAGGTCTACGGAGCCGCGTGTGTACGAGGTGTACCGAGCGGCGCTGGGTGTGTACGAGGTGTACCGTGCGTAGCCGCATGTGTACGAGGTGTACAGAGTGGAGCCACGTGTGTACGAGGTGTACAGAGCGGAGCCGCGTGTGTACGAGGTGTATGGAGCGGATCTGCGTGTGTACGAGGTGTACGGAGCGGAGCAGTGTGTGTGTACCGAGCAGAGTCGCGTGTGCATGACTCCCAACAGTCCCGGATCCAGCACGACAGTCCCAATTTTGAGACTCTGTCCCGCTATCCCGGCCAGGATCCTCCTTTTCCGGCATGGCCTCAGACCAAATGTACCGCCGCTTCAAACTGCTTGCACGATCGCTGTGTCAGATTGGAGCAGACATTGCTCCTCGCTCTGACGCTGACTGGCACAGGAGACACGGAGAGGTCTTTATCAGTTGGGCACTGGAGGCGTAGCTGGATGACATCATTCAGAGCCGCAGGAGAGGAAGCTGCCGGCTGCTGCGAGGGAGCACGGTGAGAGGTGTGTGTGTGTGGTGATGGAGATGGCAATGAGGGGGTTGGGGAGATGGCAATGATGGGGTGGGGCCATTATACTGTACCCAGCATCATGTGGGGCCATTATACTATACGCAGCATCATGTGGGGCCATTATACTGTACAAAGCATCATGTGAGGTGATTATACAGTATTCAGCATCATGTGGGCCCATTATACTGTACGCAGCATCATGTGGGGCCATTATACAGTATGGAGTACTGTGTATCCATTATACAGTATTGAACATCATGTGGGGCCATTAGACTGTACGCAGCATCATGTGTGACCATTATACAGTATGGAGCATTGTGTTACCATTATACAATATTGAGCATCATGTGGGGACATTAAACAGTATGGAGCATCATGTGGGGCCATTATACAGTGTGGAGCACTGTGTGGCCATTATACAGTATTGAGCATCATGTGGGGCCATTATACAGTATGGAGCACTGTGTGGCCATTATACAGTATTGAGCATCATTTGGGGCCATTATACTGTACGGAGCATCATGTGTGGCCATTATGCAATATGGAGCACTGTGGCCATTATACAGTATTCAGCATCCTGTGTGGCCATTATACAGTATGGAGCTTCATGTGGGGCAATTATACTGTACACAGCATCATATAGGGCCATTATACAGTATGGAGCACTGTGTGGCCATTATACAGTATTGAACATCATGTGGGGCCATTAGACTGTACGCAGCATCATGTGTGACCATTATACAGTATGGAGCATTGTGTGGCCATTATACAATATTGAGCATCATGTGTGGACATTAAACAGTATGGAGCATCATGTGGGGCCATTATACAGTATGGAGCACTGTGTGGCCATTATACAGTATTGAGCATCATGTGGGGCCATTATACAGTATGGAGCACTGTGTGGCCATTATACAGTATTGAGCATCATTTGGGGCCATTATACTGTACGGAGCATCATGTGTGGCCATTATGCAATATGGAGCACTGTGGCCATTATACAGTATTCAGCATCATGTGTGGCCATTATACAGTATGGAGCTTCATGTGGGGCCATTATACTGTACGCAGCATCATATAGGGCCATTATACAGTATGGAGCACTGTGTGGCCATTATACAGTATTGAACATCATGTGGGGCCATTATACAACAGGGAGCACTGTGTGGCCATTATACAGTATGGAGCACTGTGTGGCCATTATACAGTATTGAGCATCATGTGTGGCTATTATACAGTATGGAGCACTGTGTGGCCATTATACAGTATTGAGCACTGTATGGCCATTATACAGTATGAATCACTGTGTGGCCATTATACAGTATGGAGCACTGTGTGGCCATTATACGGTATTGAGCATCATGTGTGGCCATTATACAGTATGGAGCACTGTATGGCCCTTATACAGTATTGAGCATCATGTGTGGCCATTATACAGTATGGAGCACTGTATGGCCATTACACAGTATGGAGCACTGTGTGGCCATTATACAGTATTGAGCATCATGTGTGGCCATTATACAGTTTGGAGCACTGTGTGGCCATTATACAATATTGAGCATCATGTGTGGTCATTATACAGTATGGAGCACTGTGTGGCCATTATATAGTATTGAGCATCATGTGTGGCCATTATACAGTATGGAGCACTGTATGGCCATTACACAGTATGGAGCACTGTGTGGCCATTATACAGTATTGAGCATCATGTGTGGCCATTATACAGTTTGGAGCACTGTGTGGCCATTATACAATATTGAGCATCATGTGTGGTCATTATACAGTATGGAGCACTGTGTGGCCATTATATAGTATTGAGCATCATGTGTGGCCATTATACAGTATGGAGCACTGTGTGGCTATTATACAGTATGTAGCACTGTGTGGCCATTATACAGTATTGAGCATCATGTGTGGTCATTATACAGTAGGGATCACTGTGTGGCCATTATACAGTATTGAGCATCATGTGTGGCTATTATACAGTATGGATTACTCTGTGGCCATATTTTTTTGTTTATAATTATTGTTTATGAAACAGTGTGATCAGCAGTGCTAAATGGGTGTGGTTGGGACATGGATATGGGTGTGACTAGTTGTGACATGGGTGTGGTCAGAGGCATAGCCTAAAATTTGCACGCGCCACAAACTTTATCCCTCTTTGCCTTCTTCAAAAGTTGGGAAACTCCTCGTGTTCGCTCCCTCTACTAACCTATCTTTGCCTGACATTGCCATCTCCGTGTGCGGTTCCACCATTACTCCAAAGCAACATGCCCGCTGCCTTGGGGTCATCCTTGATTCCGAGCTTTCATTCACCCCCCACATCCGATCACTGGCTCGCTCTTCTTATCTGCACCTCAAAAACATTTCTAGAATTCGCCCTTTTCTTACTTTCGACTCTGCAAAAACTCTTACTGTTTCACTTATTCATTCTCGTCTGGACTATTGTAACTCTCTACTAATCGGCCTCCCTCTTGCCAAACTCTCCCCGTTCCAATCTGTGCTGAATGCTGCAGCCAGGATCATATTCCTCACCAGTGCCAGTCATTACACTGGCTACTCATCCACTCCAGAATCCAGTACAAAACTACTACCCTCATCCACAAAGCACTCCATGGCTCAGTACCACCCTACATCTCCTCTCTGGTCTCAGTCTACCACCCTACCCGTACCCTCCGCTCCACTAATGACCTCAGGTTAGCATCCTCAATAATCAAAACCTCCCACTCCCGTCTCTAAGACTGTACACGTGCTGCACCGATTCTTTGGAATGCACTACCTAGGTTAATACGATTAATTCCCAATCCCCACAGTTTTAAGTGTGCCCTAAAAACTCATTTGTTCAGATTGGCCTACCGCCTCAACACATTAACCTAACGATCCCTGTGTGACCTATCATAAAAAACAAAAAAAAAAAAAAAAAAAACATAATCAGGTTCCTCGTATCATGTTCTCATACACTTTATGCAGTTAATAGCCCTCTGTGTCTGTACTGTTACATACTTAGGCAGTTAACTGGTTCATGCAGCTTTACATGAAAACCCGAGCCTTACACTATGGCTGGTCCGAATAACTAAAGCAATTGTTACCATCCACCTCTCGTGTCTCCCCTTTTCCTCATAGTTTGTAAGCTTGCGAGCAGGGCCCTCACTCCTCTTGGTATCTATTTTGAACTGTGATTTCTGTTATGCTGTAATGTCTATTGTCTGTACAAGTCCCCTCTAAAATTTGTAAAGCGCTGCGGAATATGTTGGCGCTATATAAATAAAATTATTATTATTATTATTATTATTGGGAGGCATGCCTGCAGATCTATTCTATGGAAGCCCCTGCTCTTTCGGCCCAGGATATGGGAATCGCTCTCATGGAGTGAGCTTTAATATTAAGCGGGGGCTCTTTTCTCTGACTCGTATGCTCATGATATGGTTGATGTAATCCACCCACATAAAGTTGACTTTGAGGCTTTCTTGTCCCTATGCTTCCCTGCATACTGTATGACCAAGTCTGAGTCCTGCCTCCAGGAAGCTGTGACCTCTATGTGGCGCCCTAGGGTTCTGGTCATCACATTGGCATTGCTTTCCTCTCAGGGAGAGTGATGCTACGTTTGGAGGCAATGAAGGATAACTGCATCTAGGTACCACAAGCATGCAACATATTCACAATCCAGGCCACTAGGGGGAGCTTTTGATCCTATTTACTAGGTGACTACCCATATATACTGTATATAACTGGTAGTCTGTAGGGAAATTTAGTTAGTTCCAGACATTCGTCTGAGGAGGACAGAGGGTCCACGGAGCTGTGCATGCCCTAAGAGCTACAGCTCCCAGAAGGAGACATTTCAGAAAGCAGAATACGTTGCAGTGAGCATGCAGGAAAGCAAAGCACAGGAGAGGATACCAGAAGGGGACCAGCCCCAAGCAGGCTGCCTCCTTCTGAGGCGCAGATAACTGGTAGCCGGTACACCAAGGTAGTAAGGACCTCTACGCCTTACTTCAGAGACCGGCAGGACAGCTAATTGCATGTTACCTGCCCGCACTTACACCTAGGAGGCATGGTGGCACCCCTCAGAAGCTGGGGCATGCTAGAGTCCCTATAAACCGCCTCAAGCCAGCAGTCATAGGGGTTTTATCCTATCCGACTATGGGGAACAGAGAGAGAAACACCACATCTTTGAGGAACTTATTTGAAGCTTATGCAGTAAGGGACTACACCACTACAGCGCAAGGGAAGGCTATTGATTTCCACCTGGACAAGGGGACTCTGGACTTGCCTCCAAAGCAGCTGGACTCTACCTGCCCTGTGATCTGGTGCCTTGGACTGTGGCTGCTGAAAGCAACAGTAAACAAGGTAAAGACACTGCAATCCTGTGTCCTCGTTCTTCATTGCACCCCTCACCATTCTACCATCTACATACTGGAAAGCCCTGGGAATATACTTCACCTGTGGGCAGGTATACCATCTAGCTACCATAACATCACCCCAGCGGACCCCTTAAAGCAGCGTCGGTCACCCTGACCGAATACCACAGGTGGCCTCACGAACATAAACCTTATCCCTTTAAAGACCTTTCCCTTTTATATGTATGTTCCAGGGCCACGGACTGGGTCAGCCACCGTGACATTCCCCTGTGAACCGCAGGACCCGGTACCGAATAACCCCTTGCCCTGACGGGGCGCTCCATCTACATAGCGCATCACTGCTCGTCTTAAGTCCAGTGTGTGAAATATCCTTTCTTTCTCGTTCTTCGGGAGATGACAAAATCATGGAAGAACGATCTCCTGGCTCAAGTTCGTCTCTGATACTACCTTTGGCAAAAAGGACGGGTCAAACCTAAATATTAAACAATCCTCTAGGATCTGTAAATAGGGATCCCTTACCAACAGTGCCTGGATTTCACCTAACCATTTGGCAGAGGTGACCGCCACCAGGAATGCAGTCTTCATGGAGAGAAAGTTAATGTTAGATTCTTCTTGGGGTTCAAAGGGAGATCTGCACATTGTCCCTAACACTAAGTTTAGGTCCCATGGTGGAACAGTCTCTCTGATTATGGATCTTAACCTATTAACGGCTCAAGTAAACCTTGCAATCCATGGATGGTCTGTTAAAGGGAAGTCCATAAAGGCGCTAATGGCAGAAATCAGTACCTTTAGTGTGCTAGGCCTCAGACCCATCTCAAATCCGCTCTGAAGGAATTCCAATATTCAGGGAATGTGTGTACGGGATGTGTCCGAAGTAGATTTTCCCACATAAGAACAGAACTTCTTCCATATCTTGGAATAGATCGCTGACGTCACTGGTTTTCTACTCGCCTGCATGGTAGTTATCACCTTGTCTGATAATCCCTTGGAGCTTAGGATCTTCCGCTCAGGATCCAGACAGTCAGGCATAGAAAGCGAGAATCTTGATGCCAGGTTGGACCCTGGGACAGTAGGTCGCATCTGTCTGGAAGGGGGACTGGATCCTCCAAGGCCATGTAATGTAACACTGGAAACCAACTCCTCTTGGGCCAGAAGGATGCTACCAATATTACTGTGGCTTGATCTTCCTTAGGACTCTTGGTATAAGGGGAAAAAAGGGAATGTGTACACAAGATCTTCTTCCCAACTCTGAGATAGGGCATCTTCCCCTTCTGGGTTGTCTCTTGGAGCTATGGACCTTGCCACCTTTATGTTCTTCCGGGTTGCAAACAGATATACACACAGAATTCCCCATCTCTGGGTCAGCTGGTTGAACACTTCTGGCTTCAATTCCCACTTGGAGGACCATAGCTTTTCCCTGCTGAGAAATTCTGTTGTTCTGTTTTCGAAGCCTTTCAAGTGCACTGTCGAGATGGACCAATGGTTCTCTTCTGCCCACTGAAATATACTTTATGTTCTGCTAAGGTCTGTAGGAATTGGCCTCTCAGACCTCCTTGGCGACGCAGAAAGGAAACCGCTGTAATGTTGTCTGAAATAATTTTCCCATGACGATCCCTGACCGTATCTCTGCATCGTTGTAGAGTCTCCCATACCACCTTTAGATCTCTGTAATTGGAGGATCTTCCCTGGTCTTATGGGGACTATATACCCTGCAGGTATTGTCCCTCCACTTCTGCGCCCCTTTCAGACTTGCTTCGGTGGTGATATGGAAGTAGGGAGAAAAGATCCATGGTACTCATTCCCCGAGATTGTTTCTGGATGTCCACCACGATAGGGGATTCTTTAGACTGACCGAGATTCTCATTTTCCTGTCTAGACCAGAGTGATGTGTGTTCCAGACTGATAGGACCGTACCTTGTAGCTTTCTCAAGTGGGCCTGACTCCATTGTATGCTTGGGATGCAGGATGTCACCAGGCCTAGGACCCTCATGGCATATCTGATGGAAACTGTTCTCTTCCTCTGTAAAGCCCGGACCCTGCTTCTGATCTCCTCCTGCTTTACGATGGGCAGAGAAGGCATCCTGCAATGCGAATTAAGGAGGACTTCAAAAAACACCTTCTGGGTACCTGGATGTAGGTCGGATTTTTCTCAGTTGACGTACCAACCCAGGCCCTCTAGAATGTCGATAATCTGAGCTGTTGTTTGAGGAGGATAGCCGAGTCCGCTACTAAAAGGATGTCGTCTATATATGGAACCACAATAATTCCCTTCCTCATCAGAAAGGCTGCCACCTCCGTCATTATCTTCATACAGATACAAGGAGCTGAGGAGAGGCCAAATGGAAGGCATGTAAACAGGAAATGGCGGCTTGCTCCCTGGTGATCTAGTGCAAACCTCAGATATTGGCGGTAGTTTGGGTGAATTGGCATGTGATAGTATGCATCTCTTAGATCTAACGTGCACATGGCAGGCAGAGTCCTTCCCTATCAACTGAATGCTTAGTTTTATTTTCTCCATTTTGAATTTTTTGTATCTGACCCATTGATTGAGAGGTTTTAAGTTTATAATAGTAATATATTTGCCCAAAGGTTTTTTCATGGAGAAAAGGGAGCAGTAGTGACCCTGACCTATCTCTGAAATGGGTACCGGCTCGACTGCACCTAATTCGAAGAGGTTTATGACATCCACCCAGCATCTTTTTAGAGCAGAGAGGGACTGGGGTTTGGTGGTGCAAAACCACTGAGGAGGGAGATGGGAGAAGTCTATCCTGTATCCTTCTTCTATGGTTCGCAGGATCCACTGATTGTCCATAATGGTCCGCCATTTTTCCAGAAAAAGCTGCAGTCTCCTCCGACCTTCCTGGCGTCAAGATCTCCTCTGTGGGCACAAAGAAAACTGGGTGGATCTACTTCTGCCCCCTTGGGGTAACTCCACCTTCCCCTCTTTCCGTTCCCCTTACAGTCCTGCCTGGGGGACTGATGGGGCCTACGAAAGGAATGGTATTTTTTGGTTTTCCCTTCTGGTAACCCCTTTTTGTCATCAGCGGCCCTCTCTAAAATGTCATCTAGCACTGGGCAGAAGATATGTGTGCCTGAGAAAGGGATGGAGCAGAGTTTAATTTGAGACTGGCTGTCCCCGACCACGTTTTAAGCCAGATTGCCCGTCGCGCCGAGTTAGATAGTACATTACTCCTGGCCGCGAACCTTACAGACTCAGTCGAAGCATCTTCTATAAATTGCGTCACCATTTTAAGCATAGGGAGGGACTCCAACATAACTTCTCTAGGGGTGTTAGATTTTATCGATCCAGATACACATAGACCTGGCTACCGAGGTGAGGGCTATATTGGTCTTAATGGCTGCCGAAGACTCCCAACTCCTTTTCAACTGCCCCACTGCCTTTCTATCCATAGTATCCTGCAGGCAGGAAGAGTCCTCAAATGGTATTGGGGTCTACTTTGCAACTTCGGCAATAGGAATATCCACTTTGGGGATTTCTTCCCAAACCTTGATTTCCACCGGATCAAAGGGGGACGGGCCTTAAAGTGTCTGGGAATGACAAGCCGCTTCCTTGTGTCTTCCAATTCTTCCAGGATCATTGCCTTAATGTGCTGGTTGAACGGAAACACTCTATTCCTTTGCATTCTCAGCCCCCCAAACATTTCATCCTGAATTGTGTGAGGCACTTCAGTCTCCTCGACTTTCTCGGATGAGAAAAAATACTTTTTCCACTCCTCCGACAGCCTGTGGGAAAAACTTTCTTCCCCCTCTTTAACGTCCTCCTCTGAATAGTATCAGTACGGGTATGCTTCCTCTGAGGATTCCTCCATCTCCCACCTGGCTCTTTTATGATGTGAGGTGCTTGGGCCTGGCTGCGGTGGTACGAGATTGGCAACGGTTTTCTGGACATCATCCCTAATTATGGCACACATATCCGTTAAAAAGGATGTGTGCGAGGGGCATGGCCAGCTGCCAAAGAAGCAAGACGTGCTTCCCTGAGCTCCCTGAACTGCTAGGGTAATCCACCCGCTTTAATATAATTCGGACACCCATCCAGAGGGAATAAGGGCAGCAACATATAGCCCCCAGGCCACGGACGCAATATCTGGCCGCGGATGTGAAAAAAAGCGGTCTGGAACCGCAGCGCCAGTCCGAGGCCTACAGTCAGGCCTGAAGCCTGTGAGACACCAGCGCGGCCGGCTTCCGGCCGGAGAGCTCCCTGCACCTCCCTGTAATAGCGGGACGACCCAGACGTCAACGGGCAGTGAAGTCCGTCCACCCCCACCACCCCGGAACCGGAGGATCCCTGCTGCCGGGGTCGGGACGTCGCCGAGTGAGAGCGGGGGCCGCCAGGCGGTGAGTTGCGGCGGACGCCGCGGGCCCACGTGTTGTCCTGCCTCCCCCTGGGCCATAAAGGTGGCGGCGTGCGTCCCGATTTGCACCGCTGAAGAGACAAACCGGCGGTACTCACCCACGCACCGGCTGCCCCGGAACTGCCGCCGCATTGTGCCGCCTGCTGATCCCCTGGGCTTCTCCCGACGCTTGGGCCTCGCGGCGGAGGCTGTGGCCGCTAGGGGGCGCGCGGCCCATGCTGTTGGCCGGCTGCTTGAAAGACAAGTGAGGGACGTGCCGCCATTAATTGCGGCCCCACAGACGCTGTGCACTGATCCCCTGAAGCTGCACGCCCGAGCACAATCGCTCCACCGCTCTGCTGTGGGAAACCCGAAGCCCTCTGGTGGACAGAGGACCTCCCGACGCCGGACTGAAGAGGTGAGAGGTCACCTCATGCTATATTCCCCCACCTGGGCCATCAGTGAGGGGTCTGAGCCTTGAACACAGGGGGGTTGCTGTCCTCCTCCGCTAGATACGCACAGCCCGTGACGGGCTGTCACCATCGTGGTTCCCTTCCTGGCCCCTGTGGACAGCTTCTGGCTCTGCCGGCCTCCAGACCTGCTACTTATTAACTCGAGCCAACCTCCACTGGCACAATCTAATTAGACTTAGTATACGGAATAACATAAAGATTGTTGCAATGCCCTAACCGAACCCTCGCGCATCTGCTAGGGGTTACTGCGCAATATGTCCTGTCTTAGACCATAGCCTTCTTAATACGGGGGGGAAAAATATCACGGGGTTTTACTCCCACCCATACTCTAATTGACCTCATGCCTAAAGCGCGCAGAACCACTTCAAAACAATCCAGCAACAGGTTTGCCGTATTAACAGACCTGGAGGCTGACATGTCTTCCGGTCCGTTCTCGCAGTCAGAGTCCTCTAACTCTTCTATACCCGACGGAGCAGAATCTGAGATGATCCCGGCCTCAACAACCAAGACCCCTAACACCCCTACCCCAGATCAATCTGCTCTACTGTCGCAGTTCCAATCTATTTTACATTCTGAACTGCTCAAGATGTCAGACAAATTGACTAAGGACCTAACCAAAGAAATCAGAGAACTCGGTTCCCGTACCTCTGACCTTGAAGACAAAATGGACTCAACCATTGCAAACCTAGCAACCCACGAAAAAGATATCGAGATGCTACATGACGAGATCCACACCCTCAACAGCAAGCTAGAGAACTTTGAAAACCGAGACCGTAGAAGCAATATCAGGATCAGAGGTATACCAGAAACGGTCACTGATCTACAATCCACCGCGACTGCCCTGTTTCAAGAACTCCTACCGGGAATCTCCATTGAGCGCCTAGAAATGGACCGCATCCATAGAGCCCTGAGAAGGCTCAAGCCAGATGGCCCACCGAGAGACATCATTCTTAAAATGCACTTTTACAAAACTAAAGAGCAGCTCCTGCAGGCGGCTAGAAAATCTGCACCGCTAACATTCCAGGGCCACTCGTACGAGCTGTTCTCAGATTTGGCCCCCACTACTATCGCCAAACGTCGAGCCATGAAGCCGTACTTGGAGGTACTGCGATCCAACAATATCAAATATCGCTGGGGATTCCCCTTTAAATTGATATTCTCTCATCACGATATGATCCACACGGTTCTCTCCCCCGAGGGAGCGAGCCGTTGCTTGGCCAAATTACAGCTCATGGATTCCGCTTCATCTTCTCCGCTTGCCCCCTCTCAGCCTCGGCCTGAGAGCCGCCGATCCCGTACGCGAGCTCCGCCTGACCCCCCGTGACAAGCTTAACAACCGCTGGCTCTATTCTGGGCCCCTGATGCCCTACTGGCTATCCTGTCAGATACTCCACAGTTCTAGGATAATTTGGTTATATGTGTTTTCTTAGTTTATCTCCATAGACGCTCCTGAACTGCGCAACTTCAACATTCCCCTGCCGGAAACTATTGCTTCCTTCACCCCGGCTGGGACATTGGACTGGATTGAACTTATCGCCGGACCTGATCTTCACTACAGACAAGTGAATATGCTCAATCTACTAGTTAATACAGTGTTGTTTCTTCTTCTTTTTATCTGTTAACTGTTACGCTTTAGCGACAGGTTACACATATCCTACCTTGCTGTAATGTTTAAACTGTAAAGTTACACCATGGCCTTAGCTAGCTATATTTTTTAGGCACAGTTGTTATGTTTTGTTATCAGATCTATGCCCCCCGTTTACTAGCAGCTATAATAAGTTGACAAGATAGGCCATCATTGAATATCCCCAGGATAGCAGAATCAGACCCCCAGCTCGTCGTTATTACCCATTTACTCTAGTACCCCGTTACGACCGCATACAATTTTCTCTCACTCGCTGCACCTATCAGACCCCAACGACCCCACAGTGTCCTCGCACACTGCTGCTCAGCACATAGTGCTTAGCCAATATTACAGTTCCTCCTTTCCCCTTAACAAGCCTTTTTACCCCACCTACACCATAGGCACTTTCCAATCTATCCCATCCCCTAACCCAGCTACCTGCCCGAGCTTACACTACTCATCAAGTCCATTCTATAGGACGTCCTCCACCCCATTGATATACCGCAAGTAATAATTACCACAAGCTTACCTCCCAACCTCCCACAATGCCACTCACAATCTTATCGCACAACGTGAGGGGACTCAACTCCCCACACAAACGCACCAAAGCTTTCCGCTATTATAGATTCCAGCAGGCAGATGTAGTATGTCTCCAGGAGACGCACTTCTCAACTAAATTCTGTCCTAGATTCTTGTCCGCCTCTTACCCGCTCTTTTACTCCACTGATGCCCCAAACAAAACCAAAGGCGTAGCTATCTGTTTCAAGAAATCTGTCCCGTTTGTTTTTAAGTCTTCAGTAGTTGATAAGGAAGGCTGCTATATTATGGTGACGGGCACTATAATAGACGAATTGGTGCCCCTAATATTCATCAGGCTGCCTTTTCTTTTCAACTATTGGAACTAATTTCAGAACACGCACAGGGCACCACAATTCTATGTGGAGACTCCAATTGCATACTTAAAGCTAACCTAGACAAATCCTTAAGCCCCCATTCTCCTACTCCTCCGTCCCCATACCCTTCGGCTGACTCGACTGTCCTCAACAAACTTCTCTCCCAATATCACTGGATAGACCTATGGAGGGAACTTCACCCCACCGAAAGAGATTATACCTTTTTCTCCGCACGCCACCTAGTATACACCAGAATTGATCATGTCTTAGTCCATCCTTCCTTTATTCCCAACATATCAAACATCTCAATCCAAACTACCCCCTGGTCAGACCATTCCCCATACCTGGTCACATGCTCAACACTCCACCCGCGGCCCTGCTCGTTCAACTGGACCCTAAACGACTCTCTGCTCTCCTATCCTGACATCGCCCAAAAACTGAAAACCACATTGAAGAATATTTCTTTTTGAACAAGCAATCAGCTTCTTCGCCAGTTTCCCTATGGGAGGCACACAAAGCAGTACTCAGAGGCTTCTGTATCCAAGAGGCCTCTCGTAAGAAAAAAGATAGAAACGCGAAGATAGCGGAATTGGAGAGCAGGGTGTCAACTTTGGAGTCCCAGATGAAAACTGTACCCCTACCTGCTACGTATCGAGATCTTCTCCACGCACGGACGGAATTAGATCTACACCTCTCTGAGAATGCTGACAGAGCTATACGCTGGTCACAGCAACACTTCTATGCCCTTAACAATAAAAATAACTCCAACCTCGCTCACCGCTTGAAATGCCAACCTTTACCTAGACCCCCCATACGTCTCCGCACCTCCACAGGTGTCACAACCAACCCACAACAAATTGTCTGTTTATTTCAACAGAAACTTAGACAGTTGTACAGTGCCCCAACTGCCACAGACACAGACACCCTGAAGAACTTTTTGGACTCGGTTCCCCTTCCAGCCCTTAGCCCCGACATGATCGAACTCCTTGATCAAGCCATAACTCCTAGCGAAATTGAGATAGCCATTAAAAATTTGAAAACTAACAAAAAACCAGGCCCCGATGGGTTCACGGCCCTTTACTATAAGAAATACGCCCCGGTACTGATCCCCCACCTCATCAATTACTTCAATTCCCTGAGAGACGGAAACAAACCAGGTGCGGCCTCATTAATGGCTGCAATCTCTATGATACCTAAGCCCAACACAGATCACTTACTCTGGTCTAATTATAGGCCGATATCTCTAGTTAATATAGACCTTAAAATATTGGCTAAAATCCTATCCCAAAGATTGAACTCAGGCTTAGGTGCATTAATCCATAAAGACCAAGTAGGCTTTGTTCCGCGTCGACAGGCCTCTGACAACATACAGAGGGTTTCCCACCTGCTACATCTCTGCAAACACCGTAATATATCAAGTATGCTACTGTCATTAGACATTAAAAAAGCCTTCGACTCTGTATCGTGGCCCTATCTGTTTGCGGTGCTGCAGAGATGGAAGTTTCCCGACCATTTTCTCTCCTGGATTCACGCACTCTATAGTTCCCCTTCCGCCTATGTGCGCTATAGTGGCTTTTCCTCTACGCTTTTTCCAATCAGCAGAGGCACCCGACAGGGTTGCCCTCTCTCACCCCTACTGTTTCTTCTAGCGCTCGAACCACTAGCCATCCAACTACGCCTCAACTCCAGCATACAAGGGGTAGAGGTAGCGGTGGTCCCACACAAGCTACTCATGTTTGCAGACGACATCCTGCTCCTTTTATCGTCCCCCCAGAAGTCTTTACCGGCCCTTCTCCAAGCCTTACAAAACTTTGGAGCATTATCCGGCCTGCAAATAAACACCACCAAATCCTACGCTATGAATATATCCCTCCCACAATCAACTATAACAAATCTCCAAAACGACTTTCCTTTCCAGTGGGTTACTAAACACTTGGACTATTTGGGAGTGAAACTGATGGCTAACCTAGACTCTCTCTATACGGCCAACTATCCCCCCCATGTTTCGAAAACTTCGCCTTTTGCTACAGTCTTGGAAGAAATTGCATCTTTCATGGTTAGGCCGTGTGCGAGCCCTTAAAATGTCTATCCTTCCCAAGTTACTTTACTTATTTTGTGTCCTACCAATCCCCATCCCATCGCACTTCCTTAAAATGGCCCAAAGAGCAACAGATGCCTTTGTTTGGAGAGGTCTCCCCAGGGTTAACAAAGCTACTCTCTACCGACATCGCCTAAAAGGAGGTCTGGGAGTTCCCAACCTCTCTAAATACTATCGCGCAGCTCAATTAAGCCAACTGACCCTGTATCATGCCTACACCGCCCATTATGGCTTTCTCTAGAAGCCGCAGAGCTAAAACCCGACACTCTAGACACAATACTATGGATTCTCCCAACCCAACGTAAACATATTTCAAACCCCATAATAAAGCATTCCCTTACAATCTGGGACTCCCACAAGTACTCCTCACAATTAATCTCACCCGTCTTGCCTCTCGCCCCAATTTGGGGCAATGTTCTATTTCCCCCAGGTATGGGTCCCCTAAGATACTTCTATAAGTGGGTTGAAGCGGGGATAACTAAAGTCCACCACCTCTTTAATGTAGACGTGATTATCCCATTCCCAACCCTTAGAGAAAAATATGGTTTCCCCCCCGGAGAGGTATTTCGATATTTGCAACTTAAGAACTTTATCAGCTCTTTACTGAAGAATTCTGATCCCCCCATACTCTTTCACTCCATTTGAACAAAGATGCCACCAAAACCCCCACGCCTCAGGTACTATATCTCTCCTCTATTCGCAAATCAACTCCCCCTCACATAGAAATTGTTTAAAATATACATCTCGATGGGAGTCCAATATTGGATCTACCCTGACTGACTCCGAATGGTCCCAAATTTGGTCCTCCTCAACTGGAGGAATCCTCAATACCCTTATGTTAGAAACTAACTATAAAGTATTAACCCGTTGGTACCTGACCCCAGCGAGAGTAGCTAAGGCAGTGGCCAACTACCCCCCAAACTGCTTCAGAGGATGCAACTCTACTGGAGACATGTTCCATATCTGGTGGCTATGCCCGACTGTTAGGAGACTGTGGATCAGAGTTTACCATTTAGTTTTCTCGGTCACAAATATAAACCTCAGAAAGAACCCTTGGGAGGCCCTGCTCAATAAAAGCATCCCCAACATTCCCAAACACACCCAGGCTCTTATATCATTTATATTTCTAGCAACCAAGCAAACAATAGCTTTGGCCTGGAAAAAAACAGCTATAGATTTTTCCGCAGTTAAGTCTCGCCTCTCCTGGTATATGATTAATGAGAAACTGTCGGCTATTCTTATGGACAAAGTTGGTAAATTTGAAAGAGTATGGCTTCCCTGGGCGGAATACACCAACCACACTTCCTTTGCGGTACCTGCACTTTACCTAACTAACCCTGAACTGTCTGATTCAGAATAACTCTTCATAACTACTGTACACAACGCAATCTCATCCTCGGGCCTCCCCCCCCCCCCCTCCCCTTTCCTCTTTCCCCCTTTTGTGCCTTAGGGTACCGTCACACTGTGCCATTTCGATCGCTACGACGGTACTATTCGTGACGTTCCAGCGATATCGTTACGATATCGCTGTGTCTGACACGCAGCAGCGATCAGGGATCCTGCTGAGAATCGTAGGTCGTAGCAGATCGTTTAGAACTTTCTTTCGTCGCTGGATCTCCCGCTGTCATCGCTAGATCGGTGTGTGTGACACCGATCTAGCGATGCGATCCAGCGATGCGCTCGCTTGTAACCAGGGTAAACATCGGGTTACTAAGCGCAGGGCCGCGCTTAGTAACCCGATGTTTACCCTGGTTACAAGCGTAAAACTAAAAAAAAACAAACAGCACATACTTACATTCTGGTGTCCGTCAGGTCCCTTGCCGTCTGCTTCCCACACTGTGACTGCCGGCCGTAAAGTGAAAGCAGAGCACAGCGGCTGTGCTTTCACTTTCACTTTACGGCCGGCAGTCAGTGAGTGCGGGAAGCAGACGGCAAGGGACCTGACGGACACCAGAATGTAAGTATGTGCTGTTTGTTTTTTTTTAGTTTTACGCTTGTAACCAGGGTAAACATCGGGTTACTAAGCGCGGTCCTGCGCTTAGTAACCCGATGTTTACCCTGGTTACCCGGGGACTTCGGCATCGTTGGTCGCTGGAGAGCTGTCTGTGTGATAGCTCCCCAGCGACCACACTACGATTTACCTACGATCACGGCCAGGTCGTATCGCTGGTCGTGATCGTAGGTAAATTGTATAGTGTGACGGTACCATAACTCCATCTCCCCCCTACCCCTTGTAGTTGTTTGATCAAAGAACTACGTGTTACTTGCTTACACGCTTTTTATGCACATGTTGAATTTACAGTTTGTAATGATACCTTAGTTATTGCATCATTTGTAAACTTGAAAATGTTTCAATAAAAACTTATTGTTGAAAAAAAAAAAGGATGTGTGCTTGTTCTTCAGGAATTTCGCAACACACTCAGCACATAGCTGCGAGCTTTTTTTTTTGCATGTCTGGCATTTCATCTGTCTTTTCCGGGAAGAGGAGCCTGATCTTAAGGGAGTCTCTTAATCCTAATTAAAAGATAGAACATTTTTCGTACTTTTACTAAGTGGCTGGAGCGCCCCCAGACGCAGGGCCGTGGGTTACTCGGTACTGGTCCTCTCCGGCTCAGTTCTGGGGTTGCACGGTGGCTGGACCCGGTCCGTGACCCTGCTAAGGGGCGTCCAATAAAAGGTGATACGAGTCTGTGAAGGGTTTGTGACGCCACCTGTGGTGTTCGGTCAGGGTGACCGACGCTGCTTGGGGTCCACTGGGGTGATGTGATGTCAGCTAGATGGTATACCTTCCCACAGGTGAAGTATTATTATTATTATTATTATTTATTTATATAGCACCATTGATTCCATGGTGCTGTACATGAGAAGGGGTTACATACAAGTTACAAATATCACATACAGTAAACAAACTAACAATGACGGACTGATACAGAGGGGCGAGGACCCTGCCCTTGCGGGCTTACATTATACAGGATTATGGGGAAGGAGACAGTAGGTTGAGGGATGCAGGAGCTCCGGTGTTGGTGAAGCAGTAGCTCCGGTGTTGGTGAGGCGGTAGCTCCGGTGTTGGTGAGGCGGTAGCTTCGATAGTGATGAGGCAGCAGCGGTGTCAGTGCAGGCTGTAGACTTTCCTGAAGAGATGAGTTTTCAGGTTCCGTCTGAAGGATCCGACTGTGGTTGATAGTCGGACGTGTTGGGGCAGAGAGTTCCAGAGGATGGGGGATGTTCGGGAGAAGTCTTGGAGGCGATTGGATGAGGAGCGAATAAGTGTGGAGGAGAGAAGGAGGTCTTGGGAGGACCGGAGATCAAGTGAGGGAAGATATCGAGAGATTAGTTCAGAGATATATGGAGGAGACAGGTTGTGGATGGCTTTGTAGGTCAGTATTAGCAATTTGAACTGGATACGCTGAGGGAATGGGAGCCAGTGAAGAGATTTGCAGAGGGGGGAAGCGGAGGAGTAGCGAGGAGAGAGATGGATTAGTCGGGCAGCAGAGTTAAGGATGGACTGGAGAGGTGCAAGGGTGTTAGCAGGGAGGCCACAGAAAAGGATGTTGCAGTAGTCAAGGCGGGAAATGATGAGGACGTGCACAAGCATTTTAGTAGATTGGGGGTTGAGGAAAGGACGGATCCTTGAGGAAAGTATGTCCCCAGGGCTTCCCAGTAAGGTGGATGGTGATGGTGTGAGGTGCAGACAATAACGAGAACACAGGGTTGCAGTCTCTTTACCTCTTTACTGAAGACTTCAGGATCCGCAATCCAGAGCACAGTTAACAGGGCTGTCTGAGACCGGCCGGTCCGAAAACACATCCAGAGTGCCCTTTGCAGGTGTGTTGTAGTGCTTCCCTGCTGAGCATTCTGGATAGTCCTCACAACTTCTATTCTCGTTCTTTCTCTGTCCCCCAATGTTATCTGGATAGGACACACCCGTTTGACGGGAAGGCTCGGAGCTATTCTGGGACCCTAGAGACGCCCCTCTCCACGCTTGCCCCCTATGTCTGCTTAGGTGATGTAAGGTAGACAGCCAACCTATAATTAATTGTCCTGCGGTATTTGAAGTAAGGCATAAAGTCAGTCACTTCCTCGGTGTTTCGGGCACCGGCTACGCGCCTCAGTAGGATGTTGCCGTTCTCCGGGCATGACTCCTACTGGCTCTCCTTTGTGCTTTTATCTGGTTTCTCACTGTCCACAATATCCTTCGCTTCATGTCCTTTCTTTGGATGCCGCCGCAGATAGCGCAGGCGCAGCTCTGTAACGTTCTATCCTTGTCGCTAGGTGCCTGCCAGGTTCCCACGCCTGACAGGGACCCCCCTGAATCTTCCCCCCCCCCCCGCAACACCCCCTGCCACGGGATGTTGCCTGAACAAAACCCAGTCAGCTTCTGACTAACTTCCTATCCAACCCCTAGTTTTACCAGTGTGAGGAGTGGCCTAATAAATAAAATCTTTTGCTCCCCCTAGTGGCCGGAGTGTGAAGTGTAATGTGTGCTGGTGATACCTGGTCAGATGAACTCCTTTAGTGCCATCAGACGTACCATCACTCCCCTTAGTGGCAGAGCGATACTACTGCAACGACCAGGTCTCTGGGGCGCTGCATGGCCACTATGAAACAGATTGATGAAGTAGACGCTATGGGTGTTACTTACACTGGCCAAGGACTGCTCGGCTGGTGCTTCTGAGTGTGATGGATTAACCGCCATGGTTCAGACTGCTCACTCCACACCACTCTGTCAGCACCATTTTATAGGGTCTTACCTTGTCCAAGTGGCCTTCACATTAACCCCATAGTCTTTTCTTGTGTTCCTGGTTGGAACGCACGCTGCGCCGCTTTTATAGGAAGTGCCCCTCTAAACCGGAAGTGCACTCCATGCTGGAACGCACGCGCATCATCCGAAGGCCTCCCCCAGCCGGCAATGCATTCCACGCTGGAACGCACACCAGTCTGCATGACCAGAAGTCCAGCGGCCGGCAGCAGCGTGGTGGCGAGAGGTCTCCGGAGAGGGAAGCAGCGAAGTCGGAAGCTCCGTCCTGCTCCACCGACAGGCTGAGGGACCCCGCTCAGTGAGGTATCAGCCTCGGAGCTTCTTGACAGCTGGAAGGGAAGAGATCCAGTCCCCTCCCATCCCACTGGGCTCCGGTAAGTAGATCTCACTCCTGCGCTCCTCTTGCTGTGCTCTGTCCTGCTAGGGACACAAAAAAACACTGGGGGTGAGGTGGAAGGGGGCTTTTAACCTCTTTTGTGTGTTCCTGTCCATAAAGAATGAGTAGGACTACCTTCTGTCGTGCTAACATGAGGGACATCCTGAGGAAAAGAAAAATGGCTCAGTCATGAATGTAAACCATTGACTGGCGCCGTGAACAATGGGACGGCTTGCACCTCGGCCGACAGCTCTGTGCCTTCCATGGCCCACTCAAGTGCTCGAGATTTCTGATACACTGTAACGAACCATGCTCCGATATCAGTTGAATATATAGGTTTTTCAGTACCTGGGAGAGAATAATAATGTTTTGACTAACAGCAAGCAGAGATCTTGAAAGTGGTAAATAATGTAACTGCAAAACCTGAAACAGTTATAGAACCAAAAACACATGGGCTACTTGCACAGTGAACAAGTGTGTAGAAACCTGTTCACACCACCAAGAAACATGAAGACACAAAAAGAGCACAGCGAGGTCAAAAATACTCTGTTGTAAAGAAGTCACAGTAAATAAGCAAGTGCTAGTCAAAAAATGAAAAAAATACAGGGTATTTAGTTAATACGTTTTTTTTGCAAAAAAATGTATATTAAGCTGCTCCACCAATCGTCAAGGTATACCCATAATAGAGCAGTCCTATCTAATGTATATAATCCCTATCTGATGTATTTAAAAACCTGATCATCTGTATAGTACTATATATATACTATATATAGCCTACAACCTGCAGTAACCACCGATCGACCAAACCGCTGCATGACCAGCTCTATCCTCACCTACTGTATTCTCACCCATCCCTTGTAGATTGTGAGCCTTCGCGGGCAGGGTCCTCACTCCTCCTGTACCAGTTATGATTTGTATTGTTTAAGATTATTGTACTTGTTTTAATTATGTATACCCCTCCTCACATGTAAAGCGCCATGGAATAAATGGCGCTATAACAATAAAAAATTATTGTAGAAATTATATACATTAGATAGGACTGCTCTATTATGGGTATACCTTGACGATTGGTGGAGCAAAGTATTAACTAAATACCCTGTATTTTTTTCATTTTTTGACTAGCACTTGCTTATTTACTGTGACTTCTTTACAACAGAGTATTTTTGACCTCGCTGTGCTCTTTTTGTGTCTTCAAGTTTCTTGGTGGTGTGAACAGGTTTCTACAGACTTGTTCACTGTGCAAGTAGCCCATGTGTTTTTGGTTCTATAATTGTTCTCTTGTTTCTACAAGACTGGGGAGTCCACCACTCCTCTGTGGGCCATTTGCACTGAAGCTGTTCCATCCAGCATGTCCACATGGATATTTTCTCTCTGAACCCTGCTTATACATGTACTATACAGATGATCAGGTTTTTAAATACATCAGATAGGGATTATATACACTAGATAGGACTGTTCTATTATGGGTATTCCTTGACAATTGGTGGAGCAGCTTAATGTACATTTTTTTGCAAAAAAAGTATTAACTAAATACCCTGTATTTTTTCATTTTTTGTCTAGCACTTGCTTATTTACTGTGACTTCTTTACAACAGAGTATTTTTCACCTCGCTGTGCTCTTTTTGTGTCTTCAAAAAACCTGAAACAGTGAAGCTTTACGAGGAGTTAATAATGTGTACACAGCACGCCCTCTGCTCGATTACATTCTCTTACATCAGTAGAGGAAAGTTCAGAGGAGGAGTCACTAGGCAGGAGAGTGTTAAACACTGAGCTCCAGGGCGGCTGCACCCCACAGTGTGACAGTCAAGTATAGAGGAACATGCTGTCCGGCCTGCTCATCGGACTCTTCACAGTCCTGATTTATCTCTTCATATCCTCAAGGAGGAAAAGGCAAAATTTACCTCCGGGCCCGACTCCCTGGCCTGTTATCGGTAACCTGCACCAGATAGATAAATCCGCACCTTATAACACTCTCACCGAGGTAAGTCACTTATAGGGGATTTCTATTGTGCCCAGGTAATGCCCTAACTAACCAATACATGTTAGATCTGGACCCAAACGCTGACACTGAGCTTGTGTTTGCAGGTAGTTTTTATTTTCTGTAGCTTGAATGATTGATTGATCATGTCTGTTCTGTATGGACAGACCCATAGCAGGCACTGGCCAATCAATCCCACATAGAACGGAGGCAGCCCAAAGCAGTAGCTATGCAGAGATGTCAACCTGGGAGCGACCGGCTTACTACTTTCACACTAGCGTTAACTGCAAACCGTCACATAAACGTCTTTTTGCCCAAAAAACGGATTCGTCAAAAAAGTGCAAAATGTATGCAACGCATACAGCATTTCGACTTATCCGTCTATTTGGGGATGTCTGGCCAATTAGCTAAAAAAATCCTGTTTCTGAGCATGCTCAGTAGAAAAAAACGTATTGCAGCGCTGCATTGCGTCGTACGACGTGTCTCGACGCATCCGTCGCTCATAGACTTTCATTGTAGCCAAAGACGCATGCCGATGGATGCGCTGAGACACGTTTTTTTGTCGGAGCCAAAAAACGTTACAATCTACGTTTTTCCAGACGACGTGTCGCCTAATTTCGACGCATCCGTCGAAAGACGTATACCGACGTATGCAAATCCGTCGCAATGCGTCGCCAATACAAGTCTATGGGGAAAAAACGCATCCAGCAAAATATTTTGCTGGATGCGTTTTTTCTGCAAAACGACGCATTTTAACGTATTGCAGTTAACGCTAGTGTGAAAGTAGCCTTAGGCTGTGTGTTGCATGTATGACACTCAATATATGAATGCGATACAAAGGAAACATGAATTCTTTTGGAATCCTGGGAAATCACACACAGTGCAACCATTAATTATAATTCTTCACAGCAGAGGGGATGTAACAGTTTACAGGCACACAGGTATGATACAGTTTTGAGCTGAAGTTGATAACAAGGGTGTTATTCAAGCTTCTTTTCATCACACAGGATCACTTCTCTTCATGCAATTCTCCTTCATCATATATGAAAGTCTCTTTACAGATAACTTTTTTTCCACACACTGTGTCTTAACCTAAGCAGAACTGTACCTTGCTCATGCAGTGAGCTGGGGGAGGAGGATGAGTCCAGTGCTGTAGCTCACTCACATATCTTGAGGTAATAAAGATGCTCCTGGCTGTCCTAACTGCTTCTTTGATTACAGCAATCACTTCTGTGGTAGAACTGGTGTATACAGAGTGCCTGACAGAAGACTCTTGTGGTGCAGTGACCAATGTTACAGCCAGGGAGCGCTGCGTGTGCACTTCAAGATGCACTTGGAGGTATAGTTGTGATGAGACAAAATCCGGCAGAATTGTAGATGGCCGGTATGTGTGTCGCAGAGGAGGACCCTCTGCGCTGTCAGTCTGAAGATTATGTTGTGGTCTAGGACCTGTAGTCCCACATGTAAATGCGTAGTTTTATTGGGAGACTGGCAGGGCTAGTTATGAGAGATGGGTGGGTCAAACTAGCCACACACACCCACACTCCCACCCAGGGGAGTGGTTACAGGTATGTAATGTGACCAGGGTGTGGATCACATGGTTCCTGTTTGGATCTGAATGGTCCAAGTGCAAGGCCCTGGAAGCGTGTGTTGGAAATCCTGGGAATTCCTGAATAGCACATGGTTGGGCTTTGGCACTGAGTGGCTTGTGTGCTGTAGGTCCTGGATGGTCAGTGTTGGAGTCTCCTGGGAGTGGAGACGTCCTGGAAGCACCTAGAGACCGTGGACCTGGACGGTCTGTATTAAGGACCTGGGACTGACGTGAAATCAGTGTGAGTGGAACTCGTAAAAGGTAACCCCATGCAAGGGGATTATGATATATGGCAGAGAAGCCTATCTGCTATATGAACTGACTGATGTCCTATAATGTTTTGTGGATGTAATGAAACGGACTGTACTCTATCTGGTTTATGCAGAGTTTAAATAAACCAGATTGCCTGCTTTTGTGAAGTAACCGCTCATGTGCGTTATTCCCGTGCCAAGCGAGTGTCCCCCAAGACACGTAGTAGGTGAAACGCTACACTCTCTAACACATCTTTCTTTTGGATCTCCCGGACATAACAACTTTCCGAGTTTCCCCTGGGGCTGAGCTAACTACTCCCTGTCAGCTATAACCATTTTTTACATATGTGGAGCGAAGGGGGGAAATGGGAGAGTCAGTTCACCATTTGAAGTCTCTTCAATGAAGTAGAATCCAAGCACGGAGCTGCCTTGGTCCTAGACGTGTGCAGAAAGCAATATGGAAAAGAATTCTCCAGGGTGGTGAAATAAAACTTCACGTTAATTAGTAAAGCATTAAAAGGACACGTTGTAGACAGATAAAGGAATCCCAGGGGATTAACGACCATCGTGTTTCGACTGTGAGGTCTTAATCATGGTCCATGATATTTGACCACGCTGGAGAATTCTTTTCCACATAACCATATTTTACCCCTATAGTTGCTGGATGATTCTAAATCACCAGTGCAGCTTCTATCTGTCACACATGTTCACATGTTCAGTATGTGGTCAGTATTTTACAACACTGTTTGAAAGCCAAAATCAGGAGTGGAACAATCAAAGGAAAAGTATAATAGAAACACGTCACCACTTCTGCATTTATCACCCACTCTTGATTTTGACTTACAAATACTGAGGTAAAAACTGACCAAATACTGAACGTTTGAATGTAGCCATAGGGTTAATATTAAGAAGCCATCACAGCAAAAGAGGGAGAGGAATTTTTGACATTGTGGATTAATATATTAGGGCTATTTTATTAATATCAGACCCCTATATTAATTCTATATGTGCAAATGAATACTCGGCACATATAGTAATCAGAAAATATCTATTTAGGCTACCGATCAGGTCTCTTCCTAAATAATCTCCATTGTTCAGCTTGTTCCCTATAGTTGTGGTAGCGTATTGCCTTAAAGGGGTTTTCCATGTTAAGGTAAATTTTGGTAGTCGCACAGTGACTGCAGATTGTCGAAACTTGGCAAACTGTCAGGATCCTACTCACTTGACAGATTGATGATCACGTGGCTCAATGTGGAACCTGCATACTTGTGGTGACTTGCCGACTAGGTTTTCGGCCATTTTTTTCAATGGCCTGTTAAGTAATGCGGATATAGAGGTGCATCTCACAAAATTAGAATATCATCAAAAAGTTAATTTATTTCAGTTCTTCAATACAAAAAGTGAAACTCATATATTAGATAGTCATTACAAACAGAGTGACCTATTTCAAGTGTTTATTTCTGTTAATGTTGATGATTGTGGCTTACAGCCAATGAAAACACAAAAGTCATTATCTCAGTAAATTAGAATACTTTATAACACCAGCTTGAAAAATGATTTTAAAATCCGAAATGGTGACCTACTGAAATGTATGTTCAGTAAATGCACTCAATACTTGGTCGGGGCTCCTTTTGCATCAGTTACTGCATCATTGCAGCGTGGCATGCCTGTGGCACTGCTGAGGTGTTATGGAAGCCCAGGTTGCTTTGATAGCAACCTTCAGCTCGTCTGCATTGTTGGGTCTGGTGTTTCTCATCTTCCTCTTGACAAGGTCAGGCGAGTTTGCTGCCCAATCAAACACAGTGATACTGTTGTTTTTAAACCAAGAATTGGTACTTTTGGCAGTGTGAAAATGTGACAAGTCCTGCTGGAGAATGATATTTCCATTCCCAAAAAGCTTGTCAGCAGAGGGAAGAATGAAGTGCTCTAAAATTTCCTTGTAGATGGCTACACTGACTTTGGTCTTGATAAAACACAGTGGACCTACTCCAGCACATGACATGGCTCCCCAAATCATCACTGATTGTGGATACTTCACACTAGACCTTAGAAATCAAGGTCCCAGAGTCTGGAGGAAGAATGGAGAGACAGACAATCCAAGCTGCTTGAGGTCTAGTGTGACGTTTCCACAATCAGTGATGGTTCGGGGAGCCATGTCATCTGGTGTAGGTCCACTGTGTTTTATCACGACCAAAGTCAGCGCAGCCGTCTACTAAGAAATTTTAGAGCACTTCATGCTTCCCTCTGCTGACAAGCTTTTTGGAGATGGAAATGTCATTCTCCAGCAGGACTTGGCACCTGTCCATACTGCCAAAAGTACCAATACCTGGTTTAAAAACAACAGTATCACTGTGCTTGATTGGCCAGCAAACTCGCCTGACTTTAACCCCAAAGAGAATCTATGGGGTATTGTCAAGAGGAAGACGAGAGAGACCAGACCTAACAATGCAGACAAAGAAATCCTATATAGAAAAGAAATACCAAATAATATTGAAAATATCCAATCAAGTAAATATTCCACAACAAGCATATACCCCAAAGAAAATATTTACTAACAACAGATGCCAAATTTTTAATTAATTAATTTTATTATTAAAAAAACATAACACAATCAATAACATTTTTATAAAAAAAAATAAAAAATATATATATATATATATATATGTATATATATGTACAATCTAAAATAGAATATAAATAAAAGTATGCATGTACAGTATAGATCAGTATGCGAGGGGGCTAGGGCGCACAAAAACTGATTGATAACACTACAATAGTATATATCAAATAAATAAAAAAATATAATCGAGTAGAAACATAAAATTAAATGATAACACGCCTGACAAAATATATGAACAACTATTCACAATGAAATGTATATATAAATAATATCAAATAAATAATATTTCATGTGATAAAATAAATAAAAAAATAAATAATAAACAAATCAATTTAATAAATGTGCATAAACCCCAAACACCAAAATTTAATAAGGTCCAATAGTAATTAAATGCATATCCATATATGATAAGCCTGTAATTGATATATAATTGGTGACATGATAAAAGAAAAATTGATGAAATAATATGATTGAGTGAAAATAAATTCAACAATTATGTGAAAAAATATATATACTACAAACCATACAAATTAATAAAAAGGTGTACTGAAAACTGTGTCACAAAATAAATAAATAAAAACGTGATGTGTGCAAAAAAACAATGAATGTGATGAAATAGTGGAAAAATATATAATAATGAGTAGTAACTATAATATAGTGATGTAATATATATGAATATAATAAAAGTGATGATATTCTGTCAAATGCAAAACAAAGTCTATACTGAGGTGTAAAATTAATAACCGGAATGATGTATGTATGTGTGAGGTGTTGAAAGGTGGAGATAAGATGAACTAAACCAGTAACCAACTATATATCATAAATACTAGATATGACAGGCAGTGTAACTTGCTCTCATATAAGTCCTCCAGAGGATATGCGCATAAGTGGTATAAGGAAAAAATAATATATAATGCACATAAGAGAAAATCAGCCGTGAATACCAACCAGATATGCGCGCCACAGCCCCCTCACACACCACTCCAACGCACGTTTCGCAACCGCTTCGTCAGGGAGTGGCGTGTGTAGGGCGCGACCGCATCATATAGCATACTCACAGCTGCAGACTATTCCACAATCAGGGACGCCATAATTACATGGCGCCGAGACAGGGAGTAGTAATAGTATTTTGTGGCCTGTGCATATTGCGGCCATTTATTGCCCTCATGGATTTCCATTGATAGTGGATTTTCTCCCAAAATTCCACTTGTTTGTCTCCTGAAAGGACTGTTTTCCTCCTCTGCCTTCTCTATTCTCAATATTTATATATTTGATCTTTATTTATTTCAATTCACTATTATTATATTTAATTAGTATTTACATCATCTCTTATGTGCATTATATATTATTTTTTCCTTATACCACTTATGCGCATATCCTCTGGAGGACTTATATGAGAGCAAGTTACACTGATTGTCATATCTAGTATTTATGATATATAGTTGGTTACTGGTTTAGTTCATCTTATCTCCACCTTTCAACACCTCATACATACATCATTCCGGTTATTAATTTTACACCTCAGTATAGACTTTGTTTTGCATTTGACAGAATATCATCACTTTTATTATATTCATATATATTACATCACTATATTATAGTTACTACTCATTATTATATATTTTTCCACTATTTCATCACATTCATTGTTTTTTTGCACACATCACGTTTTTATTTATTTATTTTGTGACACAGTTTTCAGTACACCTTTTTATTAATTTGTATGGTTTGTAGTATATATATTTTTTCACATAGTTGTTGAATTTATTTTCACTCAATCATATTATTTCATCAATTTTTCTTTTATCATGTCACCAATTATATATCAATTACAGGCTTATCATATATGGATATGCGTTTAATTACTATTGGACCTTATTAAATTTTGGTGTTTGGTTTATGCACATTTATTAAATTGATTTGTTTATTATTTATTTTTTTATTTATTTTATCACATGAAATATTATTTATTTGATATTATTTATATATACATTTCATTGTGAATAGTTGTTCATATATTTTGTCAGCCGTGTTATCATTTAATTTTATATGTTTCTACTCGATTATATTTTTTTATTTATTTGATATATACTATTGTAGTGTTATCAATCAGTTTTTGTGCGCCCTAGCCCCCTCGCATACTGATCTATACTGTACATGCATACTTTTATTTATATTCTATTTTAGATTGTACACACATATATATATATATATATTTTTAATAAAAATGTTATTGATTGTGTTATGTCTTTATAATAATAAAATTTATTAATTAAAAATTTGGCATCTGTTGTTAGTAAATATTTTCTTTGGGGTATATACTAACAATGCAGATGAGCTGAAGGCTGCTATCAAAGCAACCTGGGCTTCCATAACACCTCAGCAGTGCCACAGGCTGATCGTCCTCCATGCCACGATGCATTGATGCAGTAATTGATGCCAAAGGAGCCCTGACCAAGTATTGAGTGCATTTACTGAACATACATTTCAGTAGGCCAACATTTCAGATTTTAAAATAATTTTTTCAAGCTGGTGTTATAATGTATTCTAATTTACTGAGATAACGACTTTTGGGTTTTCATTGGCTGTAAGCCATAATCATCAACATTAACAGAAACACTTGAAATAGATCACTTTGATAGGGATCTAAGATTATGAGTCCCAATGGGGACAGTGCCAATATCTGTAGAAAAAGGTCTAAGAATATGGTGACAAAAAAAAGGATTTTTATTTTCAATGCTGGGGACACAGGGTAAAAAATACCAAAATATGTAAAAAAAAATATAAAATTGGTATTATCTGTATCGCACTGACCAACAGAATAAAATTAATCAGCCAAAGTACTAAATGATGACCGATGTAAGAACAGAATTGACACTTTTGTGTTCATCTCCCAAAAGGTGTAACAAAAAATGATCAAAAGTCGTAATTAATCTAAAATCGGACAAATGAAAAAAGTAAAACTTGTGGCTCTCAGAATATGGTGGCACAAAAACAATATGCCTCCTCATTGATAAGTTAAAATAAGCCAAGAAAAATATTAATAATCAAGACATCAGGAAGCCGGGTGAAAAGCCTTGTTCTTAGGGTGATTGAGTAAGGGGACCTGAAAAACAGTAAACTCTTGATATTTCTGGGTAAATTGACATGTTTGGCCATGAGGCTGACAAGCCTTAAAAGGGGTTGCCCGGATAAAGGGAAAAGTTATCCAGGGTTTTCATCAGCGGTAGGACCACGTTGGACTGTGATTGGTTGCAGCGGTCCGTTGACCTGAGCTTTGTGTCATCGGATATGCTGTGGATATTCTGTCTGAGGTTTTTTCTTCGGAAAATCTGCTGCGTGTGTATCACAGTACTAGCGTTGTAGGTGAGATTTCATTAAAACTATGCGCTGCAGAGAAAATCCGCAGCGTAAATTTACTGCATCTGTGGATTTGACATCTTCAGAGGTTTAATTTCTGCTGACTTTACCTTTTGTAGCGCAGAATGTCAAATTGGACTTCAACATCCCCATTAACAGCCCCACTCCCACATCTGCATCCCAGCTTCTATCACTAACCACTTCTCTCGGCCTCTCACAGCTCTCAACCTCTGAAACACACAAAGACGGTAACACCCTTGACCTGGTTTTCGCCCGACTCTGCTTAATCTCCTACCTAGATAACTCACCGCTTCCCCTCTCTGACCGCAACATTCTCTCCTTCACGCTCACAAATCCTCGCTCACCCCAGCACCCTCCAAACTACCATACAGTCAGAAATCTACATGCCATTAACCCTCATACACTTTCAGACTCCCTACACTCATCATTGCCCCCAATCTCTTCTTTTTCCTGTCCTGATCTGGCTGTACATCACTTTAACCCCTTTCTGACCTCGGACGGTATAGTACGTCCGAGGTCAGAAGCCCCGCTTTGATGCGGGCTCCGGCGGTGAGCCCGCATCAAAGCCGGGACATGTCAGCTGTTTTGAACAGCTGACATGTGCTGGTAATAGGCGCGAGCAGAATCGCGATCTGCCCGCGCCTATTAACTAGTTAAATGCCGCTGTCAAACGCAGACAGCGGCATTTAACTACCGCATCCGGCTGGAATTGACAGCATCGCCGACCCCCGTCACATGATCGGAGGTCGGCGATGCTTCTCCATTGTAACCATAGAGGTCCTTGAGACCTCTATGGTTACTGATCGCCGGTAGCCGTGAGCGCCACCCTGTGGTTGGCGCTCACAGCACACCTGATTTTCTGCTACGTAGCAGCAAACAGCAGATCGCTGCTATGTAGCAGAGGCGATCGTGCTGTGCCTGCTTCTAGCCTCCCATGGAGGCTATTGAAGTATGGCAAAAGTAAAAAATATAAAGTTAAAAAAAGTTAAAAAAATAAAAAAATATAAAAGTTTAAATCACCCCCCTTTCGCCCCAATCAAAATAAATCAATAAAAAAAATCAAATCTACACATATTTGGTAAATCAGCGTTCAGAATCGCCCGATCTATCAATTAAAAAAAGCATTAACCTGATCACTAAACAGCGTAGCGAGAAAAAAATTTGAAACGCCAGAATTACGTTTTTTTGGTCGCCGCGACATTGCATTAAAATGCAATAACGGGCGATCAAAAGAACGTATCTGCACCAAAATGCTATCAATAAAAACGTCATCTCGGCACGCCAATAATAAGCCCACAATCAACCCCAGATCATGAAAAATGGAGACGCTGCGAGTATCGGAAAATGGCACAATTTTTTTTTTTTAGCAAAGTTTGGAATTTTTTTTCACCACTTAGGTAAAAAATAACCTAGTCATGTTAGGTGTCTATGAACTCGTACTGACCTGGAGAATCATAACGTCAGGTCAGTTTTAGCATTTAGTGAACCTAGCAAAAAAGCCAAACAAAAAACAAGTGTGGGATTGCACTTTTTTTTGCAATTTCACTGCACTTGGAATTTTTTTCCCATTTTCTAGTACACGACATGCTAAAACCAATGATGTCGTTCAAAAGTACAACTCGTCCCGCAAAAAATAAGCCCTCACATGGCCATATTGACGGAAAAATATAAAAGTTATGGCTCTGGGAAGGAGGGGAGCGAAAATCGAACACGGAAAAACGAAAAATCCCAAGGTCATGAAGGGGTTAATGACACTCTTAGAAGCACCCTGGACCAAGTAGCTCCCCTCACCCTCAGAACCTCCAAACAGAGTGAAACAGCCCTGGCTCACATTGCAAACCCGATTTCTCCAGCGATGCTCTAGGTGTGCTGAACGCTTATGGAAGAAAACACACACACCAGAAGACTTCATACACTTCAAATTTATGTTAAGGACCTATAACTCTGCCCTTCACCTCGCAAAACAGACCTACTTCACCACCCTGATCTCCTCACTATCCAACAACCCCAGGAAACTTTTTGACACCTTTCCTCCCTCCTCAGGCCAAAAGCACAAGCCCCTATCACAGACATTTGTGCTGATGACCTGGCCTCCCACTTTATAGAGAAAATAGATAACATCTGTCAGGAAATCCATTCCCAGACACCAAGTTCAGTGACTCCCATCCCTACCTGCATCTCCCCTGACTCACTCTCCACATTCGATCCCATCACAGAAGAAGTCGTCTCCAGGCTCCTCTCCTCGTCCGAGTACATGCACTACGGACCCCATTCCCTCACACCTCCTCCAGTCTCTCTCTCCAGTAATCACAACTCACCTAACAACAAACTTTAATCTCTCCCTCTCCTCTGGCATTTTCCCCTCCTACTTCAAACACTCTATCATTACTCCATTACTAAAGAAACCCACCCTCGACCCATCCTGCACAAACAACTACAGACCAGTCTCCAATCTCCCCTTCATCTCTAAACTCCTGGAGCGCCTGATATACCCGTTACCTCTCCACTCCCTCCCTCCTAGACCCTTCACAGTCCGGTTTCCGCCCCCTACATTCAACAGAAACTGCACTCATCAAAGTGACCAACAACCTTCTGAAAGCAAAACGTAACGGTGACCACTCTCTGCTCATTCTTCTCGACCTTTCTGCAGCTTTCGACACTGTTGATCACCCTTTCCTACTCTCTAGGCTCCAGTCACTAGGCATTAAGGACACTGCTCTCTCCTGGTTCTCTTCCTACCTTTCTGACGGCTCCTTCAGTGTTCTGTTTGCTGGCTCCACTTCATCTCCTCTTCCTCTCACTGTCGGGGTTACCTCAGGGCTCAGTGCTTGGCCCCCTTCTCTTCTCCCTCTACACGGCCCCAATTGGACAGACCATCAGCAGATTTGGCTTTCAGTACCATCTTTATACCGATGACACACAACTATACACATCATCCCCTGACCTTACCCCTGCTGTACTACAGAACGCTACCGACTGTCTGTCTGCAGTCTCCAACATCATGTCTGCTCTCTATCTGAAACTCAACCTCTCCAAAACTGAACTTCTTCTGCTCCCGCCATCTACTAACCTCCCTAAATCTGACATTTCCCTCTCCGTGGGTGGTGTTATGACCTGGTGGTTAGGAGCACCCGGCACGACCTGATCGTTAAACTCACACAGGACAAGCTCTGGGATGTGGGAACTCTGCTGACCGCAGGCCCTAATCCTATCACAACAACTAAAAATAGCCGTGGAGCGTTCCTGACTCTCCCTAGACACCTCTTCACAGCCTAAGAGCTAGCTAGCCCTAGAGATAGAAAATAAAGCCTACCTTGCCTCAGAGAAATTCCCCAAAGGAAAAGGCAGCCCCCCACATATATTGACTGTGAGTAAAGATGAAAGTCACAAACGCAGAAATGAAACAGGTTTCAGCAAAGGGAGGCCAGACTTACTAAACAGACAGAGGATAGGAAAGGAATCTTTGCGGTCAGCACAAAAAACTACAAAAGACCACACAGAGAGTGCAAAAAGACCTCCGCACCGACTAACGGTGCGGAGATGCCACTCTGCATCCCAGAGCTTCCAGCTAGCAAGACAAAATCATGATAACCAGCTGGACAAGGAAACAATTAACAAATAATAACTATCAGGAACTTAGCTTCTGCTGGAGAAGACAGGTCACCAGAAAGTTCCAAGAGCGAACTGAACCAATGCAGGAACATTGACAGCTGGCATGGAGTAACGATCTGAGTGGAGTTAAATAGAGCAGCCAACCAAAGGATAAACCATGTCACCTGTGTAAGGAACCTCAGAAGCAGCAGCTTCACTCACAGCCACCAGAGGGAGTCCATGGACAGAACTCGCCGAAGTACCATTCACGACCACAGGAGGGAGTTCGACAACAGAATTCACAACAGTACCCCCCCTTGGGGAGGGGTCACCGAACCCTCACCAGAGCCCCCAGGCCGATCAGGATGAGCCAAATGAAAGGCACGAACTAGATCGGCAGCATGAACATCAGAGGCAAAAACCCAGGAATTATCTTCCTGACCATAACCCTTCCACTTGACCAGGTACTGGAGTTTCCGTCTCGAAACACGAGAATCCAAAATCTTCTCCACCACATACTCCAACTCCCCCTCGACCAACACCGGGGCAGGAGGATCAACGGAGGGAACCATAGGCGCCACGTATCTCCACAACAACGACCTATGGAACACATTATGAATGGCAAAAGGAGCTGGAAGATCCAAACGAAATGACACAGGATTAAGAACCTCAGAAATCTTATATGGCCCAATGAAACGAGGCTTAAACTTAGGAGAGGAAACCTTCATAGGAACATGACGAGATGACAACCAAACCAAATCCCCAACACGAAGTCAGGGACCAACACAGCGCCGGCGGTTAGTGAAACGTTGAGCCTTCTCCTGGGACAATGTCAAATTGTCCACCACATGAGTCCAAATCTGCTGCAACCTGTCCACCACCGTATCCACATCAGCACAGTCCGAAGGCTCAACCTGCCCCGAAGAGAAACGAGGATGGAAACCAGAATTACAGAAAAAAGGAGAAACTAAAGTAGCCGAGCTGGCCCGATTATTAAGGGCGAACTCAGCCAAAGGCAAGAAGGACACCCAATCATCCTGATCAGCAGAAACAAAGCATCTCAGATATGTTTCCAAAGTCTGATTAGTTCGTTCGGTTTGGCCATTAGTCTGAGGATGGAAAGCCGAAGAAAAAGACAAATCAATGCCCATCTTAGCACAAAAGGACCGCCAAAACCTCGAAACAAACTGGGAACCTCTGTCCGAGACGATGTTCTCTGGAATGCCATGCAAACGAACCACATGCTGGAAAAGCAATGGCACCAAATCAGAGGAGGAAGGCAATTTAGACAAGGGCACCAAATGGACCATCTTAGAGAAGCGATCACAAACCACCCAAATGACCGACATCCTTTGAGAAACAGGGAGATCAGAAATAAAATCCATGGAAATATGCGTCCAGGGCCTCTTTGGGACCGGCAAGGGCAAAAGCAACCCACTGGCACGAGAACAGCAGGGCTTAGCCCGAGCACAAGTCCCACAGGACTGCACAAAAGAACGCACATCCCGTGACAAAGAAGGCCACCAAAAGGATCTAGCCACCAAATCTCTGGTACCAAAGATTCCAGGATGACCAGCCAACACCGAACAATGAACCTCAGAGATAACTCTACTAGTCCATCTATCAGGGACAAACAGTTTCTCCGTAGGACAACGGTCAGGTCTATCAGCCTGAAACTTCTGCAGCACGCGCCGCAAATCAGGGGAGATGGCAGACAAAATTACCCCCTCTTTAAGAATACCCGCCGGCTCCGGAACACCCGGAGAGTCAGGCACAAAACTCCTTGACAGGGCATCAGCCTTCACATTCTTAGATCCCGGAAGGTATGAAACCACAAAATCAAAACAGGAGAAAAAGAGCGACCATCGAGCCTGTCTAGGATTCAACCGTTTGGCAGACTCGAGATAAGTCAAATTCTTGTGATCCGTCAAGACCACCACGCGATGTTTAGCTCCTTCAAGCCAATGTCGCCACTCCTCGAATGCCCACTTCATGGCCAACAACTCTCGATTGCCAACATCATAATTGCGCTCGGCAGGCGAGAATTTTCTAGAAAAGAAGGCACATGGTTTCATCACCGAGCCATCAGAACTTCTTTGCGACAAAACAGCCCCTGCTCCAATCCCAGAAGCATCAACCTCAACCTGAAACGGGAGCGAAACATCTGGCTGGCACAACACAGGGGCAGAAGAAAAACGACGCTTCAACTCCTGACTGTGAGTAAAGATGAAAGTCACAAACGCAGAAATGAAACAGGTTTCAGCAAAGGGAGGCCAGACTTACTAAACAGACAGAGGATAGGAAAGGAATCTTTGCGGTCAGCACAAAAAACTACAAAAGACCACACAGAGAGTGCAAAAAGACCTCCACACCGACTAACGGTGCGGAGATGCCACTCTGCATCCCAGAGCTTCCAGCTAGCAAGACAAAATCATGATAACCAGCTGGACAAGGAAACAATGAACAAATAATAACTATCAGGAACTTAGCTTCTGCTGGAGAAGACAGGTCACCAGAAAGATCCAAGAGCGAACTGAACCAATGCAGGAACATTGACAGCTGGCATGGAGTAACAATCTGAATGGAGTTAAATAGAGCAGCCAACCAAAGGATAAACCACGTCACCTGTGTAAGGAACCTCAGAAGCAGCAGCTTCACTCACAGCCACCAGAGGGAGTCCATGGACAGAACTCGCCGAAGTACCATTCACGACCACAGGAGGGAGTTCAACAACAGAATTCACAACAGGGTGGCACCATAATAACACCCCAGCAGCAGGCGCGCTGTCTGGGTGTTATATGTTTGACTCTGATCTCACCTTCACCTCCCATATACAATCTCTTGCCCGCTCGTGCCGCTTACACCTAAAGAACATCTCTAGAATCCGCCCTTTTCTCACCATGGAAACAACAAAAATCCTCACTCTTGCCCTGATCCACTCCCGCCTGGACTACTGTAATGCTCTATTAATTGGCCTCCCCCTCACTCGACTTTCCCCTCTCCAGTCCATCCTTAATGCAGCAGCCAGGCTCGTCCATCTGGCTAATCATTACTCGGACGCGTCCGTTCTTTGCCAGTCGTTACACTGGCTGCCCATTCATTACAGGATACAATTCAAAGTACTTGTTCTCACCCACAAAAGTTCTCCACAGTGCAGCACCCCCTTATATCTCCTCCCTCATTTCTGTCTATCGGCCTAACTGACCGCTGCGCTCTGCAAATTACTTTCGACTAACCTCTGCACTAATCCGTACCTCCCACTTCTGACTCCAAGACTTCTCCCGCGCTGCGCCAATCCTCTGGAATACTCTACCCCAAGATATTAGGAAATCCACAATTTGCATAGTTTTAGGCGCTCCCTCAAATCACATTTGTTCAGAGCGGCCTACCACGTTCACTAATCAAAGTCATTTTATGTCTGTGTGTGTGTAGCCCATTCACTATCTCCATCTATCCCCCACCCCCTGAAGATAGCTGGACCATCATTGTAAATACACACCTGTACTTTGTATCTCCCCCACCTCATTGTAGATTGTAAGCTCTCATGGGCAGGGTTGTCTTATTTTGCTTTAATTATTGTATTGTTAATGTTGTTACTTATGACTGTTGTGTTTGAAACTGTTAAACTGTAAAGTGCTGCGGAATATGTTGGCGCTATATAAATAAAGATTATTATTATTAAATCTGCAGTATATATCTTCACAAAAAACTGTAGGGATATTGCTGCGCCAAATTTGCAGCAGTGTAAATTCCATACCAAATACGTTCTCCCACATAAATGTAACCTAGGGGTACATTCATATGGGTCTGATGTGTAGCCAGATTTGTGCCTGGTTCCAATATGCAGATGTTCTCTTCAGTGCATATCTGTGGTCAGTTTTGTAGGATTTCTGCACCATTTGGATTATTACGCAGCGGATAGGTCATTGAAAATTCACTTTATTGCTAAAAAAAAAAATCCCACTGCAGCAGAATGCAGAGCCACAGGTCAGGACAAGACCAGGGCCCTACCTGTAATGTAATAATCCTGTCTGATCTGCAGACAACTTCTAGTTCTATATACCTGTGCATGAAACACATAAAATACAGCTTAAACCCATATGTCCTCTAGGCACCTCACACTAAGACAACCTCTGCACAATGGTTGGGTCCAGTCTTCCTGATCAGTCATTTATTTACAGGGCAACACACTAATAAATTTGTGTGACTCTCTACCAACATAAGTGCTGCACCTCTGAACCTCCTAAAGAAACAATATGGCTGTCACCTTACCGAACACTCTTCAAGCATTCCATACCCCACACACATGAATGATATATCCATAATTCAGGGAGACATTGCGTTCCTGTGGGTTGCCAGATACCAACACTTTTGCGATTTTACCCACAGATGCCAATATGTTCCCTAATCATTTATATATCCATGGATTGTGTCAAACTCAGATTATTACACATATGGCATGGAACATATTGTACTTCCATTGCAATGTGAGGTTTGTGATAAGGAGCTGTTCAGTCTGCCTTAGGGCAAATATCTTCATCTTGCATTGATTTAGTTAAGAGGATGTAAACCTTCATAGATTGCCCTTCCAACTACTGTCAGGTACTTGTTAATTACTCTTTCTACACACTCCATGTCTGCTGTCCATCAGATAACCTGCTTTAATTGCCTGTTCAAAGTGAGGAGTGCAGACAGCGATCCAATGCCCCCAGCCTTTGATCTGTATAACTCATAACTCCATTTGAAACCCCCCAATTGGGTTCTCAAGCTGGGGCCCTGTTGTGAATTCTGTTGTCGGGCTCCCTCCTGTGGTCATGAATGGTACTTCGGCTGGTTCTGTCCATGGACTTTCTCTGGTGGCTGTGGGTGTTTCTGAGTTTCCTTCCACAGGTGACGAGGTTAATTCGTTAGCTGGCTCCTCTATTTAACTCCACTTAGATCAATGCTCCATGCCACCTGTCAATGTTCCAGTATTGGTCTTGTTCACTCCTGGATCGTTCTTGTGACCTGTCTTCTCAGCAGAAGCTAAGTGACTGCTTGTTTTTCTCTGGTTTGCTATTTTTCTGTCCAGCTTGCTATTTGGATTGTTGCCTTGCTTGCTGGAAGCTCTGGGACGCAGAGGGAGCGCCTCCGCACCGTGAGTCGGTGCGGAGGGTCTTTTTGCGCCCTCTGCGTGGTCTTTTTGTAGGTTTTTGTGCTGACCGCAAAGCTACCTTTCCTATCCTCAGTCTGTTTAGTAAGTCGGGCCTCACTTTGCTTAATCTATTTCATCTCTGTGTTTGTATTTTCATCTTTACTCACAGTCATTATATGTGGGGGGCTGCCTTTTCCTTTGGGGAATTTCTCTGAGGCAAGGTAGGATTTATTTTTCTATCTTTAGGGCTAGCTAGTTCCTTAGACTGTGCCGAGTTGCATAGGGAGCGTTAGGAGCAATCCACGGCTATTTCTAGTGTGGTTGATAGGATTAGGGATTGCGGTCAGCAGAGTTCCCACGTCCCAGAGCTCGTCCTATATTATCAGTAACTATCAGGTCATTCCGTGTGCTCTTAACCTCCAGGTCCATTATTGTCCTGACCACCACGTCATAACAGGGCCCCTACTGTGTGATGTCCATATGTCTTAACAGAGAGACGGAGGCCGACAAGTTTCACGCAGATAAAAACTTGTGTAATGAGAAGTTCAGAAATATTACCACCCACTACTACTTGTATAATTTACAGAGCCGGGTGTGTCCATTGAGAGTTAAAGTAGTCAATCAGTAACTATCACCTTATGTTATTATTTTGGTGTCGTTCCAGCTCGGGGAGAAGTACGGAAGCGTCTACACCATCTTCTTTGGTTGGAAGCCGACTGTGGTTCTGTATGGCTACGATACACTGAAGGAGGCCCTGGTGGGACAGGCGGATGATTTCAGTGGGAGAGCGATTTTGCCAGTTTTTGAAAGAATTGCTCGGAAAAAAGGTGAAAACTCATTAGCATTGATCATTTGTGAAAATTAAGTCTAGAAAACTTATCAACGTGGTTCAAAATGAGGGCAGAACGTCGTACGATGGTGAAACTTCTGACCTAGGAAGCAAATTGTTCCACCATTCATAGTGATGGTATACTGAGAAACTTATGGCCCTATTTATCATTTGCTTTTTTTTTTGTTAAAGCTATTTTTTCATCATGTGGTTTTAGTTCCCACAGGGGGGTAAAAAAAACTTTGCCCAAAAGAAAAATGTTCTTTTTTTTCCCTTTCTATTTTTCACACTTTTTGTGCCTTTTAAGGCAAAAGTTGCTTAATCCTTTAAAATATTACACGTCTATTCTTCAACTGTGCAAAAGTAGCAAAATCCACCATAAACTTTACTTTGGGCAGCGACTGACATGAGATGCACCAAAAACAAATGCGACATATTAAAAGGTTTCATGTCATGAATCTGTCTACATACATGCTAGCCACCTTAGGGAGAGACCCAAGTTGGGCTAAATGTAGCGGGACGAAAGAGACCGAAAAGCCCTCTACTTAAAGGAAATACATAGTGGATGCTTTCCTGAAACGGAAAGTACTTGCAAGCAGCATAATACAAAGAATAGCAGGTTTACCCAGAATCCTTTACAGTAGGCGGAGCTATGCAAATCATCTCTTTCCACCCCAGTCTAATCCACAGCGCTCGGAATCGCCAAGCGTGCAATGCTGCGGATTAGTTTCTAAATTTACACAGCCAACCAATTCCTACCTGCGGACACGTGTTTCGGGCTTTAGGCCCTCATCAGCACAGGGCTGGAATTGGTTGGCTGTATGGAGTGGGGCTCGGTGAGCAAGCGATACATACATGCTAGCCACCTTAGGGAGAGACCCAAGTTGGGCTAAATGTAGCGGGACGAAAGAGACTGAAAAGCCCTCTACTTAAAGGAAATACATAGTGGATGCTTTCCTGAAACGGAAAGTACTTGCAAGCAGCATAATACAAAGAATAGCAGGTTTACCCAGAATCCTTTGCAGTAGGTGGAGCTATGCAAATCATCTCTTTCCACCCCAGTCTAATCCACAGCGCTCGGAATCGCCAAGCGTGCAATGCTGCGGATTAGTAAATTTAGAAACTAATCCGCAGCATTGCACGCTTGGCGATTCCGAGCGCTGTGGATTAGACTGGGGTGGAAAGAGATGATTTGCATAGCTCCGCCTACTGCAAAGGATTCTGGGTAAACCTGCTATTCTTTGTATTATGCTGCTTGCAAGTACTTTCCGTTTCAGGAAAGCATCCACTATGAATCTGTCTAAGTTCTTGTTCACATGTGGCGCCTTATGTTTATTTTTCTCCATGTGGAAAAAAAAGCAGCGTTTTACAGTAGTGCCAAAATGAATAAGATTTTTAACCCCTTTCTGACATCGGACGTACTATCCCGTCCATGTGGGGTGGGCCCCTATGACCATGGACGGGATAGTACGTCCAGCGCGATCGGCGGCGCTCACGAGGGGAGCGCCGCCGATCGCGGCCGGGTGTCAGCTGTTTATCGCAGCTGACATCCGGCACTATGTGCCAGGAGCGGTCACGGACCGCCCCCGACACATTAACCCCCGGCACACCGCGATCAAAGATGATCGCGATGTGCCGGCGGTACAGGGAAGCTTCCCGCAGGGAGGGGGCTCCCTGCGGGCTTCCCTGAGCCCCCCGCAGCAACGCAATGTGATCGCGTTGCTGCGAGGGTCTCACCTCCCTCCCTGCTCCCTCCAGCCCCGGATCCAAGATGGCCGCGGATCCGGGTCCTGCAGGGAGGGAGGTGGCTTCACAGAGCCTGCTCAGAGCAGGCACTGTGAAGGCTGTAGCGCTGCATGTCAGATCAGTGATCTGACAGAGTGCTGTGCAAACTGTCAGATCACTGATCTGTGATGTCCCCCCCTGGGACAAAGTAAAAAAGTAAAAAAAAAAATTTTCAAATGTGTAAAAAAAAATAAAAAAAAATATTCCAAAATAATGAAAAAAAAAAAATATTATTCCCATAAATACATTTCTTTATCTAAATAAAAAAAAAAACAATAAAAGTACACATATTTAGTATCGCCGCGTCCGTAACGGCCCGACCTATAAAACTGGCCCACTAGTTAACCCCTTCAGTAAACACCGTAAGAAAAAAAAAACGAGGCAAAAAACAACGCTTTATTATCATACCGCCGAACAAAAAGTGGAATAACACGCGATCAAAAAGACAGATATAAATAACCATGGTACCGCTGAAAACGTCATCTTGTCCCGCAAAAAACGAGCTGCCATACAGCATTATCAGCAAAAAAATAAAAAAGTTATAGTCCTGAGAATAAAGCGATGCCAAAATAATTATTTTTTCTATAAAATAGTTTTTATCGTATAAAAGCGCCAAAACATAAAAAAATGATATAAATGAGGTGTCGCTGTAATCGTACTGACCCGAAGAATAAAACTGCTTTATCAATTTTACCAAACGCGGAACGGTATAAACGCCTCCCCCAAAAGAAATTCATGAATAGCTGGTTTTTGGTCATTCTGCCTCACAAAAATCGGAATAAAAAGCGATCAAAAAATGTCACGTGCCCGAAAATGTTACCAATAAAAACGTCAACTCGTCCCGCAAAAAACAAGACCTCACATGACTCTGTGGACCAAAATATAGAAAAATTATAGCTCTCAAAATGTGGTAACGCAAAAAATATTTTTTGCAATAAAAAGCGTCTTTCAGTGTGTGACGGCTGCCAATCATAAAAATCCGCTAAAAAACCCGCTATAAAAGTAAATCAAACCCCCCTTCATCACCCCCTTAGTTAGGGAAAAATTAAAAAAATGTATTTATTTCCATTTTCCCATTAGGGCTAGGGTTAGAGTTAGGGCTAGGGTTAGGGCTAGGGTTAGGGCTAGGGTTAGGGCTAGGGTTAGGGCTAGGGTTAGGGCTAGGGTTAGGGTTAGGGCTAGGGCTAGGGCTAGGGTTAGGGCTAGGGCTAGGGTTAGGGCTAGGGTTAGGGTTAGGGCTAGGGTTAGGATTAGGGTTAGGGCTAGGGTTAGGGCTAGGGTTAGGGCTAGAGCTACAGTTTGGGTTGGGGCTAAAGTTACAGTTAGGGTTTAGATTACATTTACGGTTGGGAATAGGGTTGGGATTAGGGTTAGGGGTGTGTCAGGGTTAGAGGTGTGGTTAGGGTTACTGTTGGGATTAGGGTTAGGGATGTGTTTGGATTAGGGTTTCAGTTATAATTGGGGGGTTTCCACTGTTTAGGCACATCAGGGGCTCTCCAAACGCGACATGGCGTCCGATCTCAATTCCAGCCAATTCTGCGTTGAAAAAGTAAAACAGTGCTTCTTCCCTTCCGAGCTCTCCCGTGTGCCCAAACAGGGGTTTACCCCAACATATGGGGTATCAGCGTACTCAGGACAAATAGGACAACAACTTTTGGGGTCCAATTTCTCCTGTTACCCTTGGGAAAATACAAAACTCGGGGCTAAAACATATTTTTTGTGGGAAAAAAAAAGATTTTTTATTTTCACGGCTCTGCGTTATAAACTGTAGTGAAACACTTGGGGGTTCAAAGTTCTCACAACACATCTAGATTAGTTCCCTGGGGGGTCTAGTTTCCAATATGGGGTCACTTGTGGGGGGTTTCTACTGTTTAGGTACATTAGGGGTTCTGCAAACGCAATGTGACGTCTGCAGACCATTCCATCTAAGTCTGCATTCCAAATGGCGCTCCTTCCCTTCCGAGCTCTGCCATGTGCTCAAACGGTGGTTTCCCCCAACATACGGGGTATCAGCGTACTCAGGACAAATTGGACAACAACTTTTGGGGTCGAATTTCTCCTCTTACCCTCGGGAAAATACAAAACTGGGGGCTAAAAAATAATTTTGGGGGGAAAGATTTTTTTTTTTAATTTTCACGGCTCTGCGTTACAAACTGTAGTGAAACACTTGGGGGTTCAAAGCTATCACAACACATCTAGATGAGTTCCTTAGGGGGTCTAGTTTCCAAAATGGTGTCACTTGTGGGAGGTTTCTACTGTTTAGGTACATTAGGGGCTCTGCAAATGCAATGTGACACCTGCAGACCATTCCATCTAAGTCCTCATTCCAAATGGAGCTCCTTCCCTTCCGAGCCCTCCCATGCGCCCAAACAGTGGTTCCCCCCCACATATGGGGTATCAGCGCACTCAGGACACATTGGACAACAAATTGTGGGGTCGAATTTCTCCTGTTACCCTCGGGAAAATACAAAACTGGGGGCTAAAAAATAATTTTTGTGGGAAAAATTTTTTGTTTTATTTTTACGGCTCTCCATTATAAACTTCTGTGAAGCCCTTGGTGGGTCAAAGCGCTCAGCACACATCTAGATAAGTTCCTAAGGGGGTCTACTTTCCAAAATGGTGTCACTTGTGGGGGGTTTCTACTGTTTAGGTACATTAGGGGCTCTGCAAACGCAATGTGACACCTGCAGACCATTCCATCTAAGTCTGCATTCAAATGGCACTCCTTCCCTTCTGAGCCCTCCCATGTGCCCAAACAGTGGTTCCCCCCACATATGGTGTATCATCGCACTCAGGACAAATTGGGCAACAAATTTTGGGGTCCAATTTCTCCTGTTACCCTCAGGAAAATACAAAACTGGGGGCTAAAAAAATAATTTTTATGGGAAAAAATTTTGTTTTATTTTTACGGCTCTGCATTATAAACTTCTGTGAAGCACTTGGTGGGTCAAAGTGCTCACCACACCTCTAGATAAGTTCCTTAGGGGGTCTACTTTCCAAAATGGTGTCATTTGTGGGGGGTTTCAATGTTTAGGCACATCAGTGGCTCTTCAAACGCAACATGGCGTCCCATCTCAATTCCTGTCAATTTTGCTTTGAAAAGTCAAACGGCGCTCCTTCCCTTCCGAGCTCTCCCATCCACCCAAACAGTGGTTTACCCCCACATATGGGGTATCAGCGTACTCAGGACAAATTGTACAACAACTTTTGGGGTCCAATTTCTTCTCTTACCCTTGGGAAAATAAAAAATTGGGGGCAAAAAGATAATTTTTGTGAAAAAATATGATTTTTTATTTTTACGGTTCTACATTATAAACTTCTGTGAAGCACTTGGTGGGTCAAAGTGCTCACCACACCTCTAGATAAGTTCCTTAGGGGGTCTACTTTCCAAAATGGTGTCACTTGTGGGGGGTTTCAATGTTTAGGCACATCAGTGGCTCTTCAAACGCAACATGACGTCCCATCTCAATTCCTGTCAATTTTGCATTGAAAAGTCAAACGGCGCTCCTTCCCTTCCGAGCTCTCCCATCCGCCCAAACAGTGGTTTACCCCCACATATGGGCTATCAGCGTACTCAGGACAAATTGTACAACAACTTTTGGGGTCCAATTTCTTCTCTTACCCTTGGGAAACTAAAAAATTGGGGGCGAAAAGATAATTTTTGTGAAAAAATATGATTTTTTATTTTTACGGTTCTACATTATAAACTTCTGTGAAGCACTTGGTGGGTCAAAGTGCTCACCACACCTCTAGATAAGTTCCTTAGGGGGTCTACTTTCCAAAATGGTGTCACTTGTGGGGGGTTTCAATGTTTAGCCACATCAGGGGCTCTCCAAACGAAACATGGCGTCCCATCTCAATTCCAGTCAATTTTGCATTGAAAAGTCAAATGGCACTCCTTCGCTTCCGAGCTCTGCCATGCGCCCAAACAGTGGTTTACCCCCACATGTGGGGTATTGGCATACTCAGGACAAATTGTACAACAATGTTTGGGGTCCATTTTCTCCTGTTACCCTTGGTAAAATAAAACAAATTGGAGCTGAATTAAATTTTTTGTGAAAAAAAGTTAAATGTTCATTTTTATTTAAACATTCAAAAAATTCCTGTGAAGCACCAGAAGGGTTAATAAACTTCTTGAATATGGTTTTGAGCACCTTGAGGGGTGTAGTTTTTAGAATGGTGTCACACTTGGGTATTTTCTATCATATAGACCCCTCAAAATGACTTCAAATGAGATGTGGTCCCTAAAATAAAATGGTGTTGTAGAAATGAGAAATTGCTGGTCAACTTTTAACCCTTATAACTCCCTAACAAAAAAAAATTTTGGTTCACAAATAAACGCAGGTACTATCAAAGAATGTTTACCATTGTCATGAAGTACAATATGTCACGAGAAAACAATGTCAGAATCACCAGGATCCATTGAAGCGTTCCAGAGTTATAACCTCATAAAGGGATAGTGGTCAGAATTGTAAAAATTGGCCCGGTCATTAACGTGCAAACCACCCTTGGGGGTAAAGGGGTTAAAATATCATTCACGAGTTGTTTTTTTTCCTTACAGTTTTTGAGCTCTAGTGTTTTTTTAAACCATGTTTTTCTTCATTTTAATTAAAACAAATAATTGAATTCATTTAATATTTTAATTGAATGCATAAAAAGGCTTTAAAAAACAGATGAAAAATGCATAAAAATGCATAATGTATGCAAACAACATTTGTCGTTTTTCATGCAGAAAAAAAATCTATGTGAACATAAGTCAGAGGAAAACTGAAAAAAATAGCACAAAACATTTATAAAGAATAAGGTGCAAATACTTATATCACTAATATAGAATAAAATACCCCTGAAAACTGGAGAAACCACAATGATGAATCAGGGCCTTAGTGTTGAGCAATGGGTTAGGTGAAATGTTGGCCATATTGACTGCCAACCATTCCAGATACTGATAATTGTCCTTTAATCCTAATTTTGCATTATTATTTTTTGTTTGCCTTTCAGGTTTGGTCTTTTCCAATGGGCCACACTGGTTCCACCAGAGAAGGTTCTCCTTGGCCACCTTGAAGGATTTTGGGATGGGCAAGAGGAGCATTGAGGAAAGGGTGATCGAGGAGGCCAAGTTTTTGGTTGAAATCTTTAAGGAACGCAATGGTAAAGTATTTTCTACTTATTCATGGAAACACAAAGCTTTTTCTGGAAAGATTAAAATGTCGTGAGAGGGTCAAAATCCCTGATACAGTTCACTGGAAACACTGGATACCATGCAAGACAGGGGGTCAAGCGTAGAAACCTCTAGGCAACGGCATGACCACAACAACCTTTAGACTCCTATTATCTCTGAGGCTCTGCCTTCCAAAAAAAATTGTGTTGTTGTATCTCTTGATTGAAAAAGAAGAAAGGCTCAACAAAAAAGGTGCTTTCATGGACTTAGTTTTTCAGCCACTTCAGGACATAACCACATGTACATCTCTGTGTACATGTGGTTATGTCCTGAGGAAGAAGTCATTTGCACTTTGAAACGCGTTGAATAAGCCACTTTCTTTTATCTGATATCCTGATTCTACATGGATTTCAGCAGTGCGGATTGCATCCACAAACCCTTCATTTCGTAATATGCTTTTGTAGTCACCCCCAACAGTGCTAACTGAACACCGATGCTCAATGACGATGTCCGACCTATTTCTTACTAGTACTTGATTGGATCCATGGCAAAGTGGTGGAAGAACTAATAGACTTATGATCTAATCTAGATAACTAGATGTGGTTCATTGGCTACTCTCCCACCCAATTTAAAGTTTAAAGTTTTTTTCAGAAAACTCTTGAATTCTGTAAAATAAACCAATGCTTTATTCTCCCTGCCCAGGTCCAACATAGTCTCAGAGAATGCTACCAATGTCTGCTATTGTTGGAAGCACTGACGTACCGCCACGTCAATATCGCTGCAGCTAATAACTGAGCTCATTGGCTCTGCCCAAGTTGACGGCACGAGCTTCTTAAGTCATTGGTTGGCTGCATCGCTGTTGTTTTGATGTCACCTTTTCCAAAAAGACACTGGGGAGTAGCAGAGAATCAAACAAATTGCAGCTGGGGGAAAAAAGTTTTCCAAGATCAGGAAACCCCTTTAACCTCTTCCCAGACAGTTCAGGAGCTAAATCTGCTTCATACCTGGCTGGAGCTAGCTGTATTCGATCTGCCTATATCTACCACAACTGGGGCTGTCCCAAATCGTAGCAATTATACCCCCTAATGGGGGTAAGGGGTGCACAGATAGTGCTTAAAGGGAATCTGTCACCCCAAAATTGGCCTATAAGCTAAGGCCACCGGCATCAGGGGCTTATTTACAGCATTCTGTAATGCTGTAGATAAGCCCCCGATGTCACCTGAAAGATAAAAAAAACAGGTTAGATTATACTCACCCAGGGGCGGTCCCGGTGCAGTCTGGTGTCATGGGCATCGCGGTCCGGGTCCAGCGCCTCCCATCTTTATACAATGACGTCCTCTTTTTTTCTTCCTGCCGCGGCTCCTGCGCAGGCGTACTTTGTCTGCCCTGTTGAGGGCAGGGCAAAGTACTGCAGTGCACAGGTGCCGGGCCTCTCTGTCCTTTCCCGGCGCCTGCACACTACAGTACTTTGCTCTGCCCTCAACAGAAAAGAAGAGGACGACATAGCATGAAGATGGGAGGCGCTGGACCTGGACAGCAACGCCCATTGGACCGGACCGCAGTGGGACCGTCCCTGGCTGAGTATAATATTACCTGTTTTTCTTATCTTTCAGGTGACATCGGGGGCTTATCTACAGCATTCTGTAATGCTGTAGATAAGCCCCTGATGCCGGTGGCCTTAGCTTATAGGCCAACTTTGGGGTGACAGATTCCCTTTAATAGGAGATTGCTAAATTTGCAACACTGCACTGCAGCAGTATTGTAGTGCATTGTACTGCTGACTGCAAATTCATGTCTCCTTGGGGTGATGGAAGGTACTGGAGAATGTAAAACCATTTAAAAAATGTTTAAAAATATTTTCAAACAATTTAAATCCCGTTTTTTCTGCAAAAAAAAATCAAAAATAAATAAATGGACAAATGGATATTGCTGCATCCATAAAAGTCCACACTATTAAAATATACAGTGGGGAAAAAAAGTATTTAGTCAACCACCATTTGTGCAAGTTCTCCCACTGAAAAAGATGAGAGAGGCCTGTAATTGACTTCACAGGTAGACCACAACTATGAGAGTCAAAATTGAGAAAACAAATCCAGAAAAATCACATTTTCTGATTTGGCAAGATTTATTTTGCAAATTATGGTGGAAAATAAGTATTTGGTCATTAACAAAAGTTCATCTCAATATTTTGTTATATGTCAATTACAGGCCTCTCTCATCTTTTTCAGTGGGAGAACTTGCACAATTGGTGGCTGACTAAATAACAAAATACTTTTTTCCCCCACTGTATCTTGCATGGTGAACACTGTAAAAAGAAGAAAAGTTACCAATAAAAACTAAATAAAATAACAAAAAAATTAAGGCTCTGGGAAGGTGGCAACAAGAATTAAGGGCTTGCTTCATCATTTCTAGGTTTTTTAAGTAACTTTTTGCTTTTGACTTGTAGGCTTCCACTGACATTTTTGGGGCTAAATTAATCCAAATGCTGCAGATGATTCATCAATTTTTGAACAAATTTTGAAAAAATTGTCTTTTTGTTTTCTGTCTTTAATTGTAACTTTTTAGTTCGACATTTTCACAAACTGTGGCAAAGAATGCACCAAAATAACTGGCATATATAAAATAACTCTGGATGGGACAGGAGTTGCAACTTTTAAATAAAGTCTCATTTCGTGGATCGGTCTAAAAATTTGGAAAAGCCACATTGAAGTAGAAATCAGGACACTAACTAAATTACAACACTTTTTTTTTTTATTCAAATAAATTTTTATTAAGAATAACAAGGCAATTAACATGTTACATTTACATTTTCAATATAGAGTATTTCCCCCCCCCTCCCCCTTCAAACAGCCCCCTTCGATCCCAAAGCCCCCCACCCCCACCCCACAAAGCAGCTCATCTTGTTAATTACTACCATCATTAAAACAATAGAGTATCTAATCCCTCAACCATTCGTATAAGCCACACTTCACATTACTATCCCATAGCAATCCATGGAGACCACATTTTATTGAACGTTTCAGTTTTCCCTTTCTTCTTATAAATCCCTTTTTCTAGTGTCAGGCCCTGTTTCACATACTGGAGGAACTCTCCTCTTGACGGCGGCTCTTCCCTAATCCAATTTCGGGCTATCACCTTCCTAGCCATGTATAGCAATCTGGCTATAGCTATCTTTAGGTGTTTATCCACTCCAATCTCATCCACGCATCCCAACAAACAGACAACTGGATCCCTTGGCACCGTGCATCCATACGCACCTTCCATACGACTCAAAACTACCACCCAGAAGGCAGCCAACCTCGGACATGTCCACATCATATGGAAAATGTCTGCATCCGTAGACTTACACCTCGGACATTCAGAGTCATTACGCAATCCTGCCTTATATAGCACCATCGGAGACCTATAAACTCTGTGTATCACATAGAGCTGTGACAGTCTATACGTTTCACTCAGCGACAGTCTTGGGATCCATTCCAACACCGACTCCCAAGTCTCGTTATCTATTGGGCCCAAATCCCTTTCCCATTTAGCTCTTGCCATTATTGGAAACCCCAATAGAAAAGTGTGCAACAGATCCCTGTACAGAGTGGATATGACTCCTCCAGTCGTCCCATCATTACACACATACTCCAGTACTATATCCCTTTGAATCCTAATACCTCCGTTCCTACTCTGAGCTCCAAAGGCATGCCTCATCCGCAAATATTGATACTCCCCTGCAGACCCAAGACCAAATTCCGCCTGCAATTGGGAAAATGATTTCAGTTCACCTTGTTCAATTATTTGATACACATACTGAATCCCTTTGCCCAACCACTCTATCAGTACCCCCAATGCCTCAAATTCTTTCAGATTGTTATTATGCCATAGCGGCGAGTATCTAGTCAAGTCCGTGATCCCACGTATGTGCCTCAATCTACTCCACAGCTTGCGTATCAACAGCAAAGTCGGATATAGCTTCCCCAAACTCTCCAAGGATCCATCCTCCAAACATTGCACCACTGGCCTTCTTTTTGTCACCACCTCCATCAACCGCTGTACTGCCCCAGATGACCCTTCATGCGCCCAGCCCCTTAAATGCTGACTCTGGGCTGCAAGAAAGTACAACTCAGGGTTAGGCAATGCCAGACCCCCATCATCCTTGGGTCGCTGAAGTGTCTCCAGTTTGATACGCGGATGCTGCCTCCCCCAAATCAGATTCCTAAACAGAGAGTTGATCTGTCTAAATTTCCCACGTGGTATCCAAACCGGCGCATTGTGAAGAATATACAATATTTTCGGCATCAGAATCATTTTGATAAGATTCACCCTGCCTACCACAGACAAATGTAGCTTAAGCCATGCATCCGCTTTTGCCTTGAGGGCACCCAAGATTGGAGTCAGATTCTCATGTATATAGTCAGTGACCGGCATAGATACCCATATTCCCAGGTACTTAAATTTACTCGTCACCTCCAGTCGCCCGTCCTCCAATGGCTCCCCATCCACATCGTCCACCTTAAACAAGATAGACTTACTCCAATTTATCCTAAGTCCTGACACTGATCCGAATCGTTCAATAATCCCAATGGCTCCCTCCAAGGATGCAACCGGGTCAGCCAGAAACAACAAAATATCATCCGCATACAAAGCCACCCTTTCTTCAATCACCCCATATTGAAACCCCGTCATCTCATCAGACTGTCGAAGCGTAGCGGCCAGTGGTTCCACCGCCAGAGCAAACAAAAGGGGGGAAAGCGGACACCCCTGTCTCGTCCCTCTAGCCAATTGTATGGTCCGTGACAACTCCCCGTTTACCCTAACCCTGGCCATCGGCATCGAGTACATTAATTGAATCCATGATATGAACTGCGGTCCAAACCCCATTCTTCGCAACACCTGCCAGAGATACCCCCACTCCACACTATCGAACGCCTTGTGAGCGTCTAAAGATGCAATAACTCTCTGGCCACAGTTATCGGCTTTGAGTTGCAAGTTCATATACAGCCTTCGTAGATTAATCGCAGTTGACCTATCAGGCATAAAGCCAGACTGGTCTGAGTGTATCAGGCCAGAAATAACACTTATCAAGCTCATCGCCAACACCTTAGCCAGGAGTTTAACGTCGATAGTAAGCAAAGAAATTGGCCGATATGAATCCGGCTGTGTCGGGTCTTTCCCCTCCTTTGGAATCACCACTATTGTGGCCTCCCGCATAGATGCCGGTAGCCTTCCACCATTCGTAGCCTCTTCCAAGACCGCCTTCAATTTAGGGATCAACACTTCCCCCAAGCTTTTATAAATTTCGGCAGGAAATCCGTCTACGCCAGGCGCCTTCCCATTAGCCAACGACTGCAATGCCCGTCCCAGTTCCTCCTCCGTAATGGGAGCCTCCAAATCCTCCCTAGCTGTGTCACTCAGCCTCGGGAGCTCCAACTCCTCAAGGAACACCACCGTGTCCTCCATTGACCCATCTACCCGAGGAGTATAAGTCTGCGTAAAAATCTGCAAAAGTCTCCAAAATCTCTGAAGTCTCAGAAACAGCAACACCACTCCCAGTCACCAAAGAGTGAACAAAGGAAGTATTTCTCTGGGCAGATGCCACCAGCGACAGCAAATGACCCACTGATTCACCCTCCTGGTAATAGGCCAAATTCATGAATTCCCTCTTCCTTTCAGCCTTACTCAGCAAGACCGCCTCTAGCTGGCTTTGAGCTGCCTTTAACCTCCTCCCAGCCTCCAAAGTACCCATTATTACCATCTCATCTTCAGCCACCCTCAGCCCATCTATAAAATTACAACACTTTAATAAAAGGTGCAAATGGTTTGATGAATTTGTTGCAAAAAGTCACTAATTGAGAGATATTCACACCAAAAAACTTGTGTAAATGTAATGTTAAGCAATTTAGGACACTATTGCTAGGCAATATGCATCAAAAACCAAACCATCAAAAATTAATGTTCATGTGATCATCCTCCCACCTTTTCCTGACCATTCTTTTACTATTTGTATGTGTGTTTGCATTAATCTCTATATTTCTGGTCTTCAACCTCCAGGGAAACCTTTTAATCCAAGTCCTGAGGTGACAGCTGCTGTTTCCAATGCGATCTGCTCCATAGTGTTTGGAGATCGGTTTGACACACAAGATAAAACCTTCCAGACCTTGCATAAAATGATCAACGAGAACCTCACTTTCCTTGGGAAGCGTGGTTTCCAGGTAAGAAGAGAAAATCGAATTATCTGCAAGAATGAATTCCCTGCCATGACCCTACAGTGGTGGAAACTGACAGAAGACGATCATTGTGCAGTAATAGCACGTGGCTATTTCCAGTCGATTAGCTCGTCATATTGCACCCCCTAATGTGCCTGTGTGGATGTGGGCTTCTTTACCTCTTGGGCCCCTTTGTGGTTACACCAATATGTCCACCTCTGGGTACCGGTTCACTTTGTGGATGTCCAAAATGCTGAACGAAAGATGGGTTCTCCCCAAGCTCTAATTAGGTGAGGCAACCTATCTCCAAACATTGCTGTTTGACTGGAGGGTCGAGCAAAGGTTTGTTGGGGGACTTTCTCCTTTGGGACTGGGTTTGTAATGGACCTTAACCTTGTGCACTTTGTTAGCACTCCATGTTGCAGACTACTTTGCATTTGGGTGTAGAAAACATAACTTTGACTTACTGTGGTGTGTTCATATTCTACAGCTTTACAATGCCTTTCCTCAAATTCTGAGATGGCTCCCAGGAGAACACAACAAGATCTTTCAGAATGCCGCCATGCTGCAGACATTCCTTAGAGGACTCATTGACAATCACGTACTAACACGTGACACTAACTGTCCAAGAGATTTTGTGGACTGTTTTCTAAATAAAATAGATGAGGTATGTAAAACACATTTTCATCAGCTGTAGATATCCATGGTTCTTACAGATGTCTTACTAAAGTCAGAACATCAAAAGATGTTTTTTACCAATTTGGTGGAAATATTATTGACTACTGTCTTGCGTTCACGGGAGTCTTTAGGCTCTCTCAGGGTCTGAGTGTGACTTCAAACCCACTTCGTATAGTTAAACCACCAAAACTTTTGTTTACTTCTTGACACTCCAAAAATGCAGGATGAATGAATTACACCTTCAATGTTACTCGTAAACACTGGATGCCAACGTGGGGCTACAGGCTATAAAATGAGGTGTGACCAGGTAGATAGTCGGTGTGTGGCTGTAACAACATGGAGTGCCACGGGAGTCTGTGTAGCCCAGATGACAAACTGTAGGCCCTAAGGAGATAGTCAGAAGGCCAGAGTGGACATTTGAGTGAGGTCTAGGCCATTGCAAGGAATGTTGTTAGTAATGTGTCGAAGGCAAGCCTGAAAGAGAGATGTTTGAGGACAGTCTTGATAGGGACATCTGGACTTGGATGAAATACAGCAGAAAGGCGGTAAATGGAGAGATGTTGAGAAGTTAGATTGAGCAGAAATGGGTATGAGAACAGAGATAGACAAACATTGACTGCTCTGGGGCCATCTGAGATGAGGTAGGCCCAATAGGGGACATTAGAAGGTTTGTGATTAGCTACAATACCGTAATTCTAAAATATGGATGTACATACACTCAACAAGGGTAAATGAAGGCATCTCCTTGCTGGAGAGTGATCCTGAAACCAAGCAATTGCTGTCGTTACAAGGCCAACCCGGGTAGGTGCGGTAAGAGCAGTGAACTGTAATTTCCCCTGCAGTAAATTTACATCACTCCAACATCTATAGCATTACAGTCATATCCTACTTCTTACATTTTGCCATGTGTCTTTTCCTTAGGAAGCCAATAACCCAAGTTCACACTTCACATTGGAGAGCTTGACCATGACAACCTTCAACCTGTTTATTGCTGGGACAGGAACTACTTCTTCCACCATCCGCTGGGCCATTAAATTCATGTTGGAATATCCAGAGATTCAGAGTATGTAATAGCAGTAGCATCATTGCTATCTTTGATCTTCCTTTTTACAGTGTTTAAATTGCTTATTTGCTTTTTTAATTGCAGAAAAGGTACAGGCTGAAATAGATCATGTTCTTGGCTCGGAGAAATGGCCTTCCTTGGGGCATCGCATGTCTCTGCCATATACCGACGCTGTGATCCATGAGGTGCAGCGATACGCCAGCATAATTCCCAATGGTCTTCCCCATTCTGCCTTGCATGATATAAAGTTTAAAGGATACACGATACCAAAGGTAAAGATAATCCATGTAATTTATACATAGTAACATAGTAACATAGTTAGTAAGGCCGAAAAAAGACATTTGTCCATCCAGTTCAGCCTATATTCCATCATAATAAATACCCAGATCTACGTCCTTCTACAGAACCTAATAATTGTATGATACAATATTGTTCTGCTCCAGGAAGACATCCAGGCCTCTCTTGAACCCCTCGACTGAGTTCGCCATCACCACCTCCTCAGGCAAGCAATTCCAGATTCTCACTGCCCTAACAGTAAAGAATCCTCTTCTATGTTGGTGGAAAAACCTTCTCTCCTCCAGACGCAAAGAATGCCCCCTTGTGCCCGTCACCTTCCTTGGTATAAACAGATCCTCAGCGAGATATTTGTATTGTCCCCTTATATACTTATACATGGTTATTAGATCGCCCCTCAGTCGTCTTTTTTCTAGACTAAATAATCCTAATTTCGCTAATCTATCTGGGTATTGTAGTTCTCCCATCCCCTTTATTAATTTTGTTGCCCTCCTTTGTACTCTCTCTAGTTCCATTATATCCTTCCTGAGCACCGGTGCCCAAAACTGGACACAGTACTCCATGTGCGGTCTAACTAGGGATTTGTACAGAGGCAGTATAATGCTCTCATCATGTGTATCCAGACCTCTTTTAATGCACCCCATGATCCTGTTTGCCTTGGCAGCTGCTGCCTGGCACTGGCTGCTCCAGTTAAGTTTATCATTAACTAGGATCCCCAAGTCCTTCTCCCTGTCAGATTTACCCAGTGGTTTCCCGTTCAGTGTGTAATGGTGATATTGATTCCCTCTTCCCATGTGTATAACCTTACATTTATCATTGTTAAACCTCATCTGCCACCTTTCAGCCCAAGTTTCCAACTTATCCAGATCCATCTGTAGCAGAATACTATCTTCTCTTGTATTAACTGCTTTACATAGTTTTGTATCATCTGCAAATATCGATATTTTACTGTGTAAACCTTCTACCAGATCATTAATGAATATGTTGAAGAGAACAGGTCCCAATACTGACCCCTGCGGTACCCCACTGGTCACAGCGACCCAGTTAGAGACTATACCATTTATAACCACCCTCTGCTTTCTATCACTAAGCCAGTTACTAACCCATTTACACACATTTTCCCCCAGACCAAGCATTCTCATTTTGTGTACCAACCTCTTGTGCGGCACGGTATCAAACGCTTTGGAAAAATCGAGATATACCACGTCCAATGACTCACCGTGGTCCAGTCTATAGCTTACCTCTTCATAAAAACTGATTAGATTGGTTTGACAGGAGCGATTTCTCATAAACCCATGCTGATATGGAGTTAAACAGTTATTCTCATTGAGATAATCCAGAATAACATCCCTCAGAAACCCTTCAAATATTTTACCAACAATAGAGGTTAGACTTACTGGCCTATAATTTCCAGGTTCACTTTTAGAGCCCTTTTTGAATATTGGCACCACATTTGCTATGCGCCAGTCCTGCGGAACAGACCCTGTCGCTATAGAGTCACTAAAAATAAGAAATAATGGTTTATCTATTACATTACTTAGTTCTCTTAGTACTCGTGGGTGTATGCCATCCGGACCCGGAGATTTATCTATTTTAATCTTATTTAGCCGGTTTCGCACCTCTTCTTGGGTTAGATTGGTGACCCTTAATATAGGGTTTTCATTGTTTCTTGGGATTTCACCTAGCATTTCATTTTCCACCGTGAATACCGTGGAGAAGAAGGTGTTTAATATGTTAGCTTTTTCCTCGTCATCTACAACCATTCTTTCCTCACTATTTTTTAAGGGGCCTACATTTTCAGTTTTTATTCTTTTACTATTGATATAGTTGAAGAACAGTTTGGGATTAGTTTTACTCTCCTTAGCAATGTGCTTCTCTGTTTCCTTTTTGGCAGCTTTAATTAGTTTTTTAGATAAAGTATTTTTCTCCCTATAGTTTTTTAGAGCTTCAATGGTGCCATCCTGCTTTAGTAGTGCAAATGCTTTCTTTTTACTGTTAATTGCCTGTCTTACTTCTTTGTTTAGCCACATTGGGTTTTTCCTATTTCTAGTCCTTTTATTCCCACAAGGTATAAACCGCTTACACTGCCTATTTAGGATGTTCTTAAACATTTCCCATTTATTATCTGTATTCTCATTTCTGAGGATATTGTCCCAGTCTACCAGATTAAGGGCATCTCTAAGCTGTTCAAACTTTGCCTTCCTAAAGTTCAATGTTTTTGTGACTCCCTGACAAGTCCCCCTAGTGAAAGACAGGTGAAACTGCACAATATTGTGGTCGCTATTTCCTAAATGCCCAACCACCTGCAGATTTGTTATTCTGTCAGGTCTATTAGATAGTATTAGGTCTATGGACATGATCAGAACAGCTATCAGTTCACCTAAGAAGAAATAATAATTAGCATTGTAGTAAGTAATAAAAATCTGTAATCGTCTAAAAGATTTTGATAGCTATGATGGTTTGGTCACAAAAATACATTCAAAATGGATATCCTCCCTAGATTCCTCTATATACAGTTAAAGGGACACTGTCACCTGAATTTGGAGGGAACAATCTTCAGCCATGGAGGCGGGGTTTTGGGGTTTTTGATTCACCATTTCCTTACCCGCTGGCTGCATGCTGGCTGCAATATTGGATTGAAGTTCATTCTCTGTCCTCCATAGTACACGCCTGCGCAAGGCAAGATTGCCTTGTGCAGGCATGTACTACGGAGGACAGAGAATGAACTTCAATCCAATTTTGCAGCCAGCATGCAGCCAGCGGGTAAGGAAAGGGTGAATCAAAAACCCAAAAACCCCGCCTCCATGGCTGAAGATTGTTCCCTCCAAATTCAGGTGACAGTGTCCCTTTAAGTCCATATATATTTGGACAGAGACATTTTTCTAATTTTGGTTATAGACATTACCACAATGAATTTTAAACAAAACAATTGATCTTGGTTTCATCTGTCCAAAGAATGTTCTTCCAGAACTGTGCTGGCTTTTTTAGATGTTTTTTTTTTAGCAAAGTCCAGTATAGCCTTTTTATTCTTGATGCTTATGAGTGGCTTCCACCGTGCAGTGAACCCTCTGTATTTACTTTCATGCAGTCTTCTCTTTATGGTAGATTTGGATATTGAAACGTCTACCTCCTGGAGAGTGTTGTTCACTTGGTTGGCTGTTGTAAAGGGGTTTCTCTTCACCATGGAGATTATTCTGCGATCATCCACCACTGTTGTCTTCCGTGGGCGCCCACTTTTGCATTGATGAGTTCACCAGTGCTTTCTTTCTTTCTCACGATGTACCAAACTGCAGATTTTGCCACTCCTAATATTGTAGCAATTTCTCGGATGGGTTTTTTCTGTTTTTGCAGCTTAAGGATGTCTTGTTTTAATAAAGGGGATGGGAGAACTACAATACCCAGATAGATTAGCGAAATTAGGATTATTTAGTCTAGAAAAAAGACGACTGAGGGGCGATCTAATAACCATGTATAAGTATATAAGGGGACAATACAAATATCTCGCTGAGGATCTGTTTATACCAAGGAAGGTGACGGGCACAAGGGGGCATTCTTTGCGTCTGGAGGAGAGAAGGTTTTTCCACCAACATAGAAGAGGATTCTTTACTGTTAGGGCAGTGAGAATCTGGAATTGCTTGCCTGAGGAGGTGGTGATGGCGAACTCAGTCGAGGGGTTCAAGAGAGGCCTGGATGTCTTCCTGGAGCAGAACAATATTGTATCATACAATTAGGTTCTGTAGAAGGACGTAGATCTGGGGATTTATTATGATGGAATATAGGCTGAACTGGATGGACAAATGTCTTTTTTCGGCCTTACTAACTATGTTACTATGTTACTATGTTTCACCTGCATGGAGAGCTCTTTTGACCGCATGTTTACTTCACAGCTAAACCTTCCAAATGCAAGCACCACACCTCAAATCAACTCCAGGCCTTTTATCTGTTTAATTGAGAATGACATAATGAAGGGATTGTCCACACCTGTCCATGAAATAGCCTTGGAGTCAATTGTCCAATTACCTTTGGCCCCTTTAAAAACAGGGTGGCACATGTTAAGGAGTGGAAACTCCTAAACCCTTCATCCAATTTTAAAGTGGATACCCTCAAATGAAAGCTGAAAGTCTGAACTTCAACTGCATCTGAATTGTTTTGTTTAAAATTCATTGTGGTAATGTCTATAACCAAAATTAGAGAAATGTTGTCTCTGTCCAAATATATATGGACTTAACTGTATTTCAATCAGCCCCTATTATCTCACCGGCGAGCTTTTTCAGAACTCTTAAATCAGCATTGATTAGATTTGTATGGAAGCATACTAGACCGAGAAGAAAATTCCAGACTCTCACTCGATATAAGGATCAAGGGAGCAGGTCTACCGGATCTTTAGAGGTATCACCAGGCCTCAGTACTAATACGTCTATTTGACTGGCATTTTCATAAAGATTCCAAACAGTGGGTCATAATAGAGCAGGAGTATTCTTCTATCCCCCTATAATGCTTTCCATGGATAGAAACTAATAGTAATATATCATTAGCAAACCAGGTGATCTTACTCAAGGCAGCCCTGTGGATATGGGATCAGTTGAGATGCAAAAGTGGTTTGACAAGACTATACAGTCCGCTTACCCCCATTTTCTTAAATCCTGAATTTCCGCTGGGTTGTACAAAGGACAAATTCCTCTGTTGGAATAGTCATGACGATATTTGAATTAGTCGTATTTTGAAGGGACCTGATGTTCCTCCCTTCTCAGAACTTCAAAATAATTTTCCAACTGAAAAACTCTCTTGGCTAGAATACAAACAGTTGAAATCATTTATAAATCTTTGGAAGAAGAGGGGATGGCACTCATTACCAGTGTCACCATTTGAGAACCTATTCCCTTTAGAACTCACCCCCCTCCCATTTGATTTCCCCTATATGGCGACTATTAAGCCATTCACTCTGTTCAGTGGATCCCAAATTTGTGCATGCATGGGAAACCGAACTGGATACTACCTTTTCAGAGGAGGCTATACAGAAAGCATTTTTGTTTACGCACAAAATGTTGGGGCCGGGTACATTCAGGAGAGGTCTTGACAAGATGGTATCGGATCCCAACAAAGCTACATGTGGTCTTCCCTTTGGTGCCGGATGTGTGTTGGCATTGTGGAACAGAGAGGGGCACGGTGTTGCACATTTGGTGGGATTGTGACCAAATCAGACCTTTTTGCGATGGGGTACTTAACGCTTATTGTAAGATCTCAGGGGAAAGAATCACTCCCTCCCCCCAGATTGCCCTTTTATCTATGCTCCCTGGCCCTATAGGTACACAGAAATGTAGTCTTTTGAGATTCTGCTTGGCAGCAGCACGTGCAATAATACCCAGACACTGGCGGACATCAGTCACTCCATCTCTGTCAGAATGGCAGGATGAAATTTCGTATATTTGTCATATGGAAGATCTATCAGCAGAAGCCACGAGTGTCAAAGTTTTTTTGGTTGTGGCAACCCTAAATTCTCTTTAGGAACTTACCCAAATTCTTTTCCTTATTTTCCTTAAGGGAAAATACTTCACAATACTGGGAAATAATTGATTTGGTCACCACTCCTAACACTTGTTTGATGCCACTATTTATCCTTCCAAAGAGGGAAAATATGGACTTAAAATTTCCACCACCACCCCTTACTCCTCTCCACCCTGGCCAACCTTTGTTTGTCTTATCCCTTGTATCATCTTCTCTGATCTCCTCCCTCTTCCTACTTTTATATCTAATAGAATTTATATATCCTTCTTAGGTAACAATATTCACCAATGTTGTGGTATGTTTCTCGTTTGTCTTTTGTTTTTTACTTGATATATCTTTAACCCCTTAGTGACAGAGCCAATTTGGTACTTAATGATCGAGCCAATTTTTGCAATTCTGACCACTGTCACTTTATGAGGTTATAACTCTGGAATGCTTCAACGGATCCCGCTGATTCTGAGACTGTTTTTTTCGTGACATATTGTACTTCATGGTAGTGGTAACATTTCTTCGATATTACTTGCGATTATTTATGAAAAAAACGGAAATATGGCGAAAATTTTTAAGATTTTGCAATTTTCAAACTTTGTATTTTTATGCCCTTAAATAAGAGAAATATGTCACGAAAAATAGTTAATAAATAACATTTCCCACATGTCTACTTTACATCAGCACAATTTTGGAAAAATTTTTTTTTTTTGTTAGGGAGTTATAAGGGTTAAAAGTTGACCAGCAATTTCTCATTTTTACAACACCTTTTTTTTTTAGGGACCACATCACATTTGAAGTCATTTTGAGGGGTCTATATGATAGAAAATAATGAAGTGTGACACCATTCTAAAAACTACACACCTCAAGGTTCTCAAAATCACATTCAAGAAGTTTATTAACCCTTTACATGCTTCACAGGAACTGAAACAATGTGGAAGGAAAAAATGAACATTTAACTTTTTTTTGCAAACATTTTAATTCAGAACCATTTTTTTTATTTTCACAAGTGTAAAAACAGAAATGTAACCATAAATTTTGTTATGCAATTTCTCCTGAATACGCCAATACCCCATATGTGGTGGTAAACCACTGTTTGGGCGCACCGCAGAACTTAGAAGTGAAGGAGCGCCGTTTGACTTTTTCAAAGCAGAATTGGCTGGAATTGAGATCGGACGCCATGTCACGTTTAGAGAGCCCCTGATGTGCCTAAACAGTGGAAACCCCCCAAAAGTGACACCATTTTGTAAACTAGATCCCTTAAGGAACTGATCTAGATGTGTGGTGAGCACTTTGAACCCCCAAGAGCTTCACAGAAGTTTATAATGTAGAGCCGTGAAAATAAAAAAATCGCATTTGTTTACACAAAAATGATCTTTTCGCCCACAAAATCTTATTTTCACAAGGGTAACAGGAGAAATTAGACCACAAAAGTTGTAGTGCAATTTCTCCTGAGTACGTCGATACCCAATATGTGGGGGTAAACCACTGTTTGGGCGCACCGCAGAGCTTGGAAGAGAAGGAGTGCCGTTTTACTTTTTCAATGTAGAATTGTCTGGAATTGAGATCGGACGCCATGTCGCGTTTGGAGAGCCCCTGATGTGCCTAAACAGTGGAAACCCCCCACAAGTGACCCCATTTTGGAAACTAGACCCCCCCATGGAACTTATCTAGATGTGTGGTGAGAACTTTGAATGCCCAAGTGCTTCACAGAAGTTTAGAATGCAGAGTCGTGAAAATAAAAAAATATTTTTTTCTTCCACAAAAGATTTTTTAGCCCCCAAGTTTTTATTTTCACAAGGGTAACAGGAGAAATTGGACCGCAATAGTTGTTGTCCAATTTATCCCAAGTACACTGATGTGCCATATGTGGGGGTAAACCACTGTTTGGGCGCACGGCAGAGCTCGGAAGGGAAGGAGCGCCGTTTTGGAATGCAGACTTTGATCGAATGGTCTGTGGGCGTTATGTTGCGATTGCAGAGCCCCTGATGTACCTAAACAGTAGTAACCCCCCACAAGTGACCTCGTTTTGGAAACTAGACCCCCCAAGGAACTTATCTAGATGTGTGGTGAGAACTTTGAATGCCCAAGTGCTTCACAGAAGTTTAGAATGCAGAGTCGTGAAAATAAAAAAATATTTTTTTTTCCACAAAAAAGATTTTGTAGCCCCCAAGTTTTTATTTTCACAAGGGTAACAGGAGAAATTGGACCCCAAAAGTTGTTGTCCAATTTATCCCAGAGTACGTTGATGCCCCATATGTGGGGGTAACCCACTGTTTGGGCGCACGGCAGAGCTCAGAAGGGAGGGATCACCATTTGACTTTTTGAGCGCAAAATTGGCTGTCGTGTTTGGAGACCCCCTGATGTAACTAAACAGTGGAAACCCAATTCTAGCTCCAACCCTAACCCCAACACACCCCTAACCCTAATCCCAACCCGATCCATAATCCTAATCACTAACCCTAACGATAATCACAACCCTTACCCCAAAACAACCCTAATGTCAACCCTAACCATAACCCTAATCAAAACCCTAAATCCAACACACCCCTAATCCTAATCTCAACCCTAACCTCAAACCTAACCCTAATCCCAATACACCCCTAATCACAACCCTAACCTTAACCCTAATCCCAAACCTAACCCTAATCCCAAGCGTAACCCTAATGCCAACCCTAACCCTAATACTAACCCTAATCCAAACCCTAACCCTAATCCCAACTCTAACCCTAACTTTAGCCCCAACCCTAGCCCTAACTTTAGCCCCAACCCTAACCCTAGCCCTAAGGCTACTTTCACACTTGCGTCGTTTGGCATTCGTCGCAATCCGTCGTTTTGGACAAAAAACGGATCCTGCAAATGTGCCCGCAGGATGCGTTTTTTGCCCATAGACTTGTATTGCCGACGGATCCTGACGGATGGCCACACGTCGCGTCCGTCGTGCACTGGATCAGTTGTGTTTTGGCGGACCGTCGGCCGAAAAATGTTCAATGTAACGATTTTTTGTACGTCGCGTCCGCCATTTCTGACCACGCATGCGTGGCCGTAACTCCGCCCCCTCCTCCCCAGGACATAGATTGGGCAGTGGATGCGTTGAAAAACTACATCCGCTGCCCACGTTGTGCACAATTTACACGTGCGTCGGTATGACGCATTGCGATGGCCCCGTACCGACGTAAGTGTGAAAGAACCCTAACCCTAAATTTAGCCCCAACCCTAACCCTAAATTTAGCCCCAACCCTAACTTTAGCCCCAAACCTAAATTTAGCCCCAACCCTAACCCTAAATTTAGCCCCAACCCTAACCCTAGCCCTAACTCTAGCCCTAACCCTAGCCCTAACCCTAACCCTAATTTTAGCCCCAACTGCTCTTCTCCTGCCGGCCGGCAGATGGCGACAGATGGCGGGCGCACTGCGCATGCGCCCGCCATTTTATTTTGCCAAGAAGACCAGGAGGAGCAGCAGGAGGACCCAGGGACACTGGTAAGTATGATAGGGTCCCCGAATCCCCCTATTTCTCTGTCTTCTGATGTGCGATCACATCAGAGGACAGAGAATTACACTTTGATTTTTTTTTTTTTGCGGTCGCCGGTTAACAGTTAATTACCGGCGATCGCAAAACAGGGGTCGGTAAAACCGACCCCGATCATGTTCTTTGGGGTCTCGGCTACCCCCGGCAGCCGAGACCCCAAAGATTCTCCCGGTGCCGGCCGGCGGGCGCACTGCGCCCGCCATTTTGAAGATGGCGGCGCCCATCGGGAGCCACGAGGAGCACCGGGTGAGACAGGTAAATATCGGGGGGCTACCTGGGACCCCATTTCTATGTCCTCTGATGTGCGATCACATCGGAGGACAGAGAAATTAAAAAGAAATCGCGTTTTTTTTTTTTTTTGCGATCGCCGGTAAACGGTTAATTACCGGCGATCATGGCAAAATTTGGCTGCCCGAGCAAGTTCCTCTCAGTCATCCGGCAGTTCCATGATGGCATGATGGTGAAGGTTCTGAACGATGGAGACGTATCTGAGGCTTTGCCAGTAACAAATGGCGTAAAACAAGGCTGTGTGCTGGCTCCAACCCTGTTCAGTATGCTGTTCTCTGCAATGTTAAGTGATGCCTTTAACAACTGTGAAGATGGAATCCAGGTTAGGTACAGGACTGATGGCAAGCTATTCAACCCAAAACGCCTGAAGGCGGTTACGAAAGTGCATGAGACTGTTATCCATGAATTACTATTTGCTGATGACTGTGCACTTAACGCTAGCACGGAACAGCAGATGCAGCATGAAATGGACAGTTTTTCGCAAGCTTGCGACAGTTTTGGTCTCGAGATCAACATTAGAAAAACCGAAGTTATGTATCAACCGGTTCCAGGAAAACTGTACAAGGAGCCACGTATCACGGTGAAGGAGCAAAACCTCAAAGCAGTCGATAACTTCACCTACTTAGGCAGCACACTTTCCCGTGACGTAACCACAGACGCTGAGGTTAACAACAGAATCGTCAAAGCCAGTGCCGCCTTCGGGAGACTGCGTAAGAACGTCTGGGAACGAAGGGGACTCAGCCTTACCACCAAGCTGAAGGTCTACTGCGCGGTGGTCCTCACCACACTTCTCTATGCTAGCGAGACCTGGACAGTGTATAGCCGGCATGCTAAACAGCTTAATCATTTCCACATGAGTTGCCTCCGCAGACTCCTCCACATCAGGTGGCAAGACAATGTCCCAGACACAGCAATTCTGGAACAAACTGGGCTCTGCAGCGTTTACACTCTCCTGCTGAAAGTCCAAGCCAGGTGGGCTGGACACGTGGTCCGAATGCCGGACAGCCGACTACCGAAACAACTGCTGTACAGAGAACTGTGCCAAGGAAAGCGAGCATTTGGGGGGGCAGAAGAAGCGCTATAAAGACTGCCTTAAGGTGTCTCTCAAAAACCTGGAAGTCAACACCAATGAATGGGAAGAGCTTGCCCTGGATCGTCCAGGTTGGAGGGGCAGGATCACCTCAGGAGCACGTGCTGCTGAAGATAGGAAAATCTGTGACGCAAAAAGAACGTGCTGTACGCAAGGCACAAGCAGAATCTGGTGTACTGACCACATCTGCTGTCGTATGTCAAGTATGTGGGCGAACCGTCAGGGCCCAGATTGGACTCATCAGCCACCTCCGGACCCATAACTATTAATTCTCTTCTAACCCTGAAGTCATGGTCATCTTCGAAAACGAAGGACGAACATCACCGGCGATTGCAAATGCGGGGTCGGTAAAAAAAACCCCGAATCATGTTCTCTGGGGTCTCGGCTACCCCCGGCAACCGAGACCCCGGAGAAAATCCGACTCTGGGGGGTGCTATTTACTTTTTCCACAGCGCCATTAATCAACGGCGCTGTGGTTTAAGTACCCTTAGCGGCCGCCGTTAAAAGGCGTATCGGCGGTCGTTAAGGGGTTAAAATAATACAGAGAAAAGAGTATAATGTATAAATGATCTTAAATGCATCTGTGATCAACTTTGATATACAAGAGCGGTATTATAATTCTCTGGTTATTGCTTGCAATGAGGCCCAGCGTGGCCCAAATTAAAATTTATTTTATGTTTTGTTATGTACAACCAATTAAATCTGATTAAACTAAAAATCTGTAATCGTTTTCGGATTATACCTCCGATCCAGACTATTGTATCTCCATAGCACAAAATATTATCCTGCAGCTGTAATGTTTCTATCTTTTTGCTAACCTACATCCAGCACGTTACCAGGACATAGGAGACTACTGGATATGACTGCAGAATCAGACAACAAAGAGTTTCTTTGTTGTTTGTTACCATAGAGATACATAAGTTTCCATAGGAGCTGTATAAACAAAACAGGAGAACATTTTTATTCAACTCCTATAGTAAATTTACCTTTTTTTTAGATGCTGTAAGAAAAAAAAAATTGCTGCAAAGGCCAATATGAGATTGATGGTGGTCCGACACTTGCACCTCCATTGATTAGCTATTTGTAGTTCCTACTGCTTAGGTAGGAAAAAAGGATCATCCCCGCGCTGCCGCCAGAAGAATTCCAAAAATTGTAGAGGTTTCTATTGGTACAATATTTGTGGCACGTCCTGATGAAGGGGTCACCTGAACCCTGAAACGCGTAGAATATACCACGTTGAAACCTCTACTATTTTTGGAATTGTTCTTGCGCAGGGCGCGGATGTTGCTTTTTTCTACCTAAGTGTATGTTTCAATCAGGTCTTGCACTGACCTGTGGCTCTGCAGCAGCCGCCATTAATATATGTCATCCCTCCACTCTCACCAGGTGAGTAGTTCTCTTGGTGTGCAACTCTGTGTAACATTTGATAAGACCCTATTTACGCTTTTGGGTCTCCCTTTTTTCTCTGACTACTTCCCACTGCTATCAGATGTACACAGTGTATGGAGACGATCATTGTGTAGTGTTCAACCTTTCCTCCTATTGATCTGAGCTGCAGTAACAGAGAACAGCCACAAGTTGGAGCAAAGAACTGACCTGCTCCAGATACCACATCCCAGCTACAAACAGCTGATCTGTGGGGGGTGATGGGTGTGAGATCAACCAACGGTCTGATGTTCATAATAAAATAGGTCATCAATTTATGTCAACCCCTTTCATTTAGTTAACCCCTTAGCGACCGCCGATACGCCTTTTAACGGCGGCCGCTAAGGGTACTTAAACCACAGCGCCGTTAATTAACGGTGCTGTGGAAAAAGTGAATAGCGCCCCCCAGAGTCGGATTTTCTCCGGGGTCTCGGCTGCCGGGGGTAGCCGACACCCCAGAGAACATGATTCGGGGGGTCTTTTACCGACCCCGCATTTGCAATCGCCGGTAATTAACCGTTTAACGGCGATCGCAAAAAAACAAACAAACGCGATCTTTTTAATTTCTCTGTCCTCCGATGTGATCGCACATCAGAGGACAGAGAAAGGGGGTCCCAGATAGCCCCCCGATACTCACCTATCTCCCCCGGTGCTCCTCCTGGCTCCCGGTGGGCGCCACCATCTTCAAAATGGCGGGCGCATGCGCAGTGCGCCCGCCGGCCGGCATCGAAACTCTTTGGGGTCTCGGCTGCCGGGGGTAGCCGAGACCCCAAAGAACATGATCGGGGTCGGTTTTACCGACCCCTGTTTTGCGATCGCCGGTAATTAACTGTTTACCGACGACCGCAAAAAAAATAAAAAAAAATCAAAGTGTAGTTCTCTGTCCTCTGATGTGATCGCACATCAGAGGACAGAGAGATAGGGGGATTCGGGGACCCTATTATACTTACCGGTGTCCCTGGATCCTCCTGCTGCTCCTCCTGGCTGCCGGGGAAAAGAAAATGGCGGGCGCATGCGCAGTGCGCCTGCCATCTATCGCCATCTACCGGCAGACAGGAGAAGAGCAGTTGGGGCTAAAATTAGGGTTAGGGCTAGGGTTAGGGCTAGGGTTACGGCTAGGGTTAGAGCTAGGGTTCAGGCTAGGGTTATGGCTAGGGTTAGGGTTAGGGCTAGGGTTACGGCTAGGGTTAGGGCTAGGGTTGGGGGTAGGGTTAGGGCTAGGGTTAGGGTTGGGGCTAAATTTAGGGTTGGGGCTAAATTCAGGGTTAGGGTTCTTTCACACTTACGTTGGTACGGGGCCGTCGCAATGCGTCGGCCCGACATACCGACGCATGTTGTGAAAATTGTGCACAACGTGGGCAACTTATGTAGTTTTTCAACGCATCCGCTGCCCAATCTATGTCCTGGGGAGGAGGGGGCGGAGTTACGGCCACGCATGCGTGGTCAGAAATGGCGGACGCGACGTACAAAAAATCGTTACATTGAACATTTTTTGTGCCGACGGCCCACCAAAACACAACTGATCCAGTGCACGACGGACGCGACATGTGGCCATCCGTCACGATCCTTCGGCAATAAAAGTCTATGGGCAAAAAAACGCATCCTGCGGGCACATTTGGAGGATCCGTTTTTTTGTCCAAAACGACGGATTGCGACGGATGACAAACGACGCAAGTGTGAAAGTAGCCTTAGGGCTAGGGTTAGGGTTGGGGCTAAAGTTAGGGCTAGAGTTGGGGCTAAAGTTAGGGATAGATTTGGGGTTAGGGTTTGGGATGGCATTAGGGTTACGCTTGGGATTAGGGTTAGGTTTGGGATTAGGGTTAAGGTTAGGGTTGTGATTAGGGGTGTATTGGGATTAGGGTTAGGTTTGAGGTTAGGGTTGAGATTAGGATTAGGGGTGTGTTGGATTTAGGGTTTTGATTAGGGTTATGGTTAGGGTTGACATTAGGGTTGTTTTGGGGTAAGGGTTGTGATTAGGATTATGGATCGGGTTGGGATTAGGGGTGTGTTGGGGTTAGGGTTGGAGCTAGAATTGGGGGGTTTCCACTGTTTAGTTACATCAGGGGGTCTCCAAACACGACAGCCAATTTTGCGCTCAAAAAGTCAAATGGTGCTCCCTCCCTTCTGAGCTCTGCCGTGCGCCCAAACAGTGGGTTACCCCCACATATGGGGCATCAGCGTATTTGGGATAAATTGGACAACGTTTGGGGTCCAATTTCTCCTGTTACCCTTGTGAAAATAAAAACTTGGGGGCTACAAAATCTTTTTTTTGTGGAAAAATTTTTTTTTTTTTAATTTTCACGACTCTGCATTCTAAACTTCTGTGAAGCACTTGGGCATTCAAAGTTCTCACCACACATCTAGATAAGTTCCTTAGGGGGTCTAGTTTCCAAAATGGGGTCACTTGTGGGGGGTTACTACTGTTTAGGTACATCAGGGGCTCTGCAAATGCAACATAACGCCCACAGACCATTCTATCAAAGTCTGCATTCCAAAACAGCGCTCCTTCCCTTCCGAGCTCTGCCGTGCGCCCAAACAGTGGTTTACCCCCACATATGGGGTACCAGCATACTCAGGACAAATTGGACAACAACTTTTGGGGTCCGATTTCTCTTGTTACCCTTGTGAAAATAAAAACTTGGGGGCTAAAAAATCTTTTTTTGTGGAAAAAAAAATATTTTTTATTTTCACGACTCTGCATTCTAAACTTCTGTGAAGCACTTGGGCGTTCAAAGTTCTCACCACACATCTAGATAAGTTCCATGGGGGGGTCTAGTTTCCAAAATGGGGTCATTTGTGGGGGGTTTCCACTGTTTAGGCACATCAGGGGCTCTCCAAACGCGACATGGCGTCCGATCTCAATTCCAGACAATTCTACATTGAAAAAGTAAAACAGCACTCCTTCTCTTCCAAGCTCTGTGGTGCGCCCAAACGGTTTACCCCCACATATTGGGTATCGACGTACTCAGGAGAAATTGCACTACAACTTTTGTCGTCTAATTTCTCCTGTTACCCTTGTGAAAATAAAAATTTGGGGGCAAAAAGATTTTTGTGGAAAAAATGTTATTTTTTATTTTCACGGCTCAACGTTATAAATTTCTGTGAAGCACATGGAGGTTCAAAGTGCTCACCACACATCTAGATAAGTTCCTTAGGGGGTCTAGTTTCCAAAATGGTGTCACTTGTGGGGGGTTTCCACTGTTTAGGCACATCAGGGGCTCTCTAAACGCGACATGGCGTCCAATCTCAATTCCTGCCAATTCTACATTGAAAAAGTAAAACGGCGCTCCTTCATTTCCAAGCTCTGCGGTGCACCCAAACAGTGGTTTACCCTCACATATGGGGTATTGGCATATTCAGGAGAAATTGCATAACAAAATTTATGGTTACATTTCTGTTTTTACACTTGTGAAAATAAAAAAAATGGTTCTGAATTTAAATGTTTGCAAAAAAAAGTTAAATGTTCATTTTTTCCTTCCACATTGTTTCAGTTCCTGTGAAGCATGTAAAGGGTTAATAAACTTCTTGAATGTGATTTTGAGAACCTTGAGGGGTGTAGTTTTTAGAATGGTGTCACACTTCGTTATTTTCTATCATATAGACCCCTCAAAATGACTTCAAATGCGATGTGGTCCCTAAAAAAAGAAAGGTGTTGTAAAAATGAGAAATTGCTGGTCAACTTTTAACCCTTATAACTCCCTAACAAAAAAATTTTTTTTCCAAAATTGTGCTGATGTAAAGTAGACATGTGGGAAATGTTATTTATTAACTATTTTTTGGTGACATCTCTCTTATTTAAGGGCATAAAAATACAAAGTTTGAAAATTGCAAAATTTTAAAAATTTTCGCCATATTTCCGTTTTTTTCATAAATAATCGCAAGTAATATCGAAGAAATGTTACCACTAACATGAAGTACAATATGTCACGAAAAAACAATCTCAGAATCAGCGGGATCCGTTGAAGCGTTCCAGAGTTATAACCTCATAAAGTGACAGTGGTCAGAATTGCAAAAATTGGCCTGGTCATTAAGTACCAAATTGGCTCTGTCACTAAGGGGTTAAAGCCCTTTATCTGTAAACATTTTTTGCATTTTCTCTTTTTGTTTTTTCTTTTGTAGGATGCCCAAATTATCACATTTTTACACTCTGCTCTGTACGACAAAAAATACTGGGATAAACCCGAAGTGTTCAATCCTGATCGTTTCCTAGATGACAATGGGAAATTTCTGAATAATGAGGCTCACATACCATTTGGAGCAGGTAAAGTAACTCATTTGTACTTTAAAAGGAAATTCACCTATAATGCGTGTGCATCAGGTTGGCCGTTACCATTTCTGTGCTGCTAAGAGATTATCCTTACTTTATAGACCTTAATACACATTAGGGTAAACTCAGCAGAACACACTGATTACCTATAGTACCAGATGGTGGCCCGATTCTAACGCATCGGGTATTATAGAATATGTATGTATGTATGTATGTATGTATGTATTTAGCAGCCACATAGTATATAGCACAGGCCACGTAGTATATAGGAGCCATGTAGTAAATAGCAAATACTACGTGGCCTGTGCTACATACTATGTGGCTGCTATATACATACATACATATTGTAGAATACCCGATGCGTTAATACAGGCCACGCAATATATAACAGTGGCCACGCAGTATATAACACAACCCACGCAGTATATAGCAGCCACGCGGTATATAACACAGGCATGCACTATATAACACTGGTCACGTAATATATAGCACAGCCCACGCAGTACATAACACTGCCCACATAGTATCTAACACTGACCACGTAGTATATAGCAGCCACACGGTATATAACACAGCCCATGTAATATATAACACTGCCCACGTAGTGTATTGCAGTGTGGGCACATATCCCTGTTAAAAATAATAAGTAAAATAAAAAATAGTTATATACTCACGTCTCGCGAGACTGCTAAGTCTTCTGGGTAATTTCGCAATGCATCTCTGGGAACGGAAGCTGGCAGCAGGCGCGAGCGCATCGTCGGACTACGGAAGGTGAGAATAGCAGGTTTTTTGTTTATTATTTTTAACATTACATCTTTTTACTATTGATGCCGCATAGGCAGCACCAATAGTAAAAATAGCAGCGTTAACGTTAGCCGCGGCATAACGCGGTCCGTTACCGCTGGCATTAACCCTGTGTGAGCGGTGACTGGAAGGGAGCATGGAGCGGGCGCCGGGCACTGACTGCAGGGGAGGGACTAATCAGACTGTGCCCTTCACTGATTGGTCGCGGCAGCCATGACAGGCAGCTGGGCGAGACCAATCAGCGACGCGGGATTTCCGTTACGGAAGTTGCAGACAGACAGAGGGAAGTACCCCTTAGACAATTGTATATATATATATAGATAGGGCGACATTCCTAACACTCCCCTACAGATGATCTCCAGAAGATAGAGCTCAGGCATGCTGAATTTAAATGCCATATCCACTTTGCATCAGAGGTGTTTGGGAGCAGCTTTCTCCCCTTTCCCCTTTGAAAACAGATGAACGCTCAACAGAGGTCAGCACTCATATGTATGGGAGAGTTGGACAATACAGGACCTTATCATGTATCTCTGTACGCAGGAAGCTCCCCCTAGTGGTGACTGCAGACAGAATCTTATCATGTATCTCTGTATACAAAGAGCTCTACCTAGTGGTGGCTGCAAAGAGAATCTTATGTATCTCTGTATGCAGGGAACTCCTCCTTGTGGTGGCTGCAGACAAAATCTGATCATGGATCTCTATGCAGGGAACTCCCCCAAGTGGCGGCAGCAGACAGAATCTGATTATGTATCTCTGTATACAGGGAGCTCCTTCTAGTTTTGACTGCAGACAGAATCTTATCATGTACTTCTGCATGCAGGGAGCTCCACCTAGTGCTGGCTGCAGAGAGAATCTGATCATGTATTGATGAATACAGGGAGCTCCCCCTAGTGGTGGCTGCAGAGAATCTTATGTATTTCTGTATGCAGAGATTTCCACCTAGTGGTGGCTACAAAGTATGATCATGGATCTCTGTGTGCAGGGAGCTCCATCTAGTGGTGGCTACAGACAGAATATGATCTATGTATGCCAACTAAAAACAATCTCTGTAAAAAAGTTGTAAGTCGTGTTGGATTCTAACAAAGTACATTTCTTGCAGGTAAAAGGTCATGTATTGGCGAAGCTTTAGCAAAGACTGAGATTTTCATCTATTTTGTCAGTTTTCTTCAAAAATTCAACTTGAAATTTCCATCGGGAGAACAAGGACCAATTGGTTTAATTCAGGGAGGGACCCGCGATCCGGAGGCCTTTAACATCTGTGCTGAATGGCGCCATTAAGCCCTGAAATGTATTTAAAGTGGTGTGAATTCTGATGCCAAATAATACTGTAAAAACAGAATGATTGGAAAGGGACATTTTTGTTATATTTTATTCCATGTTGATTTTAGTAATTTCTTCTTTACAAATTGCCTTTGAGTAGAGATAAAAGGGGTTGTCCTCTTTTAGAAAACTTTTCCCTGTAGGCGGTTAGATGGACCCGGGGAGGGTAAATAAAGCTCTTGGAAAGACAGCCTTCTGGCTAAGGTGTTGCACAAGTAGGTTTCAAAGCCGTGAGCAATTGTGTAAAGAACGTGGCACTCACTCAGTATGAAAACCAAGGGTGCAATTTCTATTTAGAAGAAATCTCCAGACAAAAATTAGCAACGTTTCAGTCAAAAGTTGTCCTTCATCAGTCAGCTGGATAAAAGTGAAATTGCAAAATACAGCGCAGGGTGAGGCTGCGCGGTATCCCACGCAGTGCAGGAAGGCGCTTTCCTGCACAGCAGTCGAAACGGCACAACTTTGCCCTGCACTGTATTTTATGGTAAACAAAGCTCGACAGGCAAATGTTTTCTGAAATAGAACAAGCCTTTTTGGTTTTAGATGACATATATAGATTTTTTATATTTTTTTAATTGTTGTCATTTTTTTCCTATACATTTGAACATTTACCGTATATGTATTTAAATTAGTTATTTTTTAGTGCTTTGTGCCTTTTTGCACAATAATTGGTCAAGCATGCAGACTCATCCCATGATGCTTTGTTCTATATAATTATACGAATCACTTTCCCACAATCAAAAACATAGATATATTTTTTGTGACTTCTCCAAGTGGACGTAGCTACCTTAGAAGCCAGACCTTTTGACAAGTCCTGCTACACGACAATGGTTTTAGTTTGGCATTTCGGCCATATCAAGTTTAGTATCTTTTCTTATGGACAGCTTTCGCACGGGCTGCTGGTACGGAAGGTGGCACATGAATGCACAAGTAGTAAAAGTTTGTTGAAAAGTTTGTTCATCTATGCAGGTGGGCTCAAACGTCACCTGTTGGTTGACCCAGACACTCCTGATTGAAGCAACGGGACTGAAGTGCAGAAGAGCTGTAGTAATGGTGGTCCTGGGCTGGCTGATCTCTGTGGGGGCTCTAAAAAGTAAGGAATTTTTTTACATAATTTTTGAAGGTACTCCAGAAATGACGCTTGTTGAAAGCTTTGACCAAACATCTGCTTCCTAAGCTTTCATCATAAACTGTATTTTCATGTATTTTATTAAAAATAGTTTGATTAAAAAAAAATATTTAGAATACTGATTGTGTCAATCGACAACAATGAAAATGGACAACAATGACTTGCATGATTGGAAGGCTAGGGTTCAAGACATAAGAAGTGCCTATTTAGCAATGCCGTATGTCAACTTTGCATCCATCAATGTAAAACATTACATATTAAAAGGTTTGCTAAAATTACACAGGTCTGCGACTAAAAAGCTGTTTGATTATTTTCATCTAATTTCCATGTATTTTGGTGTGCTAGAAACAAAAAAAATATTGAAAAAACTTAAGGTTTTGCCACAACGTGCAAAATTCTCTTCAAATTTAGTATATTTTTCCTCAATTTTTGGTATTTATTTTATCTTAGGGTTTTGAAAGTCAAAATTACTATTAATTAATTCACATCAATGCATTGAAGATATACAATGGCAAAAAAATATAACTTTCAAAGAAAAGAACTTTCAGAGTGAGCAATGAAACCAGCATCAACATGTTGCAAGCTGAGCGAGCAGGCTCTGACATGCCCGGGCTTGATTCAATTGTTTTATCTTGGTTCTCGCCTGTTCACACTTTTTTATCTCAGTTCGTGTTAGCTCATCATATTCAACCGTGTTTCCCAAAATTAGCATTATGGCTCAGCGGAAGTGTATTAATTCGCCTGACAGTTTCTGTTACATTTGTGGTGAATATCCTCAAAAAGAAGGGTGGTTTGCATTTAAAGAGGTCGTAGAGAAATTTTTAGGCAATAACAAAGACCCTGACTACAAATAAATCGTCGGACGAATGCTGAAAGCATTTCAAGCTTTAGGTTACCTGATGAGTTTTAGTTTCAAAAAGTTTTATTGAAATTTCAACATTCAACAATTATAAAACAAAGTTTAAATGTGAATATGCTCCCTCGCAGGGGAGTCTATTAACGAGAAATATAAGAACACATATCTATCATGGATGTAAGGGGGGACACTACAAAGACAACACAAGGAATAAACATGGAGGGTCTGCATTTACATTTTAATTTGTAACAAACTTTGTCCCCACAGATCAAATCACAAACTTTGTCCCCACAGATCGAATCACTATGGGGACAGACGTAGAGTCCGACTCAGGAGTAAATTAGGCTGCAAGTCCATCCATGGGCTCCATATCTTAAAAAACTAATCCCACATATCATTTCTAGTAGCCTCAATGCGTTCATAAAACATGATGTTAGTCATCCTTTCCTTAACCATTCGTAGCGACAATGTGGGAGACCTCCATTTCGAAGCAATGTGTATTTTAGTAGCCATAAAAAGAAAAGTAACCAACTTAAATAGGTTTTTAGGAAGAGTCGGGTGTCTCGCCCCAAGCAGAAAAACAGAGGCATCCAAATTGGTTTTTCTCCCAGCCAATTGGTCTACTAGCAGATTTATCTGTTGCCATAAGTTGGACACCACTGGGCATATCCACCATATATGTTTCATATCCCCAGGTAAGTTACATCCCGGAAAGCATAATTCTGAGACATTCGGGAATATGCTATGGAGTTTAGTGGGCACCAGATATGTCCTATGAAGGACCTTGATCGAGGTTTCTACTAATGATTGGTGACTACCCTTAGATAGCGTGTCGCAGCACCTCCTCCAAGCCTCCACCGGCAGCTCGACACCCAACTCCTCCTCCCACCGTCTCATGAATCCCAATTTCTCCTGATCATAGGGTGGGTTTATAATTGAGTAAAGCAAAGATATCATCCCTCTTCCCATTGGATCGGAGAGGCACTTTTGTTCATACCCGGAGACGGGAACGGGACGTTTACCTTGGGTTAGACCACCTGCAAAATGTAAGACCTGATTGATGTGCATTGTTTCTCTAATCGGGGGGCCTGATGAGTTTTAAAGTGCATTTCCTCCATTCCCACCTTGACAACTTTCCTGAAAATCTGGGAGCTGTGAGTGAAGAGCAAGGTGAACGATTCCACCAGGACATTAATGAGATGGAAAGAAGATACCAGGGAAGATGGAGCATAAGGGTACCGTCACACAGTGGCATTTTGATCGCTACGACGGCATGATTTGTGACGTTCCAGCGATATATCCGTGACGTTCCAGCGATCTCGCTGTGTCTGACACGCTCCTGCGATCAGGGACCCCGCTGAGAATCGTACGTCGTAGCAGATCGTTTGAAACTTTCTTTCGTCGTCTAGTGTCCCGCTGTGGCGGCATGATCGCATGGTGTAACAAAGGTGTGCACGATATTGTATACGATGTGCGCATAGTAACCAACGGCTTCTACATCGCACATACGTCATGAAATTATCGCTCCAGCGTCGTACATTGCAAAGTGTGACAGCAGTTTACGACGCTGGAGCGATATTGTTACGATGCTGGAGCGTCACGGATCGTGCCGTCGTAGCGATCAAAATGCCACTGTGTGACGGTACCCTTAGGCTAGGTTCAGATTGCGTTAGTGCAATCCGTTTAGCGCCTAGCGCTAGCGGATTGCACTAACGCAATGTGTTTTAAAGGGGTCGCGTTAAACGTCCCTGCTCTCGCAGATCTCTGATCTGCGAGAGTGGGGAACGGACCGCGGACGCGCCTCGGACGCTGCTAGCGCCACAAAACACTGGCACATCGCTAGTGATGCGCGTCCCCATTGCTGTTAATGGGCGCACTAACGGACGCGTTGCACGGCGTTAATTTCGCCGTGCAACGCTGTCCGTTAGCGCGGTCCCATTAACGCAATGGGAACCTAGCCTTACAATGATGGCAGACTACTGTTGGATGCTTCAGAGAGACATTCCAGATGCTACTCACAAGCGTAAATGCACCAAGAGAAGCCTCACTGGGAAGAAGAATCGGTTTTAGTGTGTGTTAGTGAGCTCATTGCAGTTAAAAAATGATTTTCATGGAACATTTGTAATAAAAAATTAATTTTATGAGTCTATTCATTTATTTTGAGGTATTGTCTTATTTAACATATTGTAGTTACTTAAATTGTCAGAAAACGTGATGTCCTATGAAAAAAAACGGAGGTTATTTTCGGATTCAGCGCACTTAAAAACAAAGATTAAGTAGAATAACCAAAACAGCTCTTGAAAAAATTTTTTTTGCAGACCTGTGTTATAAATCAGAAGATTAAGAATTGTGTTTTCGATAAGTTACATTCGTTTAGCTGCTTCACTTATTAGACCAAGTGATTATTGAGCTTGACCAACTTTGCAACTTTTTATCTTACTAAATGTAAAATTATGTAAATTTTGAGATAGTGTTCCAAAAAAGTTTTTTGACTATTTAGCTGCTGCAGAGTCTGTGCAACTCCCTCACATAACTGGCTGCCTTGCTGAATCTTAAACAGATCCATCAGCACCCTGTTCTTGGCCAAGTTGGCTCTCTGCTCTCCCTCCCTTCTAGCAGATTATATACTGTGGGTACGGAAAGTATTCATTGCAGCCATTTGGTAAATTCAAAAAAGTTCTTTTTTTTTCTCATTAATGGACACTCTGCACCCCATCTTGACTGAAAAAACAGAAATATAGTAATTTTTGCAAATTTATTAAAAAAGAAAAACTGAAATATCACATGGTCATAAGTATTCAGACCCGTTGCTCAGTATTGAGTAGAAGCATCCTTTTCAGCTAGTACAGCCATGAGTCTTTTGGGGAATGATGCAACAAGGTTTTCACTCATGGATTTGGGGATCTTCGGCCATTCTTCCTTGCAGATCCTCTCCAGTTCCATCAGGTTGGATGGCGAACGTTGGTGGACAGCCATTTTCAGGTCTCGCCAGAGATGCTCAATTAGTTTTAGGTCAGGGCTCTGGCTGGGCCAGTCAAGAATGGTCACAGAGTTGTTCTGAAGCCAGTCCTTTGTTATTTAGCTGTGTGCTTATGGTCATTGTCTTGTTGGAAGGTGAACCTTCGGCCAAGTCTGAGGTCCAGAGCACTCTGGAAGAGGTTTCCATCCATAATAGCTCTGTACTTGGCCGCATTCATGTTTCCTTCAATGGCAACCAGTCATCCAGTCCCTGCAGCTGAAAAACACCACCATAGCATGATGCTGCCACCACGCTTCACTGTTGGGATTGTATTGGGCAGGTGATGAGCAGTGCCTGATTTTCTCCACACATACTGCTTAGAATTATCACCAAAAAGGTCTATCTTCGTCTCATCAGACCAGAGAATCTTAGTTCTCATAGTCTGGAAGTCCTTCATGTGTTTTTCTTAGCAAACATTATGCAGGCTTTCATATGTCTTGCACTGAGGAGAGGCTTCCTTCAGGCCACTGTGCCATAACGGCCTGACTGGTGGAGTGCTGCAGTGATAGTTGAATTTGTGGAACTTTCTTCCATCTCCCTAATGCATCTCTGGAGCTCAGCAACAGTGATCTTGGGACTCTTCTTTACCTCTCTCACCAAGGCTCTTCTTCTTCCACAATTGCTCAGTTTGGCTGGACGGCCAGCTCTAGATAGACTTCTGGTTTTCCTAAACTCCTTCCATTTAAGGATTATGGAGGCCACTGTGCTCTTAGGAACCTTTAGTACTGCAGAAATTCTTTTGCAACCTTGGCCAGATGTGTGACTTGCCACAATTCTGTTTCCGAGCTCCTTGGCCAGTTCCTTTGACATCACGATTCTCATTTGGTCCAACATGCACTGTGAGGTCATGTCGACAGGTGTGTGCCTTTTCAAATTAAGTCCTATCAGTTTAATTAAACACAGCTGTACTCCAATAAAGGAGTAGAACCATATCAAGGAGAATCACAAGGAAATGGGCAGCATATGACTTGAATATGAGTGTCTGAGCAAAGGGTCTGAATATTTATGACCATGTGATATTTCAGTTTTCCTTTTTTAATAAATAGGCAAAAATGTCTACATTTCTGTTTTTTTTTCAGTCAAGATGGGATGCAGAATGAGAAAAAAAAATGAATTTTTTTGAATTTGCCAAATGGCTGAAAGGAAACAAAGAGTGAAAAATTTAAAGGGGTCTGAAAACTTTCCGTACCCACTGTATATATATTCTGGTGTAATACTCGGAGTGATGCTCCCTTGTCGCCCTCGACATTGTCTGACCTCATAGACTAGATTATCTGGATGAATCTTCCTCATACTCGGTAGGGTACTGCTTCTCAGTGGTAATCCACTTTATTCTTGGTTCGCATGGTCCGCACAAGCAAGTCTCCTGACTGGAGCAATTCCCCTTTTGTCGGGGTCCGACCTGAGTGTTGCACCTCCCAAAACTGCTTGCTCAACCACCTTACTGTTGGAAATCGGTGCCAGTATTCTCAGATCCAGCTACTCAGACTACTGCAAATGCAGAGGTCTCCTGAGTCAAGCTCCAGTTCAGTAATCTCCCGTTTGCTCCATCCCAAACCGCAGCATGTAGGGGGTGTAACTGGTAGACGTTGGGGACTCGATTGTTATAGACCCACACCAACTCAGAAATTAATTTGGACTGCTTCATCATCTTGTCCTCTTCCAAGGTCTGCAACATTTGTAACAAGGTCCGATTGAAGCGTTCACAGGCCCTGCTCCCTTGTGGGTAATATGGTGTGGTTCGAGACTTATCAATCCCATAGAGATGATGCAGCTCATCCGTTACTCGTCACTGTAAGCAGGCTCCTTGGTTGGAAGAATCCTTTTTGGGCACTCATATATGGGAATGAAGTCCCGACAGATGGCTCTGGCTGCAGCTTTTGCTGTCTGGTCCCGGAGTGGGGACACACCGTGAACTTGGTGAAATGGTCGGTCATAGCTGTTGTGAGATGTCCCGATCATCAAGTACTTGATCATCAACACTTCCAAAGATGTGGAGGTTCAGATGGCTTGAATAGGGGCCCTCTATTTCGGGGGTTTGTTCAGCTCACATTGGCAACATTTTTGGTAGGCCTGGTCATGATCCAGACCGGGTTTTGAGTCCTGTCTTCCCCTTTTTCCAGTCTTGTCATGCCAGGGGTTAACTTTCTCAGCCACAGTCTGGTCTCAGGTTTGCTATTTATCCCCGCTGTGTCCAGCAGGTTATGTCATTTATAGCTTCTGCCTAAGGCATGAGTAGCTGACCCCGTTTGCCTTGATTTGTCCTGCTGCTTGCTTACTGAACCCATGTCTGTTTATGCCCTCTTCCCTTCCCGACTCTCTGTTCCATTTTTGTGTATTGACTCTGTTTTTTTGACTCCGCTTGGACCCTAACCTGTTGTTTTGTCTCTTGTCTTTCGCATATCCGCTCCTGACTGGTACTGACCCATTTGGCTTGTTATTGACTCTGTGTTTGCTTATTCCCTTTGTACTGCACTACAGTCTTATATTGCCCCGGCTTGTTTCCACTATTCTGGTGGTGTCCTCGCCGATGTAATTGCAGGTCTGGTCCTGCTGTGTGCAGTCCTCCCTCCACTCTATTGCCACCTTGTGGAACTTGTAAATACCTGTATTGCAGCTGCGTAACAGGCCTCTTCAACTACTTTTCTCAATTATGGCCAATACGCCAGTCATTGCAACCACCGAATGGTCTTTTCCACACCAAAGTTAGTGCCTCTTTCGTGAGCTTCTTTAGCTAACTGCATCAATAACCCCTCTGGAGCACTATTTGTCAGGTGACATCAAATTCTCGAGGACACTGGATTCATCAACACAGCAAGCCATTTTTCAAAAAAAGCCTTTCCCACTGGCCCAAGATCTGCAGGGTGCTTGTGGGTAAAGTTGTCCTAGCCTCCTGGTCGGGTCTTTGTCCTAGGGTGATCCACTTTCTCATCTCCGCTAGTTTGGGATAAGACTGTTGCAGGGGTATCCACTAATCTCTGGAAAGACACAGCAACTCTAGCTTAGGCTACGTTCACATTTGTGTTGCGTGGGGCGCAACTGCGGCGACGCATGCGTCCCTATATTTAACATGGGGGCACATGGACATGCGTTGTCTTGCGTTTTGTGACGCATGCGTCATTTTTGGCGCAAGCGTCAGGGCGCAGAGGACGCTGCATGTTGCATTTTTTTGCGTCCAAAATCAAGCCAAAAATGGACGCATGCATCACAAAACAATGCGTTTTTGCATGCGTTTTGTCGCCGACGCAACGCCCAGCAACGCAAATGTGAACGTAGCTTTAAACAAACTATATTTGTCCGGATTCTCAGTCTCCCTCAGTGACCAGCTGGCATGAACGATCAACTTTTCTCTTGCTTCCTTCCACTCCCAGTCCGTACAGAGTTCCGTCAGTGTACCGCATGAAGGGCTGAGAGAAGTCAATGTAAGCTAAGAGTATCTCTCAATGCCATATTCAATGCCTGCAAAGCTTCCTCTTGCCTAGGACCCCACTGGACTGGTTGCAACTTGGTTTCCCCTGCTGTTCCTCATAGCAACTCGTTAAGTGATGCTGCGATACTGTCAAAGTTTTTTTATGAAATGGAATGTTACCTATGCAATTATCAGCCCGAAAGGCATCCGGTTAAATTTGAATAGGCCTATGAGGAGGACGAAGGCCGTCATCAGGCGACCTTCAACGGTTATCGGGACTTGCCAGTAGCCACTGGCTAGGTCAAGGGAGGAGAAGTACTTGGTCTATCTCAGAGAGGACAGGGATTCTTCAATACTGGGTAAGGGACAGGAATCCTACACAGTGCAAGCATTCAGCTGTCAGTAGTCCACACAAAACCTCAGCGTACCATTCTTTTTTTTCAAACCAATGCAATACTTGCTGCCCAGGGATTCTGGCTTTCGAGGATTACTTCATTGCGCAGCATGTGCAACAACAGTTCTTTCACCTCCTGGTACATCTGAGGCGGAATTTGCTGATACCTCTCTTGAATGGAAGCGGTGCCGTGGGGATTTTGTGCTGTATAGCTTGGGTACACAAAGTCATCTTTGCGTCATGTAAACACTCCTCAGTATCGCTGCAGTAAGGGTATGTGCACACGTCAGGATTTCTTGCAAAAATTTTCCTGACAAAAACCGGACATTTCTGCCAGAAATCCGCATGCATTTTTACAGCGATTTTACCGCGATTTTGACGTGTTTTTGGTGTGTTTTTTGTGCGTTTTTTCCCAAATGCATAAAATTGCGGGAAAAACGCAGAAAATCTGCAAAAATAATGAACACGCTCATTTTTTTTACCGCGATGCGTTTTTTTCGCGGAAAAAAACGCATCCATGTGCAAAAAACATGCAGAATGCATTCTAAATGATAGAATGCATAATGTATGCGTTTTTAATGAGTTTTTATAGCGTTTTTAGCGCAAAAAAACGCGAAAAAACCTGTACGTGTGCACATAGCCTAACTGTTCTACTTGTCCAACCGGTTTTGATGAGAATTCTGTGAAATTAGCCTCCATTTTTTTCCCTAGATGTGGCAACCGGCTAGTGGCTCGCTTCTGTCCTTTTGACCATCGAGAGACACCGACAAGGTCCATGGGTCTCCTCCTACAGGAGTTAATTCTATACATTTGTGCTCAAATCTTTACATACCCCGGCAGAATTTTTGCTTTGTTTTTGTATTATGGCCCCAACACTATATGATGGTCTTCAAAGTAGTCCCCACACTGTATGTGCCATGATGCAAAAATAGGAAAACAGGAGACGAGGAATCTGGGCCCCTGAACTGCCCCTCAGGCTAGGGGAAACCCTGTCTTTCCTTAACCTGGGGGTACCCTTGAAGGTAGGGAAGCCCAAGTCACCGACCTGTCCCTGTCTCCTGTTAAACCCTGAACTAAACCCCCAACCCCCACCCCAGGAGGTGAACAGAGAAAACAGCACCACAAAGCAAATAAACAATATTGAGGGGAACACGATACCAAAAGGTGAATGCACAAACTACAAAGGGACAAAGAAACAATAACACCACACTTAGCTTTCTCTGCTGCAATGCACTGCACAGCAGAGTAAGGCACCAGGAATGAGTATTTAGCTGAAGAACAACAGCACTCAGCAAGCTCCTTTTCCAGCAAGGTTGGTATCCAAAGGACATGTATAACCAACAGTCAGCTGAAGCACCAGGTGACCTTATAAAGGATGGTGGGAGTGGTCACAAACATCAGCTGACCCAGCAGCAATGCAATGCAATGCAATAACACCAGCGGCCACCGGGGGGAGTAAACTGCATTAACCCCCAATGACCAGAAAGGAAAAAAGTTTATATCTGAGGGAAACGAGATCTGCCACAGATCCAAACATGGATCGTGACAGTACCCCCCTTTCAATGAGTGGCCTCTGGACACTCAACATCAGACCTCATCACATAACCTATGGTGAGGACGCCTCGATCCACCAACGTTCACCTTGGCAGTCACCTGGACTCTCAGGTTTCCTGCAAACGTGGCCTGATGAAAATGCCACCAGTGAGGGCTTCGGAGGCGCCACAAACCTCCAGAGCGCCGACCTGGGGAATGAGTTGTGTATATGCATAACTGGGGGTAACTCCAACTGATAAGTCCCTGGGCTGAGAATGGCTGACACCCGATATGGCCCAGTCACCCTGGAACTCCAGGACCCAGTTGCACACTGCCACCTGATGTTTTTGGTGGAAACCCATACATACTCATTCATACCCAGGTCCGGACCTGAACGTTTATATCCATGCATGCGTCTGCCACAAGATGGTGAATTTCTAGAGGAATTGACAACAGAGGCGTCCCCCTGTGTCAAACTCACACCCCCATTATGCTCAGAGGGAACCACCACCCTCCTCTGACCTCTCCTCCTAAGAGGTCTCTGACACACCGGGTTAGCATGTAGTGAGGGAAGAGCCTTGCCCCTACTCTCTAGCAGCATCTCTGCTGCCCCCACTGGAGAGGAAAGGGTAGGTTGTAGAAGGACGGCAAAGACAGTTGCCCCTGGGCTGCAGCCCTCACACGACTGATCCCAGCTGACCACTTCCCTTGACCGCCAATCTATGACCGGTTTGTGTTTTTTCAACCAAGAGAGTCCTAAAACGATGGGTGTTGGTATTCCCCCCAAAGACGTAGCACGACAGGAACTCCTCATGATGAGTCCCTATACGCAGGTGTATATCATCCACGACTTGGGTCACCCACCCCTGGCTGAGTGGTACGGAGTCAATGGCCTGGACACTTAGGGGTTTAGTTAGTGTTCTACACCTCAGGCCATGGGTCTGGACAAAATGAGCATCCACCAGATTGACACCTGCTCCACTGTCCACAAACACCGGTATACACTCAGTTACCCGGCCAACCACTACTTCAGCTGACAGGTTACACTGAGAAGATGTGGAGGAAATATACACTCCCTGGTCGCCTCCCTCCACACGACCAGGGGAATGCGGCTTCTTAGGTGGTACAGGCTTTTTGGCGCGAGCTGGGCAGACACCGATAAAATGACCAATCTGCCCACAGTAAAAACATGCCCCCACACCACGGCGAACCGCAGGCAACCACATTTGAGAAACAACTCCTCCCACCTGCATGGGTTCATCCACTTGCTCAGGTGTGTCATCCTCCCTAGCAAGGACTACCAGAGACACATTAGGTGTATGTCTCTCCCTCAAGCGTCCATCTACCCAGATGGCAAGGGACATGGCGGCCTCCAATGACCTGGGGGCGGCATACTGCACAAGAGCATCCTGCAACCTTGGAGACAGACCCTGCCTAAAATGGCTCCTAAGGGCAGGGTCATTCCACTGTGTGTCAGTGGCCCATCTCCTAAACTCCGAGCAGTAATCCTCAGCTGGCCTAGCCCCCTGCTTGATTTTTCGCAGTCCTGTCAGGAAGAGATATCTTGGGCTCTGGTTGAGCATGTACCTGGGCCGAAGCCCAAAACCCCACCAACTGCTGCAGCTGCTGCACCACCTCACCACGAAGCACCTTAAACTCATTAGTGAGGGTCTGAAGCAGTTGGGCAAAGGCCTGCATTTGAGCCATAGCTCACCAGAAAAAAAAAAATGGGATGGTTGGTTATAATGTCACGATTAGTGTTGAGCATTCCGATACCGCAAGTATCGGGTATCGGCCGATACTTGCGGTATCGGAATTCCGATACCGAGATCCGATACTTTTGTGGTATCGGGTATCGGATCAATAGGGATGTGTAAAATAAAGAATTAAAATAAAAAATATTGATATATTCACCTCTCCGGCGGCCCCTGGACATCACGCTGGTAACCGGCCGGCTTCTTTGTTTAAAATGAGCGCCTTTAGGACCTGAGAATGACGTCGCGGCTTCTGATTGGTCGCGTGCCGCCCATGTGACCGCCACGCGACCAATCAGAAGCCGCGACGTCATTCTCATTCACTAAACTCCTAATTCTAGGAATTGAGGACCTGCGAATGACGTCGCGGCTTCTGATTGGTCGCGTGGCGTTCACATGGGCGGCACGCGACCAATCAGAAGCAGCGACGTCATTCGCAGGTCCTAAAGGCGCTCATTTTAAACAAAGAAGCCGGCCGGTTACCAGCGTGATGTCCAGGGGCCGCCGGAGAGGTGAGCATATCAATATTTTTTATTTTAATTCTTTATTTTACACCTCACTATGGATCCCAGGGCCTGAAGGAGAGTTTCCTCTCTTTCAGACCCTGGGAACCATCAGGATACATTCCGATACTTGATGTCCCATTGACTTGTATTGGTATCGGATATCGGTATCGGCGATATCCGATATTTTTCGGGTATCGGCCGATACTATCCGATACCGATACTTTCAAGTATCGGACGGTATCGCTCAACACTAGTCACGATGCAAAAATAGGAAAACAGGAGATGAGGAATCTGGGCCCCTGAACTGCCCCTCAGGCTAGGGGAAGCCCTGTCTTTCCTTAACCCTGGGGGTACCCTTGAAGGTAGGGAGGCCCAAGTCACCGACCTGTCCCTGTCTCCTGTTAAACCCTGAACTAAACCCCCAACCCCCACCCCAGGAGGTGAACAGAGAAAACAGCACCACAAAGCAAATAAACAATATTGAGGGGAACACGATACCAAAAGGTGAGCGCACAAACTATAATAATAATTTTTTAATAATAATTTTTATTTATATAGCGCCAACAAATTCCGCAGCACTTTACAATTAAGTGGGGACATGTACAGACAATAAATTCAGTACAAGTTAAGACAATTTAAACAGTGACATTAGGGGTGAGGTCCCTGCTCGCAAGCTTACAATCTACAAATTACAAACTACAAAGGGACAAAGAAACAATAACACCACACTTAGCTTTCTCTGCTGCAATGCACTGCACAGCAGAGTAAGGCACCAGGAATGAGTATTTAGCTGAAGAACAACAGCACTCAGCAAGCTCCTTTTCCAGCAAGGTTGGTATCCAAAGGACCTGTATAACCAACAGTCAGCTGAAGCACCAGGTGACGTTATAAAGGATGGTGGGAGTGGTCACAAACCTCAGCTGACCCAGCATCAATGCAATGCAGTGCAATAACACCAGCGGCCACCGCGGGGAGTAAACTGCATTAACCCCCAATGACCAGAAAGGAAAAAAGTTTATATCTGAGGGAAACCAGATCTGCCACAGATCCAAACATGGATCGTGACAGTATGATTGCCACCACAGTGGTCTCCACACTGTATGATGGATCTCACAATTATCCCCAAACTGTATTATTATTATTTATTGTTATAGCGCCATTTATTCCATGGCGCTTTACATGTGATGAGGGGTATACATAATAAAAGCAAGTACAATAATCTTAAACAATACAAGTCATAACTGGTACAGGAGGAGTGAGGACCCTGCCCGCGAAGGCTCACAATCTACAAGGGATGGGTGAGAATACAGTAGGTGAGGATAGAGCTGGTCATACAGCGGTTTGGTCGATCGGTGGTTACTGCAGGTTGTAGGCTTGTCGGAAGAGGTGGGTCTTCAGGTTCTTTTTGAAGGTTTCGATGGTAGGCGAGAGTCTGATGTGTTGTGGTAGAGGGTTCCAGAGTAGGGGTGATACGCGAGAGAAATCTTGTATATGATTGTGGGAAGAGGAGATAAGAGGGGAGTAGAGAAGGAGATCTTGTGAGGATCGGAGGTTGTGTGTAGGTAAGTACCGGGAGACAAGGTCACAGATGTATGGAGGAGACAGGTTGTGGATGGCTTTGTACGTCATGGTTAGGGTTTTGTAGTGGAGTCTCTGGGCAATGGGGAGCCAGTGAAGGGACTGACAGAGGGGAGAGGCCGGGGAATAGCGGGGGGACAGGTGGATTAGTCGGGCAGCAGAGTTTAGAATAGATTGGAGGGGTGCAAGAGTGTTAGAGGGGAGGCCACAGAGCAGGAGGTTGCAGTAGTCAAGGCGAGAGATGATGAGGGCATGGACTAGGGTTTTTGCAGATTCTTGGTTGAGGAATGAACGGATTTGTGAAATATTTTTGAGTTGAAGTCGGCAGGAAGTGGAAAGGGCTTGGATATGTGGTTTGAAGGAGAGATCAGCGTCAAGGATTACCCCGAGGCAGTGAGCTTGTGGGACTCGGGAGAGTGGGCAGCCATTTACTGTAATGGATAGGTTCGTTGGGGGGGGGGGGGGTCACGTGAGATGGGGGAAAGATGATGAATTCTGTTTTGTCTATGATAAGTATGAGAAATCTAGCGGAGAAGAAGGATGAAATAGTGAACAGACATTGAGGGATTCTGGTTAGTAGGGAGGTGATATCTGGTCCAGAGATGTAGATCTGTGTGTCATCAGCATAGAGATGATACTGAAAGCCATGAGATTCTATGAGCTGTCCCAGGTCAAAGGTGTAAATGGAGGAGAGCAGGGGCCCAAGGACTGAGCCTTGTGGGACTCTGACAGATAGGGGGGCGAGGTGAGGAGGTGGTGTGTGAGTGGGAGACGCTGAATGTCCGGTCTGTCAGGTATGATGAGATCCAGGATAGGGTCAAGTCTGTGATGTCAAGGGATGAGAGGGTCTGTAATAATAGGGAATGGTCCACTGTGTCAAAGGCAGCCGACAGGTCGAGGAGGAGGACAGAGTAATGTCGCTTGCTCTTGGCGGTTAAGAGGTCATTGGTGACTTTAGTTAGGGCAGTTTCAGTGGAATGGTGTGACCGGAAGCCAGATTGTAAACGGTCAAAGAGGGAGCAAGAAGAGAGATGGGAGGACAGTTCAAGGTAAACGTGTTGTTCCAGTAGTTTGGAGGCATAAGGGAGAAGTGATATAGGGCGATAGCTAGATACAGAGGATGGGTCAAGAGAGGGCTTTTTGAGGATAGGTGTGATGGAGGCATGTTTAAAGCTTGAGGGGAAAACATCAGTTGTTAGTGATAGGTTGAAGAGATGGGTTAGGGTTGGGATGAAGACTGTGGTGAGGTTTGGGATGAGGTGGGATGGGAGCGGGTCAAGTGCACAGGTGGTGAGATGCGATCTTGAGAGTAGAGTGGAGAGTTGATCTTCTGTAATGGTGGAGAAGTTGGTTTTGGAGGTGGAGGGCTGGGAAGTCGGGAGGAAGGGCTCTGGAGGTTGTTGACCAAAACTGTCTCTGATGCCATCAATCTTCTGCTTGAAAAATGAGGCAAAGTCTTCAGCTGAGATGAGTGGGGAGGGAGGAGGTGCTGGGGACGGAGGAGAGAATTGAAGGTGTTGAATAACTGTTTAGGGTTGTGAGACAGAGAGGATATGAGAGATGAGAAGTAGGTTTGTTTAGCTGTGGCGAGTGTGGTCTTGAAAGTAGTGAGGGACTGTTTGAATGCGATGAAGTGCTCGTTGGAGTGGGATCTTTTCCATCTGCGCTCAGCAGTATTATGAACTCCTCAGTAGTCTCCACACTGTATGATGGCCCCCACACTATAATATGGCCCCCACAGTAGTCCCCACACTGTATGATGGCCCCACAGTAGTCTCCACACTATATGACGGCAACACTACATGGTGACCTCCACAGTAGCCCCCACACTTTATGATTATCCCACAGTACACCTATAAATATTTAAATAAAAAAACAAATCATATACTCACCTAACCCAAGAGTAACAACCTGCCGGAATCACTGCATGGCCTTCCATTCCCCACCTGCCTGTTACATCAACTCACTCACCCAGTGCCATGCTGTGAGATCTGTCTGCTGCCGGCTCCATGCCATGTGCTCCATGGCTGCTTACTCTGTGTACACTTCCAGGCTGTGTGCATAGGGGGGGCGCCAGCAACTCCGGATTCTTATTGAGACTGTGTGCACCTCCCTAAGGTATCCCTGGCCAATAGCCTAGAGGCCTCTGATACTTAAGGCATCCTCACCCATTGGAGGATGCCTGAGCAAACTATTTCCCTCAGCATTTGCTACTGAGCTGCCAGGTCGTGTCTGTTTCCGGTCTCTGAGGGCTGCAATACGCAGGCCTTTATCTGTGTTCTGTTATTTCTGTGTCTGAACTCTGGTCTATGTCCATTCCTCTTCCTTCTTTGTTTGTTTACCATTCTCACTCTGCTGTGTTTACTTCCACGTTTCCTTTCTGCTCTACTTGCCACTATCAGTGGTTCTGCATCTCTCTGCTCTGTTCACCACTACCCGTGGTTCTGTGCTTCTCTGCTCAGTTCTGCCACAACCTGTGGCTCTGCACCCTCTGGCACTTGGCGCTGCCTCCTGCGGTTCTGGCTCTTGGCGTTGCCTCCTGCGGTTTGCTCTTGTGCTCCGCCTCCAGTATCTCCACTCTTGGCTCCGCCTCCAGCGGTTCCGCTCTTGGCTCCGCCTCCTCTTTCTCTGCTCTTAGCGCTGCCTTGTCCTTCTCTGCTCTTTTAGCTCTGCCTTCTCCTTCTCTGCTCTTATCTCTGTCTTCACCTTCTCTGCTCTTAGCTCTGCTTTCTCCTTCTCTGCTCTTACCTCCAGCTCTTACTCCGCCTCCTGTGATTCTGCTTTGCATCCGCTCTTGCTCTACGTCTGTTCAGAAACTTGCTGTACATGTCTCTACCTGTTTCTTTATGTTCTCCAGTCTGGACAGTTTCTTACCTGTTTCCATACACCCACCTGTATACCAGTTCCTGCCAGAGTATCAGCCCTGTCTGCCAGAGTGCCAGCCGTGCCCGCCTGTCTGCCAGAGTGCCAGCCGTGCCCGTCTGCCTGCCTGTATCTCCGTCAAGCCAGTCTGCCCATCAAGGCCTCTGCTGTACCCGTCCGGCAGCCAGTGTCACAGCCGTGCCTGCCTGCCTGTGTCTTGTCCCCGGTGGGATCAGCATCCACAGTCAGACTCCACCCTGGAGTGGTACCTTGTAGCTTCCTATTGCACAAGTCTGACCACACCATCAGAGGCTCCAGCAAACACCTAGGAAGCTACTTAGTTACACCCCTTCCAGGGAAGTTTGGTCTGTGGTCCACACCCCCAGATGCCCGCGCCATCCAGTCTCGGCGAGAGTGTTACACCAAGATACTGGTAAGTCCACTGGCAGATAGCGGCAAATACAGTAATGTCATCGCATCAGGGCACTCAAAGGACATCAGAGTCCCGGGCATGCTGAGGTCATCACATTGCTCCTCACCCTGTGCGTCACCCTACCGTTCTGTATTTCAACTATGTTTATTGAATTTTAATTTTACAAAAGGTTAGGAAAGGAGGAAAGAGAAGGAAGGATGAACATGGGAAAAGCAAGCAATGGCGAATCATAAAAATTAGAGATCTCAAACAATCTAATACAATATCTAGTTTTAAATAACAAAGCAAAAGGAAATTAAATAGCATAAAATTATATAAAAGAATATTACAACCAGACCACCTCTTCACATGTCAGAGTATATCTTGAAGTTTTAGATAGAGACCATTGCAAAATCCCGGAAGGCTGCAACTATGAAAGGTTCGCATTGCCGCTTGGCTATGCGCTAGTTTAAACTGAAATCGTGTGTGTATGGATGTGTGTATGTTATCTGGTGAAAGCTCCTAATCAACCCCTTCCCGAGCGTTGTTGTATGTGGTTGGGTGTTTGGAGCTGACTAGCGCCAGTTAGTGCCATCCAGGATGAGGAATGATCCTACGTCTATTTACCAGTGTTCCCCAGTGCGCTTTTCTGCCCCTAGTTAGGGTGGTTAACGGCATCTGCCAGAGTGGCGCTGTGCACACTCAGTGCGCTAAACCTATTATTGTTTTAATTTTCCTGGCACCGCAGGGGCGGCGCCGAGCGCTAGTGGGTCTAGAGAGACTCTAACCCCGTGTCCTTGGAGCAGATTTCTGTAACCAAACACTAGCATTCACTCAGCTGTATTGTGGCCCTGTGACGCAACAGGGTCCGTCTCCTTACATACCGGGTGACTTTAACCCATGTGTGTTGTCATTATACCGCCATATACTGTCCGCCATTACCGGGTAGCAAGTAATATCTCTGCACGGTGGGCCCCAGGCTACGAACGCACCTTATATCTTCCTTTATCTTATTTGGTGCATTCCGCCAGCCCTAACACTTAGGGTGCCAACCTTGGCATCTAGATAGTTTTTCAGACAGCTATGCATTTAGGGTCAGATCACACATTTCTTCACATCAGCTGAGACTGATTTTTTTAGCACAACTATTAATATCACTGTTATGATATATGATATATTTTTAGGAATAAGTGACTCTTTAGCTACCCTGGTCTGATAGGGCTATACTTGAGGAATTGTGCTTTGTGGGCTAATCTCTGCATGTTTATTTTGTTTTTCAAGCAGAGATGTATATCACCAGTTTGGAGTCAGACTGTTTGAGGGTGTGCACAGGTGTCTTTTTATACTGATAACAAGTTTAAACAGGTGCCATTACTACAGGTAATGAGTGGAGGAAAGAGGAGACTCTTAAAGAAGAAGTTACAGGTCTGTGAGAGCCAGAAATCTTGATTGTTAGAAAACCTTTGGAGGGAGTTGAAAGTCCGTGTTGCCAAGCGAAAAGCCAAAAACATCACTGCTCTAGAGGAGATGTGCATGGAGGAATGGGCCAACATACCAACAACAGTGTGTGGCAACCTTGTGAAGACTTACAGAAAACGTTTGACCTCTGTCATTGCCAACAAAGGATATATTACAAAGTATTGAGATGAAATTTTGTTTCTGACCAAATACTTATTTTCCACCATAATATGCAAATAAAATGTTAAAAAAACAGACAATGTGATTTTCTGGATTTTTTTTTCTCAGTTTGTCTCCCATAGTTGAGGTCTACCTATGATGTAAATTACAGACGCCTCTCATCTTTTTAAGTGGTGGAACTTGCACTATTGCTGACTGACTAAATACTTTTTTGCCCCACTGTATAACACTGCCCACATAGTATATAACACTGCCCATGTAGTATATAACGCAGCCCACACAGTATATAACACTGCCCACGTAGTATATAGCAGCCATGTAGTATATAAAGCAGCCCACGCAGTATATAACATTGCCCACATAGTATATAACACTGCCCACGTAGTATATAGCAGCCATGTAGTATATAACGCAGCTCACGCAGTATATAACATTGCCCACATAGTATATAACACTGCCCACATAGTATATAGCAGCCATGTAGTATATAACGCAGCCCAAGCAGTATATAACATTGCCAACATAGTATATAACACTGCCCACGTAGTATATAGCAGCCATGTAGTATATAACGCAGCTCACGCAGTATATAACATTGCCCACATAGTATATAACACTGCCCACATAGTATATAGCAGCCATGTAGTATATAACGCAGCCCACACAGTATATAACATTTCCCACGTAGTATATAGCAGCTTTGTAGTATATAACGCAGCCCACGCAGTATATAACATTGCCCACATAGTATATAACACTGCCCACATAGTTCATAGCAGCCATGTAGTATACAACGCAGCCCACGCAGTATGTAACACAGCCCACATAGTATATAGCAATGTGGGCACTATATGCGTGGTTAAAAAAAAGACTTAAAATAAAAAATAAACATATACTCAACTTCCGAAGTTCCGAAGGCCAATTGAAGTCCTGGAGCCTGTGTGCGGTGCACGCGGCAGCTTCCGGTCCCAAGGTTGGTATGAGCACAGGACCTGTGATGACGTTGCGGTCACATGCCCGTCACGTCATGGAAGGTCCTTCTCGCATAGCATCTTTGGAACCGGAACCTACCGCTTGCACTGCCGAGGACAGCGCGCACGTCGGAGGGTGAGAATAACCTATTTTTATTATTATTATTTTTAACATTAGATCGTTTTACGTATGCAGCATCAAAAAATTGGTCACACAGGGTTAATAGCTGCGTTAATGGAGTGCGTTACACTGCGGCATAACGCGGTCCATTAACGCTACCATTAACCCTGTGTGAGGGCTGACTGGAGGGGAGTATGGAGCGGGCACTGACTGTGGGGAGGAAGGAGTGGCCATTTTGCCGGCGGACTGTGTCCGTCGCTGATTGGTCGTGGCAATGGTAATGGGCGTTTTGCCACAACCAATCAGAGACTTGGATTTCCATGACAGAGGCCGCGACCAATGAATATCCATGACAGAGAAGGACAGACAGAAAGACGGAAGTGACCCTTAGACAATTATATAGTAGATATTATAGAACTTCTTAAAAGTTATATTTTAGAAAAGTTTTTTTCTGTAGTAAGTTGTTGTTGTTATCACCCTTCAGTATATCAAATTGTGTAAGACAAACTCTGATTTCACCTGAAGGGGTTTTAATTTTATCTATTTTCCTTTTAATTCTTTCTTGTTTCAGTTTTGACATAAATTTTGTAGGCTTCTTAAGGGAAGAATATGTTTTAAACTTAGATGATTTAATCATGACATCATACTCTGAAAATATTTATGTTCTAAGTTCTTGTCTGAGTTTTAAGATACCTAGATGGATTTCAGGAGATGGGGAGAGTAGGTTTTGTTGAAGGTCTTCTTTCTGTTTAATTTTAGCTTGTAAAATCGTAATTCTCTCTCTCTGTTCCTCTTTTTATAACTGGATGATATCTGTGCTCTGCTTTACGGCCGGCGCTGACACAGTCAGTGCGGGAAGCTGACGGCGGGGGACGTGACATACATCGGAATGTGAGTATGTAGTGTTTTTTTTTTTAACTTTTACAATGGTAACCAGGGTAAATATCGGGTTACTAAGCGCGGCCCTGCGCTTAGTAACCCGATGTTTACCCTGGTTACCAGGGGACTTTGGCATCATTGAAGACAGTTTCAACGATGCCGAAGTCTTTTCCCTGATTGTTGGTCGCCGGAGAGAGCTGTCTGTGTGACAGCTCCCCAGCGACCACACAACGACTTACCAACGATCACGGCCAGGTCGTATCGCTGGTCGTGATCGTTGGTAAGTCGTTTAGTGTAACGGTACCTTTAGTTTTCAAGTGCTTTCTCTAACGGATTTCCTTATGTCAATAGTGGACTTGGAAAAGTCAGCAAATATTTTACTGTGATCAAATGGTTTCAGAAAGGAACCCTTTTCTTTCATGAAGTTTTTGATTTTATCATTAGTTCTAAAGAAATGTAAACGAGTGATAATGTCTCTAGGTTTGTTCGCAGGAATATTACTAGGCCGAGGTAGGCGGTGAATCCTGTCAATAGATCTAACTCGGTCAAGGAGGGAATATTTTTTTTAAACATGTCTTTTGTATAGCTGGCTAGTTTATTAGGTTGTACGCTTTCTGGAATGCCGCAAATTTTTAGGTTATTATTACCGGTACGTCTATTTCTATCTTCTAAATCTGCAAGTTTTAATTTTAGATTTTTAATCTCAAAGCTTAAGTCCTCAGTTTGATTGGAAAGAAATTCCGTTATATTTTCCACTATCTCTATCCTCCTTTCATTTTCTTCAAACCTCACACCTATGCCATTGCAAATGGATTGTAGGAGTTAATTTTGTTTTCCAAATTCAATTTTGAAACCGTCCCTTATAGTTTCACATATAAAACATTTCAGGTCTTCCTCTCTTCCTTAAAGGGAACCTGCCACCCCCAAAATCGAAGATGAGCTAAGCCCACCAGCATCAGGGGCTTATCTACAGCATTCTGTAATGCTGTAGATAAGCCCCCGATGTATCAGGAAAGATGAGAAAAAGAGGTTAGATTATACTCACCCGGGGCGGTCCCGCTGTGGTCCGGTCCGATGGGCGTCGCGGTCCGGTCCGGGGCCTCCCATCTTCTTACGATGACGTCCTCTTCTTGTATTCATGCTGCGACTCCGGTGCAGGCATACTTTGTCTGCCTTGTTGAGGTACTGCAGTGCGCAGGCGCCGGGAAAGGTCAGAGAGGCCCGGCGCCTGTGCACTGCAGTACTTTGCTTTCCATTCCATTCCAGAATGCTGTAGATAAGCCCCTGATGTTGGTGGGCTTACCTCATCTTCGATTTTGGGGGGGTGACAGGTTCCCTTCAATTTGAATACCTGGGGATGGCTTAATTTTAATACTAAAAGGAGGAATAGGACCTTCATCTAGTTGAGAAGATTGAGGACGATCTCTCTTAGCAGGATTTTTAATTGGAGTGCTGTTAGGTGAGGAATCATCCGAAAAGTGGTCCGAATCCTCTGTGGGAGTTGAACCCCTTTTTATCCATATAATCAGGGCCACTTTTTTTATTGGATTTCGAGAGATCCATATCTTCTAAAAATGTAGTATCTAACAGGGAAGGAGTTTTTTTCCCCATCTTTTAATTTAATAAAAGCGTTTTAGTAACAGATGGTTTTTCAGGGGGATTAGTTTTATTAAGTCCATCTTTAGTAACACTACTGTAGGAAGAGAAAGGTGAATGTTTACTCTGAACAGAAGGTTTTTCAACCCTCTTTAGAGGAGAGCCTGATTTGATTGGACTAATTACACTAGGAAAGTGTTTAGTGGACTTGGATATCTGATGATATGAAGATTTTTCTTGTTACTGTAATTAGAAACTTTACAGGAGTTTGAGCGGAGTTTTTTGTTTTTGTGCCCCTTGTATCCTTTTTAACCCCTTAGCGACTGCCGATACGCCTTTTAACGGCGGCCGCTAAGGGTACTTAAACCACAGCGCCGTTAATTAACGGCGCTGTGGAAAAAGTCCATAGCGCCCCCCAGAGGCCGATTTTCTCCGGGGTCTCGGCTGCCGAGGGTAGCCGAGACCCCAGAGAACATGATTCGGGGGTTTTTTAACCCACCCCGCATTTGCGATCGCCGGTAATTAACCGTTTACCGGCGATTGCAAAAAAAAAAAAACGCGATCTCTTTTTAATTTCTCTGTCCTCCGATGTGATCGCACATCGGAGGACAGAGAAAAGGGGTCCCAGGTGGCCCCCCAATACTCACCTAGCTCCCCCGATGCTCCTCGTGTCTCCCGGTGGGCGCCGCCATCTTCAAAATGGCGGGCGCATGCGCAGTGCGCCCGCCGGCCGGCACCGGGAGAATCTTTGGGGTCCCGGCTGCCGGGGGTAGCCGAGACCCCAAAGAGCGGGGTCGGTATTACCGACCCCTGTTTTGCGATCGCCGGTAATTAACTGTTTACCGGCGACCGCAAAAAAAAAAAAAAAGTAAAGTGTAATTCTCTGTCCTCTGATGTGATCGCACATCAGAGGACAGAGAAATAGGGGGATTCGGGGACCCTAGCATACTCACCTAGGTCCCTGGATCCTCTTGCTGCTCCTCCTGGCCGCCGGCAGAAGAACATGGCGGACGCATGCCCAGTGCGCCCGCCATCTGTCTCCATCTGCCGGCCGGCAGAAGAACAGCAGTTGGGGCTAAAATTAGGGTTAGGGTTAGGGGTAGGGTTAGGGGTAGGGTTAGGGGTAGGGTTAGGGGTAGGGTTAGGGGTAGGGTTAGGTGTAGGGTTAGGGGTAGGGTTAGTGGTAGGGGTAGGGTTAGGGGTAGGGTTAGGGCTAGGGTTAGGGCTAGGGTTGGGGCTAAATTTAGGGTTAGGGTTGGGGCTAAATTTAGGGTTAGGCTTCTTTCACACTTACGTCGGTACGGGGCCGTCGCAATGCGTCGGCCCGACATACCGACGCACGTTGTGAAAATTGTGCACAACGTGGGCAGCAGCTGTAGTTTTTCAACGCATCCGCTGCCCAATCTATGTCCTGGGGAGGAGGGGGCGGAGTTACGGCCACGCATGCGCGGTCAGAAATGGCGGATGCGACGTACAAAAAAACGTTTCATTGAACGTTTTTTTGTGCCGACGCTCCGCCAAAACACAACTGATCCAGTGCACGACGGACGCGACGTGTGGCCATCCGTCACGATCCGTCGGCAATACAAGTCTATGGGCAAAAAACGCATCCTGCGGGCACATTTGCAGGATCCATTTCTTGTCCAAAACGACGGATTGCGACGGAATGCCAAACGACGCAAGTGTGAAAGTAGCCTTAGGGCTAGGGTTAGGGTTGGGGCTAAAGTTAGGGCTAGGGTTGGGGCTAAAGTTAGGGTTAGAGCTGGGATTAGGGTTAGGGTTTGGATTAGGGTTGGTATTAGGGTTAGGGTTGGCATTAGGGTTACGCTTGGGATTAGGGTTAGGTTTGGGATTAGGGTTGAGATTAGGATTAGGGGTGTGTTGGATTTAGGGTTTTGATTAGGGTTATGGTTAGGGTTGACATTAGGGTTGTTTTGGGGTAAGGGTTGTGATTATGGTTAGGGTTAGTGATTAGGATTATGGATCAGGTTGGGATTAGGGTTAGGGGTGTGTTGGGGTTAGGGTTGGAGCTAGAATTGGGGGGTTTCCACTGTTTAGGTACATCAGGGGGTCTCCAAACACGACAGCCAATTTTGCGCTCAAAAAATCAAATGGTGCTCCCTCCCTTCTGAGCTCTGCCGTGCGCCCAAACAGTGGGTTACCCCCACATATGGGGCATCAGCGTACTCGGGATAAATTGGACAACAACTTCTGGGGTCCAATTTCTCTTGTTACCCTTGTGAAAATAAAAACTTGGGGGCTACAAAATCTTTTTTGTGAAAAAAAAAATATTTTTTATTTTCACGACTCTGCATTCTAAACTTCTGTGAAGCACTTGGGCATTCAAAGTTCTCACCACACATCTAGATAAGTTCCTTGGGGGGGTCTAGTTTCCAAAATGGGGTCACTTGTGGGGGGTTACTACAGTTTAGGTACATCAGGGGCTCTGCAATCGCAACATAATGCCCACAGACCATTCTATCAAAGTCTGCATTCCAAAAAGGCGCTCCTTCCCTTCCGAGCTCTGCCGTGCGCCCAAACAGTGGTTTACCCCCACATATGGCGCATCAGCGTACTCGGGATAAATTGGACAACAACTATTGCAGTCCAATTTCTCCTGTTACCCTTGTGAAAATAAAAACTTGGGGGCTACAATATCTTTTTTGTGGAAAAAAAAAATATTTTTTATTTTCACGACTCTGCATTCTAAACTTCTGTGAAGCACTTGGGCATTCAAAGTTCTCACCACACATCTAGATAAGTTCCTTGGGGGGTCTAGTTTCCAAAATGGGGTCACTTGTTGGGGGTCACTACAGTTTAGGTACATCAGGGGCTCTGCAATCGCAACATAATACCCGCAGACCATTCTATCAAAGTCTGCATTCCAAAACGGCGCTCCTTCCTTCCGAGCTCTGCCGTGCGCCCAAACAGTGGTTTACCCCCACATATGGGGTACCAGCATACTCAGGACAAATTGGACAACAACTTTTGGGGTCCAATTTCTCTTGTTACCCTTGTAAAAATAAAAACTTGGGGGCTAAAAAATCTTTTTTGTGGAAAAATTTTTTTTTTATTTTCACGGCTCTGCATTATAAACTTCTGTGAAGCACTTGGGCATTCAAGGTTCTCACCACACATCTAGATAAGTTCCATGGGGGGTCTAGTTTCCAAAATGGGGTCACTTGTGGGGGATTTCTACTGTTTAGGCACATCAGGGGCTCTCCAAACGCGACATGGCGTCCGATCTCAATTCCAGCCAATTCTACATTGAAAAAGTAAAACGGCACTCTTTCTCTTCCAAGCTCTGCGGTGCGCCCAAACAGTGGTTTACCCCCACATATTGGGTATCGACGTACTCAGGAGAAATTACACAACAACTTTAGTGGTCTAATTTCTCCTGTTACCCTTGTGAAAATAAAAATTTGTGGGCAAAAAGATCATTTTTGTAGAAAAAATGCATTTTTTTTTTTTCACGGCTCTACGTTATAAACTTCTGTGAAGCACATGGGGGTTCAAAGTGCTCGCCACACATCTAGATAAGTTCCTTAAGGGGTCTAGTTTCCAAAATGGTGTCACTTGTGGGGGGTTTCCACTGTTTAGGCACATCAGGGGCTCTCCAAACGCGACATGGCGTCCAATCTCAATTCCAGCCAATTCTACATTGAAAAAGTAAAACGGCACTCCTTCTCTTCCAAGCTCTGCGGTGCGCCCTAACAGTTGTTTACCCCCACATATTGGGTATCAGCGTACTCAGGAGAAATTGCACAACAACTTTTGTGGTCTAATTTCTCCTGTTACCCTTGTGAAAATAAAAATTTGTGGGCAAAAAGATCATTTTTGCAGAAAAAATTCAATTTTTTTTTTCACGGCTCTACGTTATAAACTTCTGTGAAGCACATGGGGGTTCAAAGTGCTCACCACACATCTAGATATGTTCCTTAACCCCTTTACCCCCAAGGGTGGTTTGCACGTTAATGACCGGGCCAATTTTTACAATTCTGACCACTGTCCCTTTATGAGGTTATAACTCTGGAACGCTTCAATGGATTCCAGTGATTCTGACATTGTTTTCTCGTGACATATTGTACTTCATGACAATGGTAAAAATTCTTTGATAGTACTTGCGTTTATTTGTGAAAAAAACGGAAATTTGGCGAAAATTATGAAAATTTCGCAATTTTCCAACTTTGAATTTTTATGCAATTAAATCACAGATATATGTCCCACAAAATACTTAATAAGTAACATTTCCCACATGTTTACTTTACATCAGCACAATTTTGGAACCAAAAATTTTTTTTGTTAGGGAGTTATAAGGGTTAAAAGTTGACCAGCAATTTCTCATTTTTACAACACCATTTTTTTTTAGGGACCACATCTCATTTGAAGTCATTTTGAGGGGTCTATATGATAGAAAATACCCAAGTGTGACACCATTTTAAAAACTGCACCCCTCATGGTGCTCAAAACCATATTCAAGAAGTTTATTAACCCTTCTGGTGCTTCACAGGAATTTTTGGAATGTTTAAATAAAAATGAACATTTAACTTTTTTTCACAAAAAATTTAATTCAGCTCCAATTTGTTTTATTTTACCAAGGGGAACAGGAGAAAATGGACCGCAAAAGTTGTTGTACAATTTGTCCTGAGTACACCGATACCCCATATGTGGGGGTAAACCACTGTTTGGGCGCATGACAGAGCTCGGAAGCGAAGGAGCGCCATTTGACTTTTCAATGCAAAATTGACTGGAATCGAGATGGGACACCATGTTGCGTTTGGAGAGCCCCTGATGTGCCTAAACATTGAAACCCCCCACAAGTGACACCATTTTGGAAAGTAGACCCCCTAAGGAACTTATCTAGAGGTGTGGTGAGCACTTTGACCCACCAAGTGCTTCACAGAAGTTTATAATGGAGAACCATAAAAATAAAAAATCATATTTTTTCACAAAAATTATCTTTTCGCCCCCAATTTTTTATTTTCCCAAGGGTAAGAGAAGAAATTGGACCCCAAAAGTTGTCGTACAATTTGTCCTGAGTACGCTTATACCCCATATGTGGGGGTAAACCACTGTTTGGGCGCATGGGAGAGCTCGGAAGGGAAGGAGCGCCGTTTGACTTTTCAATGCAAAATTGACAGGAATTGAGATGGGACGCCATGTTGCGTTTGGAGAGCCACTGATGTGCCTAAACATTGAAACCCCCCACAAGTGACACCATTTTGGAAAGTAGACCCCCTAAGGAACTTATCTAGATGTGTGGTGAGCGCTTTGACCCACGAAGGGCTTCACAGAAGTTTATAATGCAGAGCCGTAAAAATAAAACAAACATTTTTTCCCACAAAAATTATTTTTTAGCCCCCAGTTTTGTATTTTCCCGAGGGTAACAGGAGAAATTGGACCCCAAAATTTGTTGTCCAATTTGTCGTGAGTGCGCTGATACCCCATAAGTGGGGGGGAACCACTGTTTGGGCGCATGGGAGGGCTCGGAAGGGAAGGAGCTCCATTTGGAATGCAGACTTAGATGGAATGGTCTGCAGGTGTCACATTGCGTTTGCAGAGCCCCTAATGTACCTAAACAGTAGAAACCCCCCACAAGTGACACCATTTTGGAAAGTAGACCCCCTAAGGAACTTATCTAGATGTGTGGTGAGCGCTTTGACCCACCAAGGGCTTCACAGAAGTTTATAATGCAGAGCCGTAAAAATAAAACAAAAATTTTTTCCCACAAAAATTATTTTTTAGCCCCCAGTTTTGTATTTTCCCGAGGGTAAGAGGAGAAATTCGACCCCAAAAGTTGTTGTCCAATTTGTCCTGAGTACGCTGATACCCCATATGTGGAGGGAACCACCGTTTGGGTGCATGGGAGGGCTCGGAAGGGAAGGAGTGCCATTTGGAATGCAGACTTAGATGGAATAGTCTGCAGGCGTCACATTGCGTTTGCAGAGCCCCTAATGTACCTAAACAGTAGAAACCCCCCACAAGTGACCCCATATTGGAAACTAGACCCCCCAGGGAACTCATCTAGATGTGTTGGGAGAACTTTGAACCCCCAAGTGTTTCACTACAGTTTATAACGCAGAGCCGTGAAAACAAAAAATCTTTTTTTTTTTCCCACAAAAATTAATTTTTAGCCCCTAGTTTGTTTTTTCCCAAGGGTAACAGGAGAAATTGGACCCCAAAAGTTGTTGTCCTATTTGTCCTGAGTACGCTGATACCCCATATGTTGGGGCAAACCCCTGTTTGGGCACACGGGAGAGCTCGGAAGGGAAGGAGCACTGTTTTACTTTTTCAACGCAGAATTGGCTGGAATTGAGATCGGACGCCGTGTCGTGTTTGGAGAGCCCCTGATGTGCCTAAACAGTGGAAACCCTCCAATTATAACTGAAGCCCTAATCCAAACACACCCCTAACCCTAATTCCAACGGTAACCCTAACCACACCCCTAACCCTGACACACCCCTAATCCCAACCCTATTCCCAACTGTAAATGTAATCTAAACCCTAACCCTAACTTTAGCCCCAACCCTAACTGTAGCCCCAACCCTAACTGTAGCCCCAACCCTAACCCTAACCCTAGCCCCAACCCTAACCCTAGCCCTAGCCCTAACCCTAGCCCTAACCCTAGCCCTAACCCTAGCCCTAACCCTAACGGAAAAATGGATATAAATACATTTTTTTAATTTTTCCCTAACTAAGGGGGTGATGAAGGGGGGTTTGATTTACTTTTATAGCGGGTTTTTTAGCGGATTTTTATGATTGGCAGCCGTCACACACTGAAAGACGCTTTTTATTGCAAAAAATATTTTTTGCGTTACCACATTTTGAGAGCTATAATTTTTCCATATTTTGGTCCACAGAGTCATGTGAGGTCTTGTTTTTTGCGGGACGAGTTGACGATTTTATTGGTAACATTTTCAGGCACGTGACATTTTTTGATCGCTTTTTATTCCGATTTTTGTGAGGAAGAATGACCAAAAAACAGCTATTCATGAATTTCTTTTGGGGGAGGCGTTTATACCGTTCCGCATTTGGTAAAATTGATAAAGCAGTTTTATTCTTCGGGTCAGTACGATTACAGCGACACCTCATTTATATTTTTTTTATGTTTTGGCGCTTTTATACGATAAAAACTATTTTACGGAAAAAATAATTATTTTTGCATCGCTTTATTCTCAGGACTATAACTTTTTTATGTTTTTGCTGATGATGCTGTATGGCGGCTCGTTTTTTGCGGGACAAGATGACTCTTTCAGCGGTACCATGTTTATTTATATCCATCTTTTTGATCGCGTGTTATTCCACTTTTTGTTTGGCGGTATGATAATAAAGCGTTGTTTTTTGCCTCGTTTTTTTTTTTTTTCTTACGGTGTTTACTGAAGGGGTTAACCAGTGGGCCAGTTTTATAGGTCGGGCCGTTACGGACGCGGCGATACTAAATATGTGTACTTTTATTGTTTTGTTTTTTTTATTTAGATAAAGAAATGTATTTATGGGAATAATATTATTTTTTTTTTTTCATTATTTTGGAATATTTTTTTTAATTTTTTTTTACACATTTGAAAAATTTTTTTTTTACTTTTTTACTTTGTCCCAGGGGGGGACATCACAGATCGGTGATCTGACAGTTTGCACAGCACTCTGTCAGATCACCGATCTGATAGGAGTGCAGGCTGCTTCACAGTGCCTGCTCTGAGCAGGCTCTGTGAAGCCACCTCCCTCCCTGCAGGACCCGGATCCGCGGCCATCTTGGATCCGGGCCTGGAGCAGGGAGGGAGGGAGGTAAGACCCTCGCAGCAACGCGATCACATCGCGTTGCTGCGGGGGGCTCAGGGAAGCCCGCAGGGAGCCCCCTCCCTGCGCGGTGCTTCCCTGCACCGCCGGCACATCGCGATCATCTTTGATCGCGGTGTGCCGGGGGTTAATGTGCCGGGGGCGGTCTATGACCGCTCCTGGCACATAGTGCCGGATGTCAGCTGCGATAGGCAGCTGACACCCGGCCGCGATCGGCGGCGCTCCCCCCGTGAGCGCTGCCGATCGCATATGACGTACTATTGCGTCCTTGGGAAGTAAAGCCCACCCCACATGGACGCAATAGTACGTCTAATGGCAGAAAGGGGTTAAGGGGTCTAGTTTCCAAAATGGGGTCACTTGTGGGGGGTTTCCACTGTTTAGGCACATCAGGGGCTCTCCAAACGCGACATGGTGTCCATTCTCAATTCCAGCCAATTCAACATTGAAAAAGTAAAACGGCGCTCCTTCACCTCCAAGCTCTGCGGTGCGCCCAAACAGTGGTTTACCCTCACATATGGGGTATCGACGTATTCAGGAGAAATCGCACAACAACTTTTGTGGTCTAATTTCTCCTGTTACCCTTGTGAAAATAAGAATTTGTGGGCGAAAAGATCATTTTTGTGTAAAGAAAAGCGATTTTTTATTTTCACGGCTCTACATTATAAACTTCTGTGAAGCACTTGGGGGTTCAAAGTGCTCACCACACATCTAGATAAGTTCCTTAAGGGGTCTAGTTTTCAAAATGGTGTCACTTGTGGGGAGTTTCCACTGTTTAGGCACATCAGGGGCTCTCTAAATGTGACATGGCGTCCGATCTCAATTCCAGCCAATTCTGCATTGAAAAAGTCAAACGGCGCTCCTTCACTTCTAAGTTCTGCGGTGCGCCCTAACAGTGGTTTACCCCCACATATGGGGTATTGGCGTATTCAGGAGAAATTGCATAACAAAATTTATGGTTACATTTCTGTTTTTACACTTGTGAAAATAAAAAAAATGGTTCTGAATTAAGATGTTTGCAAAAAAAAGTTAAATGTTCATTTTTTCCTTCCACATTGTTTCAGTTCCTGTGAAGCACGTAAAGGGTTAATAAACTTCTTGAATGTGGTTTTGAGAACCTTGAGGGGTGTAGTTTTTAGAATGGTGTCACACTTCATTATTTTCTATCATATAGACCCCTCAAAATGACTTCAAATGTGATGTGGTCCCTACAAAAAAATGGTGTTGTAAAAATGAGAAATTGCTGGTCAACTTTTAACCCTTATAACTCCCTAACAAAAAAAAATTTTGTTTCCAAAATTGTGCTGATGTAAAGTAGACATGTGGGAAATGTTATTTATTAACTATTTTTCGTGACATATCTCTCTGATTTAAGGGCATAAAAATACAAAGTTTGAAAATTGCAAAATTTTCGCCATATTTCCGTTTTTTTCATAAATAATCGCAAGTAATATCGAAGAAATGTTACCACTAACATGAAGTACAATATGTCACGAAAAAACAATCTCAGAATCAGCGGGATCCGTTGAAGCGTTCCAGAGTTATAACCTCATAAAGTGACAGTGGTCAGAATTGCAAAAATTGGCCTGGTCATTAAGTACCAAATTGGCTCTGTCACTAAGGGGTTAAAAATGTATTGGGGAAACAAAATATATATACAAAGTAAAGACCTCTTTATATAAACAATGAAGTAAGTGTGAAAGATCTGGGATAATAAGTACAGGTTCCAAACCAAGGTTAGTATTTTCATAGAGACTAAATTTAAACGAAATAACTATTTTTTAGTGATTTATAGATCCCTATAGAAGCCAATTCAAATAACAACGTAAGGTGTCAGTAAAATCACCAAATAAATGGTCTAGAAAGAAAAAATAACTTGTACTGTTTGTAGGGCAACAATTATGTATAAAAATAATCATGAAGTTACCTAACGTTTAACCCTATAGCCATATGTAAATTTATGAGATCATTAATTGCTAACTAGGGTGAATTTAATTATACTACAGTTAGGTCCATATATATTTGGACAGAGACAACATTTTTCTAATTTTGGTTATAGACATTACCACAATGAATTTTAAACAAAACAATTCAGGTGCAGTTGAAGTTCAGACTTTCAGCTTTCATTTGAGGGTGTCCGCATTAAAATTGGATGAAGGGTTTAGGAGTTTCAGCTCCTTAACATGTACCACCCTGTTTTTAAAGGGACCAAAAGTAATTGGACAGATGCAATAATTTTAAATAAAATGTTCATTTTTAGTACTTGGTTGAAAACCCTTTGTTGGCAATGACTGCCTGAAGTCTTGAACTCATCGACATCACCAGACGCTGTGCTTCCTCCTTTTTGATGCTCTGCCAGGCCTTCACTGCGGAGGTTTTCAGTTGCTGTTTGTTTGTGGGCCTTTCTGTCTGAAGTTTAGTCTTTAACAAGTGAAATGCATGCTCAATTGGGTTGAGGTCACGTGACTGACTTGGCCATTCAAGAATATTCCACTTCTTTGCTTTAATAAACTCCTGGGTTGCTTTGGCTTTATGTTTTGGGTCATTGTCCATCTGTAGTATGAAACGACGACCAATCAGTTTGGCCGCATTTGGCTGGATCTGAGCACACAGTATGTCTCTGAATACCTCAGAATTCATTCGGCTGCTTCTGTCCTGTGTCACATCATCAATAAACACTAGTAACCCAGTGCCACTGACAGCCATGCATGCCCAAGCCATCACACTGCCTCTGCCGTGTTTTACAGATGATGAGGTATGCTTTGGATCATGAGCTGTACCACGCCTTCGCCATACTTTTCTCTTTCCATCATTCTGGTAAAGGTTGATCTTGGTTTCATCTGTCCAAAGAATGTTCTTCCAGAACTGTGCTGGCTTTTTTAGATTTTTTTTTAGCAAAGTCCAGTCTAGCTTTTTTATTCTTGATGCTTATGAGTGGCTTGCACCGTGCAGTGAACCCTCTGTATTTACTTTCATGCAGTCTTCTCTTTATGGTAGATTTGGATATTGATACGCCGACCTCCTGGAGAGTGTGGTTCACTTGGTTGGCTGTTGTAAAGGGGTTTCTCTTCACCATGGAGATTATTCTGCGATCATTCACCACTGTTGTCTTCCGTGGGCGCCCAGGTCTTTTTGCATTGATGAGTTCACCAGTGCTTGCTTTCTTTCTTTCTCAGGATGTACCAAACTGTAGATTTTGCCACTCCTAACATTGTAGCAATTTCTCGGATGGGTTTTTTCTGTTTTTGCAGCTTAAGAATGGCTTGTTTCACCTGCATGGAGAGCTCCTTTGACAGCATGTTTACTTCACAGCAAAACCTTCCAAATGCAAGCACCACACCTCAAATCAACTCCAGGCCTTTTATCTGCTTAATTGAGAATAAGATGACGAAGGGATTGCCCACACCTGTCCATGAAATAGCCTTGGAGTCAATTGTCCAATTACTTTTGGTCCCTTTAAAAACAGGGTGGCACATGTTAAGGAGCTGAAACTCCTAAACCCTTCATCCAATTTTAATGTGGATACCCTCAAATGAAAGCTGAAAGTCTGAACTTCAACTGTATCTGAATAGTTTTGTTTAAAATTCATTGTGGTAATGTCTACAACCAAAATTAGAAAAATGTTGTCTCTGTCCAAATATATATGGACCTAACTGTATGTCCTTCTATTAGTTGGAAGTTCAGAGAAGTAAAAGAAGATAAATATTAGGCAATACAACCAAATTCAATATTAGATAGAAGAAAACTTTATCTTAGAAAGAATAGTGGTCTATCATATAACATGAACATTAAATAATAGGCTTCAGATAACCACTTTACACAAGAATCCTTCTGCTTAGTCCCATTCGGACCAGCTCCGTACACAGCTATACCACCAGCTTTTTTTTTACTAAATATCTCTAGAGTGCCTGGCCTTAGAAAGCCAGTTTTGGTCTCAAGATGTAGCAATTGTCTTAGAATAATAAAGGTACCGTTACACTAAACGACTTACCAACGATCACGACCAGCGATACGACCTGGCCGTGATCGTTGGTAAGTCGCTGTGTGGTCGCTGGGGAGCTGTCACACAGACAGCTCTCTCCAGCGACCAACGATCAGGGGAAAGACTTCGGCATAGTTGAAACTGTCTTCAACGATGCCGAAGTCCCCGGGTAACCAGGGTAAATATCGGGTTACTAAGCGCAGGGCCGTGCTTAGTAACCCGATATTTACCCTGGTTACCATTGTAAAAGTTAAAAAAATAAAAACAGTACATACTCACAGTCCGATGTCTGTCACGTCCCCAGGCCGTCAGCTTCCCGCACTGACTGTGTCAGCGCCGGCCGTAAAGCAGAGCACAGTGGCGACCAACGATCTCCCAGCAGGGGCCTGATCGTTGGTCGCTGTCAGACATAACGAGATCGTTAGCGGGATCGTTGCTACGTCACAAAAAGCGTGACGTTGCAACGATATCGTTAACGAAATCATTATGTGTGAAGGTACCTTAAGAGACAATGTTGTACCTCTGAAATTGCTTTGTAGTCGCTTCAAGGGAAAATCCAGCGGGAGCTCTGTTCTCTTGCTTCCTCACATCTCAGCAGCCATGTCACACCCCCTCACACTGTTATTAGTGACCTGCAGGCTTATGTAAAAGAATTATAGAAATAAGCGCTATTAAACGATTTTCGCTGTTATCAGCCTCTGCTATTAGCAGCTGCATATAACCTTTAACCTGTGGGTCCGGTTATTTCTATTCAGGTTCCGGTATCGTAGAGATATTAGAAGTGATCTGTTGCTTTGTATAGTTGAAGTGGGTCTCCTTGGTCTTGGGTGAAGGGACTGCTGATGTAGGCAATGGTGTCTGCTTCAGCTGTGAAGTGTGTCCTTCTCTGATGGTCCGGTCTTCTATCTCCTCGGTTCCCGGTGTAGCTTCCTCTTACCTATGCCTTCGTCCAAGTTGAAGGTGTCCGGTGCTTCCTGTCTCTGGGTGAGGATTTTCCGGTAGACAGTAGCGAGGAAAATCTTCGGTGGTGTTGATCACGGCGTGTATCACTTCACCAGTGGCTTCAGTCTTCGCTCTCCTTAAGCACCGGTCCACGGCTGTCACTCTGTACACCCGCACAGGAGCAGGTGCTGCAGGATTCTTTGTTGTGCAATGGCAGGTCTTCTGGCGATGAGTTCTTGTAAAAGTGCTCTCGCGGTTGTCAGCCGTTGCTTGCGGCTTCACTTTGGTACTCCCGGCTGCAGCTCTCCTGAGTCCCGGTACATCTGCTGTCACTCAAATCGGTTGTTTGAAAGCAGAGGCGGCAGCGGGACAGATCTTGCCGGGGTTTCGGATTCTTTTTTTTTTTTTAAATTCACCTCAGAGTTAGTGTATTGCGTCATCAGGGATGCGTTGTTTGACAAGATGGCAGCTTATCAAAGGTTTGAACTGCATGTATGGCAGTTATGTCTCTGGCCTGGGGTTCAGCTTACCCGCTGGCTTCTGATGTATTCCCTTCCTTTGAGGTCCATGCTGTCAGACTCTACGTCCCCTTCTCCATGCGAGTGGCGGTGGTGTGTCGTCCTCCCGGCCCCTCTCATCAGTTCCTGGATCACTTTGCCACCTGGCTTCCACACTTTCTCTCCTGTGACACCGCCACCCTTATCATGGGTGATTTCAACATCCCCATTGCTTCTCCCCTCTCGCCATCTGCTTCTCATCTTTTATCTCTAACCTCCTCTTTCGGCCTCTCGCAGCATACTATCTCTTCAACACATGAAGATGGAAACTCCCTTGACTTGGTCTTCTCCCGGCTTTGCTCAGTGGATGATTTCACAAACTCCCGCTCTCTGACCACAACCTTCTTTCATTCTCTATCAAGAACTGCCATCCCGCTCAGGTCACCCCCACTTTCCACACTTATAGAAACATACAGGCCATTAACACCCAAGAACTTATGAAGAACTTGCAGTCATCATTGGCCCCAATCTCCTCCATCTCATGTCCTGATTCTGCTCTGAAGCATTACAATGAAACACTGCAAAGTGCCCTGGATGAAGCTGCACCTCCTATACATAGAACAACTCAGCACAGACGGCGACAACCGTGACACACGCTGCAAACACGTTTCCTGCAGCGGTGCTCCAGGTGTGCCGAACGTCTGTGGAGAAAATCTAATCTACCCGTAGATTTCATCCATTATAAATTCATGCTAAAAACATACAACTCTGCCCTTCACCTCTCCAAACAAACCTATTTCAACACCCTCATCACCTCACTGTCAAATAAACCTAAATGTCTCTTTGACACTTTCCAGTCTCTACTCAAACCAAGAGTGCGGGCCCCAACCACGGATCTCCGCGCTGACGATCTGGCCAATTACTTCAAAGAAAAAATTGACCACATTCGACAGGAAATCATCTCCCAATCTCTTCATACCATGCACTGTCCTCCCTCTCCCACTGCATCTAGTTCACTCTCTGACTTTGAACCAGTTACAGAAGAAGAAGTAATCAGGCTCCTTGCAACTTCTCGCCCAACCACTTGCACCAGTGACCCTACTCCGTCACATCTCCTCCAGTCCCTTTGCCCGGCTGTCACCTCTCACCTAACAACAATATTCAACCTTTCTCTCATTTCCGGTATTTTTCCCTCCTCATTTAAGCATGCCATCATACATCCATTACTTAAAAAACCATCCCTCGACCAAAACTGTGCCGCTAACTATAGACCTGTCTCTAATCTTCCCTTCATCTCTAAACTCCTCGAATGCCTGGTCCACTCCCGTCTTACCCGCTATCTCTCAGATAACTCTCCTCTAGACCCTCTTCAATCTGGTTTCCGCTCTTTACACTCTACTGAAATTGCCCTCACTGAAGTCTCTAATGACCTACCAACAGCTAAATCTAATGGTCACTACTCCATGCTAATTCTCTTGGATCTCTCCGCAGCATTCGATACTGTGGATCATCAGCTCCTCCTCAATATGCTCCGCTCCATCAGCCTCAAGGACACCGTTCTCTCCTGGTTCTCCTCCTATCTCTCTGACCGATCCTTCACTGTATGTTTTGCTGGTTCCTCCTCCTCTCACCTTCCCCTTACTGTTGGGGTTCCTCAAGGATCAGTCCTAGGCCCCCTCCTCTTCTCTTTGTATACTGCCCCTATTGGACAAACAATCAGTAGATTTGGTTTCCAGTACCATCTCTTTGCTGACGACACCCAATTATACACCTCTTCTCCTGTTATCACGCCGACCTTTTTAGAAAACACCAGTGATTGTCTTACCGCTGTCTCTAACATCATGTCCTCCCTCTATCTGAAACTGAACCTGTCAAAAACTGAACTCCTCGTGTTTTCTCCCTCTACTAACCTACCTTTGCCTGACATTGCCATCTCCGTGTGCGGTTCCACCATTACTCCAAAGCAACATGCCCGCTGTCTTGGGGTCATCCTTGATTCCGAGCTTTCATTCACCCCCCACATCCGATCACTGGCTCGCTCTTCTTATCTGCACCTCAAAAACATTTCTAGAATTCGCCCTTTTCTTACTTTCGACTCTGCAAAAACTCTTACTGTTTCACTTATTCATTCTCATCTGGACTATTGTAACTCTCTACTAATCGGCCTCCCTTTTACCAAACTCTCCCCGCTCCAATCTGTCCTGAATGCTGCAGTCAGGATCATATTCCTCACCAACCGTTACACCGATGCCTCTACCTTGTGCCAGTCATTACACTGGCTACCCATCCACTCCAGAATCAAGTACAAAACTACTACCCTCATCCACAAAGCACTCCATGGCTCAGCACCACCCTACATCTCCTCTCTGGTCTCAGTCTACCACCCTACCCGTGCCCTCCGCTCCGCTGATGACCTCAGGTTAGCATCCTCAATAATCAGAACCTCCCATTCCCGTCTCCAAGACTTTACACGTGCTGCGCCGATTCTTTGGAATGCACTACCTAGGTTAATACGATTAATCCCCAATCCACACAGTTTTAAGCGTGCCCTAAAAACTCATTTGTTCAGATTGGCCTACCGCCTCAACACATTAAAGGGAACCTGTCACCCTGAAAATCGCGGGTGAGGTAAGCCCACCGGCATCAGGGGCTTATCTACAGCATTCTGTAATGCTGTAGATAAGCCCCCGATGTTAACTGAAAGAGGAGAAAAAGACGTTATATTATACTCACCCAGGGGCGGTCCCGCTGCTGGTCCGGTCGGATGGGCGTCTCTGGTCCGCTGCGGTGCCTCCCATCTTCATTCCAAGACGTCCTCTTCTGATTTTCAGCCACGGCTCTGGCGCAGGCGTACTTTGTCTGCCCTGTTGAGGGCAGAGCAAAGTACTGCAGTGCGCAGGTGCTGGGAAAGGTCAGAGAGGCCCGGCGCCTGCGCACTGCAGTACTTTGCTCTGCCCTCAACAGGGCAAAGTATGCCTGCGCTGGAGCCGTGGCTGAAGATCAGAAGAGGACGTCTTGGAATGAAGATGGGAGGCGCCGCAGCGGATCAGAGACGCCCATCCGACCGGACCAGCAGCGGGACCGCCCCTGGGTGAGTATAATATAACATCTTTTTCTCCTCTTTCAGGTAACATCGGGGGCTTATCTACAGCATTACAGAATGCTGTAGATAAGCCCCTAATGCCGGTGGGCTTTCCTCACCGGGGATTTTCGGGGTGACAGGTTCCCTTTAACCTAATGATCCCGGTGTGGCCTATCATAAAAAAAAAAAAAAAGTTCCTTGTATCATGTTCTCATACACTTTATGCAGTTAATAGCCCTCTGTGTCTGTACTGTTACATACTTAGGCAGTTAACTGGTTCATGCAGCTTTACATGAACACCCGAGCCTTACACTATGGCTGGTCCGAATAACTAAAGCAATTGTGTCTCCCCTTTTCCTCATAGTTTGTAAGCTTGCGAGCAGGGCCCTCATTCCTCCTGGTATCTGTTTTGAACTGTGATTTCTGTTATGCTGTAATGTCTATTGTCTGTACAAGTCCCCTCTATAATTTGTAAAGCGCTGCGGAATATGTTGGCGCTATATAAATAAAATTATTATTATTAAACAACTTCAGATTGGAGAGTCGAATTCTTTCAGGGAAGATCTCAAAATGTTCATGGTGATTTGCTGAACAGGTCTATTATATAAATGTTTGGGGAAAAAGACTTCTGGTAGCTATTAAAGTTGAGTTAGAGGTTTACTCCTCAGAGCTCCCGACTTACCGCATTAGAGTTTTGGCCATGCCCCCCACCCTACCGTTCTGTAAGCCGCAGAACAGACAGTGGTAGTGCAGGGAGAATACGTCTCCTGTGCTGCTATCGAATATAACTGTTGGGGTTCTGTAGCCTGTTCCGCTCCTGTAGCTATGCTATTGACTAGAGAGAAGTGATCATATCTATCTCTCTATACATTGTTACATAGGCTGAAAAACGGACATACTGTAGGTCCATCAACTTCATTATTTCTCAATCACATATACATTATCCAGCAGAAAATTATTTATAACCCACAATGCCATTTGTTATGACAAAGGCATCTAGCCATTTTTTTTATAATAGTATCTCCTGCAGTCGCGCTTTTCACAGTCTGACTGCTCTAACTGTGAAGAACCCTTTCCTATTTAGTTACCGGAATTGATTTCCTCCACATGTAATGAATGCCCCCTGGTCCTTTTATAAGGCTGTTTTAAGGGATAAAGTATGTACCATCTATCTACCTATCCTTTTATCACCATTATTCTCTATTATTATCTTACCTGTTTGTATGTAGCAGTTGCTGTACTTAGAAAAATGCCTGTTACTGTATAACAGGAACAACATTACAATGAATCAGCTGCTGCTCTACTACAATACTTACAGCACTTGCTCGGGAAGGGTGCCTATTGTAGGATAATTATAGTATTTGCAGTCTCCTTGGAGCCATCAACAATAGGGTGAAAAAACTGCAAACAGCAGCTGCTCTGAGATTGAATCTGACATTACCAGCTATCTCCAGGCGCTGATTTATTAAGCAAAATGGGCACCAATGATGTCTTCGCCTTGTCATAGCAAATGTCATGCCAAGTTTTTTCGTGTTTATAATTATCATACCCTTTTTGATCCTTTGGTTGGAACATGAAGACCATGGAGATATCAGAGCTGAAGCTGCAATATGCCCCAGATCTACGCTGTGAGAACCAGTCACCACGAATGCCACTTTGCCAAGTGTGTGAGACGTGCGTACTGGCCACCAAGCTCGCCATCACCAAAGAAGTATTTACAAGGGCCGGGAACTATGCTCAAAGAAAGTTTTTATTTGGGGTCATCACGAGGTTCAAGAGTTTGGACTTGCTGGTCTATATGGAGAAAGTGCTGGAACCAGCTCTGGGCAAGGATTTTACTTACAGCCGGTCACGGATCAACCCCAGCCTGGCGCAGGACTTCAGTACAAGCGGCTCAAACCGGGCACTGAACAAGCACGTGTTGCGCCAATTTATAACGGAAACGTGGGAATGGTTCAGGAATGGATCCTACTGGACCAAAGCAAATTACGCCCTGCTTCTGCTACAGATGTGCAGTGCCAACCTGCTGCAAAGTGCTGCCAACCTAATCCATGTACTCATTGCCCAGGAAACAGGTAATCAACCTCGCATGTCTGTGTAGAGGTAATCATTTCTACAGAAATTGCATGTAATGGGGAAAGCAGAAGACGGTAAAAGTAAACATTATTAAAACTGTTTTAAAACCCTTTTAATAAGATAAGACACCCCCTTCAACAAAATGTGTGTTTTTGCAATATTTTTGTGAGAACTAAAAAAAGTTTGTAAATAGGTGTACAAAGTGAGAGCTCAGTCATAGTAGGTGACAGGAAGCCATTAGATTTACTTAACAAAAAAAACCTTTTGTAACATGATCTAAAAGCAATGAAAAGTGATCCTTCTTCCTACCAAAACCCGTGACTTTTCATCGCCGTCATCACTTCAGGAAATTGCTTTATAAATCTTTAATATGTCGCCCGGTGCAGACCTGGTTTCACTTGATTTTCACTTGACTCTCTGCACTTGTATTTGTATCTGCCACAAAGAGTGAAAATACGTTAGAAAAATGTCAATATATAAAACAGAAAGTCTCATAATGCCGGTGATTGATTAGACGGGGAACCTTCCCGAGACCATGGTGAGGAGCGATGCAATGATCCAGAAGGAACTGCAGCCAAAGACTGCCAGGTAACTAATTTTGTTGATGGGTGGCATTAAACAGAGTCTCTCAGCAGGTTTTTGCTTTGTAATCTGAGAACAGAATGATGTAGGCGCAGAGACCCTGATCCCAGTGATTTGTCACTTACTGGGCTGTGTTTTCTAGTTCAAATACATTCAGCAGGAGATTATCACTACAGGATTAGGTGCAGTGTCACAGCTAGCGTCCTATGGGCCCCAGTGCAAAATTTGGACTGGGCCTCCCTCCACGGTGTTGGTCAGATGTATATGGCATTGTAATAATGACCTCCATCCTGGCCCTTATCTTGTAAGAATCTAGCAAAGTCCTCCATCCTAGGCCTTTGTTTCAAAATGTCCCCATTCTGGTCCACTTCTTGTAATAATATCCCCCATCTTGGTCCCCTTCCTGTAATAATGCCTACCATCCTGTAATAATGTCCCCCATCCTGGTCCCCTTCCTGTAATAATATCCTCCATCCTGGTCTCCTTCCTGTAATATTGTCCACCATCATGGGTCCCTTCCTGTAGTAAAGTCTCCTATCCTGGGCCCATTTCTATAATAATGTCCCCTATCATAAGCCCCTTCCTGTAATAATGCCACCCATTCTGGGACTCTTCCTGTAATTATGTCTCCCATCCTGGGCTCCTTCCTGTAATAATTTCCTCCATCTTGGGCCCCTTCCTGTAATAATATTCCCCATCCTGGGCACCTTCCTGTAATAATGGCCCCCATCCTGGTCTCCTTCCTGTAATATTGTCCACCATAATGGCCCCCATCCTGGGCTCCTTCCCGTAATAATTTCCTCCATCTTGGGTCCCTTCCTGTAACAATGTTCCCTGTTGTGATAGGCAATTCAGTATCACAATGGACATAGCGGTCAGAGCACATACAGTGATCTGACAATAACCCAAAATAATAGAACGAGCTCTGAGACGTGGGAACTCTGCAGACCGCAATCCCTAATCCTCTCCAAACAACACTAGAGGCAGCCGTGGATTGCGCCTAACTCTGCCTATGCAACTCGGCACAGCCTGAGAAACTAACTAGCCTGAAGATAGAAAATAAGCCTACCTTGCCTCAGAGAAATACCCCAAAGGAAAAGGCAGCCCCCCACACATAATGACTGTGAGTTAAGATGAAAAGACAAACGTAGGGATGAAACAGATTCAGCAAAGTGAGGCCCGACTTTATTAACAGAGCGAGGATAGGAAAGATAACTTTGCGGTCTACACAAAACCCTAAAGAAAACCACGCAAAGGGGGCAAAAAGACCCTCCGTACCGAACTAACGGCACGGAGGTACACCCTTTGCGTCCCAAGCAAAACAATTAGACAAGCTGGACAGAAAAAATAGCAAACAAATAGCAAAGAAGAACTTAGCTATGCAGAGCAGCAGGCCACAGGAATGATCCAGGGAAAAACAAGTCCAACACTGGAACATTGACAGGAAGCATGGATCAAAGCATTAGGTGGAGTTAAGTAGAGAAGCACCTAACGACCTCACCAGATCACCTGAGGGAGGAAACTCAGAAGCCGCAGTACCACTTTCCTCCACAAACGGAAGCTCCCAGAGAGAATCAGCCGAAGTACCACTTGTGACCACAGGAGGGAGCTCTGCCACAGAATTCACAACAGTTCCCCATCCTGGGCACCTTTCTGTAATAATGTCCCCCATCATGGGTCCCTTCCTGTAGTAAAGTCTCCTATCCTGGGCACCTTCGTGGCGCTCTTTTCAAGCACATTTAACCTCTTCACAACACCCGCAGTACATGTACAGCGCATGTTGTGTCTCTTCCTTTGATGTGGGCTCCGGCGCTGAGCCCACATCTTTCCTGGCACATGTCAGCTGCTTTGAACAGCTGACATGGGCCCCTAACAGCCGCGGGTGGAATTGCAATCCACCCGTTGCTGTTAACCTGTTAAATGCCACTGTCAATCTCTGACAGCGACATTTAATGTGATTGCGCCGGAAGCATGTCACTAATCATGGGCGCCCATGTCATATGACCGCGGGTCGCCGATGAGTTGGCATGACAACCCAAGGTCTGCAGCAGACCCCTGTGGTTGTCATTCCCAGATTGCTATGAACGACGCCCAGTAGTCGGCACTCATAGCAGGTGAGCATTTCTGCTACATACATCAAGATCAGAAGATCGCAACTTCTAGTCTCCCATGGAGACTATTGAAACAAGTGAAAAGTAAAAAAAAATGTTTTTAAAAATATTTTAAAAATTACAAAAATCTAAGAGTACAAATAACCCCCCTTTTGCCCCTTTCAAAATATAGCAAAAAAAATACACAGATTTGGTATTGCCGCGTTCAGAGTAAAGATATAAAAAGAATTACCGTAATCCTATCTGTAAATGGAGTAGCAAAAAAAAAACACAAAATGACAGAATTACGCAACATTGCATTAAAAAGCAATAATGGAATATCAAAAGATCGTATCTACACCAAAATGGTATCAATAAAAACATCAGCTCGGCACACAAAAAATAAGCCCTCACCCAACTCCAGATCTCGAAAAATGGAGACGCTACGGGTCTTGGAAAATAAAGCAATTGTTTTTTTTTAACAAACTTTGGATTTTTTTTTCACCACTTAAATAAAAAAGAAACTATACATGTTTGGTATCTATGAACTTCTAACGTCCTGTAGAATCATAATGGCAGGTCAGCATTTAGTGAATATGGTAAAAAACAAACCCACAATTGAGGAATTGCACTTTTTTTGCAATTTCACTTTTTTTGCAATTTCACCGCACTTGGAATTTTTTTCCCCGTTTTCCAGTGCACGATATGGTAAAACCAATGGGTTTGTTCAAAAGTACAACTCGTCCTGCAAAAACTAGCTCTCACATGCCCATATTGATAGAAAAATAAAAAAAAGTTATGGCTCTGGGAAGCAGGGGAGCTGAAAACAAATGCAAAAAAGAATATGGGCTGTGGCGTGAAGGGGTTAAACACAAAAAAATAAATGATTATTCTCACTCACATGGTGAGCAGTGTCCTCTTCCTCCCCCATAGTCAAGCAGGGGATGGGTGGTGTAAGGCAGTGACATCACTCACAACAGGCATGCTGATGTCAGCTGCCGACCTATGGTAGGCTGGTGGCCACTGTAGCTATTGCAGCGCAGAGAGCTGCTGGAAAAATGCTCATTCAGCTGAGAAAAGCTCTGGTGTTGGCGGGCCCCTAACTCCACGGGCCTGTTCACTCCCTCTGCAACCGTGATCATTAAACCCCTGACTTGATGTCTCATGCCTCCTGGTCTAACCCTGCCCCCACCACTGATTATTATCAGCTTTCTGTCCATACAAAGTGTACACACAAAGCTGCCAATTAGTGATGTGGGTGGGGTTATACAGAGCTCAGCATTTAAAGCTCTGCTAGATCTGCAGTAGAGAAAACAGTGCTTCTATCACAACTGCTGCACCCAGTAAACTAAGTGACACATCGCTGGAATCAGGGTCTCTGTCCCTACATCATGCTGCTGTCAGATTACATAGCAAAAACCAGCTGACAGATTCCCTTTAAAGGAGAACTCCAACCAGAAGAGTTAATCCTGGCTGTTATTCCTGGTGATCTTTACTTCTACCGGCCTTGTTTTCTTTCCTCTTGAAAACAGGAAATTCCAGAGTTTTCTGAACTAATAAGCTATCTGAAAATAGCCCAAACAAGCAAACCAGGCAGCACAATTTCCCTATCACACCCTCTACCCTCCCTTTTGAGGTACTCCGCTGGCCCCAGAACTTTGTTGCCTCTCACTTTCATGGTGATTGATTCTCCGGAAGAGGAACCAAACACATAGAGTTAAACAAATTCCAAGAATCTGCACTTTTTTCCAAGGGTTAAAGTGGTATTCCCAAAATGTAAAGCTATTTGATCAATGGAACGAATCGGGGTTCTACAGCCCCATCTTGCAAGGCTTGGAGGTGTGCATGCTTGACATATGAGACTTAATAGCAGAGGGCTGTTTTTGGCTTTCTCCAGGAGTGCCATAGACAATAAATGGAGCGGGGGAGGGGGAGTTGAGCAAGCACTTGATCTATTTGAGATGGGCAGCTTTTTAGAATCCAGAGCTGCACTCTCGGGATCATTGAGGGTTTCAGTAGTCAGACCCCCTGAGATCAGTAGAATATCCTCTATCCTATGCATACGGGTTAATTTTCAGTTCTGCTAATACCTCCATAGACTATAAAGTTCTCTCTGACTGCAACACTACCACCAGATGATTTATTGGCCTGTACAAACTATTGACCATTTTACAGGCGGCAATGAGAACTCATTTGACTACTCATGTGCAGTAATCTGTCACCAGTGAGCTGATATATTTCTATATTCACTCTTCTAGAGTTTCAGGAGTCGCATGAGGAAAAATCCAAACTGAAAGGATCAGGTAAAATACGAGCCCGGACACAAGATGACCCGTCTCTTATGGTGGTGCCTACTTCCTTCCAGTCAACATCCGGTGTAAGGAAATACAAAGACTTCATCCGCTGCCTCCCGGTGCATCTCTCCAAAAAAATTCTAGGTACAAAACCAACACTTAGGTAGTTTCCAGCCCAAGTTCAGGCCACAGTCACTTTCCCTATTTCCTTGTAGGATACCTGAAGAAAAAGCATCTCTACAGATGTCTCTTCGTGTCTCATCACTGGTGCTACCTGACACAGGACCTTCTCCTGGACCTCGAAGCTGAGACCCTTGTGTGGAATGAGGCGATGATCCTGCAGGTATGGAAGGAAAACTCTAACCAGAAGCGTTCAACCTGTTAATCTTCATCACTACTGGACTTGTCTGCTATCCTCTTTACAACAGGAAATTATAGGGCTGTCAGACCTACAACCTCAACCCAAAAGAACCAACTAGGCAGCAAAATTTCACAAAAACATCCTCATTTGAGACACTCTGCTGGTCCCAGGACTTTAATACCTCTTGTTTACCCGATAATGGAAGCACCATTGGAAGCAGAACCAAACATTAAAAAATATGTCTGCTAAGGATAACAGTGGTAAAAGTCCATAATGTCTACCAGGAAAATGAGGTAGCAGATGCAAGCAGTGCATAGATTTGTAATGGTCATGTAGCAGAGCATGGCTGTGGTACAGAGAAGGTTATCAGAAAAGTATTTAGGTTATCTAGGGATCGGTAGAGGTAAATTGCGGAGTTGTTAAGAAGTAGTATCCAAGGTTCGGTAGTGGAAATGTAGCAGATACAAAGGCAGTTGTCAGGTTAGTAGCCAGGAAATACAAGGTTCGGTAGTGGAAATGTAGCAGATACAAAGGCAGTTGTCAAGATAGTAGCCAGGAAATACAAGGTTCGGTAGTGGAAATGTAGCAGATACAAAGGCAGTTGTCAGGTTAGTAGCCAAGAAATACAAGGTTCGGTAGTGGAAATGTAGCAGATACAAAGGCAGTTGTCAGGTTAGTAGCCAGGAAATACAAGGTTCGGTAGTGGTAATGTAGCAGATACAAAGGCAGTTGTCAGGTTAGTAGCCAGGAAATACAAGGTTCGGTAGTGGAAATGTAGCAGATACAAAGGCAGTTGGCAGGTTAGTAGCCAGGAAATACAAGGTTCGGAAGTGGTAATGTAGCAGATACAAAGGCAGTTGTCAGGTTAGTAGCCAGGAAATACAAGGTTCGGTAGTGGTAATGTAGCAGATACAAAGGCAGTTGTCAGGTTAGTAGCCAGGAAATACAAGGTTCGGTAGTGGAAATGTAGCAGATACAAAGGCAGTTGGCAGGTTAGTAGCCAGGAAATACAAGGTTCGGAAGTGGTAATGTAGCAGATACAAAGGCAGTTGTCAGGTTAGTAGCCAGGAAATACAAGGTTCGATAGTGTTAATGTAGCAGATACAAAGGCAGTTGTCAGGTTAGTAGCCAGGAAATACAAGGTTCGGTAGTGGTAATGTAGCAGATACAAAGGCAGTTGTCAGGTTAGTAGCCAGGAAATACAAGGTTCAGTAGTGGTAATGTAGCAGATACAAAGGCAGTTGTCAAGATAATAGCCACGAAATACAAGGTTCGGTAGTGGAAATGTAGCAGATACAAAGGCAGTTGTCAGGTTAGTAGCCAGGAAATACAAGGTTCGGTAGTGGTAATGTAGCAGATACAAAGGCAGTTGTCAGGTTAGTAGCCAGGAAATACAAGGTTCGGTAGTGGAAATGTAGCAAATACAAAGGCAGTTGTCAGGTTAGTAGCCAGGAAATACAAGGTTCAGTAGTGGTAATGTAGTAGATACAAAGGCAGTTGTCAGGTTAGTAGTCAGGAAATACAAGGTTCGGTAGTGGTAATGTAGCAGATACAAAGGCAGTTGTCAAGATAATAGCCAGGAAATACAAGGTTCAGTAGTGGAAATGTAGCAGATACAAAGGCAGTTGTCAGGTTAGTAGCCAGGAAATACAAAGTTCGGTAGTGGAAATGTAGCAGATACAAAGGCAGTTGTCAGGTTAGTAGCCAGAAAATACAAGGTTCAGTAGTGGTAATGTAGCAGATACAAAGGCAGTTGTCAGGATAATAGCCAGGAAATACAAGGTTCGGTAGTGGTAATGTAGAACAGCTTGGTACCTTGTGCAGAGGCAGCTGTCAGAAGAGAAGTCAGGTAATCTAAGATTTAGTAATGGCGGTGTAGCTTGGTGCTTGGTAAAGAGGCAGCTATCAGGAGGATAATCAGAAAACTGCCACCACTACTCCTTTAGAGACCCTTTGCCACAAAGGCCAGCTAAGGCCGGGTTCACATTTGCATCTGTGTGCGCAGTGTACGATCCGCATCAATCCGCATGTGTCATGTGTACATATCTTTAACATTGTGTACGCAAGCACATGATTTTGCATGCGTTCGCTTGCGGATGAGTACACATGCATCGTTTCGCGGTGTGCGGCGATGTCCGGTCAATGCAACATGTTGCATTTTTTGAGGCGTCAAATATTGCGCAATCGTCTGCATGCAGATGATTGCAGATGATTGCGTCAAAAAAACGCATTACTGTCTATGGGAACGCATTGGTAAGCAATGACATGCATACGAATGCTTTCGATACGCATGCGTACTTTAGACTGCACATGTCCAGAAAATGATATCACCGCCTCCACCATGCGCATAAAAACCGCAAACGCATGCCAAAACCCATGCACATGCAGCGTTTTTGTTTGCGTCATGCGCAAGATGATGAGCAAGCGTAAGCATGCTTTTGCATGCGTTTTGGCATGCATTTGCGCATGCAGGCAATACGCTGCAGACACATACGCAAATGTGAACTTAACCTAAGAGAGACATCGCTGTACTACCTGAATGACACTTTGTGGCATCATCCATTTTACTATTTGCTGCCGAGCTGTCACAGGGAGAAGGGTAGAAATCTGACAACCTTATAGTCTGTCACTTTTTGCTGTCAAGAGGAAACACACATGGCGAGACAAATGGGAGAAGGGTCTCTACAGTTAAAGTTCGGGTCAAATCTAATGTTTTTTGCTATTGCTTTCCTTTGCTATGTATTTCTGACAGGGGACCTCATATAAAGGGGTGAGCGTTTCATATGCCAAAATCCAAGCGATACCGGTACCGAAAGTCGGAGAAGATGGCAATGTTTTACCAAGGCTTGAGAAGTACTACCAAGAAACAAAGGTGGGAACACATGGGGCAGGACTGGTCACACGCTGATGGCTGAAAGAAAACGGCTCCCAGCAGCACAGAGTATTTCAAGACAGGAGTGTGCTGACCTAGCGATGGATCACAGACTGAGATTATATAGTGGAAGGTGCAGGGTCCCCGGGCAGCACGCAGTATTTTAGGAGAGGAGTGTGCTGGTCTAGCGATGGATCACAGACTGAGATTATATAGTGAAAGGTGCAGGGTCCCCGGCAGCACGCAGTATTTTAGGAGAGGAGTGTGCTGGCCTAGCGATGGATCACAGACTGAGATTATATAGTGGAAGGTGTAGCGTCCCCGGCAGCACAGAGTATTTCAGGAGAGGAGGGTCCTGGCCTAGTGATGGATCACAGACTGAGATTACATAGTGGAAGGTGCAGGATCCCCGGCAGCACGCAGTATTTTAGGAGAAGAGTGTGCTGGCCTAGTGATGGATCACAGACTGAGATTACATAGTGGAAGGTGTAGGGTCCCCTGCAGCACGCAGTATTTTAAGAGAGGAGTGTGCTGGCCTAGCGATGGATCACAGACTGAGATTATATAGTGGAAGGTGTCCAGTGTCCAGTTTTGGGCACCGGTGCTCATGAAGGATATAATGGAACTAGAGAGAGTACAAAGAAGGGCAACAAAATTAATAAAGGGGATGGGAGAACTACAATACCCAGACAGATTAGCGAAATTAGGATTATTTAGTCTAATAAATAATAATAAATAATAATAATAATCTTTATTTTTATATAGCGCTAACATATTCCGCAGCGCTTTACAGTTTGCACACATTATCATCACTGTCCCCGATTGGGCTCACAATCTAGAATTCCTATCAGTATGTCTTTGGCATGTGGGAGGAAACCGGAGTGCCCGGAGGAAACCCACGCAAACACGGAGAGAACATACAAACTCTTTGCAGATGTTGTCCTGGGTGGGATTAGAACCCAGGACCCCAGCGCTGCAAGGCTGTAGTGCTAACCACTGCGCCACCGTGCTAGTCTAGAAAAAAGATGACTGAGGGGCGATCTAATAACCATGTATAAGTATATAAGGGGACAATACAAATATCTCGCTGAGGATCTGTTTATACCAAGGAAGGTGACGGGCACAAGGGGGCATTCTTTGCGTCTGGAGGAGAGAAGGTTTTTCCACCAACATAGAAGAGGATTCTTTACTGTTAGGGCAGTGAGAATCTGGAATTGCTTGCCTGAGGAGGTGGTGATGGCGAACTCAGTCGAGGGGTTCAAGAGAGGCCTGGATGTCTTCCTGGAGCAGAACAATATTGTATCATACAATTATTAGGTTCTGTAGAAGGACGTAGATCTGGGGATTTATTATGATGGAATATAGGCTGAACTGGATGGACAAATGTCTTTTTTCGGCCTTACTAACTATGTTAATATGTTACTAAGGTGCAGGGTCCCTGGCAGCACAGAGTATTTCAGGAGAGGAGTGTGCTGGCCTAGCGATGGATCACAGACTGAGGTTACATAGTGGAAGGTGCAGGGTCCCCGACAGAACAGAGTATCTTAGCAAAGCATTTGTTTTTAAATGAGGTAATTGTGAAGACACTGGAGGTGCTAAACTTTCTTTTCTGCAGCCTGGAGAAAGTTTGGAAGCAGCCTATGCGGATGTAGAGACTTCTGCTGTGCCCCTGGAGGAGAGGAACCTCTTTTGCGGCTCATACAATGTCCTCATACTAACAGGACAGTACGTGGCACCTTAGATATCAGACTGGCACTTCAATTGGGGTGCACAACTTTTTCCCTCAACTTTATATATTTTTTTGCCCTTTAGAGGTGACTCGTCCAGAGTGATCCATTTTGATGGGGGACGGTTGGTCGCCGTTGGCTCAAGAGATCGCAAAGTTAAGCTGTACGATATGGTGGACATGGCGCAGATCCCACCCCTTATTCAGGGACATGCTGGCAGCATCCGTGTGGTACGGCTGTGTGAGGAAAGGGGCCTCGTGTTCAGTGGAGGGTTTGATCTCAGTATCAGGTATGACTAGCTAATAATTGCCATGACATCCCTGTGCTTATAGGGGGAGCATCATGTACATGGCTCAGTTTTGTACTTTGGAAGTGGGGTGGTCCTCTCTGAATTGTCCAGCATGATGACTATCCAATGGCTCCCTGCTATTTATTAATCAAAATCTACCACCTCTGTAATCATAAACTCAGGTAAATGCTATGATATCATGCTTAACCCCTTCATGACCTTGGGATTTTTCGTTTTTCCGTGTTCGTTTTTCACTCCCCTCCTTCCCAGAGCGATAACTTTTTTATTTTTCCGTCAATTTGGCCATGTGAGGGCTTATTTTTTGCGGGACGAGTTGTACTTTTGAACGACATCATTGGTTTTAGCATGTCGTGTACTAGAAAACGGGAAAAAAATTCCAAGTGCGGTGAAATTGCAAAAAAAGTGCAATCCCACACTTGTTTTTTGTTTGGCTTTTTTGCTAGGTTCACTAAATGCTAAAACTGACCTGCCATTGTGATTCTCCATGTCAGTACGAGTTCATAGACACCTAACATGACTAGGTTATTTTTTATCTAAGTGGTGAAAAAAAATTCCAAACTTTGCTAAAAAAAAAAAATTGCGCCATTTTCCGATACCCGTAGCGTCTCCATTTTTTGTGATCTGGGGTCGGTTGAGGGCTTATTTTTTGCGTGCCGAGATGACGTTTTTAATGATAGCATTTCGGTGCAGATACATTCTTTTGATCGCCCGTTATTGCATTTTAATGCAATGTCGCGGTGACCAAAAAAACGTAATTCTGGCGTTTTGAATTTTTTTCCCGCTACGCTGTTTAGCGATCAGGTTAATGCTTTTTTTTAGTTGATAGATCGGGCGATTCTGAGCACGGCGATACCAAATATGCGTAGATTTTATATTTTTTTTATTGATTTATTTTGATTGGGGCGAAAGGGGGGTGATTTAAACTTTTATTTTTTTTTATTTTTTTAACATTTTTTTCAACTTTTTTTTTAAACTTTTGCCATGCTTCAATAGCCTCCATGGGAGGCTAGAAGCAGGCACAACGCGATCGGCTCTGCTACATAGCAGCGATCTGCTGATCGCTGCTATGTAGCAGAAATGGAGGTGTGCTGTGAGCGCCGACCACAGGGTGGCGCTCACAGCCACCGGTCATCAGTAACCATAGAGGTCTCAAGGACCTCTATGGTTACAATGGAGACGCATCGCCGACCCCCGATCATGTGACGGGGGTCGGCGATTACGTCATTTCCGGCCGCCCGGCCGGATGCGGTAGTTAAATGCCGCTGTCTGCGTTTGACAGCGGCATTTAACTAGTTAATAGGTGCGGGCAGATCGCGATTCTGCCCGCGCCTATTACGGGCACATGTCAGCTGTTCAAAACAGCTGACATGTCCCGGCTTTGGTGCGGGCTCACCGCGGAGCCCTGCATCAAAGCAGGAGATCTGACCTCGGACGTACTATCCCGTCCGAGGTCAGATAGGGGTTAAGGCTATGTGCACACGTCAGGATTTCTGGCAGAAATTTCCCTGACAAAAACCTGACATTTCTGCCAGAAATCCGTGCGCCTTTTTTTTTTTCGCATTTTTGATGCGTTTTTTTCACGTTTTTGATGCGTTTTTCTTGCGTTTTTTCCAAATGCATAGAATAGCAGGAAAAACGCGAAAAAAACGCTAAATTAATGAACATGCTGCTTTTTTTAGGGCGATGTGTTTTTTTCGCGGAAAAAAACGCATCATGTGCACAAAAATTGCAGAATGCATTCTAAATGATAGGATGCATATGTCTGCAGTTTCTAATGCGGTTTTATTGTGGAAAAAACACAAAAAAAACCTGAACGTGTGCACATACCCTTACACTGCTTGTCGGCTCCATCAGAGAAAAGTTATGATCAGTGATATTAAGTTTATGGCCTCCATCTCAACATTCGCAGCAGTGCCATTGTAAAAAAAAATGGTATATTTTTATACACCCTCCATACTTTAACCTGCAGCCCGGCTTGTTTATAAATAAGTTTATGCTGACCTCAGTATATGAAGGATGATTGAAAAACAAAAGTAACATCTTGCTACTATACTATAGTGTGAATATTCCTTGTGAATTCCCCCGTCAGGGTACCCTTACCATGAGATAGGCTGGGGGGATCCATAATGAAGACCTCTGTTCTGTCTGGCAGGCAGTGGGATCTTCACACTGGTCTGTGCCTCAGGATCTATCATGGACACATGAAGACCATTACATGCCTGGATGTTCAAGATGATTTGCTGATTTCTGGAGCAAAAGATGGACTCGTAAAAGGTCAGGAGGAAACTGGGACACCAATAAAATAGCGGTATAATAAGAAAATGACCATAGAACAATCATATAACACAGCGTAATAATATACTGCCGCCATGTCCATCTTTACAAACACTATTGCTCCAAAGTAAATTTGCAGATAGCCTTAATTCAATTTTTTCTTTACTGTTGTGTATACAACTCCTAGGCAGACTTATGTGTCCGTGGCTTCTGACTACATACAAACCCTGTGTGGTCCCTATCCTGTATAAAAGGGAAGATCTAAAATATTTGCGCTAAAAACTCAGTTAAGAACATAAATAAATAAGAATATAAGTAAAAACACCATCTTCATCTCACATAAATGTCCAAATAAATGGCAATATGGGATTACCTCAATCCTAAGGACTTTATTCAGATGTTTCCTGTTGCGTCTGAGAAGGTCCTTTAGTTGTATAATAAGGGGCGTGCGTCTGGATCCTTGTCTGGATTTTCGTTCCAATAATGCCCGATACCAGAGAGCAATAGTGAGTATTGAATGATAATACAGAGGACGCTGTCCCGGCCGGTGACTAGCGTACCCCTTTAGAAGCTCCAAATCTGCCATGCACTGGCAGTTGCGGCTTGGTTAAAGAGTATAGAGCCGGCAAGGTACAGGACCTTGCGTGACGTCACTGACACGTGATACCTTCACGTGACTGGCTACGAGGCGCACACAGGACCACACTATCCTACGCGTTTCGGAGTCGCTGACTCCTTCCTCAGGGATGGTGCTGTGTGCATGATGTGTGTCTTATATAGCATGCCGCATCTGTTGGTACTTATTGGTAAAAGGCAAACAGTTCGATTTCGCTGTTTAAACCGTTAGGTGCCAAAGTATTCATCTCAAATATGCATCTGGTTTCTTCACGTGACATTTGATGGATAAAATTGCCCCCACGCCAGTCTTTTTTTAACTATTTTGAGTCCAGTAACTATGATATCTTTTAGTGAACCCCCATGGTGTTTGACAAAATATTGGGATAAAGGATGTCACATGAACTTTTTGTTGATGTTGCACAAATGTTCTCTAATCCTCACATGCATTGGGCGTATAGTCCGGCCTATGTATATTTTTTTTTGCAAGGACACATAATACTATAAATTATGCCTTTAGTAGAACAGGTGATAAAATCTTTAATGTTGATCACTGATGACTGATTTTCTGCGGACGGCGGGCATGTCAAAACGACGGATCCGCATACATCCACATGTCCTGCATACCCAATGTTAAAGATAGGTACGCAGGACACATATAGAAGTATGTGCAAGTTGGCGGGGTTAGCGGAGGGCATATGCAACCCTCCACAAAGCCCCTTGAAGGCTAATGTGAACCCCGCCTTACTGAGGGAAAGAGGTTGTTGGCCAAAATCTCTCCATCCATCCGCCCTTCAACGGTGCAGTCATCCTGTCCCCTTTGCAAAAAACAAACCCCAAAGTATGATGTTTCCCCCATCATGCTTCACGGTTGGGACGGTGTTCTTGGGGTTGTTCTCATCCTTTTTCTTCCTCCAAACACGGCTAGTGAAGTTGATACCAAGAAGTTCTATTTTGATCTCATCAAACCACATGACCTTCTCCCCTACCTCCTCTGGTTCATCCAGATGATTATTTGTAAACCTCAAACGGGCCTGGACATGTGCTGGCGTGACCAAGGCGACCTTGCATGCCCTGCAGGATTTTAATCCATGACGACGTAGTGTGTTACTAACGGTAAAGTTTGAGACTGCGGTCCCAGCTCCCTTCCTGTCATTGACCAGATCCTCCTGTGTAGTTCTGGGCTGATTCCTGACCTTTCTCAGAATCATCCCTACCCCCACCCAAAAGGCGAGATCCTCCAAGGAGACCAAGACCGAGGAAGATCGGAATTGTGCCATCAGTTGTTGCCTTTTCACCAAGATGATTGCCTATTGTCCTGTAGCCCATCCCAGCCTTGAGGAGATCTACAATTTTGTCCCTTGTGTCCAGACAGCTCTTTGGTCTTGATCATGGTGGAGAGGTTGGCGTATGATTGACTGAGTGTATGGCCAGGTGTCTTTTATACAGGTAACTAGTTCAAACAGGTGCAATTAATACAGATAATGAGTGCAGAGTAGGAGGCTTCTTAAAGAAAAACTAATGGGTCTGTGAGAGCTAGAATTCTTGCTGGTTGGTAGGTGATCAAATAATTATTTCATGCAACAAAATAAAATGTAATTATTTAAAAATCAAACAATGTGATTTTCTTGCTTTTTTTTTAGATTATGTCTATAAAAATTGCAGGCCCCTCCATTCTTTGTAGGTGGGAAAACTGCCAAAATCAGCAGTATATCAAATACCGTATATACTCGAGTATAAGCCGACCCGAGTATAAGCCGAGACCCCCTAATTTTGCCACAATAAACTGGGAAAACTTAATGGCTCGAGTATAAGCATAGGGTGGAAAATGCAGCAGCTACTGGTAAATGTCAAAAGTAAAAATAGATACCAATAAAAGTAAAATTAATTGAGACATCAGTAGGTTAAGTGTTTTTGAATATCCATATTAAATCAGGAGCCCCATATAATGCTCCATAAAGTTTATGATGGCCCCATAAGATGCTCCATAGACACATTTGCCCAATATAATGCACAAATGTTGATTATGGCCCCATAAGATGCTCCATAAAGATATTTCCCCCATATAGTGCTGCACAAACGTTCTGGCCCCATAAGATACTCCATACAGACACTTGCCCCATATAGTGCTGCACAAACGTTATGGCCCCACAAGATGCTCCATACAGACACTTGCCCCATATAGTGCTGCACAAACGTTATGGCCCGACAAGATGCTCCATACAGACACTTGCCCCATATAGTGCTGCACAAACGTTATGGCCCCATAAGGCTGGTTTCACATTTGCGTTTAAAAACGCAGCGTTTTAAACGCAAACGCATTTGGTGAAGAAACACATTTAAACGCTGCGTTTTTTAGACGCATGCGTTTTTGCATGTTTTAATACAAATGCGGCGTTTTGACGCGTTTACATGCGTTTTTTCCTGCGTTTGCGTTTTTGAAACGCATGATGAGAAGTGTGTGACAGCTGCCAATCATCAAAATCAACAAGAAAACCCACTATAAACAGAAATAGCTAGGGTTAGGGTTAGGATCCCTAGTAACCCTAGGGATCCTAACCCTAACCCTAAGGGATCCTAACCCTAACCCTAACGGATCCTAACCCTAACCCTAACGGATCCTAACCTTAACCCTAACCCAAACCCTAAGGGATCCTAACCCTAATCCTTTAGGATTAGGGTTAGGATCCCTTAGGGTTAGGGTTGGCTTATCAGTGTGTATTCTTGTGTTTTTCTATTAAAACGCATGCAAACGCACGTGCTTAAAAACGCATGCGTTTACATAGACAGCAATACGTTTTTTTGCCGCAAAAAAACGCAGCTAGAAATTACTACATGTTGCATTTCTGCAACAAAACGCATGCATAGAAACGACGCATGCGGCGGCAAAACGCGGCAAAACGCATCCATTTTTAATGTTAAGTATAGGGAAAAAACGCATGCGTTTTTTGCGCTAAAACGCAGCGGCAAAAAACGCAAATGTGAAACCAGCCTAAGATGCTCCATACAGACACTTGCCCCATTTGCTGTTGCTGCGATTAAAAAAAAAAAAAATCACATACTCACCTCTCCGTCGCTCAGGCACCCGGCACTTTCAATTTTCACCTGCTCCTCGTTCCGGCGCCGCTCCATCTTCAGCATCTTCTGCACCAGGGGTGTCAAACTGCATTCCTCGAGGGCTGCAAACAGGTCATGTTTTCAGGATTTCCTTGTACTGCACAGGTGATAATTTAATCACCAACTCATTATCTGTGTAGGTGACACCCCTGTTCTGCACTGACGTTCAGGCAGAGGGCACACACTAACCATGTCACTGCGCCCCCTGACCTGAGCGTCACTACAGAAGACGCTGAAGATGGAGCGGCGCCCGGAACAAGGAGAGGTGAATATTGCGCAGCGCTGCGCTCCTCTCCCCATTATATTCACCTGCTCCTGGCGCTCTGCAGTCCCTGTTTTCCCGATGCTGCTGCTTCTTCCTGTACTGAGCGGTCACCCCTATGGGAGGTGGAGCCGCATATTCATTACTGTAATGAGCGGTACCATGTGACCGCTCAGTACAGGAAAAAGCTGCCGGCGCCAAGGACCTGTAGGGACAGCGTCAGGAGCAGGTGAGTATAATTAGACATCAGCCCCCGCTCCCCCTCCCCTGCCGACCCTGGGTATGACTTGAGTATAAGCCGAGAGGGGGACTTTCAGCCCAAAAAAATGGGCTGAAAATCTCGGCTTATACTCGAGTATATACAGTACTTATTTTCCCGCTGGCCGCACGCTGGTCGCGAAATTGACTTGCCATTGATTCGCTTTCCTCCCTAGTTAACGCATGCGCAAAGCAATCTTGCCTTGCGCACGCGCAGTATGCTTTGCCCAACTGCGGGCAAAGCCGAAAACCATTAGTGCGCATGCGTCGGCGCACTATGTCCCGGAACACAGCAAAATGCTTCCGGGACATAGTGTGCCGGTGCTAATGGGGGCCTGAGCGACAAGAGGTGAGTATGTCTTTTTTTTTTTTATCGCAGCAACAGCATACGGGGGAAATGTGTCTATGGAGCATCTTATGGGGCCATAATCAGCATTTGTGCAGCATTATATGGAGCAAATATCTCTATGGAGCATCTTATGGGGCCATAATCAGCATTTGTGCAGCATTATATGGGGCAAATGTCTGTATGGAGCATCTTATGGGGCCATAATCAACATTTGTGCAGCATTGTATGGGGTAAATGTCTGTATGGAGCATCTTATGAGGCCATTATTAACCTTTGTGCAGCATTGTATGGGGCATATTTTAATATGGATCATCTTATGGGGCCCATCATAAACTTTATGGAGCATTATATGGGGCATATTTTGTATGGAGCATCTTATGGGGCCCATCATGAACTGTATGGAGCATTATATGGGGCTCCTAATTCAATATGGATATTCAAAAACACTTAACCTACTGATGTCTCAATTAATTTTACTTTTATTGGTATCTATTTTTATTTTTGACATTTACTGGTAGCTGCTGCATTTCCCACACTAGGCTTATACTCGAGTCATTAAGTTTTCCCAGTTTTTTGTGGCAAAATTAGGGGATTCGGCTTATACTCGGGTCGGCTTATGCTAGAATATATACGGTATGTTACCAGGTCATTTTTAAGCACATTGAACACTATAAATAAATAAGGGAAAAAAGGTGGCATTGCATTGCATTTTTATTCATTATTGCTACACATTTTGTCAGTACATTATGTGGTAAAGTGAATGGTGTCATTCAAAGCTACCTAAAATGGTTGCAAAAATAAACACACCATTTTAAATATCCAGTTCCTAATATCAGCTGAGCCCCACACAAGTGTCTTTTATGTTGTCTAAGTCGAAGGGAAATTGTCTCCAGTAAATATCTTTCTGTATGAGGGAATCCAATCGTAAAACCGATGGTTCCTAGTAACTCCTCCAAATGATTGTGGCATGTTCCAATCCTAACAACTCTGGCATCTCCTCCCTATAGTGTGGGATATCACTACCGGAAAATGTCTGCGCACGTTTAAGCACAAGGACGCTGTTCTGGCTGTAAAAATCAGGGACCGGTTGGTGGTGAGCGGCTGTGAGAAGGGTCTTGTCAAAGTCTGGCACCTAGAATCTGCCAATTTAATCAAGGTGGGTAAGAATAATATGCAAGGCCTTATGTAAAGTTGAAGCTTCACATATTTTAGTAAAAAATATATTGGGGTTTTCTGCTTGCTTGCTGTCAGAGATCTTGAAAATGGCGAGGGATAAGATAACTGGAGAGCTTGTCTTATACAGAAACACATATGGCCAGAAAATCCTCTAGAGATCGACCTGAAGGATTCTATTCCTCCACCACAGTATCAGTGTTTGTCCTACATTTGCTGATGTTTTCCACTTTTCCATTGATTAGACAGTACCTGGCCACCAGGGAGCTATAAAATGCCTGGCATTTGATCAGTGGCACTTGGTATCGGGGAGTTTGGATGGATACGTCATTGCCTGGAGCATGATGGGAACTTTTCAGAAACGGCTGATGACCTTCAGGCATCCAAAGTAAGTCAACAGTACAGAGTGCAGCCACACAGACTTCACACTCAGGGCATCTGCCGGATGGTCTCCACGCTCAGGCCCTCTGTCGGGAGGGCTTCACATTCAGGGCCTCTCCCGAGAGGGCTCCACGCTCAGGGCCTCTGTTGAGAGAGCACCACGTGCAAGCCTCTGCCGGGAGGGCTCCACGCTCAGAGCCTCTGCCAGGAGGGCTACACATTCAGGGCTTCTGCCAGGCAGGCTCTGCGCTCAGGGCCTGTGCCGGGCGGGCTCCACACTCAGGGCCTCTGTCGGACGGGGTCAACGGTCATGATTTTGGCTGGGCAGGCTCCACACTCAGGGCCTCTGCCAGACGGGCTCCATGGTTAGGGCCTCTGCAGGGCAGTCTCCATGCTCAGGGCCTCTATCGAGCGGGATACACACTCAAGGCCTCTGCCGAGCAGGCTCCATGCTCAGAGCCTCTGCCAGATGGGCTCCACACTCAGGGCCTCTGCCAGACGGGCTCCATGCTCAGGGCCTCTGCCGGGCGGGCTCCAAGTTCAGGGATTCTGCCGGATGGGCTCCACGCTCAGGGCCTCTGCCGGACGGGCTCCATGGTTAGGGCCTCTGCCGGGCAGCCTCCACGCTCAGGGCTTCTACCGAGCGGGCTCCATGCTCAGAGCCTCTGCCAGACGGGCTCCACACTCAGGGCCTCTGCCGGGCAGGCTCTACGCTCAGGTCTCTGCAATGCAGTCTCAATTAACAGAACTTGGCCACACAGATTTGACACAGATAGTATATAAACCCACAGAAAAATACTGGAGAAAAAAGGATCCAATGAATAAAAGATGGCAAATTTTATTGAAAACGTACTAAAAGTCTAAAATGATTAAACCTACAACAAGAAATCCAGATGTATGTATGCAAGCAGCCGGGTAAATCATACCTATTTACATACAGAAATTAGAATGAGGTAATATGTACCATTCAAAAATTCAAAAAGACCTATGACGGCAAGTTACCATGTGAAAATGTTGTCAACAGGAAAGAAAAAAAAAAACCCTTGTTAAATGTATAAAAATTGAGCAATGAATCGCACATGGAGACAACATGAATATACAGGTGCTTCTCACAAAATTAGAATATCATTCAAAAGTTAATTTATTTCAGTTCTTCAATACAAAAGTGAAACTCATATTATATAGAATCATTACAAACAGGGTGATCTATTTCAAGTGTTTATTTCTGTTAATATTGATGATTATGGCTCATGGCCAATGAAAACCCAAAAGTCATTATCTCAGTAAATTAGAATACATTATAACACTAGCTTGAAAATGATTTTAACCCCTTAATGACCGCCAATATGTCTTTTTACAGACCTGAGATATAAGAGAATAGCATCCCCACACAGGTGACTCTCAGCTGTACACTATAGCCGACAACTTGCTGCATTTGCCAAGATCAGTGTTTGTACCGTCCAAATCTGTATAACCCCTTACATGCTGCTGTCAATAGTGACTACATCATATAAATGGTTAACAGAGTGTGAGGGCTTCCTCTTTATCCCAATTGGTGCCCTCAGATCATGATTGTGTAGTCCTGATGTTTGCCATGGCAATTCACAGCCAAATAGCGGCCTTAGAGTCTGACCGCTGTTGTAACCTGTTCAGAAGTTAGCGGCATTTAGGTGGTAAAAATACACATTTTCATTTCTGTCATGCCACTTTGTATTAATTCCTGAAAAATGCCTGAAGGGTTAATAAACTACCTGACTGCAGTCAGGGGGCGCTGTTTTTAAAATGGTATAACTTTTGGAGGTTTCCCAATATATAGTACCCCCAAAGGCACTTCAAACATATACATATACACATACACAATAGGTCCCTAAAAAAATAAATTTTGTAAATTTCCTTGAAAAAAAGAAAAATTACTGCTACATTTTTAAACCTCCTAAAATGCTAACGAAATAACATTTTACAAATGGTCCTGATGTAAAGCAGACATGAGGGAAATGTTATTTATGAATGTTTTGCTGTGGTATGACTATCTGGATTAAAGGGATAATCATTCAAAATTTGAAAATTGCAAATTTTTTAACATTTTTCTCAAATTTCTGATATATTTTTTTTTATAAATAAACACAAAACATATCGACCTAAATTTGCCATTATCATAAAGTATAATGTGCCACGAAAAAACAATCTCAAAATCACTGGTATTTTTGAAGCGTTCCAGAGTTATTACCACATAAAGTGACACTGGTCAGATTTCAAAAATTTGCCTCTGTCACTAAGGGGGTAAAATCCGAAATGTTGGCCTACTGAAATGTATGTTCAGTAGATGCAGTCAATACTTGGTCGGGGCTCCTTTTGCATCAATTACTGCCTCAATGCGGTTTGACATGGAGACGACCAGCCTGTGACACTGCTGAGGTGTTATGGAAGCCCAGGTTGCTTTTATAGCAGCCTTCAGCTCGTCTGCTTCGTTGGATTTGGTGTCACTCATCTTCTTCTTGACAATACTCCATAGATTCTCTATGGTGTTAAGGTCAGGTGAAATTGCTGGCCAATCAAGCACAGTGATACTGTTGTTTTAAAACCAGGTATTGGTACTTTTGGCAGTGTGGACAGGTGCCAAGTCCTGCTGGAGAATGAAATTTCCATCTCCATAAAGCTTGTCGGCAGAGAGAAGCATGAATTGCTCTAACATTTCCTGGTAGACGGCTGCGCTGACTTTGGTCTTGATAAAACACAGTGGACCTTCACCAGCAGATGACATGGCTCCCCGAACCATCACTGATTGTGGAAACTTCACACTAGACCTCAAGCAGCTTGGATTCTGTGCCTCTCCACTCTTCCTCCAGACTCTGGGACCTTGATTTCCAAATGAAATGCAAAAAATACTTTCATCTGAAAACAACACCTTGGACCACTGAGTAACAGTCCAGTTCTTTCTCTCCTTGGCCCAGGTAAGACGCTTCTGGCGTTGTCTATTGGACATGAGAGGCTTGGCACAAGGAATGCGACACTTGTAGCTCATGTCCTGGATACGTCTGTGTGTAGTGGCTCTTGAAGCAATGACTTCAGCAGCAGTTCACTCCTTGTGAATCTCCCCCAAATTTTTGAATGGCCTTCTCTTAGCAATCCTTTAAAGGCTGCTGTTATCCCGGTTGCTTGTGCACCATTTTCTACCACACTTTTTCCTTCCACTCAACTTTCCATTAATATGCTTGGATACAGCACTCTGTGAACAGCAAGCTTCTTTAGCAATGACCTTTTGTGGCTTACCCTCCTTGTGGAGTGTGTCAATGACTGCCTTCTGGACATCTGTCAAGTCAGCAGTCTTCCCCATGATTGTGGAGCCTACTGAAACAGACTAAGGGACCTTTTTAAACACTCAGGTTGCCTTTGCAGGTGTTTTTTGTTAATTATTCTACTTTACTGAGATAATTACTTTTTGGTTTTCATTGGCTGTAAGCCATAATCATCAACATTAACAGAAATAAACGCTTGAAATAGATCACTCTGTTTGTAATGACTCTATACAATATATGATATTCACTTTTTGTATTAAAGAACTGAAATACCAATTAACTTATTGATGATATTCTAATTTTGTGAGAAGCACCTGTATTAGCACTACCCATAATGAGATGCAAGAAATTACATAGTTGAACTGTACTTTTATAAAAATAAATACTTGCAAATAACATACTGATTAACATAGCAATGTCTACTTTTATACAACGAATGTGTGCAAACGGCTATGATACACAAGCTACATGTGCAAGGCTCTGCCAAACGGACTGGGTTCTGCGGTACAACCTCCACGCACAGGGCTCTTCTGTGAAGGCTCCACACCCGGGGGTCTTCCAGGAATGCTCCACACAGGACTCTTCTATGAAGGGTCCTCGCACAGGGCTCTTCCACAAAGGCTCCATGCAAAGGGCTCTTCCATGAAGGCTCCATGCACAGAACTCTTCCGTGAAGGCTCCACACCCAAGGCTCTTCCAGGAAGGCTTCACACACAGAACTTTTCCACGAAGGCCTCTCGCACAAGGCTCTTCCGCAAAGGTTCCACGCACAGGGCTCATTCACGAAGGCTACACACACAGGGCTCTACAGTGAAGGCTCCACACCCAGGGATCTTCTGCAAAGACCCCATGCACAGGGCTCTTCCGCAAAGGCTTCACACACAGGACTTTTTAACAAAGGCTCCTCCTACAGAGCTTTGTCGCAAAGGCTGCATGAACAGCGCTCTGGAGCGAAGGCTCTGTGCACAACTTCCATGCACAGGGCTCTCTTGTGCATGAGCTCTTATTATGTATTATAAATGTACCTACACGTGGAAGTTTTAATGTAGACTCTTGACTCCATATTTCAACAGGGAGGTGATGTGTCTGGAGTTGCTCTACCTTAGGGTTATTACAGGATGCGCTGATGGGAAAATCCGAGTATTTAATTTCCTCAATGGGGACTGCCTCCGAGTGATGAGAGCGAATAGCAGAGCAGACCCGGTGGCCGCACTGTGCATTCGTGACAACAGGTAACGACTACATAATACTGCAGTACAAGGTTTACTTTGGTGAGACATTCTCAATTCTTCACATTGAAAACACTTACATATTTATTTTTATGGTGCGGGATCTGGAGAAATAGCTAGGGACAGCTTCCCACATGATGATATCTGACACATATTTTCAACACATTCATATACTTAAATCGCTTTCCCTGAAATCTAGGATGGTGATCAACGTGCTGACCAGCATCATGATCTTCCAGTTTGAGGACATCTCATGGGATTACTCACAAGCATCAGAACGAATCGATGTCCTCAAAGACAGACAGCGGTTCCAAGAAGCGCCCATCCATGTGAGGCCGTACAGCTATGTGCGGGCCCAAAGAATGAAACGCGTTGGTTCCAGCAACAGGAAAATCTACAAGCAAGAAGAAGAAGATGATGATGGTCTGGAGACAAAGAGCCAGCTATCCCATCATGCACGTAGCCTGTCTGCAAAAAGCATGAAGACAGCACATGGTAACTTCACATAGTAAATTTTTTCTAAACATATTAATTGCAATTACAACAGATATAATATATCTGCACCACAACCATCTCCAGCTAAACTATGTCATAACCTCTTTGAAGACAAATTTATATGTAAATAATGAATACATAAATTATTCTACTGATAGTCATCTTTATCTTATTGCAGATTTACATATGGAGTCCTTAAAACCAGCCACCTGGCCAGAATTACAGAGTTACCGCAGAAGTTTTGCATATATCGATCTGCAACCAGAATTCTACAAGAAACCTCCATCTGCACGTAGACCTCGTACCGGGGGAGAAGGAAATCCAGAGACGTATAGTGGATCAAGTCCTGCCCCAGTCATTAAGACAAAGGATGAATCTGGTATCGCAACATATTCAGTATTATAGTAGTTATAGTCTCTTACATATGAGGAGTATTATAGTAGTTATATTCATGTACATAGGAAGGTATTATAGTCAGGGCTGTCACCAGAAATTTCAGGGCCCCATACTGGAAAAAGTTTTGGGCACACTTGAGACACTACCCAGGCTCCATCCCAGCTCTGCCTCCATGCCTTGAACCTTCCACAGTCCCACCGTCCACTCTGGGAAAAACTCCACTTCTGCACCACATCCTCACCAATCACACATTAACCCCTTAATCCCATATGACGTACTATCCCGTCAAGGTGACCTGGGACTTAATTCCCAGTGACGGGATAGTACGTCATATGCGATCGGCCGCGCTCACGGGGGGAGTGCGGCCGGGTGTCAGCTGACTATCACAGCTGACATCCGGCACTATGTGCCAGGAGCGGTCACGGACCGCTCCTGGCACATTAACCCCCGACACACTGCGATCAAACATGGTCGCAGTGTTACGGCGGTACAAGGAAGCATCGCGCAGGGAAGGGGCTCCCTGCGTGCTTCCGTGAGACGACCGGTACAAGGCGATGTGCTCACCTTGTACCGAGCGTCTCCTCCCTGCAGGCCCCGGATCCAAAATGGCCGCGGGGCTACTTCCGGGTCCTGCAGGGATGTGGCTTACCAAGTGCCTGCTCAGAGCAGGCGCTGGTAAGCCAGGAGCAGTGCACGTCAGATCGCTGATCTGACATAGTGCTCTGCAAAGTGTCAGATCAGCGATCTGTCACTATACAGTGATGTCCCCCCTGGGATAAAGTAAAAAAAAAAAAATTTTAAATGTGTAAAAAAAGAATAATAATAATAATTCCTAAATAAAGAGAAAAAAAAATATTGTTCCCATAAATACATTTCTTTATCGAAATAAAAAAAACCAAAACAATAAAAGTACACATATTTGGTATCGCCGTGTCCGTAACGACCCGACCTAGAAAACTGGCCCACTAGTTAACCCCTATAGTGAACACTGTAAAAATAAAAAAATAAAAACAAAGCAAAAAACAACGCTTTATCATACCGCTGAACAAAAAGTGGAATAACACGCGATCAAAAAGACAGATATAAATAACCATGGTACCGCTGAAAACGTCATCTTGTCCCGCAAAAAACGAGCCACGATATAGCATCATCAGCGAAAAAATAAAAAAGTTATACTCCTCAGAATAAAGCGATGCAAAAATAATAATTTTTTCTATAAAATAGTTTTTATCGTATAAAAGCGCCAAAACAAACAAATAATCTAAATGAGGTATCGCTGTAATCGTACTGACCCCAAGAATAAAACTGCTTTATCCATTTTACCAAACGTGGAACGGTATAAAGGCCCCCCCAAAAGAAATTCATGAATAGCTGGTTTTTGGTCATTCTGCCTCACAAAAATCGGAATAAAAAGTGATCAAAAAATGTCACATGCCCAAAAATGGTACCAATAAAAACGTCAACTCGTCCCGCAACAAACAAGACCTCATATGACTATGTGGACCAAAATATGGAAAAATTAGAGGTCTCAAAATGTGGTAATGCAAAAAAATATTTTTTGCAATAAAAAGCGTCTTTTAGTGTGTGACGGCTGCCAATCATAAAAATCCGCTAAAAAACCCGCTACAAAAGTAAATCAAACCCCCCTTCATCACTCCCTTAGTTAGGGAAACATTAAAATATTTAAAAAATGTATTTATTTCCATTTTCCCATTAGGGTTAGGGTTAAGGTTAGGGCTAGGGTTAGGGGTGGGGCTAGGGTTAGGGCTACAGTTAGGGTTGGGGCTAAAGTTAGGGCTGGAGCTAAAGTTAGGGTTGGGGCTAAAGTTAAGGTTAGGGCTACAGTTAGGGCTGGGGCTAAAGTTAGGGTTAGGGTTGGGGCTAAAGTTATAGTTAGGGTTGGGGCTAAAGCTAGGGGTTAGGGTATGTGCACACGATGCAGATTTAGTGCAGAACAGATTTTTCTGCAGCAGAAACGCTGCAGAACTGCACTGTGATTACAGTACAATGTAAATCAATGTGAAAAAAAAAAGCTGTGCACATGGTGCAGAAAAATCTGCGCAGAAACGCTGCAGATTTCAAAGAAGTGCATGTCACTTCTTTTGTGCAGTTCTGCAGCGTTTCTGCACCCCTCCATTATAGAAATCCATTGGTAAAATCTGCACAAAAAACGCATAAAAAACGCGCAAAAACGCACCTGCGGATTCTGCCAGGAGATGCAGATTTAGTGCAGATTTTATGCAGAAAATTCTGCACCAAATCTGCATCGTGTGCACACAGCTTTAGGGTTGGGGCTAAGGTTAGGGTTTGGATTACATTGGGATTAGGGTTAGGGGTGTGTCAGGGTTAGGGGTGTGGTTAGGGTTATGGTTGGGATTAGGGTTAGGGGTGTGTTTGGGATAGGGTTTCAGTTAGAATTGGGGGTTTCCACTGTTTAGGCACATCAGGGCTCTCCAAACGCGACATGGCGTCCGATCTCAATTCCAGCCAATTCTGCGTTGAAAAAGTAAAACAGTGCTCCTTCCCTTCCGAGCTCTTCCGTGCGCCAAAACAGGGGTTTACCCCAACATATGGGGTATCAGCATACTCAGGACAAATTGAACAACAACTATTGGGGTCCAATTTCTCTTGTTACCCTTGGGAAAATAAAAATTTTGGGGGCTAAAAAAACATTTTTGTGGGAAAAAAATTCATTTTTATTTTCACGACTCTGCGTTATAAACTGTAGTGAAACACTTTGGGGTTCAAAGTTCTCTCAACACATCTAGATAAGTTTCTTGGGGGGTCTAGTTTCCAATATGGGGTCACTTGTGGGGGATTTCTACTGTTTAGGTGCATCAGGGGCTCTGCAAATGCAACGTGACGCCTGCAGACCAATCCATCTAAGTCTGCATTCCAAATGGCGCTCCTTCCCTTCTGAGCTCTGCCATGCGCACAAACGGTGGTTCCCCCCACATATGGGGTATCAGCGTACTCAGGACAAATTGGACAACAACTTTTGCGGTCCAATTTCTCCTGTTAACCTTGGAAAAATACAAAACAGGGGGCTAAAAAATAATTTTTGTGGAAAAAAAATGATTTTTTATTTTCACGGCTCTGCATTATAAACTGTAGTGAAACACTTGGGGGTTCAAAGTTCTCACAACACATCTAGATAAGTTCCTTGGGGGGGTCTAGTTTCCAATATGGGGTCACTTGTGGAGGATTTCTACTGTTTAGGTGCATCAGGGGTCTGCAAATGCAACGTGACGCCTGCAGACCAATCCATCTAAGTCTGCATTCCAAATGGCGCTCCTTCCCTTCCGAGCTTTGCCATGCACCCAAACGGTGGTTCCCCCCCACATATGGGGTATCAGCGTACTCAGGAAAACTTGGACAACAACTTTTGGGGTCCAATTTCTCCTGTTACCCTTGGGAAAATACAAAACTGGGGACTGCAAAATAATTGTTGTGAGGGAAAAAAATAATTTTTATTTTCACAGCTCTGCATTATAAACTGTAGTGAAACATTTGGGGGTTCAATGCTGTCAAAACACATCTAGATAAGTTCCTTAGGGGGTATACTTTCCAAAATGGTGTCACTTGTGGGGGGTTTCAATATTTAGGCACATCAGGGGCTCTCCAAACGCAACATGGCGTCCCATCTCAATTCCAGTCAATTTTGCAATTTTCCAGTCAAACGGCGCTCCTTCCCTTCCGAGCTCTGCCATGCGTCCAAACAGTGGTTTACTCCCACATATGGGGTATCAGCGTACTTAGGACAAATTGTACAACAACTTTTGGGGTCCAATTTCTCCTGTTACCCTTGGGAAAATACAAAACTGGGGACTACAAAATAATTTTTATGAGGAAAAAAAGAATTTTTATTTTCACAGCTCTGCATTATAAACTGTAGTGAAACATTTGGGGGTTCAATGCTGTCAAAACACATCTAGATAAGTTCCTTAGGGGGTATACTTTCCAAAATGGTGTCACTTGTGGGGGGTTTCAATGTTTAGGCACATCAGGGGCTCTCCAAACGCAACATGGCGTCCCATCTCAATTCCAGTCAATTTTGCAATTTTCCAGTCAAACGGCGCTCCTTCCCTTCCGAGCTCTGCCATGCGTCCAAACAGTGGTTTACTCCCACATATGGGGTATCAGCGTACTTAGGACAAATTGTACAACAACTTTTGGGGTCCATTTTCTCCTGTTATCCTTGGTAAAATAAAACAAATTGGAGCTGAAGTAATTTTTTTTGTGAAAAAAAGTTAAATGTTCATTTTTTTTTTAAACATTCCAAAAATTCCTGTAAAACACCTGAAAGGTTAATAAAGGGTACGTTCACATTTGCGGTGCGTCGGGCGCAACCGCGGCGATGCATGCACCCCTATATTTAACATGGGGGGCGCATGGACATGCGTTTTGTTGCGTTTTGTGACGCATGCGTTTTTTGGGCACAAGCGTCAGGGCGCAGAGGACGCTGCTTGTTGCATTTTTTTGCGCTATAAAAATGAACGCATGTGTCACAAAACGCGTTTTGCATGCATTTTTGCGTGCGTTGTGCGTTGCGTCGCCGACGCAGCACACAACAACGCAAATGTGAACGTAGCCATACTTCTTGAATGTGGTTTTGAGCACCTTGAGGGGTGCAGTTTTTAGAATTGTGTCACACTTGGTTATTTTCTATCATATAGACCCCTCAAAATGACTTCAAATGTGATGTGGTCCCTAAAAAATATTTGTGTTGTAAAAATGAGAAATTGCTGGTCAAATTTTAACCCTTATAACTCCTTAGCAAAAAAAATTTTTGGTTCCAAAATGGTGCTAATGTAAAGTAGGCATGTGGGAAATGTTACTTATTAATTATTTTGTGTGACATATCTCTGTGATTTAAGGGCATAAAAATTCAAAGTTGGAAAATTGCAAAATTTTCGCCAAATTTCCGTTTTTTTTCACAAATAAACGCACGTTATATCTAAGAAATTTTACCACTATCATGAATTACAATATGTCACGAGAAAACAGTGTCAGAATCGCCAAGATCCGTTGAAGCGTTCCAGAGTTATAACCTCATAAAGGGACAGTGGTCAGAATTGTAAAAATTGGCCCGGTCATTAACGTGCAAACCACCCTTGGGGCTTAAGGGGTTAACAGTTCCCATTTAACGCCAGAACACATACATAGCCATGAGCTTTTGTACAAATACCGTTATACCATGATCAGACCACATATTACCACCACAAAGTGACCAAATACAACCACATACAAGGAACAAATATCGCCACACCATGTCTAGACCACACATTATCACCTCCCGCTTCCCCAATTCATTACATTACATGCCCCCTCCAACCGAATTCATTGTCATATCCATTCTCTCTCTCTCCTACCCCCCATTATCAACTGCTCTCCCCCACCCTCACTTCATCATTATTTGGTCTTGCCCCACACTCAATACATCAATTACTCTCCCTGACCTTGAAATTATCAATATTTGCTGCCCCCACCCCCAATTCATCATTTGGTCACCACACCCTCAATACAGAATCATTTGGCCTCCCCCACCCTCAATACATCATTTACTCTCCCCCACCCTCAATTAATCATCATTTGGTTTCCCCCTTATTCAATGCATCATTTACTCAATCTTCAATCCATCATTATTTGGTCTCCCACCACCCTCAGTTCATTATCATTTTCTGTCCCACCCCTCAATTCATCATTTGCTCTCCCCACACCCACCTCCAATTTATCATTTGCTCTCTCCACCCCCCACCTTCAATTCATTTGCTGTCCCCCACCTCCAGTTCATAATTATATCATCATTCACTGTCCCCCCATCCCACACCCTCAATTCATCATCACATGCTCCGCCCACACCCATTTAATTCATTTTATCAAAAAAGAAAAGAAGTTTTCATACTTACCTCTTATATGATCCCATGCAGCTCCACTTCAGGTATTCTGGTGAGTGGCACGCGAATGTGATGTCAACGCGTAGGCGCCATCACCAGCATGTCACAGAAGAAGAGGAGAGAGTTCCCCTGGAGCTGCGCTGCTTTGCAGAAATGTGTAGTTCAATAGTAAAATGTGTATGCTAATAACTTTTTTTTACTGTAGATGATGAATCAGGTTATGGATCTCCAGGGCGCAAATCTACTCTTTCCATAAGTGAGAGTGCAGTACTGCAACGTATGAAGCAACGTGGACCCCACACTCCCATGAGCCCCAATCAAATCCTCCTAAAAGTCAGTACTATCAAGAATTTACAGAAGATGGATACAATTAGTTTAAATATGGAGCACAACTGCAGGATCCGTGACACGTGGGGGATTATACCCTCTGGTAGTGAACAGAAAACTATCATATCGCCTTCCCTTGAAACAGAAAGCCCGAGTATTGACCCCCTGACTCTTCTACAGCATTTAAAATCGTCTGCTGGTCCTACAGACATGAAGATGGTACTAACAACCTTCCATACAACAAAAGTGGGGCTAAAGATGAACGAGTCTTTGCACGGTCTAGAGATTCACTCCACCATACCTAGCCCTACTATTATTCGTCCACGGACCAGCTGTGATTACAGAAAGAAAGGAAAGTGTGATGGTGTCCTAAGAAGATGCACGTCTGCGTTTGAGGTTGGTGCAAAGAAAATTGGTCTGTACACAAGTTGTGAGTCTGTTCAGCCCATACGAATGATCATGGGACAAAAATTGAAAATAAATTTACCAAAACGAAAAGTACCAGACCAGTTCATGAACGTCGACCCATACAGAGAACGAAGCTGCTTCCAACTCCTTACCGTGAAGCAGCTGAAAGAACTCCAAAAGGAAAATACATCACAGCAGAAAGAAGCAAACGCATATGCCCAGGCCGCAAAGAGCAAGGAGAGCAAGAAGGCATGGCTGGAGAAGATAAAAGGGAAAAATATAGACCAGTTCACCAAAGTTGGAAAGATTGCTGCTCCGGAATTTGGTGTGGATGTATTTTTATAATCAAAGAAGAAAAGAATTCACTGTAAAATTCACTGCATTTTACAAACAAAAGTCCAATTATTTTGCAAAGGAAACTGTGATTATACTTGTCTGAATAAATGATAAAAGAATTTCAGTGTGGCTTTCAGAAAACCTAATAATCTGGTACAGATACAATGAAATCACTTGGAGATATATATAATGAGAAACCCTTAGGTTACGATCCAACATGCTGGGGAAATGCACAAAAGGGCATACTTCTGAAAAATTCATTCTAAAATCAGTACAGATTTTCCTCCCATTTCATTCTTTGAATTGCAAAGAGTACAACGTGTTGTAGATATATGATAATGCTAAGCCATTTTGATTTCAATGGGGAAAGACAGAACATTTTTCATAAAAAAAAAAAAAACTAACGTGAGAACATAGGCAGATCATAATGAGGCAATCTGGGCAACCGCCCGGGGCACATATCCCGGCAGGGAGTCTTCCTGGAGCTCTGCTGCCGACGATACAGAATGGCAGTGCAGTACCAGGGCAGCTCCCGTTGTCTCTGCTGTGACGTGCCGATGCGTGACAGCTTGTACACACAACAAATACAAGTAGAGATTCTGGGACCAAAGCAGAGTGCCAGGTGTACAGGAGTGAATATCATATAAAGAATGGCTACAGTAGTGGCACTTCCCAAAATTCAAGAACAACCTACAAGACAAGGAAGCCAATGCCAAATTTCTAAATAAATTAACAATACATCTTTATTAAATAATCATTTAAAAAATATTATTTTACAAATGGAGATACAATGCAAAAAATAGTACCACCATATACAGGTAAACATAGAAAGCATGTATTCAGAATCCTTTAGGTACCCATTAAGTATTCATATAATTTTAGTTTTTATCAATCAAATCACCAGTTATACTGCCATCTAGACCTGAACAAAGGACGCAAAAAACTCCTATTCTTAATCCTTTAGATAAAGGTATATTTCATCCGCTACAAATATATCCTAGGTTTCTCAATCAGAGTAAAGTGCCCAGTGCATATGCAGCCATTTTAGGATAGTTACAAAAAAGTGCTTAGTGCCAAATAGATACAATTGCAAAGTGCAAATAAGTTTTTATATCCCTGGCTTATATCATAGTGCAGCTAGATGTAACATTATAAAATAGTCCAAGAGATTTCAGGAGAATAAATGCGATCTATAGCGAGTGCTCCATTAACATGCGTCTATACATAAACTATAATAAAGTAAAGTAAAACAATACATAACCTGTATAGGCGGTGCCTGCACCCCGACGCATGTTTCGCGTTTAGCTTCTTCTTGGGGGTATATCAGTACACTGTATTCATGCTCAATCTATTTATAGTCCTGCTGTTACATTGGTGGCAGAGGTGTGGTAATAGCGCTCACGCCAGTGTTCAGGGACACCGCGCCTGAGCAGATCCACGTCCCACGTCACCTATCCACACCCCCATCTGACGCGTCAGAATGGAGGGGTGGAGTCAGATGACGCAAAGGGACGCGTAGCCACGGAGACGCCAGCATCCAGACACCGGCCGAGTGCACTCACCGCTAAAGTGTATGGTAAACTACCTATTACAAGGGAGGAGAGGTGCAAGGGGATGGGGGAAGCCTGCTGGCCAAGACTAAAAATACTAAGATACATAAATTATATCTCGTACATAATGTGCCCTAATTCTAATATCACATATAGATGTGATTATTCAAGTGATCATATCTATGTACTGAACATAGTGAATGATGATTAAAACATATTCATAAGTGACAATAAGTGAATATAAGTATATAATTTATAAATATAACTCCGGACATCAGCCGAAAACAACCACCAATAAACTGCATAGAAAGATTACTTAATGCACGGAAAAATAAGTGCAAGGGGATGGGGAAAGCCTGCTGGCCAAAAAATAAAAATAAATATAAATAAAATAAAAATACATAAGCTACATCTAGTGCATAATGTGCCCTAACTCTAATATCACATGTAAATATGATTATTCAAATGTCCATATCTATATACTGGACATAGTGACTAGTGATTAAAGCATATAGATAGGTGACAGAAAGTGAATAAATATAAATCTAATATATAATTGCCTAGAATACTACTTCCTGCAATTTGTGCCAACTTCCGTGGCTTTGTCCGGAGCTAATGTCCGGAGCTAATGTCCGGAGATTAATTGCCTAGAATACTACTTCCTGCAATTTGTGCCAACTTCCGTGGCTTTGTCCGGAGCTAATGTCCGGAGCTAATGTGCGGAGCTAATGTCCGGAGCTAATGTCCGGAGATAAGTGACGTTAACAGTGTCCAGTGTCTGATTGGTTGCCGCCTGCTGCGAGCGACCAATCAGAAACGTGCCGTACTGTGACACACTCCGCCCGCCATTTTGGTGTGATTTTTGAATTTTTACCTCACAGCAAGTTTCTACTGCGTGGAGGCGGGCCCAGTGACGTTGCTCTTCAAGCTCCTGCTGAATTTCAAGTATATATGGATTCTAGACTCCCGATTCTTTAGAATCGGGCTGCCATCTAGTATATAATAATTGAGATGAATAATGCTAGAAATAAAATATATATACAGTGGGGCAAAAAAGTATTTAGTCAGTCAGCAATAGTGCAAGTTCCACCACTTAAAAAGATGAGAGGCGTCTGTAATTTACATCATAGGTAGACCTCAACTATGGGAGACAAACTGAGAAAAAAAAAATCCAGAAAACCACATTGTCTGTTTTTTAACAATTTATTTGCATATTATGGTGGAAAATAAGTATTTGGTCAGAAACAAACAATCAAGATTTCTGGCTCTCACAGACCTGTAACTTCTTCTTTAAGAGTCTCCTCTTTCCTCCACTCATTACCTGTAGTAATGGCACCTGTTTAAACTTGTTATCAGTATAAAAAGACACCTGTGCACACCCTCAAACAGTCTGACTCCAAACTCCACTATGGTGAAGACCAAAGAGCTGTCAAAGGACACCAGAAACAAAATTGTAGCCCTGCACCAGGCTGGGAAGACTGAATCTGCAATAGCCAACCAGCTTGGAGTGAAGAAATCAACAGTGGGAGCAATAATTAGAAAATGGAAGACATACAAGACCACTGATAATCTCCCTCGATCTGGGGCTCCACGCAAAATCCCACCCCGTGGGGTCAGAATGATCACAAGAACGGTGAGCAAAAATCCCAGAACCACGCGGGGGGACCTAGTGAATGAACTGCAGAGAGCTGGGACCAATGTAACAAGGCCTACCATAAGTAACACACTACGCTACCATGGACTCAGATCCTGCAGTGCCAGACGTGTCCCACTGCTTAAGCCAGTACATGTCCGGGCCCGTCTGAAGTTTGCTAGAGAGCATTTGGATGATCCAGAGGAGTTTTGGGAGAATGTCCTATGGTCTGATGAAACCAAACTGGAACTGTTTGGTAGAAACACAACTTGTCGTGTTTGGAGGAAAAAGAATACTGAGTTGCATCCATCAAACACCATACCTACTGTAAAGCATGGTGGTGGAAACATCATGCTTTGGGGCTGTTTCTCTGCAAAGGGGCCAGGACGACTGATCCGGGTACATGAAAGAATGAATGGGGCCATGTATCGTGAGATTTTGAGTGCAAACCTCCTTCCATCAGCAAGGCCATTGAAGATGAAACGTGGCTGGGTCTTTCAACATGACAATGATCCAAAGCACACCGCCAGGGCAACGAAGGAGTGGCTTCGTAAGAAGCATTTCAAGGTCCTGGAGTGGCCTAGCCAGTCTCCAGATCTCAACCCTATAGAAAACCTTTGGAGGGAGTTGAAAGTCCGTGTTGCCCAGCGAAAAGCCAAAAACATCACTGCTCTAGAGGAGATCTGCATGGAGGAATGGGCCAACATACCAACAACAGTGTGTGGCAACCTTGTGAAGACTTACAGAAAACGTTTGACCTCTGTCATTGCCAACAAAGGATATATTACAAAGTATTGAGATGAAATTTTGTTTCTGACCAAATACTTATTTTCCACCATAATATGCAAATAAATTGTTAAAAAAACAGACAATGTGATTTTCTGGATTTTTTTTTCTCAGTTTGTCTCCCATAGTTGAGGTCTACCTATGATGTAAATTACAGACGCCTCTCATCTTTTTAAGTGGTGGAACTTGCACTATTGCTGGCTGACTAAATACTTTTTTGCCCCACTGTAAGTGAGAATAGCTTCTCTCATTTCCTCATTCAGCTTTTCTTCTTGTCATATTCTCTTTTTTCCTTTCTTTTTTTTCATTTTCCATATTCGGTCACAGATGAATAACAGGGCCACCAGCTCTCTGATGCTCTGCTATACTTTACAAACTGTCAGCGCTGCACTGACAAACTTGTACAGCATGCTTACAGCATGCTTGCATACATCATGACGACATCGGGTCACCAAGGCAATGATCAGCTCCTCGCAGTGACGTCACGGGGGTGCTGATAGGAGAGCAGAGAGGGCTCCCTCCCTCTGCATTCCTGCTAAATGCTATGATCAATATATCGATCGCAGCATTTAGGGGGATATAGTTCCGGGAGCGGTGTGGGCACTGAGTGCCGGGTTTCAGATGTCAGAATCAGCTGACACTGGTGTGGGGACTGAGTGCCGGGTGTCAGCTGTCAGAATTAGCTGACACTTGGAGGCGGTCGCGTGCACAGCCTAATTATTTTTTCTATGAAATAGTTTTCATTGTATAAAAGTGCCAAAACTTACAAAAGAAATGTAATCGCCTTAGCAATTTCACCACACGTGAAAAGATGTAAAAAAAAAAAAAACCAAACAATGCCTAAATTGCTGGTTTTTGTTTACTCTACCTCCCTGTCACGATAATGTAAAAATGTCATATTGTGAGATTAGTTCTAGAAGGTACCATGGCACAGACACACGCTGCAGATTCAACCCCCCTTCTTTTATCTGCCTGCAGCATAGTGGAATTCAAGCCACTCGTTTCCCCCCCTCCCCCAGGAATGTATTTGTTTGCCCTGTGAAGCAAAAACGTAAAGAGTAGAAAAGAGGAGTGCATTTCCTAACTCAGCCCACTCAATTATGTCACGAGAGGGTTTATCTTAACCCTGCTGAGTTAGGAGTGAGTCTTTTGTCCGGGTTCTAGCTGCTATACAGAGGGGTGCTATGCATCGGGATATATGGTTGTCCTTCTCCTTCACAGCACACGGCCAGCCATGAAATAACATGACATAACGAAATGTAAGTGTTCTTTTCAATGTTAATCCCCTTTTACTGTATTTGTAATTGTATTGTACATATGATATTTGTCTCCTTTATAATATCTTTTTATACTTTGTAAACACTGCCTACCTTTTTTTGGAGTAAAATATAAGATTACCGTATATACTCGAGTATAAGCTGAGATTTTCAGCCAATTTTTGGGGCTGAAAGTCCCCCTCTCAGCTTATACTCGAGTCATACCCAGAGGTAGGCAGGTGAGGGGGAGCAGGGGCTAATTATACTCACCTATTCCTGCCACGATTCCTGCACATCTTTTCCCCGGCGCCGGCAGCTTCTTCCTGTACTGAGCGGTCACATGGTACCGCTCATTACAGTAATGAATATGCGGCTCCACCTCCCATAGGTAATGTAATGAGCAGTAACGGTGACCGCTCAGTACAGGAAGAAGCTGCGGCGCCGGGGAAGCCAGGGACTGCACCGCACCAGGAGCAGGTGAGTATAATGGGGAGGGGAGCGCTGCGCAATAATTCACCTGCTCCTCGTTCCAGCACCGCTCTGCCTTCAGCGTCTTCTGCAGTGACGCTCAGGTCAGAGGGCGCGGTGACGTGGTTAGTGCGCGCCCTCTGCCTGAACGTCAGTGCAGAAGACGCTGAAGATGGAGCGGCGCCGGAACGAAGTCAGGTGAATATTGAAAGTGCCGGGGGCCTGAGCTACGGAGAGGCGAGTATGTGATTTTGTTTTTTTTATCGCAGCAACAGCAAATGGGGCAAGTGTCTGTATGGAGCATCTTATGGGGCCATAACGTTTGTGCAGCACTATATGGGGCAAGTGTCTGTATGGGGCCATAATCAACGTTTGTTCAGCATTATATGGGGCAAATATCTTTATGGAGCATCTTATGGGGCCATAATTAACGTTTGTGGAGCATTATATGGGGCAAGTGTCTCTATGGAGTATCTTATGGGGCCATAATCAAGGTTTGTGCAGCACTATATGGGGGAAATATCTTTATGGAGCATCTTATGGGGCCATAATCAACATTTGTGCAGCATTATATTGGGCAAATGTGTCTATGGAGCATCTTATGGGGCCATTATTAACCTTTATGTAGGATTATATGGGGCATATTTTAATATGGAGCATCTTATGGGGCCATCATAAACTGTATGGAGCATTATATGGGGCTCCTGATTCAATATGGATATTCAGAAAGACTTAATCTACTGATGTCTCAACTAATTTTACTTTTATTGGTATCTGTTTTTACTTTTGACATTTACTGGTAGCTGCTGCATTTCCCACCCTAGGCTTATACTCGAGTCATTAAGTTTTCCCAGTTTTATGTGGCAAAATTAGGGGGGTCGGCTTATACTCGGGTCGGCATATACTCGACTATATACGGTACTAGCTTGTTTCTCCATGCTCTATAATGAACTGTTGCATCCTCTGAGGTGAATTACACTACTAATCTGGGATGGCTCTGGACCCATTAACACTTGGAAAAACAGAGCTGGTGGCAGTGGATTTGTCCTGTGCGGTTGGGACGCTTTGTAGTGACGGTGATAATTATTGTTCCCGCCTAAGTGGGAGTAGTCATATTGCCCTTGCTGTAGCATGCCCAATCGCCAGTACATAGCAGGCAGCCTTTCTGGTGACAAATTACCCTAGGTGCAGTACCCTGACTGGCCTGAGGGTAAGTGGGGCGCCAGAGAGCTGCAAGTTCCAAACTGGAACTGGGAAGTGGGATATAGATAAATTTCCTTCAGAAGGAACAAGGGGCAACCAAACAACCCCAGTTCATGACAAATTGGTGTGAGTGGTGATGATAAAGGAATCTTCCCCGTGAACTGTGACATATTGGTGGGATCCCTGACATATCCGGTGGGATTCATGACACTCCCAAAAATCTAAATAGAAAGCAATCAAAAAATGCTAAGTGCCCGAAAATGGTACCAATAAAAACATCAAGGAAAAATCCAGCATAGAAGCAGGCACTTATACTGTCCAATTTTATTAACCCCTTCCCGACCCATGATGCCATGTAGGCGTCATGAAAGTCGGTGCCAATCCGACCCATGACGCCTATGTGGCGTCATGGAAAGATCGCGTCCCTGCAGATCCGGTGAAAGGGTTAACTCCCATTTCACCCGATCTGCAGGGACAGGGGGAGTGGTAGTTTAGCCCAGGGGGGGTGGCTTCACCCCCCCCCCCGTGGCTACGATCGCTCTGATTGGCAGTTTCACTTTCAACAGCCAATCAGAGCGATTTGTAATATTTCACCTATTAAAACTGGTGAAATATTACAATCCAGCCATGGCCGATGCTGCAATATCATCGGCCATGGCTGGAAACACTAATGTGCCCCCACCGATCGCCCCCCCAGCCCTCCGATCTGTCTGGTACACTACTCCGGCTCCCCTCCGTCCTGTGCTCCACTCCCCCTGTGCTCTTGTCCGCTCCCCCCGTGCTCCAATCACCCCGCCGTGCTCCAATCACCCCCCCTGCACTCCGATCCACCCCCGTGCTCCGTTCCACCCCTCCGTGCTCCGTTCCACGCCCCCCGTGCTCCGTTCCACCCCCCCCGCACTCCGATCCACGCCCCCATGCTCCGATCCCCCCCCGTGCTCCCCCCCCACCCCATCATACTTACCGATCCTGCCAGGGTCCGTCCGTCTTCTCCCTGGGCGCCGCCATCTTCCAAAATGGCAGGCGCATGCGCAGATTCGTTCCAAAGTGCAAGTTCGGCCGGCAGATTCGTTCCAAAGTGCTTTTTGATCACTGAGATATAATCTATCACAGTGATCAAAATAGAAAAAATAGTAAATGACCCCCCCCCCCCTTTGTCACCCCCATAGGTAGGGACAATAAAAAAATAAAGAATTTTTTTTTTCCACTAATGTTAGAATAGGGTTAGGGGTAGGGTTAGGATTAGGGCTAGGGTTTCGGTATGTGCACACGTATTCTGGTCCTCTGCGGATTTTTCCACTGCGGATTTGATAAATCAGCAGTGCTAAACCGCTGCGGATTTATGGCGGATTTACCACGTTTTCTCTGCGCATTTCACTGCGGTTTTACAACTGCGATTTTCTATTGGAGCAGTTGTAAAACCGCTGCGGAATCCGCAGAAAGTGACATGCTGCGGAATGTAAACCGCTGCGTTTCCGTGCAGTTTTTCTGCAGCATGTGTACAGCGATTTTTGTTTCCCATAGGTTTACATTGAAATGTAAACTCATGGGAAACTGCTGCGGATCCGCAGCATTTTCCGCAGCGTGTGCACATACCTTTAGAATTAGGCTATGTGCACACGGTGCGGATTTGGCTGTGGATCCGCAGCGGATTGGCCGCTGCGGATTCGCAGCAGTGTTCCATCAGGTTTACAGTTCCATGTAAACATATGGAAAACCAAATCCGCTGTGCCCATGGTGCGGAAAATACCGCGCGGATACGCTGCGTTGTATTTTCCGCAGCATGTCAATTCTTTGTGCGGATTCCGCAGCGTTTTACACCTGTTCCTCAATAGGAATCCGCAGGTGAAATCCGCACAAAAAACACTGGAAGTCCGCGGAAAATCCGCAGGTAAAACGCAGCGCCTTTTACTCGCGGATTTTTCAAAAATGATCCTGAAAAATCTCACACGAATCCGACAACGTGGGCACATAGCCTTAGGGTTAGGGTTGGAAATAGGGTTGTGGCTACAGTTGGGATTAGGGTTAGGGGTGTTTTGGGGTTAGTGTTGGAGGTAGAATTGAGGGGTTTCCACTGTTTAGGCACATCAGGGGTCTCCAAACGCAACATGGCGCCACCATTGATTCCAGCCAATCTTGTATTCAAAAAGTCAAATGGTGCTCCCTCACTTCCGAGCCCTGACGTGTGCGCAAACAGTAGTTTACCCCCACATATGGGGTACCAGCATACTCAGGATAAACTGCGCAACAATTACTGGGGTCCAATTTCTCCTGTTACCCTTGTGAAAATAAAAAAATTCTTGCTAAAACATCATTTTTGAGGAAAGAAAAATGATTTTTTATTTTCACGGCTCTACGTGTAAACGTCTGTGAAGCACTTGGGGGTTCAAAGTGCTCACCACATATCTAGATAAGTTCCTTGGGGGGTCTAGTTTCTAAAATGGGGTCACTTGTGGGGGGTTTCTACTGTTTAGGCACACCAGGGGCTCTGCAAACGTAACGTAACGCCCGCAGACCATTCCATCAAAGTCTGCATTTCAAAAGTCACTACTTCCCTTCTGAGCCCCGACGTGTGCCCAAACAGTGGTTTACCCCCACACATGGGGTATCAGCGTACTCAGGAGAAACTGGACAACAAATTTTGGGGTCAAATTTCTCCTGTTACCCTTGGGAAAATTAAAAAATTCTGGGCTAAATAATTATTTTTGAGGAAAGAAAACGTATTTATTATTTTCACGGCTCTGCATTATAAACTTCTGTGAAGCACTTGGGGGTTCAAAGTGCTCACCACACATCTAGATAAGTTCCTTTCGGGGTCTAGTTTCCAAAATGGGGTCACTTGTGGGGGGTTTCTACTGTTTAGCCACATCAGGGGCTCTGCAAACGCAACGTGACGCCCACAGAGCATTCCATCAAAGTCTGCATTTCAAAACGTCACTACTTCACTTCCGAGCCCCGGCATGTGCCCAAACAGTGGTTTACCCCCACATATGGGGTATCAGCGTACTCAGGAGAAACTGGACAACAACTTTTGGGGTCAAATTTCTCCTGTTACCCTTGGGAAAATAAAAAATTGCAGGCTAAAAGATCATTTTTGAGAAAATATTTTTTATTTTTATTTTCATGGCTCTGCGTTATAAACTTCTGTGAAGCACTTGGGGGTTCAAAGTCCTCACCACACATCTAGATTAGTTCCTTTGGTGGTCTAGTTTCCAAACTGGGGTCATTTGTGGGGGATCTCCAATGTTTAGGCACACAGGGGCTCTCCAAACGTGACATGGTGTCCGCTAATGATTGGAGCTAATTTTCCATTTAAAAAGCCAAATGGCGTGCCTTCCCTTCCGAGCCCTGCCGTGCGCCCAAACAGTGGTTTACCCCCACATATGGGGTATCAGCTTACTCAGGACAAACTGGACAACAACATTTGGGGTCCAATTTCTCCTATTACCCTTGGCAAAATAGGAAATTCCAGGCTAAAAAATCATTTTTGAGGAAAGAAAAATTATTTTTTATTTTCATGGCTCTGCGTTATAAACTTCTGTGAAGCACCTGGGGTTTAAAGTGCTCAATATGCATCTAGATAAGTTCCTTGGGGGGTCTAGTTTCCAAAATGGGGTCACTTGTGGGGGAGCTCCAATGTTTAGGCACACAGGGGCTCTCCAAACGCGACATGGTATCCGCTAACAATTGGAGCTAATTTTCCATTCAAAAAGTCAAATGGCGCGCCTTCCCTTCCGAGCCCTGCCGTGTGCCCAAACAGTGGTTTACCCCCACATATGAGGTATCGGCGTACTCGGGAGAAATTGCCCAACAAATTTTATGATCCATTTTATCCTATTGCCCATGTGAAAATGAAAAAATTGAGGCGAAAATAATTTTTTTGTGAAAAAAAAGTACTTTTTCATTTTTACAGATCAATTTGTGAAGCACCTGAGGGTTTAAAGTGCTCACTAGGCATCTAGATAAGTTCCTTGGGGGGTCTAGTTTCCAAAATGGGGTCACTTGTGGGGGAGCGCCAAAGTTTAGGCACACAGGGGCTCTCCAAACGCGACATGGTGTCCGCTAATGATGGAGATAATTTTTCATTCAAAAAGTCAAATGGCGCTCCTTCCCTTCCGAGCTTTACCATGTGCCCAAACAGTGGTTTACCCCCACATGTGAGGTATTGGTGTACTCAGGAGAAATTGCCCAACAAATTTTAGGATCCATTTTATCCTGTTGCCCATGTGAAAATGAAAAAATTGAGGCTAAAAGAATTTTTTTGTGAAAAAAAAGTACTTTTTCATTTTTACGGATCAATTTGTGAAGCACCTGGGGGTTCAAAGTGCTCACTATGCACCTAGATAAGTTCCTTGGGGCGTCTAGTTTCCAAAATGGGGTCACTTGTGGGGGAGCTCCAATTTTTAGGCACGCGGGGGCTCTCCAAACGTGACATGGTGTCCGCTAAAGAGTGGAGCCAATTTTTCATTCAAAAAGTCAAATGGCGCTCCTTCCCTTCCAAGCCCTGCCGTGCGCCCAAACAATGGTTTACCCCCACATATGAGGTATCAGCGTACTCAGGACAAATTGGACAACAACTTTCGTGGTTCAGTTTCTCCTTTTACCATTGGGAAAATAAAAAAATTGTTGCTAAAAGATAATTTTTGTGACTAAAAAGTTAAATGTTCATTTTTTCCTTCCATGTTGCTTCTGCTGCTGTGAAGTACCTGAAGGGTTAATAAACTTCTTGAATGTGGTTTTGAGTACCTTGAGGGGTGCATTTTTTAGAATGGTGTCACTTTTGGGTATTTTCAGCCATATAGACCCCTCAAACTGACTTCAAATGTGAGGTGGTCCCTAAAAAAAATGGTTTTGTAAATTTCGTTGTAAAAATGAGAAATCGCTGGTCAAATTTTAACCCTTATAACTTCCTAGCAAAAAAAAATTTTGTTTCCAAAATTGTGCTGATCTAAAGTATACATGTGGGAAATGTTATTTATTAACTATTTTGTGTCACATAACTCTCTGGTTTAACAGAATAAAAATTCAAAATGTGAAAATTGCGAAATTTTCGCCAAATTTCCGTTTTTATCACAAATAAACGCAGAATTTATTGACCTAAATTTACCACTAGCATGAAGCCCAATATGTCACGAAAAAACAATCTCAGAACCGCTAGGATCCGTTGAAGTGTTCCTGAGTTATTACCTCATAAAGGGACACTGGTTAGAATTGCAAAAAACGGCAAGGTCTTTAAGGTCAAAATAGGCTGGGTCATGAAGGGGTTAAAGAAATAAATTGTGAAGAAATAAATAATTGTGGTTCTGGTCACAGTGGATACAACCAATGCATTTCAGCTCCGATGAGCCTAACTCATGGTTGCTTAGACCATAAATAAGAATCATTGGAGCTGAAACGCGTCGGTTGTATCCACTTTGACCAAAACCGCACTTACCATGTTTTTATGGATGTGATTTATTTCTTTAATAAAATTGGACATTTTATTTACCTTCTTCTAAGCTTGATTTTTCCTCTTTGTTTGCCTCAGCCGGATCCCAGGCTTTTCTGTGCGTTTCTCATCAGGATTGTGGCTGCATCAAGAGTGAGCTGACTCTCCTTTTTCCCTTCTCCACTTGTTTCCACAATAAAAACTTCAATTCATCCCGCAAAAAAACCAAACCCTAACATGACTCTGTTGGCTGAAATATGGAAAAATGATAGCCGTCTAAATATGGCGAGGCTATTTTTTGCAATAAAAAGCATCTTTTAGTGTGTGACAGCAGCCAAACTTTATTATTATTATTTATTTATTTATATAGCACCATTGATTCCATGGTGCTGTACATGAGAAGGGGTTACATACAAATTACAGATATCACTTACAGTAAGCTAATAATGACAGACTGATACAGAGGGGCGAGGACCCTGCCCTTGCGGGCTTACATTCTACAGGCATTAAACCTAATATTAATCTTGAATTGCTGTAATCGCACTGACCTGAAGAAAAAAGTCGCCTAATCACTTTTACCGCACGAGGAAAGGCGTAAAAAATAAATAAAAACAATTCTTCACCTGCTGTTTATCTTTTCATTCTGCCTCCCATAGATTGCAGTAAGGCTCGGTGCACATTTATCCTACACTGATCGCTTACACTGGGGTTTCAGTGTAATTCTCTGAAATACGTGATTCAGGCAGAACCTCTGGTGGAAGATTCCCTATAATGAGGTAGATGGAGGCACTGTGGACGCAGTCTGGCCCATGTGGAAAGTAAGAGGATCAATGCATTCCTATGTGTGCGGAATCGCTGCGATTCCGCACAAAGAATGAGCATGCTGCATATTTTTCCACAATGCGATTCCACCGCGGAAAAATATGCAGCATTAGCACAGCATTGCAGAATCCCATTGAATTCAAAGGGTTGTGTATGCGTTTTCGCAGCGAAAAAACGTGGCAAAAACGTGTACAATCCGCAACGTGTGCACATAGCCTTATTCAGGTTTTCAGGTGCCATGACCCACTGGGAGAGCCCATGAGGTGCCAAAACAGCAGAACCCCCCCATAAGGGACCCCATTTTACGAACTACACTTCTTAATTCATATAGGGTTGCATTGATCATACTGACACCATGGGTGTGTCACAGAATTTTATACCATTGGGCAGTGAGGACTAAAATAACTACATTTTTAACACCAAAATTTTGTTTTAGCCAAACATTTTACGTTTTCACACAAGAAGTGGGTAAAAATGGCAACAATTTGTCCCACAATTTATACTGAACATGGCAATATCCCATATGTGGCTGTACAGTGCTACTTAGCCATGCGGAGAGACTCAGGAGGAACGGAGCGCTATTTGCCTATTCAAGTGAATGGGTCTGTGTACATGTGTGTTTCCACGGACCGTGTGTCCGTGGGCAAAACACGCTGACATGTCCATTTTTTTTTAATGTCAGCACGAGCCATAAAAAGTCCCGCACACGTGCATACACAAAACACACATGGATGTCATCAATGTGACACACATTGGCGCCGTGGAAGAAGCGTTACAGTAAGCGCTGTTCCCCGGCACGGGGTGCTGAACATGGCTCTCCTCACTCTTCCCTGCTCTGCTGGCGACCGGTGCGAACAGGGGAGAATAATAAGAGTTACATATAAGTAATAAAAGAGACAACAGGTGGCGGCTGATGGGACTATTACTCCCATCAGCCTACCCCTGCTGCTGCTAATAACTGACAGCAGGAGCGGCGGATTGGAGTATTCATCTGCTGCTCTTGCGCTGTAAATAAATACGGTAATTTAAAAAAAAACGGCGTGGGTTCCCCCTATTTTTGATAACCAGCCAGACAAAACTCACACCTGGGGGCTGGAACCCTCAGCTGTCAGCTTCAGCAAGGTTGGATATCAAGAATAGAGGGGTCCCCACGCCATATTTTTTAATTATTTAAATAATTTTAAAAAAACGGCGTGGGGTCCCCCCCATTTTTGACAACCAGCCTTGCTAAAGCTCACAGCTGGGGGCTGGTATTCTCAGGCTGGTAAGGGGCCATTGATAGAGGCCCCCCCAGCCTAAAAATAGCAGCTTGCAGCTGCCCAGAAAAGGCACATCTGTTAGATGCGCCAATTCTGGCGCTTTGCTCGGCTCGTCCCACTTGCCCTGTAGCGGTGGCAAGTGGGGTAATAGTTGTGGGGTTGATTTCGCCAGTGACATCAAAGCCCACGACTTAGTAATGGAGAAGCATCTATAAGACACCTATCCATTACTAATCCTAAAAGGTTCTGGGCATCAGAACTGGCATCAAAGTGCCCACTTTGATGCCAATTTTGATGCCCAGAACAAATTTGGGCCAGGCTGAAGAGACCTGGTTTTGATGTTGGGATCCCTCTTCCTATATGTCTGCACTGTGGTATCAGAGGCCCAAACTCATTTAACCCCTTAAAAACATCAGTTACTTATTCAAATCTTTGAAAATTGGCTGTTTGCCGACTTTGATGCCAATAACCCATTTGGGCCAGGGACCTGGGTTTGTTGCAGGGCATCACTATCTGTGTATTCATAGTGTGAGATCAGTGTCCCAAAGTCATTTAACCCCTTAAAGGGAACTTGTCACCCCCTCCCAGGGCCTATTAAGGTAAAAGAGCCACCTTCAGCAGCACTAAGGCTGCATTCTGTGAAGGTGGCGCTTATGTTTAGTATCCCTAGGAATGCTGAAATAATCACGCCATACCTCCATTGAGTCAGGGAAATATGATTTCTCCCTGACTCAAGCGCCTCGCAGCCGTCCATCATCCCATCGGGCACCACCTCCTCTCTGTCTTGTGCCTTTACCGGCGCCTGCAATTATTTCTCGGGCATGCGCCCTGCACACTGCCTTGGACCTTACATCAAGTGATGTAAGTAGATCGCACCTGCGCACAGCGCCAGACTCCCAGCGTAAATAAATCATAACACGCTGCGGGACGGGATCTCGGGTCTCCGCTACACGCAGGCGCGATATCGGTACATCAGCTGATGTGAGATCCAGGGCAGCACGCACGGCGCATGCCCAAAAAATGAGAGCACAGAACAGTCGCCGATGACGTGAGGAAACACAGAAGCGGCACTCGATGCACTGAAGGGATGGACGGCTGCAAGGCGGCTGAGTCAGGGGGAGAAAACGTAATGTAACGTAAAGTGAATATTTCAGCGTTATTAGGCATCAAAAACTTAAGAGCCACCTTCACAGAATGCAGCCTTAGGGTATGTGCACACGTACAATGGTCCACTGCGGATTTTTCCGCAGCGGATTTGATAAATCCGCAGGGCAAAACCGCTGCGTTTTTTCCTGCGGATTTATCGCGTTTTCTACTGTGGATTCCGCTGCGGATTTACATCTGCAATGTTCTATTGGAGCAGATGTAAAAACGCTGCGGATTCCGCACAAAGAATTGACATGCTGCGGAAAATAAAACGCTGCATTTTTTTCCGCAGCATGGGCACAGCGTTTTTGGTTTCCCATAGGTTTACATTGTACTGTAAACTCATGGGAAACTGCTGCAAAATCCTCAATGTGTGCACATACCCTTAGTGCTGCAGAAGGTGGCTCTTTTACCTTAATAGGCCCCCGGAGGGGGACAGGTTCACTTTAAAACACAAGTTACTTATTAAAATGGCCAAAATCGACTGTGTGCCCACTTTGATGCCAGTTCTGATGCCCAGAACCCTTTTGGGCCAGACTGGAGAGACCTGTTTTGATGTGGGGCGCCCTGTTCTATGTCTGCAGTGTGATATCAGTGGCCCAAAGTCATTTAACCCTTTCATTAACGCCCTTCGGTGCCCACTTTGACGCCCATTTTTGTGCCAGTGTTGTAATTTTTGTAGCTGTTTTAAGTGTATTCACATCAGGGCACCTCACTGCATTGTATGTTATTAATGTGATGATTAGTTTTTGTTGTTAAACCTATAAAAAACAGAAAAGAAAAAATTGCCTAATAAGAAACCATCTTCAGCCTCGTTTTTTCTTCAGGGTTTTATATACTAAACCTAACAAACTTAAGATGACAACTAGTCACGAAAAAATAAGAAATCTTTCCTTTCGGAATAACGGGAGAAGAAAAATAAATTTTTTACAATGTGCTGGTGGCCACCATGAGATGAGCATCTGGTGCCTCCCTAGGGCATTTACCTCATGATTTTCCCCACAAGTTGTCAGCATGGATATAATTTCTCCCTCTGACATCTTTGTGGCTGTGACTGACTTGCACTACGTGCAGTCGAGTAATATTATCCCTCTTTCCAGTCATGGCCGCTCCTGAGGAAGGAGGAGGAGTTTTCCCGCCTATTTTCAGGCGAGCGCTCACGGCTCAGGCGGGACCGCGCTAGCTGGTCTCGAGGATACCGGAAGTGAGTCGTGTACCGGAAGTAAGTCGTGTACCGGAAGTGAGCCGTGTACCGGAAGTGAGTGTCTGCGACCGGAGATCCTGCTCTCAGCTGATATGATGCGGCAGGTAATGGCAGTATCGGGGGCTGTAGTTATCGTCCCCGGGCTGGCGTTTGGGTATTGGGGAGCTCAGCGTCTTTATGCTCATTATAACGTGCTTTTGACGCTCAATGCATGCTGGGAGTTGTAGTTCTGCGTTATTTTCAGCTGTCATGGTTTGTGTTGTCATGTGACACTTTTCATTCTTTTATGAGGTAAATTTTGTAGTTTTCTAGTTGGAAACATGTCCGACATTACACTCCCCCTCTGCAATCGCTGGGGACCAAAGTTAGGTCAGGTGATGTGCCAGATGTGCTGGGACTTCTAGGTCTACATATTGTTTTTATTTCACAACTAGAGAAGGCAACTTGTCTGATTTATGAAAGTGTGAAGCTGACGATCACTCCTCATTACAGGACAGTAATGACGAGACGGAAGACGTTTCTCTGTTCGACGCAGACGAAGAAACTTCGAGAGGTTCCAAAAGGAAAAAAATCCGGTAAAGAGGCGGGCATTTTGGTATTGCCTTTTGAGGGCTTGTGTTTTTTGTTTTATTTTGGCGTAGTTTACCATAAAATGTTATGAAAAACAAGAAGAAAAAAAATCAAAATGATGAGAAAAACTTATGCAACTCGAACATTTTTTGTGGGGGGAACTTTTCAAAATGGGTGGTGGCCATTTTGAAGTCGGCCATTTTGGATCCAACTTTATTTTTTCCAATGGGAAGAGGGTCATGTGACATGTAAATAACTCATGAAAGAATAAAGTTACGTTAAAACCAAGCACGCCATTGTTTTTCTTGTGAATTTATCAATGTTTGATGCCACATGACCCTCTTCCCATTGGAAAAAATAAAGTTGGATCCAAAATGGCCGTCATGGTCACCAACCATCTTGAAAAGTTTTCTCCCTCCCATATACTAATGTGCCACAAACAGGAAGTTGATATCACCAACCATTCCCATTTTATTTAGGAGTATCCATATACATGGCCACCCATGTATATATTGTCATAGGCCATGTCCCCGACTTTGATGGAGGCTCAGCGCTGAGCCTACATCTTTTCCCACACATGGTAGCTGATTTGATCAGCTGTTATGTGCCTCTAAGGCCGGGATCACACATGCAAGAAATACGGCCAAGTGTCGAATGTTAATAACCGTCTATTGCCGCCGTCACTCAGGAGCAGAGCGTGCGGCTTTATGTATTGCTATGCAGCTGCCCGCTCCGCTCCTGAGTGATGGCGGCAATGCCAGGTATTAACATGCGAAATTCAGCCATATTTCTCGCATATGTGATCCCGGCCTTATAGCCGCGGGTGGATCTCTGATCCACCCACAGCTGTTAACTAGTTAAGTTCCTCTGTCAATATCTGACAGCGGGATTTAACACTAGCCAGCTGGAAATCCACACAAAAACCACTGTAAGGCCGGCGTCACACTAGGCGTAAGTAAATACGGTCCGTTTTTTTACCGCCGTAATACGCAGTAATTGTCCCAAAACACTGTTCCGTATTGAAAACGAGGATGCGATTTTTACGCACAAATTTCTGTGTGTCATCCATATGGCTTCCGTACGGCGATTTTTACTCGCAGGCTTGCAAAATGGACCATCGGCTCAAATATTCTTAAAAACATATATACAGTCTCTATATATCTACACACACTAGATGGTGGCCCAATTCTAACGCATCGAGTATTCTAGAATATGCATGTCCACGTAGTATATTGCCCAGCCCACGTAGTATATTGCCTAGCCCACGTAGTATATTGCCCAGCCTACATAGTATATTGCCCAGCCCAGTACATCTTTAACCCCTTTACCCCCAAGGGTGGTTTGCACGTTAATGACCGGGCCAATTTTTACAATTCTGACCACTGTCCCTTTATGAGGTTATAACTCTGGAACGCTTCAATGGATCCTGGTGATTCTGACATTGTTTTCTCGTGACACATTGTACTTCATGACAATGGTAAAAATTATTTGATAGTACCTGCGTTTATTTGTGAAAAAAACGGAAATTTGGCGAAAATTATGAAAATTTCGCAATTTTCCAACTTTGAATTTTTATGTAATTAAATCACAGAGATATGTCACACAAAATACTTAATAAGTAACATTTCCCACATGTCTACTTTACATCAGCACAATTTTGGAACCAAAATTTTTTTTTGTTAGGGAGTTATAAGGGTTAAAAGTTGACCAGCAATTTCTCATTTCTACAACACCATTTTATTTTAGGGACCACATCTCATTTGAAGTCATTTTGAGGGGTCTATATGATAGAAAATACCCAAGTGTGACACCATTCTAAAAACTACACCCCTCAAGGTGCTCAAAACCATATTCAAGAAGTTTATTAACCCTTCTGGTGCTTCACAGGAATTTTTTGAATGTTTAAATAAAAATGAACATTTAACTTTTTTTCACAAAAAATTTAATTCAGCTCCAATTTGTTTTATTTTACCAAGGGTAACAGGAGAAAATGGACCCCAAACATTGTTGTACAATTTGTCCTGAGTATGCCAATACCCCACATGTGGGGGTAAACCACTGTTTGGGCGCATGGCAGAGCTCGGAAGCGAAGGAGTGCCATTTGACTTTTCAATGCAAAATTGACTGGAATTGAGATGGGACGCCATGTTTCGTTTGGAGAGCCCCTGATGTGGCTAAACATTGAAACCCCCCACAAGTGACACCATTTTGGAAAGTAGACCCCCTAAGGAACTTATCTAGAGGTGTGGTGAGCACTTTGACCCAACAAGTGCTTCACAGAAGTTTATAATGTAGAACCGTAAAAATAAAAAATCATATTTTTTCACAAAAATTATCTTTTCGCCCCCAATTTTTAATTTTCCCAAGGGTAAGAGAAGAAATTGGACCCCAAAAGTTGTTGTACAATTTGTCCTGAGTACGCTGATAGCCCATATGTGGGGGTAAACCACTGTTTGGGCGGATGGGAGAGCTCGGAAGGGAAGGAGCGCCGTTTGACTTTTCAATGCAAAATTGACAGGAATTGAGATGGGACGTCATGTTGCGTTTGAAGAGCCACTGATGTGCCTAAACATTGAAACCCCCCACAAGTGACACCATTTTGGAAAGTAGACCCCCTAAGGAACTTATCTAGAGGTGTGGTGAGCACTTTGACCCACCAAGTGCTTCACAGAAGTTTATAATGCAGAGCCGTAAAAATAAAACAAAATTTTTTTCCCACAAAAATTATTTTTTTAGCCCCCAGTTTTGTATTTTCCTGAGGGTAACAGGAGAAATTGGACCCCAATATTTGTTGCCCAATTTGTCCTGAGTGCGATGATACACCATATGTGGGGGGAACCACTGTTTGGGCACATGGGAGGGCTCAGAAGGGAAGGAGTGCCATTTGAATGCAGACTTAGATGGAATGGTCTGCAGGTGTCACATTGCGTTTGCAGAGCCCCTAATGTACCTAAACAGTAGAAACCCCCCACAAGTGACACCATTTTGGAAAGTAGACCCCCTTAGGAACTTATCTAGATGTGTGCTGAGCGCTTTGACCCACCAAGGGCTTCACAGAAGTTTATAATGGAGAGCCGTAAAAATAAAACAAAAATTTTTTCCCACAAAAATTATTTTTTAGCCCCCAGTTTTGTATTTTCCCGAGGGTAACAGGAGAAATTCGACCCCACAATTTGTTGTCCAATTTGTCCTGAGTGCGCTGATACCCCATATGTGGGGGGGAACCACTGTTTGGGCGCATGGGAGGGCTCGGAAGGGAAGGAGCTCCATTTGGAATGAGGACTTAGATGGAATGGTCTGCAGGTGTCACATTGCATTTGCAGAGCCCCTAATGTACCTAAACAGTAGAAACCTCCCACAAGTGACACCATTTTGGAAACTAGACCCCCTAAGGAACTCATCTAGATGTGTTGTGATAGCTTTGAACCCCCAAGTGTTTCACTACAGTTTGTAACGCAGAGCCGTGAAAATTAAAAAAAAAAAAATCTTTCCCCCCAAAATCATTTTTTAGCCCCCAGTTTTGTATTTTCCCGAGGGTAAGAGGAGAAATTCGACCCCAAAAGTTGTTGTCCAATTTGTCCTGAGTACGCTGATACCCCGTATGTTGGGGGAAACCAACGTTTGAGCGCATGGCAGAGCTCGGAAGGGAAGGAGCGCCATTTGGAATGCAGACTTAGATGGAATGGTCTGCAGACGTCACATTGCGTTTGCAGAACCCCTAATGTACCTAAACAGTAGAAACCCCCCACAAGTGACCCCATATTGGAAACTAGACCCCCCAGGGAACTAATCTAGATGTGTTGTGAGAACTTTGAACCCCCAAGTGTTTCACTACAGTTTATAACGCAGAGCCGTGAAAATAAAAAATCATTTTTTTTCCCACAAAAAATATGTTTTAGCCCCGAGTTTTGTATTTTCCCAAGGGTAGCAGGAGAAATTGGACCCCAAAAGTTGTTGTCCTATTTGTCCTGAGTACGCTGATACCCCATATGTTGGGGTAAACCCCTGTTTGGGCACACGGGAGAGCTCGGAAGGGAAGAAGCACTGTTTTACTTTTTCAACGCAGAATTGGCTGGAATTGAGATCGGACGCCATGTCGCGTTTGGAGAGCCCCTGATGTGCCTAAACAGTGGAAACCCCCCAATTATAACTGAAACCCTAATCCAAACACATCCCTAACCCTAATCCCAACAGTAACCCTAACCACACCTCTAACCCTGACACACCCCTAACCCTAATCCCAACCCTATTCCCAACCGTAAATGTAATCTAAACCCTAACTGTAACTTTAGCCCCAACCCAAACTGTAGCCCTAGCCCTAACCCTAGCCCTAACCCTAGCCCTAACCCTAGCCCTAATGGGAAAATGGAAATAAATACATTTTTTTTAATTTTTCCCTAACTAAGGGGGTGATGAAGGGGGGTTTGATTTACTTTTATAGCGGGTTTTTTAGCGGATTTTTATGATTGGCAGCCGTCACACACTGAAAGACGCTTTTTATTGCAAAAAATATTTTTTGCGTTACCACATTTTGAGAGCTATAATTTTTCTATATTTTGGTCCACAGAGTCATGTGAGGTCTTGTTTTTTGCGGGACGAGTTGATGTTTTTATTGGTAACATTTTCGGGCACGTGACATTTTTTGATCGCTTTTTATTCCGATTTTTGTGAGGCAGAATGACCAAAAACCAGCTATTCATGAATTTCTTTTGGGGGAGGCGTTTATACCGTTCCGCGTTTGGTAAAATTGATGAAGCAGTTTTATTCTTCGGGTCAGTACGATTACAGCGACACCTCATTTATATCATTTTTTTATGTTTTGGCGCTTTTATACGATAAAAACTATTTTATAGAAAAAATAATTATTTTTGCATCGCTTTATTCTCAGGACTATAACTTTTTTATTTTTTTGCTGATGATGCTGTATGGCGGCTCGTTTTTTGCAGGACAAGATGACGTTTTCAGCGGTACCATGGTTAGTTATATCTGTCTTTTTGATCGCGTGTTATTCCACTTTTTGTTCGGCGGTATGATAATAAAGCGTTGTTTTTTGCCTCGTGTTTTTTTTTTTTTTCTTACGGTGTTTACTGAAGGGGTTAACTAGTGGGCCAGTTTTATAGGTCGGGCCGTTACGGACGCGGCGATACTAAATATGTGTACTTTTATTGTTTTTTTTTTTTTTTATTTAGATAAAGAAATGTATTTATGGGAATAATATTTTTATTTTTTTTTTCATTATTTTGGAATATTTTTTTTTATTTTTTTTTACACATTTGAAATTTTTTTTTTTTACTTTGTCCCAGGGGGGGACATCACAGATCAGTGATCTGACAGTTTGCACAGCACTCTGTCAGATCACTGATCTGACATGCAGCGCTGCAGCCTTCACAGTGCCTGCTCTGAGCAGGCTCTGTGAAGCCACCTCCCTCCCTGCAGGACCCGGATCCGCGGCCATCTTGGATCCGGGGCTGGAGGGAGCAGGGAGGGAGGTGAGACCCTCGCAGCAACACGATCACATCGCGTTGCTGCGGGGGGCTCAGGGAAGCCCGCAGGGAGCCCCCTCCCTGCGCGGTGCTTCCCTGTACCGCCGGCACATCGCGATCATCTTTGATCGCGGTGTGCCGGGGGTTAATGTGCCGGGGGCGGTCCGTGACCGCTCCTGGCACATAGTGCCGGATGTCAGCTGCGATAAACAGCTGACACCCGGCCGCAATCGGCGGCGCTCCCCCCGTGAGCGCTGCCGATCGCATATGACGTACTATTGCGTCCTTGGGAAGTAAAGCCCACCCCACATGGACGCAATAGTACGTCTAATGGCAGAAAGGGGTTAAATTAGGTGTGTCCAAACTTTTGGTCTGTACTGTAATATATATATACAGTGGGGCAAAAAAGTATTTAGTCAGTCAGCAATAGTGCAAGTTCCACCACTTAAAAAGATGAGAGGCGTCTGTAATTTACATCATAGGTAGACCTCAACTATGGGAGTGAAACTGAGAAAAAAAAATCCAGAAAATCACATTGTCTGTTTTTTTTAACATTTTATTTGCATATTATGGTGGAAAATAAGTATTTGGTCAGAAACAAACAATCAAGATTTCTGGCTCTCACAGACCTGTAACTTCTTCTTTAAGAGGCTCCTCTTTCCTCCACTCATTACCTGTAGTAATGGCACCTGTTTAAACTTGTTATCAGTATAAAAAGACACCTGTGCACACCCTCAAACAGTCTGACTCCAGACTCCACTATGGTGAAGACCAAAGAGCTGTCAAAGGACACCAGAAACAAAATTGTAGCCCTGCACCAGGCTGGGAAGACTGAATCTGCAATAGCCAACCAGCTTGGAGTGAAGAAATCAACAGTGGGAGCAATAATTAGAAAATGGAAGACATACAAGACCACTGATAATCTCCCTTGATCTGGGGCTCCACGCAAAATCCCACCCCGTGGGGTCAGAATGATCACAAGAACGGTGAGCAAAAATCCCAGAACCACGCGGGGGGACCTAGTGAATGAACTGCAGAGAGCTGGGACCAATGTAACAAGGCCTACCATAAGTAACACACTACGCCACCATGGACTCAGATCCTGCACTGCCAGACGTGTCCCACTGCTTAAGCCAGTACATGTCCGGGCCCGTCTGAAGTTTGCTAGAGAGCATTTGGATGATCCAGAGGAGTTTTGGGAGAATGTCCTATGGTCTGATGAAACCAAACTGGAACTGTTTGGTAGAAACACAACTTGTCGTGTTTGGAGGAAAAAGAATACTGAGTTGCATCCATCAAACACCATACCTACTGTAAAGCATGGTGGTGGAAACATCATGCTTTGGGGCTGTTTCTCTGCAAAGGGGCCAGGACGACTGATCCGGGTACATGAAAGAATGAATGGGGCCATGTATCGTGAGATTTTGAGAGCAAACCTCCTTCCATCAGCAAGGGCATTGAAGATGAAACGTGGCTGGGTCTTTCAACATGACAATGATCCAAAGCACACCGCCAGGGCAACAAAGGAGTGGCTTCGTAAGAAGCATTTCAAGGTCCTGGAGTGGCCTAGCCAGTCTCCAGATCTCAACCCTATAGAAAACCTTTGGAGGGAGTTGAAAGTCCGTGTTGCCAAGCGAAAAGCCAAAAACATCACTGCTCTAGAGGAGATCTGCATGGAGGAATGGGCCAACATACCAACAACAGTGTGTGGCAACCTTGTGAAGACTTACAGAAAACGTTTGACCTCTGTCATTGCCAACAAAGGATATATTACAAAGTATTGAGATGAAATTTTGTTTCTGACCAAATACTTATTTTCCACCATAGTATGCAAATAAAATGTTAAAAAAACAGACAATGTGATTTTCTGGATTTTTATTTCTCAGTTTGTCTCCCATAGTTGAGGTCTACCTATGATGTAAATTACAGACGCCTCTCATCTTTTTAAGTGGTGGAACTTGCACTATTGCTGACTGACTAAATACTTTTTTGCCCCACTGTATATCTCTATCCGGCTTTTCTGTAGAACACCGCTGTGTATTTCTCGCAAGTCACACGCATGGTCCGAGTGTAATCCGTAATTATCTCGCTCCATAGGCTTGCATTAGCGTATTTTTTGCGCAGTACGCAGACAAACGCAGCATGCTGCGATTTTCTACGCCCGTAACATACCGTATATTACGGATGCGTAATATACGGCAGATAGGAGCTGCCCCATAGAGAATCATTGGGCCGTGTGCAATGCGTATTTTCTAGACGTATTTTCTGCGCTCATACGTCCGTATAACTCGCTAGTGTGACGCCGGCCTAAATCTGTGGGAAATCCGTGCGGCTTTACCAAAATCAGTCCGGAAAAATCTGCAGAGTAATCCGCAGCATGTGCACATAACCTAATGCCCCACAAAAGTTCATATTACCCACCCCACCCCTTTGCCTTATTGAAAATACAAGAGTACAAATAAAATACATGTATTTGCTATCGCTGCATTCAGAAAGTCTGATCTATGAAAATGTAAATTAATCTGATTGGTAAATGGCGTAACAAGAAAAAAATATCAAAACACCAGTGTTATGGCCCCTTCACATTAAGCGACGCTGCAGCGATACCGACAACGATCCGGATCGCTACAGCGTCGCTGGAGAGCTGTCACACAGACAGCTCTCCAGCGAACAACGATTCCGAAGTCCCCGGGTAACCAGGGTAAACATCGGGTTACTAACCGCAGGGCCGCGCTTAGTAACCCGATGTTTACCCTGGTTACCAGCGTAAAAGTAAAAAAAACAAACATTACATACTTACCTACCGCTGTCTGTCCCCGGCGCTCAGCTTCTCTGCACTCCTCCTGCACTGGCTGTGAGCACAGCGGCCGGAAAGCAGAGCGGTGACGTCACCGCTCTGCTTTCCGGCTGACCGACGCTTTTACGCTGGTAACCAGGGTAAACATCGGGTTACTAAGCGCGGCCCTGCGCTTAGTTACCCGATGTTTACCCTGGTTACCAGTGAAGACATCGCTGGATCGGTGTCACACACGCCGATCCAGCGATGTCCACGGGAGATCCAGCGACAAAATAAAGTTCTGGACTTTGTTCAGCGACCAACGATCTCCCAGCAGGGGCCTGATCGTTGGTCGCTGTCACACATAACGATTTCCTTAACGATATCGTTGCTACGTCACAAAAAGCAACGATATCGTTATGTGTGAAGGTACCTTTAGTCATTTGGCTGCCGCAACATTGCAATGAGGCGATGAAAATATCCTATATACCCCAAAATGGTATCAGTAATAACTAGGGTTGAGCGAAACGGGTCCTTCATTTTCAAAAGTCGCCGACTTTTGGCAAAGTCGGGTTTCATGAAACCCGATCCGACCCCTGTGCGGGGTCGGCCATGCGGTACGCGACTTTCGCGCCAAAGTCGCGTTTCAATGACGCGAAAAGCGCCATTTCTCAGCCAATGAAGGTAAACGCAGAGTGTGGGCAGCGTGATGACATAGGTCCTGGTCCCCACCATCTTAGAGAAGGGCATTGCAGTGATTGGCTTGCTGTCTGCGGCGTCACAGGGGCTATAAAGGGGCGTTCCCGCCGACCGCCATGTTACTGCTGCTGATCTGAGCTTAGGGAGAGGTTGCTGCCGCTTCGTCAGAAGCAGGGATAGCGTTAGGCAGGGTCCATTAACCACCAAACCGCTTGTGCTGTAGCGATTTCCACTGCCCAACACCACCTTCGGTGTGCAGGGACAGTGGAAGCTACATTTTTTTTTTTTTTTTCCCCCTCAGCGCTGTAGCTCATTGGGCTGCCCTAGAAGGCTCCCTGATAGCTGCATTGCTGTGTGTACGCCGCTGTGCAAACCAACTGCTTTTTTCAAAGCACAAATCCTCTTGTTCCTTCCTTTCTGCACAGCTATCTTTTTGGTTTGTACACACTTTTTATTTAATTTGTGCATCAGTCCACTCCTTATTGCTGCCTGCCATACCTGGCTGAGATTACTGCAGGGAGATAGTAATTGAAGGACACTCCCTGTTTTTTTTTTTTTTTTTTTTGTGGGAGATTAAGATTGACATTTCTGCTAGCGTGCCATCCCTGTCTGTGTCATCTCTCACTCAGTGGGCCATAGAAAGCCTATTTATTTTTTTGCTTGATTTGGGTTATAAAATCTACCTGAAAAAATCACTACATCACAGTGGGAGAAAAATATTGGCCTCAGGGCTTGTGTGCCACTCTTGACTCCTGTGTGCATCATCACTCACTCAGTGGGCCATAGAAAGCCCATTTTTTTTTTTTTTTTTGCTTTATTTGGGTTCTAAATTCTACCTGAAAAAATCAATTAATCAATCAGTGGGAGATTAATATTGGCCTTTGGGCTTGTGTGCCAGTCCTAAGCGTGCCATCTCTCTCTCTCAGATAGTGGGCCATAGAAAGCCTATTTATTTTTATTTTTTTTTATTGGGTTTATAAATTTTCCCTGGAAAAAAAAAAAAAAGTGGGAGATTAATATTGGCCTCTGGGCTTGTGTGCCAGTCCTGAGCGTGCCATCTCTCTCACAAATAGTGGGCCATAGAAAGCCTATTTATTTTTTTTTTTTGTTTTATAAATTCTCCCTTAAAAAAAAAAGGGAGATTAATATTGGCCTTTGGGCTTGTGTGCCAGTCCTAAGCGTGCCATCTCTCTCTGTCTCTCAGATAGTGGGCCATAGAAAGCCTATTTATTATTTTTTTTATTGGGTTCATAAATTTTCCCTGGAACAAAAAAAAAAAAAGTGGGAGATAAATATTGGCCTCTGGGCTTGTGTGCCACTCCTGACTCCTGTGTGCGTCATCTCTCACTCAGTGGGCCATAGAAAGCCTTTTTTTGTTTTATTTGTTTTCTAAATTCTGCCTGAAAAAATCATTTTATTTTCTTTGGTTTCTAAATTCTTCCTGAAAAAATCATTTTATTCTATTTTTTTTTTTCCTAAAGTCTCCCTGAAAAAAAAAAACAAAAAAAACAAATCAGTGGGAGATTAATATTGCCCTTTCTGCTTGTGTGCCAGTCTTGACTCCTGGGTGTGCCATCTCTCTCTCTCTCTCTCCAATTGTGGGCCATAGAAAGCCTATTATTTTTTTAGCTTGATTTGGGTTCCAAAATCTACCTGAAAAAATCACTACATCAATCAGTGGGAGATAAATATTGGCCTCTGGGCTTGTGTGCCACTCCTGACTCCTGTGTGCGTCATCTCTCACTCAGTGGGCCATAGAAAGCCTTTTTTTGTTTTATTTGTTTTCTAAATTCTCCCTGAAAAAATCATTTTATTTTATTTGGTTTCTAAATTCTTCCTGAAAAAATCATTTTATTCTATTTTTTTTTCCTAAAGTCTCCCTTAAAAAAAAAAAAAAAAAATCAAATCAGTGGGAGATTAATATTTACATTTGTGCTTCAGTGACAGTCCTGCGTGTGTGGCATCTCTCTCATTTGTTGCCACCAACAACAGAGTGTGTAACATTGTGCCTGATTTTCGTTGTGGTCTCACTCACCTGTAAAGGGGTAGCTAAATCATACTGAAGTTATAGCTCACCGTGTAATTTGTGTGACAGCAACAAATACCGTTAGTTTGTTTACGTTTTTAAAACAATGAGGAAGTATGGTGGAAGAGGTCGTGGCCGGGGGCGTTCATTGTCAGCTGGTAATGAGGGTAGTGGTAGTGGTGGAGCATCAGCTGGTCGTGGGAAAAAAAATATTGCACCTAAGTCTGGAGCTGTGGAGCCAGGTTCGTCGTCTGGCTACACAAGGCCTCGAACGCTCCCTTTTCTGGGAGTAGGAAAACCGCTTTTAAAGCCGGAGCAGCAAGAGCAAGTTTTGGCTTATCTTGCTGACTCAGCCTCTAGCTCTTTTGCCTCCTCTCGTGAAACTGGTAAATGTCAAAGCAGCGCGTCGTTAGTGGATGTTCACGGTCAGGGACAAGTCGCTTCCTTGTCCTCTTCAGCAAAAACAACAACAGAGAAGAATGCAGCAGGCGACACAACGGGTTACTCCATGGAGCTCTTTACACATACCGTCCCTGGCTTAGAAAGTGAAGCAGTTAACAGTCCATGCCCATTACAAGTTGAATCTGACATGGAGTGCACTGATGCACAGCCACAGCCAGACTACTATGCTGGTCCTTTGACTCAGACCACAACATTGCCCTCGCAGGGTGCTGATCAAGAATCAGACCCTGATGAGACTATGTTGCCCCATCACGAACGCTATACCACCGACCGACACGGTGACACAGACGAAGTTGCACACGAGCTACAAGAAGAGGTAATAGATGACCCAGTTCTTGACCCCGATTGGCAGCCATTGGGGGAACAGGGTGCAGGCGGCAGCAGTTCTGAAGCGGAGGAGGAGGGGCCGCAGCAGGCATCAACATCGCAACAGGTTCCATCTGCCGGGCCCGTATCTTGCCCAAAACGCGTGGCAAAGCCAAAACCTGTTGGAGGACAGCGTGGCCATCCGGTTAAAGCTCAGTCTGCAATGCCTGAAAAGGGAACCGATGCTAGAAAGAGTGCAGTCTGGCATTTTTTTAAACAACATCCAATTGATCAGCGCAAAGTCATCTGTCAAAAATGTTCAACTACCTTAAGCAGAGGACAGAATCTGAAAAGTCTCAATACAAGTTGCATGCATAGACATTTAACCACCATGCATTTGCAAGCCTGGACTAACTACCAAACGTCCCTTAAGGTTGTAGCACCCTCGGCCAATGAAGCTAGTCAGCAACGCAACATCCCTTCCGGCAGTGTAGGGCCACCATTTTCCGCACCAACTGCAGTATCTGTGCAGGTTTCTTTGCCAGGCCAAAGCAGTCAGGGTCAGGGAATCACCAGTTTCGTAGTATGAAACACTGCATCTAGGGCACCGGTGGCAACAATACCATCTCCCACCGTCTCTCAGTCTGCCATGTCCACCGGCACCCCCGCTAGTTCCACGATCTCCAGCTCTCCAGTCCAGCTCACCCTACATGAGACTATGGTTAGAAAAAGGAAGTACTTAGCCTCGCATCCGCGTACACAGGGTTTGAACGCACACATAGCTAGACTAATCTCGTTAGAGATGATGCCCTACCGGTTAGTTGAAAGCGAAGCTTTCAAAGCCCTGATGGACTACGCTGTACCACGCTACGAGCTACCCAGTCGACACTTTTTTTTCCAGAAAAGCCATCCCAGCCCTCCACCAGCATGTTAAAGAGCGCATCGTCCATGCACTCAGGCAATCTGTGAGCACAAAGGTGCACCTGACAACAGATGCATGGACCAGTAGGCATGGCCAGGGACGTTACGTGTCCATCACGGCACACTGGGTAAATGTGGTGGATGCAGGGTCCACAGGGGACAGCAAGTTTGGGACAGTTCTGCCTAGCCCACGGTCTAGGAAACAATTGGCTGTAGCCGTTCGCACCCCCTCCTCCTCCTCTTCGTCCTCCTGCAGAAGCGAGAGCTCGTCCACAGACCGCAGTCGCACAACCACTCCATCCGCAGCTGCCACTGTTGCACACCAGGTCTCCCATTATGGGGCAGCTACTGGCAAACGTCAGCAGGCTGTATTGGCTATGAAGTGTTTGGGCGACAACAGACACACCGCGGAAGTTCTGTCCGAGTTCTTGCAGAAAGAAACGCAGTCGTGGCTGGGCACTGTAGATCTTGAGGCAGGCAAGGTAGTGAGTGATAACGGAAGGAATTTCATGGCTGCCATCTCCCTTTCCCAACTGAAACACATTCCTTGCCTGGCTCACACCTTAAACCTGGTGGTGCAGTGCTTCCTGAAAAGTTATCCGGGGTTATCCGACCTGCTCCTCAAAGTGCGTGGACTTTGCTTACATATCCGCCGTTCGCCCGTACACTCCAGCCGTATGCAGACCTATCAGCGTTCTTTGAACCTTCCCCAGCATCGCCTAATCATAGACGTTGCAACAAGGTGGAACTCAACACTGCACATGCTTCAGAGACTGTGCGAACAGAGGCGGGCTGTTATGTTTTTGTGGGAGGATACACATACACGGGCAGGCAGTAGGATGGCAGACATGGAGTTGTCAGGTGTGCAGTGGTCGAAGATTCAAGACATGTGTCAAGTCCTTCAGTGTTTTGAGGAATGCACACGGCTGGTTAGTGCAGACAACGCCATAATAAGCATGAGCATCCCCCTAATGCGTCTGCTGATGCAAAGTTTGACGCACATAAAGGATCAGGCGTCTGCAGCTGAGGAAGAGGAAAGCCTTGATGACAGTCAGCCATTGTCTGGCCAGGGCAGTGTACAGGACGAGGTAGCGGGCGAAGAGGAGGAGGAGGACGAGGAGGATGATGGGGATGATTATATTTTTAATGAGGAAGCTTTTCCGGGGCCACTGGAAATTGGTGGCGCGGCAAGGCCGGGTTCTGTTTTTTTGAGGGACACAAGTGACGTGGATTTGCCTGAAACTGCCCCTCAACCAAGCACAACCGCAGATTTGAGAACTGAAACTTTGGCCCACATGGCGGATTATGCCTTGCGTATCCTCAAAAGGGACACACGCATAACTAAAATGATGAATGATGACGATTACTGGTTGGCCTGCCTCCTTGATCCTCGCTATAAAGGCAAATTGCAAAATATAATGCCACATGAGAACTTGGAACTAATATTAGCAACCAAACAATCAACTCTTGTTGACCGTTTGCTTCTGGCATTCCCTGCACACAGCGCCCGTGATCGTTCTCACACGAGCTGCAGGGGCCAGCAGACCAGAGGAGTTAGAGGGGCAGAAATCAGAAGTGGCGTTGGCCAGAGGGGTTTTCTGACCAGGTTGTGGAGTGATTTTGCTATGACCGCAGACAGGACAGGTACTGCAGCATCAATTCAAAGTGACAGGAGACAACATTTGTCCAGTATGGTTACAAACTATTTTTCATCCCTTATCGATGTTCTCCCTCAACCGTCATTCCCATTTGATTACTGGGCATCAAAATTAGACACCTGGCCAGAATTGGCAGAATATGCATTGCAGGAGCTTGCTTGCCCGGCAGCTAGTGTCCTATCAGAAAGAGTATTCAGTGCTGCAGGTTCAATACTAACAGAAAAAAGGACTCGTCTGGCTACCCAAAATGTAGATGATCTAACCTTCATTAAAATGAACCACAACTGGATTTCGAAATCTTTTGCCCCACCTTGCCCGGCTGACACCTAGCTTTCCTATGAAAAGGTCTTGCCTGTGGACTATTCTGAATGCCTTTTCCAATCTCGTAATTTTCAGCACCTGATTGTCCAGCATACGACATGTTTACACCTCACTAAATGGCCAAACTCCCCACACGGGGCCGTGGTATCGACACTTGGCGACAGCACCCGTGAGAGTGCAGTTTGTCTGAAGAGGTGGGTGAGCCCGCTTTTGGTCGACGGCACTGCCACTGGGTCCCTCCTAGTACAATAAAGTGTCTCTGGCGGTGGTGGTGCGCACCCAACGTCAGACACACCGTTGTAATATGAGGGGCCCTGGGCCTGTACCGCCGGCCACAAGACAGTTCCCCCCCCCCCAGCTCAAACAGTGCTCTACCACTTGCAAAATTATCTCACAGCTCCACCAATGTTTAGTCTATGCGCTGACATCCTTCAATGCCTGCCACTGACAATACCATTGTATTGACATTTTTGTTATGTTAGGCCTTCGATGCCTGTCTGTGGTCACTCCTTCCACTAGGCCTCCACTGACCACACCACTGCTGCACCGTGTACCCCTGGAACCAATTTAAAATTGCCTACAGCCATGTGTTATTATTTTAGGCCTTCGATGCCTGTCTGCGGTCACTCCTTCCACTAGGCCTCCACTGACCACACCACTGCTGCCCGTGTACCCCTGGAACCAACATCAGAAAATATAAAAATAAGTATTTTGCTTATAAAAAAGAAAATACTGGAGAGATATCAAATGCAGACATTTTAACATTAAAAACAAACACATACAACAAAAATCTGGTACAGTACTAAAAATGGCCACCAGCTACAATAACTTTCTCCTGCAAGTAGTTAACTGAAAGGTTTTTTCAATTTTAAACACAGATATGGCATCCACCGAGTGTTGTCCTGTCGCGTCTTCTTTATATTATTGCCAAGAAGATGCAAAACAATGAAAATAATAAAATCATTATTTACCAAAAAAAGAGTAAGTCAAAACCACATTGCAAATAAACATTCATTACAAATAAAGAAGCAGGGCGCGTCCGAGGGTGAGTATATACCTAATAAGAATATAATCACCCTCGGACGCGCCCTGCTTCTTTCCGACAGCCTTCCTTCCTAAGAATCAGCCCTTCCGTGGTGTAGAGAGAGGGTTTGTTACACTCCAAGGTGTTCCCCAGGTTGCCTTTCCTGAGCTTCGATCTTCCGGCTCTCGTTTAGTAGTTGTTGGAAACTACGCTGCATTGGGCCTACAAATTGGGTATGGGGTGTTGAGAGATGGTGTGTTCCACTCCAAGGTGTTCCCCAGGTTGCCTTTCCTGAGCTTCGATCTTCCGGCTCTCGTTTAGTAGTTGTTGGAAACTACGCTGCATTAGGCCTACAAATTGGGTATGGGGTGTAGAGAGATGGTGTGTTCCACTGTAGAGAGATGGTGTGTTCCACTCCAAGGTGTTCCCCAGGTTTCCTCGCCAATGCTTCGATCATCATGCTCTCGTTTAGTAGTTGTTGGAAACTACGCTGCATTAGGCCTACAAATTGGGTATGGGGTGTAGAGAGATGGTGTGTTCCACTCCAAGGTGTTCCCCAGGTTTCCTCTCCATTGCTTCGATCTTCATGCTCTCGTTTAGTAGTTGTTGGAAACTACGCTGCATTAGGCCTACAAATTGGGTATGGGGTGTAGAGAGATGGTGTGTTACACTCCAAGGTGTTCCCCAGGTTTCCTCTCCATTGCTTCGATCTTCCAGCTCTCGTTTAGTAGTTGTTGGAAACTACGCTGCATTAGGCCTACAAATTGGGTATGGGGTGTAGAGAGATGGTGTGTTACACTCCAAGGTGTTCCCCAGGTTTCCTCTCCATTGCTTCGATCTTCCGGCTCTCGTTTAGTAGTTGTTGGAAACTACGCTGCATTGGGCCTACAAATTGGGTATGGGGTGTAGAGAGATGGTGTGTTCCACTCCAAGGTGTTCCCCAGGTTTCCTCGCCAATGCTTCGATCTTCCGGCTCTCGTTTAGTAGTTGTTGGAAACTACGCTGCATTAGGCCTACAAATTGGGTATGGGGTGTAGAGAGATGGTGTGTTCCACTCCAAGGTGTTCCCCAGGTTGCCTTTCCTGAGCTTCGATCTTCCGGCTCTCGTTTAGTAGTTGTTGGAAACTACGCTGCATTAGGCCTACAAATTGGGTATGGGGTGTAGAGAGATGGTGTGTTCCACTCCAAGGTGTTCCCCAGGTTTCCTCGCCAATGCTTCGATCTTCCGGCTCTCTTTTAGTAGTTGTTGGAAACTACGCTGCATTAGGCCTACAAATTGGGTATGGGGTGTAGAGAGATGGTGTGTTCCACTCCAAGGTGTTCCCCAGGTTGCCTTTCCTGAGCTTCGATCTTCCGGCTCTCGTTTAGTAGTTGTTGGAAACTACGCTGCATTAGGCCTACAAATTGGGTATGGGGTGTAGAGAGATGGTGTGTTCCACTCCAAGGTGTTCCCCAGGTTTCCTCTCCATTGCTTCGATCTTCATGCTCTCGTTTAGTAGTTGTTGGAAACTACGCTGCATTAGGCCTACAAATTGGGTATGGGGTGTAGAGAGATGGTGTGTTACACTCCAAAGTGTTCCCCAGGTTTCCTCTCCATTGCTTCGATCTTCATGCTCTCGTTTAGTAGTTGTTGGAAACAACGCTGCATTAGGCCTACAAATTGGGTATGGGGTGTAGAGAGATGGTGTGTTCCACTCCAAGGTGTTCCCCAGGTTTCCTCTCCATTGCTTCGATCTTCATGCTCTCGTTTAGTAGTTGTTGGAAACTACGCTGCATTAGGCCTACAAATTGGGTATGGGGTGTAGAGAGATGGTGTGTTACACTCCAAGGTGTTCCCCAGGTTTCCTCTCCATTGCTTCGATCTTCCGGCTCTCGTTTAGTAGTTGTTGGAAACTACGCTGCATTGGGCCTACAAATTGGGTATGGGGTGTAGAGAGATGGTGTGTTCCACTGTAGAGAGATGGTGTGTTCCACTCCAAGGTGTTCCCCAGGTTTCCTCGCCAATGCTTCGATCATCATGCTCTCGTTTAGTAGTTGTTGGAAACTACGCTGCATTAGGCCTACAAATTGGGTATGGGGTGTAGAGAGATGGTGTGTTCCACTCCAAGGTGTTCCCCAGGTTTCCTCGCCAATGCTTCGATCTTCCGGCTCTCGTTTAGTAGTTGTTGGAAACTACGCTGCATTGGGCCTACAAATTGGGTATGGGGTGTTGAGAGATGGTGTGTTCCACTCCAAGGTGTTCCCCAGGTTGCCTTTCCTGAGCTTCGATCTTCCGGCTCTCGTTTAGTAGTTGTTGGAAACTACGCTGCATTAGGCCTACAAATTGGGTATGGGGTGTAGAGAGATGGTGTGTTCCACTGTAGAGAGATGGTGTGTTCCACTCCAAGGTGTTCCCCAGGTTTCCTCGCCAATGCTTCGATCATCATGCTCTCGTTTAGTAGTTGTTGGAAACTACGCTGCATTAGGCCTACAAATTGGGTATGGGGTGTAGAGAGATGGTGTGTTCCACTCCAAGGTGTTCCCCAGGTTTCCTCTTCATTGCTTCGATCTTCATGCTCTCGTTTAGTAGTTGTTGGAAACTACGCTGCATTAGGCCTACAAATTGGGTATGGGGTGTAGAGAGATGGTGTGTTACACTCCAAGGTGTTCCCCAGGTTTCCTCTCCATTGCTTCGATCTTCCGGCTCTCGTTTAGTAGTTGTTGGAAACTACGCTGCATTAGGCCTACAAATTGGGTATGGGGTGTAGAGAGATGGTGTGTTACACTCCAAGGTGTTCCCCAGGTTTCCTCTCCATTGCTTCGATCTTCCGGCTCTCGTTTAGTAGTTGTTGGAAACTACGCTGCATTAGGCCTACAAATTGGGTATGGGGTGTAGAGAGATGGTGTGTTACACTCCAAGGTGTTCCCCAGGTTTCCTCTCCATTGCTTCGATCTTCCGGCTCTCGTTTAGTAGTTGTTGGAAACTACGCTGCATTAGGCCTACAAATTGGGTATGGGGTGTAGAGAGATGATGTGTTCCACTGTAGAGAGATGGTGTGTTCCACTCCAAGGTGTTCCCCAGGTTTCCTCGCCAATGCTTCGATCTTCGGGCTCTCGTTTAGTAGTTGTTGGAAACTACGCTGCATTAGGCCTACAAATTGGGTATGGGGTGTAGAGAGATGGTGTGTTCCACTCCAAGGTGTTCCCCAGGTTGCCTTTCCTGAGCTTCGATCTTCCGGCTCTCGTTTAGTAGTTGTTGGAAACTACGCTGCATTAGGCCTACAAATTGGGTATGGGGTGTAGAGAGATGGTGTGTTCCACTGTAGAGAGATGGTGTGTTCCACTCCAAGGTGTTCCCCAGGTTTCCTCGCCAATGCTTCGATCATCATGCTCTCGTTTAGTAGTTGTTGGAAACTACGCTGCATTAGGCCTACAAATTGGGTATGGGGTGTAGAGAGATGGTGTGTTACACTCCAAAGTGTTCCCCAGGTTTCCTCTCCATTGCTTCGATCTTCATGCTCTCGTTTAGTAGTTGTTGGAAACTACGCTGCATTAGGCCTACAAATTGGGTATGGGGTGTAGAGAGATGGTGTGTTCCACTCCAAGGTGTTCCCCAGGTTTCCTCTCCATTGCTTCGATCTTCATGCTCTCGTTTAGTAGTTGTTGGAAACTACGCTGCATTAGGCCTACAAATTGGGTATGGGGTGTAGAGAGATGGTGTGTTACACTCCAAGGTGTTCCCCAGGTTTCCTCTCCATTGCTTCGATCTTCCGGCTCTCGTTTAGTAGTTGTTGGAAACTACGCTGCATTAGGCCTACAAATTGGGTATGGGGTGTAGAGAGATGGTGTGTTACACTCCAAGGTGTTCCCCAGGTTTCCTCTCCATTGCTTCGATCTTCCGGCTCTCGTTTAGTAGTTGTTGGAAACTACGCTGCATTAGGCCTACAAATTGGGTATGGGGTGTAGAGAGATGGTGTGTTACACTCCAAGGTGTTCCCCAGGTTTCCTCTCCATTGCTTCGATCTTCCGGCTCTCGTTTAGTAGTTGTTGGAAACTACGCTGCATTGGGCCTACAAATTGGGTATGGGGTGTAGAGAGATGGTGTGTTCCACTCCAAGGTGTTCTCCAGGTTGCCTTTCCTGAGCTTCGATCTTCCGACTCTCGTTTAGTAGTTGTTGGAAACTACGCTGCATTAGGCCTACAAATTGGGTATGGGGTGTAGAGAGATGATGTGTTCCACTCCAAGGTGTTCTCCAGGTTGCCTTTCCTGAACTTCTATCTTCAGGCTCTCATTAAATTGTGGTTAAACGGAACAACTGCATTTGGCGTACTAGTTGGTTTGGGGCCTACTATCGGTGTCTGCCGCTCCTTGCTGTTCTCCTGGTTTCCTGTCCTGAAATTCCGTTTTCAGGCGCTCGTTAAGTAGTTGTTAATGTTAGACTGCATTTGGCCTACTAGTTGGGTTGGGGCCTACTATCGTTGTCTGCCACTCCTTGCTGTTCTCCTCCACTGAACAAAGCTGTGCCGCCTGTTTACTACTGTTGCCAATTTTGAACTGCATTTCGACTACTTACTGATTTGGGCCTACTCTCTGTGTCAGCCTCTCATTCCAGTTGTCCTCCACTGCAATGCCCCCTGATTAGTCCTGTGTTACCAATTTTGAACTGCATTTAGCCCACTTTATTCTTTGGGCCTATATCTGTGTTTCCTCCTCATCCTGCCCATTGCCCAGCCAGTGATAGATGAGTCTGCTGGTACAGTGACCCATAACGCAACATTTCCCGTGCACGCTACACTGCAAGATTGTGACCCTGCTGAAAGTCAGGTCCCCCTTCCCGCATACCATACCACCTTACACGGGGACAAACAGGAAGGTGCAGATGAAAGTGCAGGTTCCTTCATCAGGTGGGGGAAGGAATACTAGTTGGCGACGTCACTGGCACAGGGCCTCTCATGGTATGCAAAAGTGTTGCTGCCGGTGGGAGGCGCCCCCGCCGTGCAAACACACCGCTGTACTTTGAGGGGCCCTGTGCCAGTGCCAATGCCAACGAGTGGGCCCCCCCTGCTTGCTCAGGTTCACAGCACTTGCAAAGTTGAAATACTTACCTCTCCCTGCTCCACTGCCGTGACGTGGTCCAGATTTCCTGGGCCCACTAATTACTTGAACCAGCCCTACCCACCACAACTTTAGCCAAATGACCCCCAATTTCAAATGCCTTCCAATTATTATAAGGTAAATTACGCTTGACAAGCTTCATTAAGAAGAATGGATGGTTTTGACATTAAAATGGGCACTCTAGGTGTTTTCCTGGCCCCCACTCACTGCCGACTATGCTGCCCCATTGACTTGCATTGGGTTTCGTGTTTCGGTCGATCCCGACTTTACGTCATAATCGGCCGATTTCACTCGACCCGACTTTTGAGATAGTCGGGTTTCGCGAAACCCGGCTCGACTCTAAAAAGGTCAAGGTCGCTCAACTCTAGTAATAACATCAGCTCAGGGCTCAAAAAAATAAGCCCTCACCCAACCCCACATCCTGAATAATAGAGATGGTACAGGTCTCGGGAAAATGGCGACAAACGCGAAAACTTTTTTTCATACAAACTTCAGATCTTTTTTTCACTATTTAAATAAAAAAGAAACTACACATGTTTGGTATTTGCGCACTTGTAATGACCTGGGGAATCATAATGGCAGATCAGTTTTACAATATAGTGAACATGGAAAATAAAAAGTCCCCCCCCCCCCCCCCCAAAAAAAAAAAAAAAAAAAAAAAATTATGGAATTGCCCTTTTCTTTTTTTGCTATTTCGCCACACTTGTAATTTTCTTACCATTTTCCAGTACATTTTTATATGGTAAAATCAATGATGTCATTCAAAAGAACTCATCCCTCAAAAAAAAACAAAGCCTCATATGGCCATATTGACGGAAAAACAAAAAACGTTCTGGCTCTTTGAAGAAGGGGAGGAACAAATGGAAAATGGCCATGGTGTGCAGGTGTTAAAGGTGTTATCCAGTTAAAAAAAAGAAGAAAAAAATATGGGGTCCGAATGTTGGTAACTGCACCAATTGGCAGAATAAGAAACTGTTTATCCTCGTTTCAAAATGACGAAATATGTTTTTTTTTTTTTATTCAAATAAATTTTTATTAAGAATAACAAGATAAAAAATGACATGTTACATTCTCATTTTCAATACAAAGCTTTCCCCCCCCCCCCCTTCAAACATTCCCCTTCAATCCCACCACCCCCCAACCCCACCCAACAAAGCAGCTCACCTTGCTTAGCACTTCCATCATTAGACCAATATACTATCTAATCCCTCGGCCAATAATATAAGCCACATTTAACATTACCATTAATTAGGAACCTTAATTAACTCTCCCTCTATAATACCCCTATCCCATAGCAATCCACGGAGACCACATTTTATTGAACATTTCGATTTTCCCTCTTTTTTTTATAAAACCCCTTTTCTAGTGTCAGGCCCTGCTTCACATACTGGAGGAACTCTCCTCTTGACGGCGGTTCTTCCCTAATCCAATTTCGAGCTATTACCTTCCTAGCCATGTATAACAATCTGGCAATAGCTATCTTCAGGTTGTTATCCACTCCAATCTCATCCACACATCCCAACAAGCACACAAGCGGATCCCTTGGCAACTTACATCCATACGCACCTTCCATACGACTCAAAACTACCACCCAAAAAGCAGCCAGTCTCGGACACGTCCACATCATATGGAGTATATCAGCATCTGCAGTTTTACACCTCGGGCATTCAGAATCATCACGCAAACCAGCCTTATATAGCACCATCGGTGACTTATAAACCCTGTGTATCACATAGAGCTGTAACAGTCTATACGGTTCGCTCAGTGACAATCGTGGGACCCATTCTAGCACCGACTCCCAAGTCTCATTCTCCATTGGACCCAGATCCCTCTCCCACTTAGCTCTCGCCATTATTGAAAACCCCAATAGGAAAGTGTGCAACAGATCTTTATACAAAGTAGATATGACTCCCCCAGTAGTCCCTTCATTACACACATACTCCAGTACTATATCCCTCTGAATTCCAATACCTCCGTTTCTACTCTGAGCTCTAAAAGCATGCCTCATCCGCAAATACTGAAATTCCCCCACAGTCCCAAGACCAAATTCCGCCTGTAATTGGGAACATGATTTCAATTCACCTCGCTCAATTATTTGATACACGTATTGAATCCCTTTGATTTGCCATTCTGTCTCAAACTCCTGTAAGTTGCTGTTATGCCATAGCGGTGAGAATCTAGTCAAATCCGTGACCCCCCGTATATGTCTCAGCCTACCCCACAGCCTGCGTATCAACAACACAGTCGGGTATAATTTCCCCAGAGCCCCCAGGGATCCATCCTCCAAACATTTTACCACTGGCCTTCTTTTTGTCACCACTTCCATCAGCCGCTGTACCGCCCCAGATGACCCTTCATGCGCCCAGCCTTTTAAATGCTGACTGGGCTGCAAGAAAATATATTTCAGGGTTAGGCAATGCCAATCCCCCATCTTCCTTGGGTCACTGAAGTGTCTCCAGTTTTATACGCGGATGCTGCTTCCCCCATATCAAATTCCTGAACAGAGAGTTAATCTGTCTAAATCTCCCGCGTGGTATCCAAACTGGCGCATTATGAAGAATATACAGTATTTTTGGCATCAAAATCATTTTAATAAGATTCACCCTACCTACCACAGATAAATGCAGTTTAAGCCAAGCTATCATGATCCCAATGGCAGGGGATCACAAAAGGACAAGCACAAAAACAAAACAAGCTCTAGGGTGATGGAACCTGAGCTGACCGCGATCCTGAACCTAAACACACAACTAGCAGTAGCCGGGGAACGTGCCTACGATGATTCCTAGACGTCTCGCGCCAGCCGAAGGATTAACTTCCAATATTAGAAGAAACACAGACCTCACTTGCCTCCAGAGAAACACCCCACAGAAATAGCAGCCCCCCACATGTAATAACGGTGAAATGAGAGGAAAGCACATACGTAGTTATGAAAATAGAATCAGCAAAAATGAGGCCCGCTAAAGCTAGATAGCAGAGGATACAAAAGTGAACTGCGCGGTCAGCGAAAAACCCTTCAAAAAACCATCCTGAAATTACTTGAACTCATGTGCCAACTCATGGAACATGAGGAGTAATTTCAGCCCACTAGAGCAACCAGCAGCAAGGAATCACATATCTGCAAGCTGGACTAAGACAAAAATTAAGCAAAACGTGGAACAGGAAAAATAAAACTTAGCTTGTCCTGAAGATAACAGACGCAGGGAGCAGAGGTAAAAAGACACGCTGATTACATTGATAGCCGGCGAGGAAATGACAAAAAAGCCAGGTTAAATAGGAAACTCCCATAACCTGATGGAACAGGTGGACACCAGAGACCGCAGAGAACACAAGTCACCCAGTACCATCAGTAACCACCAGAGGGAGCCCAAAAACAGAACTCACAACAGTACCCCCCCCTTGAGGAGGGGTCACCGAACCCTCACGAGAACCACCAGGGCGACCAGGATGAGCCCTATGAAAAGCACGGACCAAATCGGCAGCATGAACATCAGAGGCAATCACCCAAGAATTATCCTCCTGACCATAACCCTTCCACTTGACCAAATACTGGAGTTTCCGTCTGGAAACACGAGAATCCAAGATCTTCTCCACAACATACTCCAATTCACCCTCCACCAGCACTGGAGCAGGAGGCTCAAGCGAAGGAACGACAGGTACCTCATACTTCCGCAACAACGACCGATGGAACACATTATGAATAGCAAACGATGCCGGGAGATCCAAACGAAACGACACAGGGTTAAGAATTTCCAAGATCCTATAGGGACCGATGAACCGAGGCTTGAACTTAGGAGAAGAGACCTTCATAGGAACAAAACGAGAAGACAACCACACCAAGTCCCCAACAAGAAGTCGAGGACCCACGCTGCGACGACGATTAGCAAACTGCTGAGCCCTCTCCTAGGACAACTTCAAATTGTCCACCACATGACTCCAAATCCGATGCAACCTATCCACCACCATGTCCACTCCAGGACAATCAGAAGGCTCCACCTGACCAGAGGAAAAACGAGGATGAAACCCCGAATTACAAAAGAAAGGAGAAACCAAGGTAGCAGAACTAGCCCGATTATTAAGGGCAAACTCGGCAAGCGGCAAAAAGGAAACCCAGTCATCCTGATCAGCAGAAACAAAACACCTTAAATAAGTTTCTAAAGTCTGATTAGTTCGTTCCGTCTGGCCATTCGTCTGGGGATGGAATGCAGACGAAAAGGACAAATCAATGCCCATCTTAGCACAGAACGTCGGCCAAAATCTAGACACAAACTGGGATCCCCTGTCAGAAACGATGTTCTCCGGAATGCCATGCAAACGGACCACGTTTTGAAAGAACAGAGGGACCAACTCAGAGGAGGAAGGTAACTTAGGCAAGGGTACCAGATGAACCATCTTAGAAAAGCGGTCACACACAACCCATATGACGGACATTTTTTGAGAGACAGGGAGATCCGAAATAAAGTCCATGGAAATGTGCATCCAAGGCCTCTTCGGGATAGGCAAAGGTGACAACAATCCACTGGCCCGAGAACAGCAAGGCTTAGCCCGAGCGCAAACTCCACAAGACTGCACGAAAGAACGCACATCCCTCGACAAGGAAGGCCACCAAAAAGACCTGGCCACCAAGTCTCTAGTACCAAATATTCCAGGATGACCTGCCAACACAGAAGAATGGACCTCGGAGATGACTCTACTGGTCCAATTATCCGGAACAAACAGTCTTTCCGGCGGACAACGATCAGGTTTATCCACCTGAAACTCCTGCAAAGCACGTCGCAAGTCTGGGGAGACAGCCGACAAAATCACCCCATCCCTAAGGATACCAGTGGGCTCAGAATTTCCAGGGGAGTCAGGCACAAAACTCCTAGAAAGAGCATCCGCCTTCACATTCTTTGAACCTGGCAGGTATGAAACCACAAAATTGAAACGGGAGAAAAACCGTGACCAACGAGCCTGTCTAGGATTCAGACGCTTGGCAGACTCAAGGTACAACAGATTTTTGTGATCAGTCAAGACCACCACACGATGTCTAGCACCCTCAAGCCAATGACGCCACTCCTCAAATGCCCACTTCATGGCCAAAAGCTCCCGATTACCAACATCATAATTCCGCTCAGTGGGCGAAAATTTTCTAGAAAAGAACGCACATGGCTTCATCACTGAGCCATCGGAGCTTCTCTGTGACAAAACCGCCCCCGCTCCAATCTCGGAAGCATCAACCTCAACCTGAAAAGGAAGCGACGTATCTGGCTGACGCAACACAGGAGCAGAAGAAAACCGGCGCTTAAGTTCCTGAAAAGCCTCCACAGCCGCAGGAGACCAATCAGCAACATCAGCACCCTTTTTAGTCAAATCCGTCAAAGGCTTAACAACACTAGAAAAATTAGTTATGAAGCGACGATAAAAATTAGCAAAGCCCACGAACTTCTGTAGACTCTTAAGAGATGTAGGCTGTGTCCAGTCACAAATAGCCTGAACCTTGACGGGATCCATCTCAATAGTAGAAGGGGAAAAAATATACCCCAAAAAAGAAATCTTCTGGACTCCAAAGAGACATTTAGAACCCTTTACAAACAAAGAATTGGCCCGCAGGACCTGAAACACCTTCCTGACCTGCTGAACATGAGACTCCCAGTCATCAGAAAAAACCAAAACATCATCCAAATACACGATAATAAATTTATCCAGATATTCACGGAATATATCGTGCATAAAAGACTGGAAGACAGAAGGAGCATTAGAAAGTCCAAAAGGCATCACCAAATACTCGAAATGGCCCTCAGGCGTATTAAATGCGGTTTTCCACTCATCACCCTGCTTTATCCGCACAAGATTATACGCACCCCGAAGATCAATCTTAGTGAACCATTTAGCCCCCTTAATGCGAGCGAACAAATCAGTCAACAATGGCAAAGGATACTGATATTTGACTGTAATCTTATTCAAAAGACGATAATCTATGCAAGGCCTCAAGGAACCATCTTTTTTGGCCACAAAAAAAAACCTGCTCCCAAAGGGGACGAAGATGGACGGATATGTCCCTTTTCCAAGGACTCCTTAACATAATTCCGCATAGCAGTATGCTCTGGCACTGACAGATTAAACAAACGACCTTTAGGAAATTTACTGCCAGGAATCAAATCTATAGCACAATCGCAATCCCTGTGAGGAGGAAGCGAACTGAGCTTAGGCTCCTCAAAAACCTCCCGATAATCAGACAAAAATACCGGAACCTCAGAAGGAGTAGATGAAGCGATAGAAATCGGAGATGCATCATCATGAACCCCCTGACATCCCCAGCTTAACACAGACATTGTTTTCCAGTCCAGGACTGGGTTATGAGTTTGTAACCATGGCAGACCAAGCACTAAGACATCATGTAAATTATACAGTACCAGGAAGCGAATCACCTCCTGATGAACGGGAGTCATACGCATGGTCACTTGTGTCCAGTACTGAGGTTTATTCTTAGCCAAAGGTGTAGAGTCAATTCCTTTCAAAGGAATAGGAACTTCCAGAGGTTCCAGACTAAACCCACAGCGATTGGCAAATGACCAATCCATAAGACTCAGGGCAGCGCCTGAATCCACATAGGCATCGACGGAAATGGATGATAATGAACAAATCAGCGTCACAGACAGAATGAACTTAGACTGTAAAGTACCAATGGCAACAGACTTATCAACCTTTTTTGTGCGTTTAGAGCATGCTGATATAACATGAGCTGAATAACCACAATAAAAACACAATCCATTTTTCCGCCTATAATTTTGCCATTCACTTCTGGACTGAATTCTATCACATTGCATTATCTCAGGTGCCTGTTCAGAAGACCCCGCCAAATGGTGCACAGGTTTGCGCTCCCGTAAACGCCGATCAATCTGAATAGCCATAGTCATAGACTCATTCAGACCTGCAGGCGCCGGGAACCCCACCATAACATCTTTAATGGCCTCAGAAAGGCCATCTCTGAATTTTGCAGCCAGAGCGCACTCATTCCACTGAGTAAGCACCGACCATTTCCGAAATTTCTGACAATATATTTCTGCTTCATCTTGCCCCTGAGAGAGAGCCAATAAAGCTTTTTCAGCCTGAATCTCTAGGTTAGGTTCCTCATAGAGCAAACCCAATGCCAGAAAAAACGCATCCACATTGAGCAACGCAGGATCCCCTGGTGCCAATGCAAATGCCCAATTCTGAGGGTCACCCCGCAGGAAAGATATAACAATCTTGACCTTCTGAGCAGGGTCTCCAGAGGAGCGAGATTTCAAGGAAAGAAACAACTTGCAATTGTTCCTAAAATTCAGAAAACTAGATCTATCTCCAGAAAAAAACTCTGGGATAGGAATTCTAGGTTCAGACATAGGCGTATGTACAACAAAATCTTGTATATTTTGAACCTTAGCAGCAAGATTATTCAGGCTGGAAGCCAAACTCTGGACGTCCATGATAAACAGCTGAGGTCAGAGCCATTCAAGGATTAAGAGGAGGAAAGAAGCAGTCAAGCTGCAATTAAGGCTAGGCAGCAAACACAGAGGAGGGGAAAAAAAAAAAAAACTTCCTCAGACTACTTTTCCTCCTACTTCAGCCAAAACGATGACCAATTTTTTTTAGGCCGGCTATACTGTCATGATCCCAATGGCAGGGGATCACAAAAACAAAACAAGCTCTAGGGTGATGGAACCTGAGCTGACCGCGATCCTGAACCTAAACTCACAACTAGCAGTAGCCGGGGAACGTGCCTACGATGATTCCTAGACGTCTCGCGCCAGCCGAAGGATTAACTTCCCTTATTAGAAGAAACACAGACCTCACTTGCCTCCAGAGAAACACCCCACATGTAATAACGGTGAAATGAGAGGAAAGCACATACGTAGTTATGAAAATAGAATCAGCAAAAATGAGGCCCGCTAAAGCTAGATAGCAGAGGATACAAAAGTGAACTGCGCGGTCAGCGAAAAACCCTTCAAAAAACCATCCTGAAATTACTTGAACTCATGTGCCAACTCATGGAACATGAGGAGTAATTTCAGCCCACTAGAGCAACCAGCAGCAAGGAATCACATATCTGCAAGCTGGACTAAGACAAAAATTAAGCAAAACGTGGAACAGGAAAAACAAAACTTACCTTGTCCTGAAGATAACAGACGCAGGGAGCAGAGGTAAAAAGACACGCTGATTACATTGATAGCCGGCGAGGAAATGACAAAAAAGCCAGGTTAAATAGGAAACTCCCATAACCTGATGGAACAGGTGGACACCAGAGACCGCAGAGAACACAAGTCACCCAGTACCATCAGTAACCAGCAGAGGGAGCCCAAAAACAGAACTCACAACACCAAGCATCCGCTTTCGCTTTAAGAACACCTAAGATTGGAGTCAGATTTCTATGTATATAGTCAGTAACAGGCATAGATACCCATATTCCAAGGTACTTAAATTGGCTAGTCACCTCCAGTCGCCCATCCTCCAGTGTCTCCCCACCATCATCATCCACCTTAAACAAGACAGACTTACTCCAGTTTATCCTAAGTCCCGACACCGATCCGAAACGCTCAATAATCCCATGACGAAATGTTGATTGCCCAACCGCAGCTTAAGTCATTCTCTGTGGGGCTGCAGGGAAAATCAAGCATCCTCATGGGTAATGACGGGTTTGGCAAGTGCAAGCGTGCTGCGGCTCAATTTCTTACGTTCTGTGCTGCTGTCGGACTGTTGCTAATCGATACTTTATCACCTCTCCTCTGGATTGATACTAACTAGTGATGAGCGAGTCTACTCATTTCTCGGGTTTTCCTGAGCACGCTCGGGTGACCTCCGAGTATTTATGACTGCTCGGAGATTTAAGGTACCGTCACACTTAGCGACGCTGCAGCGATACCGACAACGATCCGGATCGCTGCAGCGTCGCTGTTTGGTCGCTGGAGAGCTGTCACACAGACCGCTCTCCAGCGACCAACGATGCCGGTAACCAGGGTAAACATCGGGTAACTAAGCGCAGGGCCGCGCTTAGTAACCCGATGTTTACCCTGGTTACCATCCTAAAAGTAAAAAAAAACAAACACTACATACTTGCCTACAGCCGTCTGTCCTCCAGCGCTGTGCTCTGCACTCCTCCTGTACTGTCTGTGTGAGCACAGCGGCCGGAAAGCAGAGCGGTGACGTCACCGCTCTGCTTTCCGGCTGACCGACGCTCACAGCCAGTACAGGAGGAGTGCAGAGCACAGCGCCGGGGACAGACAGCTGTAGGTAAGTATGTAGTGTTTGTTTTTTTTTACTTTTAGGATGGTAACCAGGGTAAACATCGGGTTACTAAGCGCGGCCCTGCGCTTAGTTACCCGATGTTTACCCTGCTTACCAGTGAAGACATCGCTGAATCGGTGTCACACATGCCGATTCAGCGATGTCTGCGGGGAGTCCAGCGACCAAATAAAGTTCTGGACTTTCTTCCCCGACCAGCGACAGCACAGCAGGGGCCTGATCGCTGCTGCCTGTCACACTGGACGATATCGCTAGCGAGGACGCTGCAACGTCACGGATCGCTAGCGATATCGTCTAGTGTGACGGTACCTTTAGTTTTCATCGGGCAGCTGAATGATTTACTGCTACTAGCCAGGCTGAGTACATGTCGGGGTTACCTGGTTGCTAGGGACTCCACACATATAATCAAGCTGGCTAGTAGCTGTAAATCATTCAGCTGCCGGATGAAAACTAAATCTCCGAGCACTAAAAAATACTTGGAGGTCACCCGAACAACGAGTACACGGGCTCATCACTAATACTAACTTGTTTGCATCTCCTTTTTAAGTTCCTACACAGCCTTTTCACCCCTTAGCGACATATGTTGTATATTTACAGCCAATGTGTGCACTTGTTACATATGGGGGCCTAGTAAATGCCTGATGCACTCCTGAGAAGTTTGCATTGCCATGGAGTTATTGTTTCTCCCGTGGAACAAGGATAGCAGGCTTATTTTTATTTTTTGTTGCAAAATGAAATTATTTTTTTTTCAGTTATTACAAATATCCTAATTTCTAAAATGAATGGTGTAATTTAAGTTAGTTGCAAAAATTAATCTCCTCGCACTGTTAGGTCAACAAAAATATGCAAAAAATATGGATTATGGTGTAATAGCTGGAATAGAAAAGAAAAATACGGTAGTTGCGTAAAAAAAAGATTATTGATAAAAGATTGTGAAAATCGATTTGCAGGACACATCAGTTATCTATGGCTCCTGGGCGGGTTCCATGCGAACCTGCTTTTTACCCAATGGCATCTGCCACTCCTCTTTTGAGTAGCCGGCCTGGCGAGTTGTAAATGTTGTAGCTAATCAAAAAAGTTTTAACATCCCCTCCACAGGTACGGAAGCTGAGGAACAATAGTGGCAGGTTACAGCCGCTCCTCGCCTTCCACATCACTTACAGTCAGGATATAATCTTGTTCTGTTTATCATCTGTATCTTATTATAACAACAGTTCTGTTTCCCCGTTAGGCATCCTATTGCTTCGTTTTTCCATCTGTTTTTCCGAGTGAGCGCCATAATTGTGTATCTCCTGTGCGAACTTGTGTCCACGAGCTTCATTGCCTGCATGGTGACCATTATTCTGCTGCTGTCCTGTGACTTCTGGGCAGTTAAGGTGAGTGGATATAGATTGAGGGTGATTATATTTGCTTCCCCTTCGTCTCAGAGCCATAACTTTTTTTTTTTAACGTCTTGTTTTGCGGGATGAGTTGTACTTTTGAGTGACATCATTTATTTTACCATATAGTGTACTGGAAAATGGGAAAAAATCCAAGTGTGTTGAAATTGCAAAAAAAACTTCAATTCTGTAATGTGTTTTTTTTTTATTATTATTATTATTTTTTTCTTTATTGTGTTCACGAAATGCTGAAACTGACCTAGTAATACAATTCTCCATGGTCATTACGAGTATGCAGAATACCAAAGAGATATACCGTAGGTTTTTGGTTTTTTTTGTTTACCGTATTTTTCGAACTATAAGATGCATCGGACGATAAGACGCACCCAGGTTTTAGTGGAGGAAATTGGGGAAAAAAATTGAAGCAAAAAATGTGGTCAATTCTGTACTAATATCCCCTATCCTAGTGTATATATAACCTATCTATATAATTGTCTAAGGGTCACTTCCGTCTGTTTCTGTCACGGAAATCCCACGTCGCTGATTGGTCGCGGCCTGCCTGCCGCGACCAATCGGTGACGGGCACAGTCCGGCCGCAAATTCGCACCTTCCTACTCTCCGTCAGTCCCTTCTCCAGTCAGCGCTCACACAGGGTTAATGGCAGCGTTACACCGCATTATTCCACCGTGTAACACAGTCCGTTAACTCTGCTATTAACCCTGTGTGACCAACTTTTTACTATTGATGCTGCCTAGGCAGCATCAATAGTAAAAAGATCTAATGTTAAAAATAATAAAAAATCATGATATACTCACCTTCCGGCGCCTTTCCCGCTTCTCGCGATGCTCCGGTCCCAAGAATGCATTGCGGTCTCGCAAGATGATGACGTATGCGTCATCATCTTGCGAGACCGCAATGCATTCTTGGGACCAGAGCGTCGCAAGGAGCATCGCTAAACGCCTGGCCTGGATCCAGGGGCCACCGGAAGGTGAGTATATAACTATTTTTTATTTTAATTCTTTTTTTTTAACTGGGTATGGTGCCCACATTGCAATATACTACGTGGGTTGTGTTATATACTGCGTGGGCTATGTTATATACTCCGCATGGGCTGTTTTATATACTGCGTGGGCTGTGTTATATACTACGTCTCTGCTATATACTACGTGGGCTGTGCTATATACTACGTGGCTGTGCAATATATCACGTGGCTGTGCTATATACTACGTGGGCTGTGCTATATATTACGTGGGCTGTGCTATATATTACGTGGGCTGTGCTATATATTACGTGGGCTGTGCTATATATTACGTGGCTGTGCAATATATTATGTGGGCTGTGCTATATGCTACGTGGGCTGTGTTATATGCTACGTGGGCTGTTATATACTACGTGGGCTGTGCTATATGCTACGTGGGCTTTGTTATATTTCTCTGCTGTATCTGTGCATCATGAATCGTGGTATGTGTTAAAGAGGGGGGCCCACTGAGACTTCTTCGCCCTGGGCCTTCAAAAACCTGGAGCAGGCCCTGGCTTCACTGATTGTTCATGGCTGGCCAGCCATGAACAATCAGCAACTGGCGCAGTGCGGCCCGAGAATTGGTGCGGAATTTGAACCACGCTTGACTAATTGGCCGCGCCCGGCCGAATCTTGTGTATAAATTGCATTATTCTGAAAACTTCATAAATAAACTACATACATATTCTAGAATACCCGATGCGTTAGAATCGGGCCACTATCTAGTGTGTGTGTGTGTGTGTGTGTGTGTGTGTGTGTGTATATCTATCTATCTATATCTATAATATCCCTCTCCAATCCAGGTATGCATGCCCCCCTCATCCCTATCCTGGTAGGCATGGGCCCCATCAGAACAACATTAAAAAACTTAAACCATTCAACTTGCCTTCTCTGCACTCCCTTGCAGCTTCCTGATGCCAGCAGCTGATTTATGCTTGTAAGCAGCGCATGGCAGTGACGTTATGCGCTGCCTACAAGAAGAGGACCGCTGCTGGAATATTCACTCTTCCTCATGCCGGGACTATGGGCATGTGGAGCAGTGAATATTCACCGATCTTTAATAGCGAGCACAGTGTTAGCCGCAGCCGCCGGCTTCCTGCACCTGCCGGGCGTTCACCTGGTCCCGCTACTAAAGGGGATGAATATTCAATACTGCACAGTGAATATTCATTCTCTTTTAATAGTGGGCACACATGATCACCCAGCAGCTTCAGGAGCTGGCGGCTGCTGCTGCTCCTGGTCCCACTATTAAATATATACCGTATGTACTCAAGTATAAGCCGACCCTCCCCACCCCCCTAATTTTGCAACAAAAAAACTGGGAAAACTTATTGACTCGAGTATAAGCCTAGGGTGGAAAATGCAGCAGTTGCCGGTAAATGTTAAAAATAAAAATAGATACCAATAAAAGTAAAATTAATTAAGACATCAGTATGTTAAGTGTTTTTGAATATCCATATTGAATCAGGATCCCCATATAATGCTCCATACAGTTCATTATGGCCCCATAGATGCTCCATATAACAATGTGCCCCATATAATGCCCCATGCAGTTCATTATGGCACCATAGATGCTCCATAAAACAATGTGCCACATATAATGCTGCTGCAATAAAATAAAAAGACGGAAGCCGTGGCGGCGGTGGAACAAGGGAAGGTAAATATGAAATACTCACCTGCTCCTGGCGCGGTCACTGACAGCTTCTCCTGGACAGATGGTCTCCGGCGACGGCAGTTTCTTCCTTTGTTCAGCAGTCACTGGTACCGCTCATTACAGGAATGAATATGTGGCTCCACCCCTATGGAAGTGGAGTCCATATTCATTACTTTAATGACCGGTACCACGTGACCGCTGAACAGGAGAAGAAGTTGCCGGAGACCATGGGACATGCAGGGAGCGCCAGGAGCAGGTGAGTATGTGACAGTCGATGCTCCCCCTCACCCGCCAACCCCCCGACCATGACTCGAGTATAAGCCGAGAGGGTCACTTTCAGCCCATTTTTTAGGGCTGAATATCTCGGCTTATACTCAAGTATATACGGTAAGTGGCGGGCACACGTGAAAGCCTGACAGTTGCAGGAAGCCTGTAGAAAAGCCGCGGAGACACCCTCACGTGTTTCTCAACGCAAGCAATAAATAGCCAGGTCTTTCACCGGGAAGGAACAACCACAGGAATAACTGCGTTGAGAAACACGTGATGGTGTCTCCGCGGTGTTGGATGTTTTGAACTCCCCAAGGTCATTCATCCTTATGTTTATAGTCCTTTCACTAGGCACTGCTCCTAATAGCCAGTGTTCTACTCCACACTGATGAGGGGCAAATACCCCGGAACAGCTGTCTGTGGATGGATACCATGTTTTGGCATAAGTGGTTTTCCTTTTTGGATGCTGCCCTTCCCGTGGTTGTTCCTTCCTGGTGAAAGACCTGGCTATTTATTGCTTGCGTTGAGAAACACGTGATGGTGTCTCCGCGGCTTTTCTACATGTATTTGCATATTTCCCATAAGGGGTGGGGGCAGTGTTCTGGATCACTGCGTTGAGAAACACGTGATGGTGTCTCCGCGGTGTTGGATGTTTTGATCTCTCCGAGGTCATTCATCCTTATGTTTATAGTTGCAGGAAGCCGGCGGCTGCGGTTAACAGTGTGTTCGCTATTAAAGAGCAGTGAACATTCATTTCTCTTTAGCAACAGAGTTGGCCTCAGCAGCCAGCTCCTGCCTCCTGTGACCCGCTGCTCCTCAGCTCCCCATCCACAGCCAGAGCAGATACATCTGGACTATGACACCCCTCCCACACACATTTTCCTCCACATTTTTGGAGGAAAAAAGTGCGTCTTATAGTGTGAAAAATCGGTGAATGATGAAGAAAAGAAAAATCCCAAATTTGTATGAAATAATTTTCGCTTTTTTACTTTGTCATTTTCCAAGGCTCCTCCATTTTTCAGGACCTGGGGATGGGTGATGGCTTATTTTGTAGTCTCAGCTGACGCTTTCATTGATTCTATTTTGGTGTAGATATGATGTTTGGATCACCTCTTATTGCATTTTATTGTAATGCTGCGGATGCCAAAAAACGTAATTCTGGCATTTTGTCTTTCTTTTCTCGTTACGCCCTTTACCTATCAAATTACTTTATATTGTGTTCGGAAATTTCCGAATGCAGCGATGCCAATAATAATCATCCGATCGCTTGTGCTGTACATAGCAAGGCTTCAACAGTGCTTCAAACAGTGATTGACAGCAACATTTAACTGGCTAACAGCCGCAGGTGGATCTTGGGTCCACCCCACAGCTGTTAGAGGCACATGATGGCTGATTAAATCAGCCATCACGTGCAGGTATGATGTAAATATACGTCATTAGTGGTAAAGGGGTTGTCTGGAAATAGGATAGGTCATCATTAGGCCACTACACAATGTATGGTGCTGTGTAATTTTGGCTCTGTACACTATATATAGCCAGCTTCCACAGGATCTGCCAGTAGCTGATCCGTGGGAATAAATGGTATTCGTTCCCCCACTTAAGATTTGATAATGATGACCTATCTTAAGAATAGGTCAGCGATTAAACAAAGTCCTCGTCATGATCGATGTTTTGTTTTTGTCTTTTTTTTTTTCCCCCAATCTATCCCTTAAAGGGAAGGTGCCACCAGTTTTCCTGTAGTTAGTTTTTTGTGAAATTAAGCTTAAAATAGTAAATAAAATGTATTAATGCAATGTTTGCACTGTTTGCAAACATTTCTATATGAAAAATCTACTTTATAATTGTCTAAGGGTCACTTCTGTCTTTCTGTCCTTCTGTCTGTCACGGATATTCATTGGTCGCGGCCTCTGTCTGTCATGGAAATCCAAGTCGCTGATTGGTCGTGGCTGTTTTGCCGCGACCAATCAGCGACGGGCACAGTCCGGAAGAAAATGGCTGCTCCTTACTTCCCGCAGTCAGTGCCCGGCGCCCGCATACTCTCCTCCAGTCACCGTTCACACAGGGTTAATGCCGGCGGTAACGGACTGCGTTATGCCGCGGGTAACGCACTCCGTAACCGCTGCTATTAACCCTGTGTATCCCCAACTTTTTACTATTGATGCTGCCTATGCGGCATCAATAGTAAAAAATAATGTAATGTTAAAAATAATAAAAAAACAAAAAACCTGCTATACTCTCCCTCCGTCGCGTCCTCTCCTCGGCAGTGCAAGCGGCAGGTTCCGGGGCCTAGGATGGTATGCGAGAAGGACCTTCCATGACGTCACAGTCATGTGACCGCGACGTCATCACAGGTCCTGCGCTCATCCAACCCCGGGACCGGAAGCTGCCGCGTGCACTGCACACAGACGACAGGACTACAAGGGCTCCCTCGGAAGGTGAGTATATGTTTTTTTTTTTTTTTTTTTTTTAACTCTTTTTTTTTTTTTTTTAACCTGTTACATACGTGGCTGGGCAATATACTACGTAGCTGGGCAATATGCTACGTGGCTGGGCATTATACTACGTGGGCTGTGCAATATACTACGTGGACATGCATATTCTAGAATACCCGATGCGTTAGAATCAGGCCACCATCTAGTCTACTATATAATTTTCTAAGTTTCACTTCCGTCTTTCTATCTGTCCTTCTCTGTCCTTCTTTCTGTCACGGATATTCATTGGTTGCGCCCTCTGTCTGTCATGGAATCCCTACTCCCCTGCAGTCAGTGCCCGGTGCCCTCTCCATACTCCCCGCAGTCACCGCTCACACAGGGTTAATGCCAGCGGTAACGGACCGCGTTATGCCGCGGGTAATGCACTCCGTTACCGCCGCTATTAACCCTGTGTGACCAAGTATTTACTATTGAATCTGCCTATGCAGCGTCAATAGTAAAAGGATCTAATGTTAAAAATAATTAAAACAAAAAAATAAAATAATTATATACTCACCTTCCGCCGCCTTTCCCGTTCCTCGCAACGCTACGGTAACCGCTCCATGCAAGCGGCAGGTTCCGGTGGCAACGATGGTATGCGACAAGGACCTGCCATGACGTCACGGTCATGTGACTGCGACCTCATCACAGGTCCTGCGCAAGAAGGACCTGCCATGACGTCAAGGTCATGTGACCGCGACCTCATTACGGGTCCTGCTCTACCAACCCTGGGATCGGAAGCTGCCGGGTGCACCGCACACAGGTGACATGATAACAAGGGCTCCCTCGGAAGGTGAGTATATGTTTATTTTTTAACCTGTGACATACGTGGCTGGCCAATATACTACGTGGCTGGGCAATATACTACGTGGTTCTGTGCTGTATACTACATCGCTGTGCAATAAACTACGTGGCTCTGTGCTGTATACTACGTCACTGAGCAATATACTACGTGACGGGGCAATCTACTACGTGGCTCTGTGCTGTATACTACGTCACTGGGCAATATACTACGTGGCTGGGCAATATACTACGTGACTGGCCAATATACTACGTGGCTGGGCAATATACTGCGTGGCTCTGTGCTGTATACTACGTCACTGGGCAATATACTACATGGCTCTGTGCTGTATACTACGTCACTGGGCAATATACTACGTAGCTCTGTGCTGTATAGTACAGTACATCTACTACGTGGCTCTGCTGTATACTGCGTGGCTGGGCAATATACTGCGTGGCTGGCCAATATACTACGTGACTGGCCAATATACTACGTGGCTGGGCAATATACTACGTGGCTCTGTGCTGTATACTACGTCACTGGGCAATATACTACATGGCTAGGTGCTGTATACTACGTCACTGTGCAATATACTACGTGGCTCTGTGCTGTATACTACGTCACTGGGCAATATACTACGTGGCTCTGTGCTGTATACTACGTCGCTGTGCAATATACTACATGACTGGGCAATATACTACGTGGCTCTGTGCTGTATACTACGTAACTGGGCAATATACTACGTCACTGGGCAATATACTACGTAGCTCTGTGCTGTATAGTACGTCACTGGGCAATCTACTGCGTGGCTGGGCAATATACTGCGTGGCTGGGCAATATACTACGTGGCTCTGTGCTGTATACTACGTCACTGGGCAATATACTACATGGCTAGGTGCTGTATACTGCGTCACTGTGCAATATACTACGTGGCTCTGTGCTGTATACTACGTCACTGGGCAATATACTACGTGGCTCTGTGCTGTATACTACGTAACTGGGCAATATACTACGTGGGCTGTGCAATATACTACGTGGACATGCATATTCTAGAATACCTGATGCGTTAGGATCGGGCCACCATCTAGTATTATATATTTTCTTACAAATATACATATTTACCACTAGGGAGAGCATTTTCTGTTTTAGGCTACTTTCACACTAGCGTTTTTTGCAATACGTCGCAATGCGTCGTTTATGGGAAAAAACGCATCCTGCAAAGTTGTTTGCAGGATGCGTTTTTGCCCCATAGATTAACATTAGCGACGCATTTACACACGTCGCAACCGTCGTGCGACAGTTGCGCCGTGTTGTGGCGGACCGCCGGGAGCAAAAAACGTTACATTTAACGTGTTTTGCTGCCGACGGACCGCTTTTTCCGACCGCGCATGCGCGGCCGGAACTCCGCCCCCATCTCCCCGCACCTTACAATGGGGCAGCAGATGCACAGGAAAAATGCATCAGCTGCCTCCGTTGTGCGGCGCATTCACTGCTAGCGTCGGAACCTCGAGCCGAGTCCGACGCTAGTGTGAAAGTAGCCTTAGACCTCAAGCAGCTATAGTAAGACTTACCAGCTTTACTGTTAGCAGTAAAATTGGGGCAGTAACTGCTGATATCACCATCTCCCTCCCCTTTTGGGTGGTCTAATATTCCTGGGGCAGAATGAAGAGCAGCATCACATGGCAGCGCCATTTTGTGTGTGACTGTCGTGTGATCTACTATCACCAGCAGTTACTGCATCAGAAGCACAGCTTGTTTGCAGAGGAGCAAAACACCGTCGACTCAGCAGCATGGTGGACTAGAGGAAGAGTGAAGACTTGTGGTGTGTATGGAGCAGCATTATCTGAGCAGAGCTGTCTGTGACTCATCTATCAGTAAGATAAGGAGATCCAGGTCTGCAGTGAATGGCCAGGCATTGTGGAGGCAGGGGAGAGATACATTGGTATGGCTGAGAGAGACTGATGGGAGAGCGAGACATGTAGAATGATGAGTGAGACACATATGGAGCATGATGGGGAGAGAGATACACATGGAATAGCAGGGGTGAGACCAGGGCTGCCACTAGAAATTTTGGTGCCCCATACTGGCAAAATTTCCAGGGCCCCCTTGAGACTCCGCCCAGGCTCCACCCCAGCCCCGCCTCCATGCTCCACCCCTCGAACTGTCCACCGTCCCACCGCTCTCTTGGAAAAACTCCACTTCTCACCAATCACACATTGACAGTTCCCATCACCAGATCAAATACATAGCTGGCAGCTTTTGTTTTGGCCAAAAGATTTTTTTTAAGCCACCAAAATGACAAGGTAGACACTTTTGGCCAGGCCCTACTCAGCTGTATCCTATAAAATATTTCTTAAAATATGCAATACAATTTAGGTATATTTTAATTTATTTTTCAATTTTTAAAATGACTTATAATACCACATACAAGGAACAAATACCACAGCACCATGACCAGACACCATATCACCACAGTGGCCTATAATACTATCTACAAGGCACAAATACCGCCACACCATGACCAGATGACATATTACCACCACAATGATCGAATAATATCAAATACAAGGAACAAATACCAAAACATCATGACCAGACCACATATTACCACTTTCGCCCCCCTTCCCCCCCCCCCCCCCCTGTCCAGCTTTCTGCCCCCCCGCTGCGGTTGACGTCAGCTGCCAGCCTCAGATTGGCTAGCGGCTGTTAACTATTGACGTGCGGGCGCGGGCCCGCACGTCAATAGCGTTAAACAGCTGCAGCGCCGGCCGCCGCTAAGGGCCCAATTTCAGCTTGCGGCTGCCGGTAGGGGCCCGGTGAGCAGATAAGACACGGGCCCCCTCTGCTCACCGGGCCCCATACGCTAGTCACGGCCGTCAAGCCCTGATGGCGGCCCTGGGTGAGACACATGGAGCGTGATGGGGAGAGAGATACACATGGAATAGCAGGGGTGAGACACATGGAGCGTGATGGAGAGATGCACATGGAATAGCAGGGGTGAGACACATGGAGCGTGATGAGGAAAGACACATGGAATAGCAGGGGTGAGACACATGGAGCGTGATGAGGAAAGACACATGGAATAGCAGGGGTGAGACCCATGGAGCGTGATGGGGGGAGACACATGGAATAGCAGGGGTGAGACACATGGAGCGTGATGGGGAGTGACACATGGAATAGCAGGGGTGAGACACATGGAGCGTGATGGGGAGTGACACATGGAATAGCAGGGGTGAGACACATGAAGCGTGATGGGGAGAGAGATACACATGGAATAGCAGGGGTGAGACACATGGAGCGTGATGGGGAGAGAGATGCACATGGAATAGCAGGGGTGAGACACATGGAGCGTGATGAGGAAAGACACATGGAATAGCAGGGGTGAGACACATGGAGCGTGATGGGGAGAGAGATACACATGGAATAGCAGGGGTGAGACACATGGAGCGTGATTGGGAGTGAGACGTAGTATGATGAGGGACATATGGAGTGTGATAGAGAGATACACATGGAATAGCAGGGGTGAGACACTTGGGCTATGTGCACACGTTGCGGATTTTGATGATTTCCGCAGCGTTTTTGGATGCGCGGAATTGCATCAAACCCGCCGTGTAGTGCACCACCAATGTTAGTCAATGGGAAATTGAGAATTGTTGTGCACATGCTGCGGAAAAATATGCGCGGATTTGCAGGGTTTTATGTTCCACAGCATGTCAATTCCTTTTGTGGATCTGCAGCGTTTCTGCACCCATTGACTACCATTGAGTTAGGCAAATCCGCAGCAAAACTGCAGGTTTCAAAATCTGTGGTTTTGCTGCGGAGTTGCGTGCGATAAATGCTGCAGATAGGGAGGAGGAAGAGTGTGTGCGGAGACAGTGTGAGCTGTGAATATGTGCGGGTATCTGTGTGTATCTGCGTGTACGTGTGTATGCGGGAACAGGGCGTATACTGCTGTTTTATTATTTTATATTTTTTAGAGGAGATCGAGAGCGTTGCATGGATTAGCTGAATAGTAAAGATGGGAAACTGTGTAGTGTTTTATTTCATTAAAATACTTTATTCTGGCTGTGTGTGTGACGCCGATTCAGCGATGTCTTCACTGGTAACCAGGGTAAACATCGGGTTACTAAGCGCAGGGCCGCGCTTAGTAACCCGATGTTTTCCCCTGGTTACCAGTGTAAATGTAAAAAACAAAAAAAACTACATACTTACATTCCGCTGTCTGTCCCCCGGCGCTCTGCTTCCCTGCACTGTCCGCGCCGGCCGGCCGTAAAGCACAGCGGTGACGTCACCGCTCTGCTTTACGGCCAGCCGGCGCTCAGTCAGTGCAGGAAGCAGAGCGCCGGGGGACAGACACCGGAATGTAAGTATGTAGTGTTTTTTTGTTTTTTACATTTACAGTGGTAACCAGGGTAAACATCGGGTTACTAAGCGCGGCCCTGCGCTTAGCAACCCGATGTTTACCCTGGTTACCAGGGGACTTCGCATAGTTGGTTGCTGGAGAGCTGTGTAGATCGCTGCAGCGTCGCTAAATGTGACGGTACCTTAAAGGATTAGTAATGGATAAGTGTCTTATTGACGCTTCTCCATTTCTAAGCCGGCTTGATGTCACCTTACAATACAAAGGAGACATCAACCCCACAAATATTACCCATATGACACCACTACAGGGCAGTGGGAAGAGAGGCTAAGTGCCGGAATTGGCGCATCTTAGAGATGCACCATTTCAGGGGTGGCTTTGAGCTGGTGTTTGTAGGCGGGAAAGGGGGGGAGCAATATCCATGGCCCCTTCTTAGGCTATTAATATCAGCCCGCAGCTGTCTGCATAGCCTTTCCTGGTTATTAATTATAGGGGAACCCCTATTTTAACCCCTTCCCGCCGCGACCCTTTTTCATTTTTGCATTTCGCTCCCCTCCTTCCCAGAGCCATAACTTTTTTTATTTTTCCGTCAATAGGGTCATGTGAGGGCTTATTTTTTGCAGGACGAGTTGTACATTTGAACAACACCATTGGTTTTACCATGTCTTGTACTAGAAATTGGGAAAAAAATTCCAAGTGTGGTGAAATTGCAAAAAAAGTGCAATCCCACACTTGTTTTTTAATTGGCTTTTTTGCTAGCTTCACTAAATGCTAAAATTGACCTGACATTATGGTTCTCCAGGTTATTACGAGTTCATAGACTCCAAACATGTCTAGGTTATTTTTTATCTACGTGGTGAAAAAAAAATTCAAAACTTTGCTAAAAAAAAGAAAGCGCTATTTTCCAGTACCCGTAGCGTCTCCATTTTTCGTGATCTGGGGTTGGGTGAGGGCTTATTTTTTGCATGCCGAGCTGATATTTTTAATGATACCACATTTGTGCAGATACGTTCTTTTGATCGCCCGTTACTGCATTTTAATACAATGTCGCGGTGACCAAAACAACGTAATTCTGGCGTTTCAAATTTTTCTCGCTACGCTGTTTAGCGAACAGGTTAATGCTTTTTTTTATTGATTGAGCGATTCTGAACGCGGCGATACCAAATATGTGTAGGTTTGATTTTTTTTTTTTTTTTTAATTATTGTTTTATTTTGGATGGGGCGAAAGGGGGGTGATTTAACCCCTTCCCGACCTTTGACGCCACGTAGGCGTCATGAAAGTCGGTGCCAATCCGACCCATGACGCCTATGTGGCGTCATGGAAAGATCGCGTCCCTGCAGATCGGGTGAAAGGGTTAACTCCCATTTCACCCGATCTGCAGGGACAGGGGGAGTGGTAGTTTAGCCCAGGGGGGGTGGCTTCACCCCCTCGTGGCTACGATCGCTCTGATCACCCCCCTGCAGTCCGATCCACCCCCCTCCGTGCTCCGTTCCACCACCCCCCCACCCCCCCGTGCTCCGTTCTACCCCCCCCGTGCTCCGTTCTACCCCCCGTGCTCCGTTCCACCCCTCCCGCGCTCTGATTCCCCCCCCCCCCCATGCTCCGATCATTTTCATCACTGAGATATAATCTATCTCAGTGATCAAAATAAAAAAAATAATAAATGAACCCCCCCCCCCCCCCCCTTTGTCACCCCCATAGGTAGGGACAATAAAAAAATAAAGAATTTTTTTTTTTCCACTAATGTTAGAATAGGGTTAGGGGTAGGGGTAGGGTTAGGGTTTCGGTATGTGCACACGTATTCTGGTCCTCTGCGGATTTTTCCGCTGCGGATTTGATAAATCCGCAGTGCTAAACCGCTGCAGATTTATGACGGATTTACCGCGTTTTTTCTGCGCATTTCACTGCGGTTTTACAACTGCGACTTTCTATTTGAGCAGTTGTAAAACCGCTGCGGAATCCGCACAAAGAAGTGACATGCTGCGGAATGTAAACCGCTGCGTTTCCGTGCAGTTTTTCCGCAGCGTGTGTACAGCGATTTTTGTTTCCCATAGGTTTACATTGAACTGTAAACTCATGGGAAACTGCTGCGGATCCGCAGCGTTTTCCGCAGCGTGTGCACATACCTTTAGAATTAGGCCATGTGCACACGGTGCGGATTTGGCTGCGGATCCCCAGTGGATTGGCCGCTGCGGATTCGCAGCAGTGTTCCATCAGGTGTACAGTACCATGGAAACCAAATCCGCTGTGCCCATGGTGCGGAAAATACCGCGCGGAAACGCTGCGTTGTATTTTCCGCAGCATGTCAATTCTTTGTGCGGATTCCGCAGCGTTTTACACCTGTTCCTCAATAGGAATCCGCAGGTGAAATCCGCACAAAAAACACTGGAAATCCGCGGAAAATCCGCAGGTAAAACGCAGTGCCTTTTACCCGCGGATTTTTCAAAAATGGTGCTGAAAAATATCACACGAATCTGCAACGTGGGCACATAGCCTTAGGGTTAGGGTTGGAATTAGGGTTGTGGTTAGGGGTGTGTTGTGGTTAGGGTTGTGATTAGGGTTATGGCTACAGTTGGGATTAGGGTTAGGGGTGTGTTGGGGTTAGGGTTAGGGCTGTGATTAGGGTTATGGCTACAGTTGGAATTAGGGTTGTGGTTAGGGTTGGAATTAGGGTTGTGGTTAGGGTTAGGGGTGTGTTGGGGTTAGGGTTGTGATTAGGGTTATGGCTACAGTTGGGATTAGGGTTAGGGGTGTGGGGGGGTTAGTGTTGGAGTTAGAATTGAGGGGTTACCACTGTTTAGGCACATCAGGGGTCTCCAAACGCAACATGGCGCCACCATTGATTCCAGCCAATCTCGCATTCAAAAAGTCAAATGGTGCTCCCTCAATTCCGAGCCCTGACGTGTGCCCAAACAGTGGTTTACCCCCACATATGGGGTACCAGCATACTCAGGATAAACTGCGCAACAATTACTGGGGTCCAATTTCTCCTGTTACCCTTGTGAAAAATGATTTATTATTTTCACGGCTCTACGTGTAAACGTCTGTGAAGCACTTGGGGGTTCAAAGTGCTCACCACATATCTAGATAAGTTCCTTGGGGGTCTAGTTTCTAAAATGGGGTCACTTGTGGGGGGTTTCTACTGTTTAGGCACATCAGGGGCTCTGCAAACGCAACGTGACGCCCGCAGAGCATTCCATCAAAGTCTGCATTTCAAAATGTCACTACTTCAATTCCGAGCCCCGGCATGTGCCCAAACAGTAGTTTACCCCCACATATGGGATCACCGTACTCAGGAGAAACTGGACAACAAATATTGGGGTCAAATTTCTCCTGTTACCCTTGGGAAAATTAAAAAATTCTGGGCTAAATAATTATTTTTGAGGAAAGAAAACGTATTTATTATTTTCACGGCTCTGCATTATAAACTTCTGTGAAGCACTTGGGGCTTCAAAGTGCTCACCACACATCTAGATAAGTTCCTTTCGGGGTCTAGTTTTCAAAATGGGGTCACTTGTGGGGGGTTTCTACTGTTTAGCCACATCAGGGGCTCTGCAAACGCAACGTGACGCCCACAGAGCATTCCATCAAAGTCTGCATTTCAAAACGTCACTACTTCACTTCCGAGCCCCGGCATGTGCCCAAACAGTGGTTTACCCCCACATATGGGGTATCAGCGTACTCAGGAGAAACTGGACAACAAATTTTGGGGTCAAATTTCTCCTGATACCCTTGGGAAAATAAAAAATTGCAGGCTAAAAGATCATTTTTGAGAAAATAATTTTATTTTTTTATTTTCATGGCTCTGCGTTATAAACTTCTGTGAAGCACTTGGGGGTTCAAAGTCCTCACCACTCATCTAGATTAGTTCCTTTGGTGGACTAGTTTCCAAAATGGGGTCATTTCTGGGGGATCTCCAATGTTTAGGCACACAGGGGCTCTCCAAACGTGACATGGTGTCCGCTAATGATTGGAGCTAATTTTCCATTTAAAAAGCCAAATGGCGTGCCTTCCCTTCCGAGCCCTGCCGTGCGCCCAAACAGTGGTTTACCCCCACATATGGGGTATCAGCGTACTCAGGACAAACTGGACAACAACATTTGGGGTCCAATTTCTCCTATTACCCTTGGCAAAATAGGAAATTCCAGGCTAAAAAATCATTTTTGAGGAAAGAAAAATTATTTTTTATTTTCATGGCTCTGCGTTATAAACTTCTGTGAAGCACCTGGGGGTTTAAAGTGCTCAATATGCATCTAGATAAGTTCCTTGGGGGGTCTAGTTTCCAAAATGGGGTCACTTGTGGGGGAGCTCCAATGTTTAGGCACACAGGGGCTCTCCAAACGCGACATGGTGTCCGCTAACAATTGGAGCTAATTTTCCATTCAAAAAGTCAAATGGCGCACCTTCCCTTCCGAGCCCTGCCGAGTGCCCAAACAGTGGTTTACCCCCACATATGAGGTATCGGCGTATTCGGGAGAAATTGCCCAACAAATTTTATGATCCATTTTATCCTATTGCCTATGTGATAATGAAAAAATTGAGGCGAAAAGAATTTTTTTGTGAAGAAAAAAAAGTACTTTTTCATTTCTACGGATCAATTTGTGAAGCACCTGGGGGTTCAAAGTGCTCACTATGCATCTAGATAAGTTCCCTGGGGCGTCTAGTTTCCAAAATGGGGTCACTTGTGGGGGAGCTCCAATTTTTAGGCACACGGGGGCTCTCCAAACGTGACATGGTGTCCGCTAAAGAGTGGAGCCAATTTTTGATTCAAAAAGTCAAATGGCGCTCCTTCCCTTCCAAGCCCTGCCGTGCGCCCAAACAGTGGTTTACCCCCACATATGAGGTATCAGCGTACTCAGGACAAATTGGACAACAACTTACGTGGTTCAGTTTCTCCTTGTACCATTGGGAAAATAAAAAAATTGTTGCTAAAAGATAATTTTTGTGACTAAAAAGTTAAATGTTCATTTTTTCCTTCCATGTTGCTTCTGCTGCTGTGAAGCACCTGAAGGGTTAATAAACTTCTGGAATGTGGTTTTGAGTACCTTGAGGGGTGCAGTTTTTAGAATGGTGTCACTTTTGGGTATTTTCAGCCATATAGACCCCTCAAACTGACTTCAAATATGAGGTGGTCCCTAAAAAAATGGTTTTGTAAATTTCGTTGTAAAAATGAGAAATCGCTAGTCAAATTTTAACCCTTATAACTTCCTAGCAAAAAAAAATTTTGTTTCCAAAATTGTGCTGATGTAAAGTAAACATGTGGGAAATGTTATTTATTAACTATTTTGTGTCACATAACTCTCTGGTTTAACAGAATAAAAATTCAAAATGTGAAAATTGCGAAATTTTCAAAATTTTCGCCAAATTTCCGTTTTTATCACAAATAAACGCATAATTTATTGACCTAAATTTACCACTAACATGAAGCCCAATATGTCACGAAAAAACAATCTCAGAACCGCTAGGATCCGTTGAAGCGTTCCTGAGTTATTACCTCATAAAGGGACACTGGTCAGAATTGCAAAAAACGGCAAGGTCTTTAAGGTCAAAATAGGCTGGGTCATGAAGGGGTTAAACTTGTTTTTTTATTTTTTCATATTTTTAAAAACTTTTTTTTTAACTTGTGCCATGCTTCAATAGCCTCCATGGGAGGCTAGAAGCTGGCACAACTCGATTGGCTCCTCTACATAGCATATCAGATCGCTGCTATGTAGCTGAAATGCAGGCTTGCTATGAGCGCCGACTACAGGGGGTGCTCACAGCAGGCCGGCATCAGTAACCATAGGTCTCAAGGACCTCTATGGTTACCATCCTGATTCATTGCTGACCCCCAATCATGTGACGGGGGTCGGCGATGCGCTCATTTCCGGCCGCACGTCCGGAAGCGCCGGTTAAATGCCGCTGTCAGCGTTTGACAGCGGCATTTAACAGGTTTATAGCGGCGGGTAAATTGCGATTTCACCCGCCACTATTGCGCGTACATGTCAGCTGTACAAATCGCGACTTTGATGTGGGCTCACCGCCGGAGCCCACATCAAAGCAGGGTACCCAACATGCGCAGTAATAGTACGGAGCATGTCGGGAAGGGGTTAATAGCCAGTAAAGGCTAAATATACAGCTGAGGGCTGATATTCATAGCCTGGGAAGATCCATGGGTATTAACTCCTTCCTAGGCTACAAACATTATATAGTTCTCACATAATACTGCCATATAGATCACACATAATGGCGCCATATAGTTCTCACATAATACCGCTACATGCTTCTCACATAATACCACATATAATCACACATAATACCGCATATAATCACACATAATACCATCATATAGATCACATACAACACCATGTAGATCACACATAAAACTACCATATAATTCTCACATAATAATGCCACATAGATCACACATAATCCCACAATATAGTTATCATATAATAGTCATATATTTTTTAAATTATTCCACCATACTGATCAAACATAATACCACCATACAGATCACATATAATACCATTATATAGATCACATATAATACCATTATATAGATCACATAATGCCATAATACAGATCACACATAATACTTGGCGGCATCAAGTGTGTTCTATATGGCAGTACTATGTAAAAAATATATACGGCGGCATTATGTGCGATCTATATGGCAGTATTATGTAATATTATTATGTAATATATGGCGATATGTGTGGTCTTTATGTGATAAATAGATATGGCGGCATTATGTGTGATCCATATGGCAGTGTGCTGGTGTATGGGGGGGTCACAGAGAGATATATGGTGCAGGGTGGCAGGAGCACAGAGTATTTCAGGAGAGCAGTGTGCTGGTCTATGGGGGGAGTGTGCTCACGTGCTGACACACACGCTCACAACTGTATACTTAGCCTTTACTGGCTATTTAAATGGGGGGGACCCAAACAAAAAAGATTACGTGGGGTCCCCATATAATTAATAACCAGCAGAGGCTATGCAAACAGCTGCAGGATATTAATAGCCCAGGCTAAAAACCATCAGCTCTCAGCCGCCCCAGAAATGGCGCATCTATTAGATGTGCCTTTTTGGCGCTTTGCCCGGCTCTTCCCACGTGCCCTGTAGCAGTGGCAAGTTGGTTTCATATTTGTGGGGTTGATGTCATATTTCTATTGTCAGGTGACATCAAGCCCACGGCTTAGTAATGGAGAGGCGTATATAAGACACCTATCCATCACTAATCCTATCGTTGTATTGTAAATAAAGACACAGCCAGAATAAAGTTCTTTATTAATCTTAATTAAACCATAGTTACCGAACGCATAATCCCCGAATCCTTCGTCTCCTGCAACAAAAATAAAATAAACCACAAACATTCCTCACCTGTCCGCCGAGATAATAATCCATAATGTCCCATGACGATCCTGATCACTTTGAGAGTGACTGCTCTCAAAGATAGCAGGCGATACACTGATAGGTGATCGCCCCCTGCAGTGGATCACTGCGCCGCCGTGAGTATAATGTTTTTTTTTTATTTTTATGTGAATATGTATGTAATGTTAACTTTTTTTTTTTTTTTTTTTTAAACTATGAGCACAGGTACCGGCAGATGATACTACTCTCCCATCAGACATAGCCCGATCGGAGTAGTAGTCTCATCGGTCCGTGCCTGTTTTTTTCCGAAGGTCACCGCTACAGGTCAGTCAGCTGCGTAATCACCCTGACATCTGCCAGCATGCTCCCGCAGCGCTGTGCCCGGCAGTAGCGTTACCGCAGGTGACAGTCACAGCTGTGGGGTCACGCTGACATGTGACAGCATGACCCCCGCAGCTCCTGTTATGGCACGCACTGAGCTGTGTGTGCAGTGGGGAAAGATATGCAGGGGGAGATGAGTGCATAGGAGGGAGAGCGACTTAGGGGGAGTGAGACATGCAGGGGAGAGAGGAGGGAGAGCGACCCATGGGGAGTGAGAATGCAAGGGGGGAGAGGAGGGAGAGCGACCCATGGGGAGTGAGACATGCAGGGGAGAGAGGAGGGAGAGCAACCCATGGGGAGTGAGAATGCCGGGGGGAGAGGAGGGAGAGCGACCCATGGGGATTGAGAATGCAGGGGGGAGAGCGACCCAGGGGGAGTGAGAATGCAGGGGGGAGAGGAGGGAGAGCGACACGTGGGGCGTGAGAAATGCAGGGGGGAGAGGAGGGAGAGCGACCCATGGGGCGTGAGAAATGCAGGGGGGAGAGCGACCCATGGGGAGTGAGAATGCAGGGGGGAGAGGAGGGAGAGTGACACATGGGGCGTGAGAAATGCAGGGGGGAGAGGAGGGAGAGCGACCCAGGGGGAGTGAGAAATGCAGGGGGGAGAGGAGGGAGAGCGACCCAGGGGGAGTGAGAATGCAGGGGGGAGAGGAGGGAGAGCGACCCAGGGGGAGTGAGAATGCAGGAGGGAGAGCGACCCAGGGGGAGAGAGAATGCAGGGGGGAGAGCGACCCAGGGGGAGTGAGAATGCAGGAGGGAGAGCGGCCCAGGGGGAGAGAGTGCAGCTTACCGGAGATCACTGGGACTGTGTGTGATGGGGGAGGCGGAGACAGAGCAGGAGAAGCACACAGGGCAGCATGTGAGGAGCAGAGGATGTCTGCTCAGGACGCACAGTGCAGGGCCTGGAGTACAGAGGAGCAGGGAGGTAAATCACCCGCACCCCCCACTCTCCATCCTCCGGCTCCAGTGAGCGCTTCTGTCCTGCGATAGAGAGTAAGTGGAGCTCGGCAGATAGCACTGGGCTATAGTAAAATGGCGGCCAGTCACACCTACAGCAGTGAGTTGTGCAGCCAACAGAGGCGTGCCCAGCTCACTGCTAATGCTGCTGCAATGTTAGAGATGGGGTCAGCGGCGGTCTATTATCTCCTATGCCATGGGGTTCCGTATTCTGACACCGATAGTGTCGTGCCACTGCTGTGAAACCAAAATGTCAGCCCCCAGTGCCTTCTTTCTACTCATATAACACACGAAATCTGTTTCACATGCATTCAAATCTGGGTTATAACAGCAGGTTATGCTACATTACATTGATTAATGATCTACAAACGCGGTACCTTCCCTTTAAGGTACTATGCTATCCTGCAAAAATCAAGCCCCTCGTAACGCTCTGTTTCCAGAAAAATAAAAGTGTGTGTGTGTATATGTACATACGGTATATATTCAAAAGCAGGAAGGCTATGTGCACACGTAGGAAATGTGGTGCAGAATTTTCTGCACAAAATTCACATCTGGCAGAATCCGCAGCTGCGGATTTGCCACGGTTTTTGTGCGGATTTTATGCAGTTTTTGCCACTGCGGATTTCTATCATGGAGGGGTGCAGAAACGCTGCAGATCCGCACAAAAGAAGTGACATGCACTTCTTTTAAATCCGCGGCAATTCCGCACTGATTTTTCTGCACCATCTGCCCTACTTTTTTTTTTTTTTTTTTATTTACATGGTACTGTAAGTCACAGTGCGAATCTGCAGCGTTTCTGCACGGAAAAAAACGCTGCGGATCCGCAGCAAGTCCGCATCGTGTGCACATAGCCTTAGACCTAAAAACAAACCTGTTTATAGTCACAACCATTCTGACTAGCAGAATACGGATAATTTATTTACCGTAAGTTGCTTGGCAATTGATGCAAAATTTTAAAGGTAAAAGAAAGTCAGAATTGTGTGCGGGGTTTTTTTTAATTTGTAAAATCTATAGGATTTATATAAGTTATTAAATGTAACCCAAAAATGATACTATTAAAAAATACAACTAATTCAATCCCTCATATAAAAAAAAGAGTATGTCTTTCTGAAAATGAGGATTATAAAGGGGAAAAAAAACACCGTCCTTTTTACTCAATATTTGAGCAGTAAGGGTATGTGAACACGTCAGGATTTCTTGCAGAAATTTTCCTGACAAAAACCGGACATTTCTGCCAGAAATCCGCGTGCGTTTTTACCGCGATTGTACCGCGATTTTGACATGTTTTTGGTGCGTTTTTTCCCAAATGCATAGAATTGCGAGAAAAACGCAGAAAATCCGCAAAAATAATGAACATGCTCATTTTTTTTACCGCGATGCGTTTTTTTTTTTCGCGGAAAAAACGTATCCATGTGCACAAAACATGCAGAATGCATTCTAAATGATAGAATGCATAATGTATGCGTTTTTATAGCGTTTTTAGTGCGAAAAAACGCGAAAAAAACTGTACGTGTGCACATAGCCTTAAAGTGGCCTTTCTCCTACATGGCATACGGACTTTCAGGATGTTCTGATTTTTTTTTTTCTCCAGTAAATTACAAAGTAGTTTAATTCACTTGATCCCAGAGGTCGGCCCCCCACCGATCAGTGGTTTCAGATATATAAAGGTACCTTCACACTGAACAACTTAACAACGATAACGATAGCGATCCGTGACGTTGCAGCGTCCTGGATAGCGATATCGTTGTGTTTGACACGCAGCAGCGATCAGGATCCTGCTGTGACATCGCTGGTCGGAGCTAGAAGGCCAGAACTTTATTTCGTCGCTGGATCACCCGCTGACATCGCTGAATCGGCGTGTGTGACTTCGATCCAACGATGTCTTCACTTGTAACCAGGGTAAACATCGGGTTACTAAGGGCAGGGCCGCGCTTAGTAACCCGATATTTACCCTGGTTACCATTGTAAATGTAAAAAAAAAAAACACTACATACTTACATTCCGGTGTCTGTCGCGTCCCCCGGCGTCAGCTTCCCTGCACTGTCAGCGCCGGCCGGCCGTCGTAAAGCAGAGCACAGCGGTGACGTCACCGCTCTGCTTTACGGCTGGCGCTTACACAGTGCAGGGAAGCTGACACCGGGGGACGCGACAGACACCGGAATGTAAGTATGTAGTGTTTGTTTTTTTTTTACATTTACAATGGTAACCAGGGTAAACATCGGGTTACTAAGAGCGGCCCTGTGCTTAGTAACCTGATGTTTACCCTGGTTACCTGGGGACTTCGGCATCGTTGGTCACTGGAGAGCTGTCTGTGTGACAGCTCTCCAGCGACCACACAACGACTAAACAGCGACGCTGCAGCGATCGGCATCATTGTCTATATCGCTGCAGCGTCGCTTAATGTGACGGTACCTTTAATATGCGGTCGGCAAGGGTCCGCTTTTGGTGCTAGAACGTGGAGGCATTTGGCCCATATTGGTACAGTGAACGGCAGTTTCAGCCCTTTGTTCTAGCGATTGTCATAGTGTGGCATGTCGAATGTGATACATGATTGAGAAATCTTTTTATACTCACTGTATAAGAAGTGTAAGGCTTTTTACAAATTATTTTGTTTGGTTTCTTTTTATTTTAACATTCCCTATGAAAGACGTACATCTAGCATCTGGTGTATGGAGGGTCTCAGCACACAGGACGGGTGCCAGCTGCGTTATTCAGCCGGCACATGTCTCTGACAGTAGCGACCGGACATGGCTCTGGTAGCTGCTGTTTAACTGTTTCTGTGCCAATGTCGATCTCCTCCTTACAACAGCATTTAAGTGGTTGTGATCACCGTACACACAGTATACGAGGGGCGATCCAAAAGTAATGATAATCAGTACTAAACACAATGAATATAGTCAAAAAAGTTTTATTTTTCTACATAGTCTCCTAACAAGTCTATACATTTAGTCCATCTCTTTTCTAAACTTAGAATTCCCTCCAAAAAAAATTATTGATCTTGACCCTCAAAAAAATCCCCAACAGCAGTTATCACGTCGGTATTGTCGTCAAATTTCTTGCCCCGGAGGTGTTCCTTGAGCCGAGGAAAGAGAAAGAAGTCACTGGGGGCTAGATCTGGCGAATAGGGGGGGTGTTCCACCAGTTCAAAGCCTGCTTCTTGAATGGTAGCCATGGCAACTGCAGCTTTGTGAGCCAGCGCGTTATCTTGGTGAAACAGCGCTCCAGCCCGCAGTTTGCCGCGCCTTTTCTCCTTGATAGCCTCCCGCAATCTTCTTATTTGTTCTGCTTTGTAGGAGCCCGTAATAGTGGCTCCCTTCTCCAAATAGCCCACCATAATAATTCCTTCAGCGTCCCAAAAAACGGACGCCATAACCTTCCCTGCTGAGCTTGACACTTTGAATTTCTTCGGCGTCGGCTCGTTTCCATGTCATCGATTGTTGTTTAGTTTCGGGATCAAAGTGGTGGATCCAGGTCTCGTCCATGGTCAAAAAACGTGACAAAAAATTTTCCTTGTCTGCTTGGAACTTTTCGAGATTTGCTACTGAAATGTCAACTCGTTTCTTCTTTTGCTCGTCAGTTAACATTTTTGGCACCCAACGCGCGGAGACCTTTCTCATATGCAATTCTTTTGCAAGGATTCTTTGAATACTGCCATATGAGATCCTTGTGACCTCAGCTACATGCCTGATAGTCACTCTTCGATCTGCCAATACAACTTCTTCAACTTTTTTCACGTTTTCCTCATTGAGTGACGTGGATGGGCGTCCTTCACGATGTTCATTTTCCGTCGATGTTCTTCCCAGCTTAAATTCCTTGGCCCAGCATGCAACTGTGGGATATGGAGGAGAAGAGTCCCCCAATGTTTCCCCCAAGTCGCTGTGTATGTCTTTGGTAGTCATTTTTTTCAAGCAGAGGTATTTGATGACATCTCTGAGCTCGTTTTTTTCCATTTTGATGTTCACTCCTCGGCAGTTCATATTCAAATGAATGTAGCTCCCGGGAATCGTGGTCTATTTAAGTGATTTTGTTTTCCTGAACTAGTGGGTACATAAGAGAGAAGAAAACATTTTATTTTAATTTCTGTGTGCAATAGAAATAACTGATTATCATTACTTTTGGATCACCCCTCGTATAGTGCAATCGATCAAACGCAGGATCAAGTCCCATAAAGGGACTAAAATATAAAGTGAAAATTTTAATTTGTTTAAAAACATTTTACAAGTTAAAAACATACTATCTTTACCTAATTTAAAAAAACAAACGAAAATAAATGTTTGATATCACCGAGCAGAGCTCTGGAGTCGGTGTCCATTTTGGTGGACGTCGGTATATAATGGACCAACTCCTACTCCTAAAATATCTAATAAATTGGGTACAGTAGGAAAATGCAGTATGTTCTGTAAATGTTTTCATAATAATTTGGGAACGTTATGAAATGCCTTATAAATGTCTGTTCTGTTCCTGATCTAAGGATCTCGGCCTTTAGTTGAGATAAATCTGTGCTGCACTTTATGTACATACTCAGTGGTGACCAGTGCTGTGGAGTCGATGTGGAAGACAGGGAAATTGAGGAGTCTGAGGATTGGCTTACCGACTCCAAAGCCCTGTCACAGAGTCCATAAAAGTCCAGTCTATGAAAATATAATGCTAATTAACCTATACATAACGAAAAATAATTGGTATTGCCTATTACTGCTATCAAAATGTTGTATGTACCCCAAATTGATTCAAATCAAAACTAAAGCTCGCTTTGCAAAAGGCAAGCCCCCACCCAAATCAATCAACACAAAAATAGTTATTGCGAGTCTCCGTAAATGGCGACACTAAACCGCATTTTTTTCATGAAATTCTTAACTTTTTATTATTAATCTTTTAAAATAATAAAATCTATACTTGTTTAGTATTGCCAAAATTGTACTGATCTGAAGACTCGTGTTACCCCAGTTATTTTTATTGAACAATGAATGCTGAAAAAGCACACCCTAAAACACAATGGTGTAATTGCAGTTTTTCTTGTTTTTCAATACATTGTTTGGTAAAATGAACTGTCTTTCAATACAACTCCATCCTGCAAAAGAAGAAAAAACGCAAGCCCTGGTATGGCTTTGTTGACAGAAAAATAATACTCAGGCCTCATCCAGACATCCGAGTTTCGTGTACGAGTGCTATCTGTATTTTTCATGGAGGTCCACGTACTCGTGATGGTCTATGAAGCCATTCACTTGTCTGTGATTTTTCGCAGCCCGATCGATCATCGGAAAATCTTGGCGACCTGTCAGTGCAAGTGTATGTGTCTGAACACTCCTCATGACCTACCACATGTAATTGATCTCTGTCACTTTGATCTCTGTCACTTGCAGAACATCACCGGCAGGTTACTGGTGGGGCTGAGATGGTGGAACCAAGTGGATGACGATGGGAAGAGTCACTGGGTGTATGAATCCAGGAAGGTAAGGCCTAATTCTCACTGCAGATACCTGTCACCGCTGTGCGCATAACTGTAACTAATGATCCATCTCTCACTTCTCAAGACAGGGAAGAAATCGTCTGAAGCAGAGTCACGCATCTTCTGGCTCGGCCTCATCTCCTGCCCCATTATTTGGGTGATCTTTGCCTTCACTGCTTTGTTTTCTTTGAAAGTGAAATGGCTGGTGAGTGTCCTACATTGGTCACACCACCCCAAATATCGCTGGCAATGATTGCACATTATTATACACCATCTGATTCACGTGGACATCCTCTTGGGATGTCAGAAGATTGCAAATTTGAGTGGAGGGAGGTTTTCTATGAAATGGTAGCCGAAGACTTTATTTCACCATCAATTTATTTCTCAAGAAACGTGCCACTTTTGCAGTGATTTTGGTATAAAATCTGTTCAATTTCGTCATTAATTTTTTTTAATTGCCTCTTCATCATCCAAGAGCTATTATAACTTTAATTTTCCATAAACCTAGGCATTTGGGGACTTGTTTTTTTGCAGCACGAGTTGTAGTTTTAAATGATGCATTAGATAGTACTGAAAAATTGGCCACAAATTACTTTTGGCTGAGTAAGATAAAAGTGCCAACGTTTTGTCTGGGGTTTTTTTTTTTATGTTCACTTTGGGGTAAAAATATCTGGTAACATTGCTCTATGGGTCATTACACTACACACATCTGTTGTCCATGTATGGTAGATGTCACCAAGGGGTTAGTGCGTGTGTGCATGTATAATGCTTTACATTGGCATGTGACAACAGACTAAGGGTGGTTTCACACTTGCGTTTTTGTCTGCTGCGTTTTTTTTCAAAAAAACGCATGCGTTTTTTTTCCCTATCTTTAACATTGAAAACGCATGCGTTTTTTTGTGTACGCGTTTGGTCGCGTTTTTTGACGCATGCGTTTTTTTACTGCATGCGTTCATTTTCTGAAATGCTACTTGTAGTATTTTTAGAAGCGTTTTTTGGACCAAAAAAAAACGCATGCGTTTTCATGCGTTTTTTTGGGGTCAAAAAATACATTGGAGTCAATGGGGACGCATGCGTTTTTTGGTGCATGCGTTTTTTGCGGTAAAAAACGCATGCGTTTTTTTATTAAAAAACCAGAAAACACACTGATATGCCACCCCCCAACATAAAGGTGATAAAGGGAACCTAACCCTACCCCTAACCCTAAACCTACCCCTAACCCTACCCCTAATCCCTTTATGGTTAGGGTTAGGGGTAGGGTTAGGGGTAGGGTTAGGGTTAGGATCCCTTAGGGTTAGGGGTAGGGTTAGGGGTAGGGGTAGGGTTAGGGTTAGGATCCCTTAGGGTTAGGGGTAGGGTTAGGGGTAGGGTTAGGATCCCTTAGGGTTAGGGGTAGGGTTAGGGGTAGGGTTAGGATCCCTTAGGGGTAGGGTTAGGGGTAGGATCCCGTTAGGGTTATGATCCCTACCCCTAACCCTAACTGTTTCTGTTTATAGTGGGTTTTTTACTTTTTTTTGATGATTGGCAGCTGTCACACATTTCCATGCATTTAAAAAACGCAAACGCATGTAAAAACGCATGTAAACGCGTCAAAACGCCGCGTTTTTTTTACCACATGCAAAAACGCATGCGTCAAAAAAACGCAGCGTTTACACGCGTTTACATGCGTTTTTTCACCATGCGTTTTTTTGCGTTTTTTACCGCAAAAACGCACCCCAAAAAACGCCAATGTGAAACCAGCCTAACTCTAAATGTGCCGTGTATTTCCCCAAAAAATTAGCATAACCATTGTAGCGTCTCCAATTGCTATCAGTATATGTGAGCACACGGTTTTTATTGGACATCATTAATGAACAGTAAACATCTTCTCTCCCAGGCTGTGGTTATCATGGGGGTCTCTCTTCAGGGTGCAAATCTATACGGCTACATCAAATGTAAAGTGGGCTCACCCAAGAACCTGACCAGCATCGCCACCAATTACTTTGGAGGCCAGTTCCTCAGACAGGTGAGTGGTGATCAGTTGTAACGTCGCAGGGGGCTTGGTAATCACAGGAGATGCCAACACATAAGTGCTGGAGGAGGTCTGACTGCTGGTCTCGCGCTGCACTGGTCTGACTGCCACGGGGTAACGAAGTGAAAGCCAGACTGGGGTTGCATGAATCTTTTGGCTCCTATTTAACACTGATGCTATAAGTTTAGGTATAGAGACCCCAGGTCACAGCTGGAATTGCAGCTATAATACCGACGCCAAAATACAACTGCAATGTGGTTATCTCTAAGATCAAGATTTCACCTATTTCGAGGATGGGCCAGAGACTCCTTTGGTTAGGCATAGCACGTAATATCCATTCTTTTTATTCTGCCATGTATTGAAGCATTTGCTCTGTGTTTTTCAGACCTTTTCCCGGGAATCGAAAACAGAGACATAATGTTTCTCCCCGACACTTGCCCAGAGCGGATCATAATGTACCGGCGAGAAGACTCCGGTTACTTTGTCTAATTTCCGCTGATGATTTTTCTCTTGAAACTGGTTGGTTTTTTTTTTTGTTTTTTTTTTTTTTACTTTCTCCATCACGTTGGGTTATCTGATATTGGATGCTGGTCTGGGTCTGGCAGAGACCCCTGTATGATTGCTGCTCTGGGGATCTCTACTCGCCCTTTATGGTGGAGCGGAGGAGATTAGTGCCCTGTGTGCACCATGTGCTGCAAGAGACGCTGCGCTTTTTCTTTCCAAGCAATATCTTTCTGATAAGCATAACAGTGCACTGGTGTTTGGATAACAGATGTAAATATATGTACATGTGATAAGACATTTTATGCAAATAAATTAAGGATTACTTACATGTGTTCTGATTGGTTAATGGAAATCAATATTGGATCAATTGAGGGCTGACCCTTGATGATCAGTCAGTGGCAATACATAGATGGTAAATGATGAAGAGGGAAGCTGATGGGGTGTTAGTTGGACCCCACAGTCCAGATATAGATTGGCCATCAATAGCCTACACCCTTTTAAAAGTTTTCACACAGTGCTCTTTCAACGCTGACCCCCGTGGGCACAGGAATGAACTATTGAGTCGGGAATACAGGTGAGTGTGTCACATGAATGGGAGAGGCGCGTACCCTGCCGTCTGCTTTTCATGTGCTAACGTGCACGTCTAATTTGCCCCACTTTATGACAAGTTTGTCAGCTGTTGTTGACCCAAGCTCCACTTATTTGTCAAAAATAAATTGATGCAGTTGGGTGAAATTGGTGTAAAACTTCAGGTTGCGCAAACTTTTGCAACATTTCAATAAGTTTTTTTCTAAAAAAAAAAAAAAAAAATGAAAGCTGAAAAAAAATTTTTTTTTTTTTTTTTTCAGTTTTTTATGTATACCCCAAAAATTGTGCATACATAAACTGTAAGGCTTCTGTTAAAATCTAAGAAAAAATGAAAAATGTTATAGCTCTTGGGAATACACAATCATTTTTTTTTAATTATTATGCAAAAGTAGCAAGGAGGAAAACTCTAGTATAGAACGCACGCACGCACACACACACACACACACACACACACACACACACACACACACACACACACACACACACACACACACACACACACACCTTTAAAAACTTTTTCTTTTTTCCAGCTAATAAAAATGACAACTTGCAAATAACAGACTCTTTGTAGTCGTCCACTTCTGATTTTTCCAATTGTGGCACCTGTGTGTATCTATGGACGGGGCACTGCTGGCTGTAAGGGGCACGTCCTGCTGACACATATCACTGGCTTTACACTATTTATCTCCAGCACCCATGAAGTGTGTCTGCCAGACCCAAGAGACCACAGTATTGAGAGGAATGTTTCTCCAGACCTCAGGAGAAGACGCCCCTGTTAGGCTATATTCACACTTTGCGGATTTTGCTGCGGATCCGCAGCGGATTTGAACGCTGCGGATCTGCAGCAGTTTCCCATGAGTTTACAGTACAATGTAAACCTATGGGAAACAAAAAACGCAGTGCACATGCTGCGGAAAAAAACGCGCGGAAACGCTGCGGTTTACATTCCGCAGCATGTCACTTCTTTTCTGCGGATTTTCATCTGCTCCAATAGGAAACTGCAGATGAAAATCCGCAGAAGAAACCGCAGTAAAAACCGCGATAAATCCGCAGTAAAAACCGCGACGGGTTTTCACTGCGGATTTTGGAATTCTGCTGCGGAAAAATCCGCAGTGGAATCCGCAAAGTGTGAACATAGCCTTATAGCGGGCCAGTCAATGACTGCAAGCACGAGGATGGAGTATGGCTTGTATGTAATGCCAGTGGCTCTTTACAGAATTTTCCAGTCTTGTGCACACAAAGCGTTATTGTGAAATCTGCAGCTTTCTAAAATACTTTTTATTAATGCCTCATCGTTTTTGAGATTTGTGCTTGCAGTCGGCGAATGATTTTTTGCAAAAAAACAAAATTTGTTCCATCAGGTTGGGGTAATAAAAATCCTGTCAAGCGCACTGTGGAGCGTTCAGGCACTTTTTTTATGTATTTATAGGGGTTGGCTCAACTTCCTGAATGGTTAAAATTGGAAAGTGCAACTTTGCAATTTATGCTTTATTAAAAATCCATCTGTTGTGAAGAAGGGGGGAATTTTTTAAAATTTATAGTGCTCGTTGTGCCCCCAGCTTTGTCTGGACGGATCGCTGGATCCAGCTTCAGTGTCTATGTGCTCTTTCTTCCTTTTTCCTCTTCTTGCCACATGATACAACGTACACTTCGGACCAACTCCGCCATAATGAAACTGGTCCCAACAGTGAATGTGCAGGAGCATACATTTCCACTGGCAGGTGAGGAGCGGTGTACTCCTGAAGAAAATAAATTTATCAGAAAGTCGCAGAATTATAGAAATACACAATGATGGAAAATGCTTTACATGTGACAGGGATGAATGTGGCATTGATGAGTATGAGGACTGTAGTGCTGCAGAGCCAACAGGGGGCACCAAAGACCATGGATCCTGATTTATTGGCACTTGGCCTTCTCAGACATTTACCTTTCCTTTACATTATATAACCGTTACAATTACCTGTAAATTCCCAGACAATTGTCAGACCTGGTACTTCTCACAGCTGAAGTGTTCTAACAGTTGTCAGTTCTAGGCAATCCTCTGTGAGATATAGCTTACTGATTGGCAGGACTCATAGCAGGAGCCCCCCAGTACTGGCAGCTCTTAACATTTGTAGTCCCCTGTCCTATATTTATACTTTTCAGGTCCATTACCATGAAGGGATAGAGGTTAATAAGGGGACCCGGTATGTATAGGCGTAGACGAGCCCGAGAAATGAATGCAGCTCGGTATTCTCCTTGCTGGACAGGAAGGAGCATTACACACAGATCATGTATGATACTCAACTCTTCCAAGTCATGACTTCATTCTGGGCACACTGCTAGAGCTGAAATCACTTTCCCATGTCATCCACAATCCATTCTCTGCAGACCACAAAATGCAGAATGGCAAAAATTTAATATCCCCTCAATACAAAGGTTGTTATCCTGTACCCCAAGTGTCACCGTCATTATCCTCTACCCCAAATGTCAGCGTCATTATCCTGTACCCCAAGTGTCAGCGCCATTATCCTGTACCCCAAGTGTCAGCGCCATTATCCTGCACCCCAAGTGTCAGCGTCATTATCCTGTACCCCAAGTATCAGCGTCATTATCCTGCACCCCAAGTGTCAGTGTCATTATCCTGTACCCCAAGTATCAGCGTCATTATCCTGCACCCCAAGTGTCAGCGTCATTATCCTGCACCCCAAGTGTCAGCGTCATTATCCTGCACCCCAAGTGTCAGCGTCATTATCCTGCACCCCAAGTGTCAGCGTCATTATCCTGCACCCCAAGTGTCAGCGTCATTATCCTGTACCCCAAGTGTCAGTGTCATTATCCTGTACCCCAAGTGTCAGTGTCATTATCCTGTACCCCAAGTGTCAGCGTCATTATCCTGTACCCCAAGTATCAGCGTCATTATCCTGCACCCCAAGTATCAGCGTCATTATCCTGTACCCCAAGTGTCAGTGTCATTATCCTGTACCCCAAGTATCAGTGTCATTGTCCTGTACCCCAAGTGTCAGCATCATTATCCTGCACCCCAAGTGTCAGCGTCATTATCCTGTACCCCAAGTATCAGCGTCATTATCCTGCACCCCAAGTGTCAGCGTCATTATCCTGCACCCCAAGTGTCAGTGTCATTATCCTGTACCCCAAGTGTCAGTGTCATTATCCTGTACCCCAAGTGTCAGTGTCATTATCCTGTACCCCAAGTGTCAGTGTCATTATCCTGTACCCCAAGTATCAGCGTCATTATCCTGCACCCCAAGTATCAGCGTCATTATCCTGTACCCCAAGTGTCAGCGTCATTATCCTGTACCCCAAGTGTCAGCGTCATTATCCTGTACCCCAAGTATCAGCGTCATTATCCTGCACCCCAAGTGTCAGTGTCATTATCCTGCACCCCAAGTGTCGGCGTCATTATCCTGTACCCCAAGTGTCGGCGTCATTATCCCTTACCCCAAGTGAGTCTGATCCTGTACCATGTAGGTCTCTCGGTGTCCCAGGTCTTGACTGCAGCACGTTTCTTGCAGTGGTTCACACCTCTTAATGGATTTGGTGTGTCTTACTCCAACCCACGGACATAATGGCAGACACACTGAATCGGCTACAGACACTTGCTCACTAGTGATGAGCGATCGTGAGCACGCTTGGGTGCTAACCGAGTATCTGGGGCCTGCATGAATATGTTTGAGACCCCGCAGCTGCATGTCTCGTGGGTGTTCCACAGCCTCCACTGCAGGGACTGCCTGTTTGTTAGGTGTTATGTGACATTCAGTACATAGCACATCTGTCCGGAGTGACATATAAGGGTATGTACACACAAATCTGCATCGAAAAGCCAAAATCACAAATTTCAGTGCAGATTTGACCATGCGCTTGTTGGGGAGTCATTGTACAAAGAACAGATGTGATTTTACTCCTATTTAGTATTAGTAGATCACTGAGTACAGATGTGGATACTGTTGACGGAGGGACGCAGCCTCGTGTGCTTAACACCATGTGCAGACAGCGGAGTGGAAGGGTCTCCAGCTGGAAAGTCTCACATTTCACTGGGAAACGTGACAAGAGGCGGCTTGGTCCCCACAGCTTTACTATTCATTACATACTTCCCACTGGTCTGGAGAATGGAGCACAAAACATGAAGCGCATGTTATTATAGTGGTCCGACTAAAGACTTCCCACCCAGCTCAAGTGGCCTGATAGCAGCCATCTGCTTCATATTAAGTTGGGCCGCAGAATACAAAGCAAAGCTGTCCATTTACTAGTTACATAGGACATTGTGCAGACACTGATCAAGCAAGCAATGCTAGGAGATTTCCGCTCCAAAGCTTTAGAATTATGAATGCAGTGCTAAAGTATAATACCAGATGTCACTCAGGGTCAGTACACAAGAAGTAATGAAGAACAGTGAGTGCAACTCTGGAGTATAATTCAAGATGTAACTCAGGATCAGTAATGTAATGTATGTGCACAGTGACTGCACCAGCAGAATGGCGAGTGCAGCTCTGGAGTATAATACAGGATGTAACTCAGGATCAGTAATGTATGTACACAGTGACTGCACCAGCAGAATAGTGAGTGCAGCTCTGGAGTATATTACAGGATGTAACTCAGGGGCAGTACAGGATAAGTAATTTATGTACACAGTGACTGCACCAGCAGAATGGTGAGTGCAGCTCTAGAGTATAATACAGGAGGTGACTCAGGATCAGTACAGGATAAGTAATGTATGTACAGAGTGACTGCACCAGCAGAATAGTGAGTGTAGCTCTGGAGTATATTACAGGATGTAACTCAGGGGCAGTACAGGATAAGTAATTTATGTACACAGTGACTGCACCAGCAGAATGGTGAGTGCAGCTCTGGAGTATAATACAGGAGGTGACTCAGGATCAGTACAGGATAAGTAATGTAATGTATGTACACAGTGACTGCACCAGAAGAATAGTGAGTGCAGCTCTGGAGTATAATACAGGATGTAACTCAGGACCAGTACAGGATAAGTAATGTATGTACACAGTGACTGCACCAGCAGAATAGTGAGTGCAGCTCTGGGGTATAATACAGGATGTAACTCAGGATCAGTACATGATAAGTAATGTAATGTATGTACACAGTGACTGCACCAGCAGAATAGTGAGTGCAGCTCTGGAGTATAATACAGGATGTAACTCAGGAGCAGTACAGGATAAGTAATGTATGTACAGAGTGACTGCACCAGAAGAATAGTGATTGCAGCTCTGGGGTATAATACAGGATGTAACTCGGGATCAGTACAGAATAAGTAATGTATGTACACAGTGACTGCACCAGCAGAATAGTGAGTGCAGCTCTGGGGTATAATACAGGATGTAACTCAGGAACAGTACAGAATAAGTAATGTAATGTGTGTACACAGTGACTCCACCAGCAGAATAGTGAGTGCAGCTCTGGGGTATAATACAGGATGTAACTCAGGATCAGTACAGGATAAGTAATGTAATGTATGTGAACAGTGACTGCACCAGCAGAATAGTGAGTGCAGCTCTGGGGTATAATACAGGATGTAACTCAGGAACAGTACAGAATAAGTAATGTAATGTGTGTACACAGTGACTCCACCAGCAGAATAGTGAGTGCAGCTCTGGGGTATAATACAGGATGTAACTCAGGAGCAGTACAGAATAAGTAATGTATGTACACAGTGACTGCACCAGCAGAATAGTGAGTGCAGCTCTGGAGTATAATACAGGATGTAACTCAGGAGCAGTACAGAATAAGTAATGTATGTACACAGTGACTACCAGCAGAATAGTGAGTGCAGCTCTGGAGTATAATACAGGATGTAACTCAGGAGCAGTACAGGATAAGTAATGTAATGTATGTACACAGTGACTACCAGCAGAATAGTGAGTGCAGCTCTGGGGTATAATACAGGAGGTAACTCAGGATCAGTACAGGATAAGTAATGTACTGTATTAGGCTATCAGGTTTATTTGAAATTTGGAAAGTGAGGATATTTGTGCAGGTGACTTCTTCTTGACAGTCGTCTGAGGAAAACTTGGGAAGAAAATGCAGAACTCAAACAAGAAACAATTGTCATTTCCTGGAGATAAAGTGAAGCCGCTTTGCACCCCAGGGAGCGGTCATACAGGAAGTGACAGCGTCCTCTACAGACATGGCTACGGAAGCTGTTGGCTAGAGATAACCCGCTGCGTTATGTCACAGGTCCTCCATATCTGTGGTCTACAACCTGTTATTCTCCAGCTGGGATAAGAGTACAACTCTTAGCCTGGGGTTGTCAGGGCATGTTAGGAGTTGTAGTTTCACCACATCTGTAGACTGTGTAGGAGATCATTGCCTTCTGACTGTGTAACGGCTATTGACGCAGCAGACAGCAAGTTACGCCGCCTGCTCTACCTGACCAATGTCAGCTGCCAAACTGAATGGCATAAATCTCTAATCGCCAGTACACAGTATTTCAGGAGGTGTAAAGGCGGAGATGGTATCATATCTTCTGGACGTCATCAGAACTCTACAAAAAGCCAAAGTGGTGGATCTAGTCCACAGATGCTCATTTTAGAACTTTTATCATACTTTTAGGGTACAGGAATATGATACTGACACTTGGCGTACAAGATAATGACGCTGACATTATGGGTGCAGGATAATGATGCTGACATTTGGGGTACAGGATAATGACGCTGACGCTTGGGGTACAGGATAATGGCGCTGACGCTTGGGGTACAGGATAGTGACGCTGACACTTGGGGTACCTGATAATGACAATGACATTACGGGTGCAGGATAATGACGCTGACACTTGGGGTACAGGATAATGACGCTGACACTTGGGGTACAGGATAATGACGCTGATACTTGGGGTACAGGATAATGGCGCTGACACTTGGGGTACAGGATAATGGCGCTGACACTTGGGGTGCAGGATAATGGTGCTGACACTTGGGGTGCAGGATAATGGTGCTGACACTTGGGGTACAGGATCATGACGCTGACACTTAGGGTACAGGATAATGATGCTGACACTTGGGGTACAGGATGATGATGCTGACACTTGGAGTACCTGATAATGACGCTGACATTACGGGTGCAGGATAATGACACTTACACTTGGGGTACAGGATAATGACACTTACACTTGGGGTACAGGACACTGACACAGTAGCGTAGCTACCACGCTCTGAGGGGGCCCACCCGGAGCTACTGTTACTGTATCAGCGTGCTGCGCGCGCCGATACAGTTACCATCTGCGGCAGAGCAGAGAGAATCGATCTCCCTGCTCTGACGCTATGGGGCCCCTGAGCAGGCGGGGGGCCCGGTGCCAACAGTGGGCCCCCTGCCCGTTATCGCAAGATGAGCTGTATCGGCATCTAGCTGATACAGCTCACAGCATTGATGAGGGAAGGAGTTCTGTGCTGCGCTCCTCCCATCATCCCCCACACTGACAGCGGGCGCGATGACGTCACCGCCCGGTTATGGGGGAGTGCTGCCTTATATACAGCACCTGCCTATTGGGGGGGGGGGTGCTGCCTTATATACAGCATCTGCCTATTGGGGGGGGTGCTGCCTTATATACAGGATCTGCTATGAGGGGGTGCTGCCTTATATACAGGATCTGCCTATTGGGGGGAGGGTGCTGCCTTATATACAGGATCTGCCTATTGGGGGGGTGCTGCCTTATATACAGGATGTGGCTATGGGGGGTGCTGCATTATATACAGGATCTGCCTATTGGGGGGGTGCTGCCTTGTATACAGGAACTGCCTATTGGGGGTGCTGTCTTATACATAGGATCTGCCTATCGGGGGGTGCTACCTTATATACAGGATCTGCCTATGTGGGGTGCTGCCTTATATACAGGATCTGCCTATGGGGGGTGCTGCCTTAAATACAGGGTCTGCCTATGGGGGGCTGCCTTATACTACAGGATCTGCCTATGGGAGGGTGCTGCCTTATACTACAGGATCTGCCTATTGGGGAGGTGCTGCCTTATATACAGGATCTGGCTATGGGGGGTGCTGCCTTATATACAGCATCTGCCTATTGGTGGTGTGCTGCCTTATATACAGGATCTGCCTATTGGGGAGGTGCTGCCTTATATACAGGATCTGGCTACGGGGGGGGGGGGGGGGGTGCTGCCTTATATACAGCATCTGCCTATTGGTGGTGTGCTGCCTTATATACAGGATCTGCCTATTGGGGAGGTGCTGCCTTATATACAGGATCTGGCTACGGGGGGGGGGGGGGGGTGCTTCCTTATACTACAGGGTCTGCCTATGGGGTACTGTCTTATACTACAGGGTCTGCCTATAGGGTGCTGCCTTATACTAGAGGGTCTGCCTATGGGGTACTGTCTTATACTGCAGGGTCTGCCGATAAGGGTGCTGTCTTATACTACAGGGTCTGCCTATAGGGTGCTGCCTTATACTACAGGGTCTGCCTATGGGGTACTGTCTTATACTACAGGGTCTGCCGATAGGGGTGCTGTCTTATACTACAGAGTCTGCCAATGGGGGTGCTGCTTTATGCTACAGGGTCTGCCTATAGGAGTACTGTCTTATACTACAGGGTCTGCCTATGGGGGTGCTGCCTTGTACTATATTGAGGACTATCTGGCACATTATACTATATGGAGGTTATCTATGGGGCCATCATACAGTGTGGGGATTACAGTGAGGGGGCCATCATACAGTGTTGGAGCCATCAGTTTGGAGGCTAATAAGGGGTCAGTATACTGTGTGGGTGGTACTATACAGTTAGGGGGCATTATACTGTGTATAGGGGAGCTGTACAGGGGGGAGACTCAGGACATTATTAAATGTAAAGTGGGCACTTATTGTTATATGGGAACTCAGGTTACTGTGACTATCAAAGGGGCACACAGGGCAATATTACTTTCTAGGGGGCAAAATGTGGGCACTGTTTTCTAGGGCACTTGCACCAGGCATTACTTTAGAGGGTACAGAGAACCACACAGCAAGTGCAGTAATAGGGACACATATGGCAGCAGTGGCTCAGTATTGGGGTATCAGGTGCAGTAATAGGGTCACATACGGCAGCAGCGGCTCAGTATCGGGGTATCAGGTGCAGTAATAAGGACCATACGGCAGCAGCGGCTCAGTATTGGGGTATCAGGTGCAGTAATAGGGACTCATACAGCAGCAGCGGCTCAGTATTGGGGTATCAGAGGCAGTAATAGGGACACATACGGCAGCAGCGGCTCAGTATTGGGGTATCAGGGGCAGTAATAAGGACACATACGGCAGCAGCGGCTCAGTATCGGGGTATCAGGTGCAGTAATAAGGACCATACGGCAGCAGCGGCTCAGTATTGGGGTATCAGGGGCAGTAATAGGATCACATACGGCAGCAGCGGCTCAGTATCGGGGTATCAGGTGCAGTAATAAGGACCATACGGCAGCAGCGGCTCAGTATTGGGGTATCAGGTGCAGTAATAGGGACTCGTACAGCAGCAGCGGCTCAGTATTGGGGTATCAGAGGCAGTAATAGGGACACATACGGCAGCAGCGGCTCAGTATTGGGGTATCAGGGGCAGTAATAAGGACACATACGGCAGCAGCGGCTCAGTATCGGGGTTTCAGGTGCAGTAATAAGGACACATACGGCAGCAGCGGCCCAGTATTGGGGTATCAGGTGCAGTAATAGGGACACATATGGCAACAGCGGCTCAGTATTGGGGTATCAGGGACAATAATAGGGACTCATACGGCAGCAGCGGCTCAGTATTGGGGTATCAGGGGCAGTAATAGGGACACATACGGCAGCAGCGACTCAGTATTGGGGTATCAGGGGCAGTAATAGGGACACATACAGCAGCAACGGCTCAGTATTGGGGTATCAGGTGCAGTAATAGGGACACATACGGCAACAGCGGCTCAGTATTGGGGTATCAGGGACAATAATAGGGACTCATACGGCAGCAGCGGCTCAGTATTGGGGTATCAGGGGCAGTAATAGGGACACATACGGCAACAGCGGCTCAGTATTGGGGTATCAGGGACAATAATAGGGACTCATACGGCAGCAGCAGCTCAGTATTGGGGTATCAGGGGCAGTAATAGGGACACATACGGCAGCAGCGGCTCAGTATTGGGGTATCAGGGGCAGTAATAGAGACTCATACGGAATCAGCGGCTCAGTATTGGGGAATCAGGGGCAGTAATAGGGACACATACGGCAGCAACGGCTCAGTATTGGGGTATCGGGCAGTAATAGGGACACATACAGCAGCAGAGGCTCAGTATTGGGGTATCAGGGGCAGAAATAGGGACTCATACGGCAGCAGCGGCTCAGTATTGGGGAATCAGGGGCAGTAATAGGGACACATACGGCAGCAACGGCTCAGTATTGGGGTATCGGGCAGTAATAGGGACACGGTCTGGGCCAGATGGAAAAGACGTGAAAAGTGAATGATTCCATCATAAAGGACATCAGCGGTAAGTCATTATCTGTAACTGTGCTGTGATCTCTTACATGTTCTGCAGGGCTGGTATCTACCACTGACCATATGGCGGTAATATCCATGTTGGTCTTTATATAGAGATTATCTTCAATAATAGCGCGGTCATTTGCTGAGGTTCTCCTCCACTATTAGAGTGCGTCACCCATTTATAATCAAGGTTACCTGGTTAGGGGCCCACTCAGAATCTTCGCCCCCCCCTGAACCAAAACCCTAGCTACATTTCTGCACTGACACTTGGGGTACAGGATAATGACACTGACACTTGGGGTGCAGGATAATGACACTGACACTTGGGGTACAGTATAATGACACTGACACTTGGGGTACAGTATAATGACACTGACACTTGGGGTACAGGATAATGACGCTGACACTTGGGGTACAGTATAATGACGCTGACACTTGGGGTACAGGATAATTACGCTGACACTTGGGGTACAGGATAATTACGCTGACACTTATGGTACAGGATAGGTAACGTTCACACTAGCGTTTCCCGTTTTGCGTCGTGTTTGCGTCGGGCGACGCAGCGGCGACGCATGCGTCATGCGCCCCTATACTTAACATGGGGGACGCATGCGTTTTTTTTGTTGCGTTGTGCGACGCATGCGTCTTTTTTGCCGCTAGCGTCGGACCAGGAAAACGCAACAAGTTGCATTTTTCTTGCGTCCAAATTTTGGCAAAATCCGACGCATGCGTCGCAAAACGCAGCGTTTTTGCGTGCGTTTTGCTGCGTTTTTGTGAGCGTTGTGCGTTGCGTCGCCGACGCAGCGGCGCACAACGCTAGTGTGAACGTAGCCTTAGTGACACAGACACTTGGGGCACAGGACAATACGCTCTCACCATCTCTGTTTACACATCAGATCTTGGTAGAGTCAGTACACAGACTCCTCTATGTGATCTGACATTCTGTCTCACACCCAGATCAGTTGTAGACCAGGGAAAGGGTCTGTCGATGATGGTAATTGGGCCGGAAATAAGGAACTTCTAGGAGGAAGAGAACTCTGTGCGGGTCCTTGTGTCGGTCTGGACTGTCTCCTCCGTTTCTGGGAGAGGTTCCTGAATCCTCTATTGGACACACCTAAGTGACATTTAGTAATAAAATAACAATCCAGACTACAGACTTTCATGCCTCAGGCAGCCATATGAAACATTATGGCGAAAGCGGGATGCATATTGCAGACTGCGGCCAAAAATCATATGACCACCAGGTCTCTTCATCCTAGCACGCACTTGCCTCCTTACTTTCATTGTTTGTACGAGGAGAGTGTAGATACAGCCGCAACAGAAGGCTCCTGTCTCCCAATGCAAAATCTATAATTGATGTGGTAAGGTGTCTGGATGTTACTGTTGCAGGTGGTAGGGGAACTTAGGATATCACAATTGTTGGGGAGGGAAGGGTACAAAACATGCCACTTCCTGCATACCTCCCAACTTTTGAAGAAGGCAAAGAGTGATAGAATAGAGCCCTGCAGGAAATTTTAGGTCACGCCCTGATTACACCCATTTCACAACTAGTCACACCCATATCCATGCCCCAACCACACCCATTTAGCATTGCTGATCACACTGTTTCATAAACAATATAAACAATAATTATAAACAGAAAAAATACTGTGTAATGGCCACACAGTGCTCCATACTGTATAATGGCCATACAGTGCTCCATACTGTCTAATGGCCACACATGATGCTGCGTACAGTATATTGGCCACACATGATGCTCCGTACTGTGTAATGGCCACACAGTGCTCCATACTGTATAATGGCCACACATGATGCTCCATACTGTATAATGGCCACACATGATGCTCCATACTGTGTAATGGCCACACATGATGCTCCATACTGTATAATGGCCAGACATATTGCTCCATACTGTATAATGGCCACACATGATGCTCAATACTGTATAATGGCCACACATGATGCTCAATACTGTATAATGGCCACACATGATGCTCAATACTGTATAATGGCCAGACAAGATGCTCCATAATGTATAATGGCCACACAGTGCTCCATACTGTATCATGGTTCCACGTGATGCTCCATACTGTATAATGGCCCTACATCATGCTCAATACTGTATAGTGGCCTCACATGATGCTCACATGTCGGTTGCTTCTCCTGCTGGCTGTGCGGGAGAAGTGGAGTCCCGAGCGGGACTGCGGGGCACAGCCTCAAGATCCTTACAGTCTACAGTATGAGGGACAGTTGGGAGCTATGCTTCCTGCTCAATATTTGCATCTAATTCTCATTCCTATTGCATATAATGTGGCTCTCGAGGTTAGAAAACTTTGGGAACCAGTGCCTTATGGTTGTCAGGATCTCTGCTGCAGTCATTGGATCAGAACCTTCTTTACTTACATCTTGACTCCTTTTGAAAGTATCTTCAAAGAGATTCAGTAAAGTGGCATACGCATCACACCACAAAAAAGGTTTGGGCTCAAGCCATGACCATGTTTTTTGTCAAACCTCACATCTTTTCATAATAGTTTAAACTTTGTGCCTTCTCATGATAATGGTGCCCCCTCTGTGCCGCCTCACAATAATAATACCCCCTCAGTGCCTCCACATTGTAATGCCTCCTTGTTGCTGTTACACGGTGTAAGTCCCGCCTCTGTTCCTCCTCGCAATAATGCGGCCTCCCTCTGTTCCTCCTCACAATAATAGTGCCCCCTTTCTTCCAGCACACAAAAATAGTGCCCACTCTGTTGCGCCACACAATAATAGTGCCCCTTTTGTTCCTCCACACAATAATAGTGCCCCTTTGTTCCTCCACACAATAATAGTGCCTCTCTGTTCCGCCACACAAAAATAGTGCCTTCTCTGTTCCGCCACACAATAATAGTGCCCCCTGTTCCTCCACACAATAATAGTGCACCCCTCTGTTCCTCCACACAATAATTGTGCCCCTCTGTTCCTCCACATAATAACGCCCCTCTGTTCCTCCACACAATAACAGTGCCCACTCTGTTCCTCCACACAATAATAGTGCCCACTCTGTTCCTCAACATAATAATAATGCCCCCTCTGTTCCACCACACAATAGTGTCCCCTCTCTTCCTCCACGCAATAATAGTGCCATCTCTGTTCCTCCACACAATAATAGTGCCACCTCTGTTCCTCCACACAATAGTGCACCCCCTGTTCCTCCACACAATAATATTGCCACCTCTGTGCCTCCTCGCAATAATAATGCCCCCTCTGTGCCTCCACGCAATAATAGTGGCCCCTCTGTTCCTTCACGCAATAATTGTGCCCTCTCTGTTCGTCCATGCAATAATAGTGCCCCTCTGTTCCTCCACACAATAATAGTGCCCCCTCTCTTCAGCCACACAAAAATAGTGCCTTCTCTGTTCCGCCACACAATAATAGTGCCCCCCTGTTCCTCCACACAATAATAATGTCCCTCTGTTCCTCCACACAATAATAGTGCCCACTCTGTTCCTCAATGCAATAATGCCCCCTGTGTTCACCCACACAACAGTGCCCCCTCTATTGCTCCACGCAATAATAGTGCCCTCTCTGTTCGTCCATGCAATAATAGTGCCCCTCTGTTCCTCCACACAATAATAGTGCCCACTCTGTTCCTCAATGCAATAATAATGCCCCCTCTGTTCCTCCACACAATAGTGCACCCCCTGTTCCTCCACACAATAATATTGCCACCTCTGTGCCTCCTCGCAATAATAGTGCCCCCTTTGTTCCTCTACACAATAATAGTACCCCCTATGTTCCTCCACAGAATAATAGTGCCCTCTCTTTTCCTCCACACAATAACGCTCCCCTGTTCCTCCACACAATAATAGTGTCCCCTCTATGCAATAATCGTGCCCCCTCTGTGCTTCCACACAATAATAGTGTCCCCTCTGTTCCTCCACACAATAATATTGCCACCTCTGTGCCTCCTCGCAATAATAGTGCCCCCTGTGTGCCTCCACGCAATAATAGTAGCCCCTCTGTTCCTTCATGCAATAATAGTGCCCCTGCTGTTCCTCCACACAATATTAGTGCCCACTCTGTTCCTCCACACAATAATAGTGCCCCCTCTGTCTTCCACACAATAGTGCACCCCCTGTTCCTCCACACAATAATAGTGCCCCCTCTGTGCTTCCATGCAATAATATTGCCCTCTCTGTTCCTCCACACAATAATAGTGCCCCCTTTGTTCCTCCACACAATAATAGTGCCCCCTCTGCCTCCAGGCATTAATAGTGCCCCCATGTTCCTGCACACAATAATAGTGCCCCCTCTGCTCCTCCACAGAATAGTGCCCCCCTGTTCCTCCACACAATAATAGTGCCCCCTCTGTTACTCCACAATAATAGTGCCCCCACTGTTCCTCCACACAATAACAGTGCCCCCTCTGTTCCTCCACACAATAATAGTGCCCTCTCTGCACCTCTACACAATAATAGTGCACCCTCCATTCCTCCCCACAATAATAATGCCCCCTCTGGGTCTTCACATGGTGATAGTGCTTCCTCTGTGCTCTTACATGGTAATAGTGCTTTTTCAGGAGTAAGAGTTAAGCTTCCCATTCAATGAATGCAAGCAGAGTTCTGGAACTGATACATATTGGATATCATTTATTGCAACCAATCAGAGTTCAGCCTTCATTTCACGCAAGCTGTTTTAAAGATGAAAGCTGAGTTCTGATTGGTTGAACAGAACAGTTTCACCTTTAGAAAGTTTTGATTAATGGAGCCTCAAATATGTTAGAACATTTGTGCTTTATAAACTGAAATTGAGCCTGTGTAATCTTTACTTGGTCTTGGCTAGTTTCATGAGTGCGGGACAACAAAGCTCTGGATTGTGCCCATGAATATGACACTTGTTTCCTAGGCCTGTAGAAGGTGTGTAAAAGTTAAGCCCTATTTAGGGGCTCTTCCTTCTACCAGACCTTAATCACACTTGAACCCTTAAGAGATTTTTCTGAAATCTGACAAATTTTTAAAAATAGAAAGTTATACACTTACATTATATTTGTTTTACCTTTTTTATCATATTGTTTTTTTATTTTAACTATTTTATTATTGTAGCCCTATCCCTAGCCTTAACTCAAACTTTAGCTCTAACCCTAGTCCTTACCTTAGCTCTTACCTTAGCGCTAACCTATCCCTACCTTAAACCCTAACCTTAGCTCTAACCTAACCTTATCTTTAACCCTACCCCTAAACCTTGCTCCAGCCCTAACTGGGACATTAACCATGGTCATAATCCCAGCTCTAAGCTATAATCTCAGCTCTAATTGTAGCCCTACCCCTAGCTCTATCTCTTACCTTTCAAGTAACCTTATCCCTTTCTTAAACCCTATCCTTAGATCTAACCAAACCTTAGCGATAATCCTACAACTAAACCTTGCTGCAACCCTAGCCCTAACTTTGGTCTTAACCCTAGCTTTAAGCTATAACCTCAGTTCTAATTGTAGCCCTAACCTAGCTTTCATGCTAGCCCTACCCTTAGCCCTAAACCTAGCTCTAACCCTAACTGTTTCTTCAGTTGTAACCTTAGCCCTGACCCACTTCATTATAGTGAGTACTTTCTCCTGTCTCCACCGCTGCCTATGCAGAGCGCAGTAGCTGATGACCACTCATCTTGAGTGCTGCACTCTGCATGGAATCCGGTCTCAGTGACCACTCCAGTATGACAATGCAGCTGCTGGTTGCTTTACTCATCCAGTTCTCCAACACTACTCGGTGCAGTGAATATTGGGCATGAGGTGGTGAAATTTTGCATCCCCGTAGATGTTGGCACCATGGGCCACTGCCCCTGTGTCATCCCTCTCCACCGCACCCTCTGCTGCCCTTTCTGTCTCATGTCAGAGATATTCGTGATATATAAGCTTCCCGTATTTGGCCCCATGGATCATGCGGTTGGGTGGAGTTGCTGCACATTTACACATTTCCCATACATCCTTCTTATCCTGGCTCTAGAAAAAAATAAAACACTACATTCCTTCAGTTTTTCAGGAAACCCACCCAGTATGGGACTTGGAGAATTCCCAACAGCGATGAGGCAGCAAGTCGAGGTGGAATGCGGCTCACACCTCATTAAGTATCAGCAAAAGGACGAGACTATGTAGGAGAATTATGGAACAGTATGTGATAGGTTAGACAGCAATTATACGATATGCTGGGACTTTTAGTCCCTACTGTTAAAGGGCTTAGCCTTAGTGACCTTTAGAGGCCAAGAAAGCTATATAGACTGTATGGCCCAATACATAAAGCGCAGCAATACAGCAGAGGAGGTTGGACATAGAAATTAAATATCTGTCGGGGGTGGAACGGGAATGTTTTTGTTCACTGACAGCAAGCAGAGATCTTGAAATCATCTAGAAAAACTAAAGGGTTAATGACAATAGTTTTTTTTTTCTTTAACTAAGATGCAGATTCTGGGCACTGTGGGTTGGTGACACCCCTGAAGCAGTGCTGGGGTTTTACTAGCACCCATTGCTTTATTATGTAAGCAGCATTCCAAGGGGAGTGTGAGGCAGGAGGGGCGACGCTCTGAGACCACTGCACTCTCTTCCTGTGCTGAGGCCATGTACTGTACATGGGATGGCAGCCAAGGAGAGAGCGTTCATCACTTATATATCACATTGCTCTGCAGCGGCATGTGATGGAGGGGAGGGACGGGCGTAGCCGAACGCAAACTATTCATCTCATCTGTAACCAGCCATGACATACTGAAACTACCAAAATCACTGAAAGCTCAGATGTGTGGTGTAAATAATACCGTATTTACAGGGAATATGTGAGAGCATGCTTTTATAGGTAACTTATATCCTAAGTTACATCCTGTATTATACTTCAGAGCTGCACTCACTATTCTGCTGGTGCAGTCACTGTGTACATACATTACATTACTTATCCTGTACTGATCCTGAGTTACATCCTGTATTATACCCCAGAGCTGCACTCACTATTCTGCTGGTGCAGTCACGGTGTACATACATTGCATTACTTATCCTGTACTGATCCCGAGTTACATCCTGTATTATACCCCAGAGCTGCACTCACTATTCTGCTGGTGCAGTCACGGTGTACATACATTACATTACTTATCCTGTACTGATCCTGAGTTACATCCTGTATTATACCCCAGAGCTGCACTCACTATTCTGCTGGTGCAGTCACTGTGTACATACATTACTTATCCTGTACTGATCCTGAGTTACATCCTGTATTATACTCAGAGCTGCACTCACTAGTCTGCTGGTGCAGTCACTGTGTACATACATTACATTACTTATCCTGTACTGATGCTGCCTTACATTTTGTATTATATTCTAGAGCTGCACTCACTATTGTGCTGGTGCAGTCCCTGTGTACATTCATTACATTACTTATCATATACTGCTCCTGAGTTACATCCTGTACTATACTCCAGAGCTGCACTCACTATTCTGCTGGTACAGTCACTGTGTGCATACATTACATTACTTATCCTGTACTGCTCCTGAGTTACAGCCTGTATTATACTCCAGAGCTGCACTCACTATTCTGCTGGTGCAGTGACTGTGTACATACATTGCTGTAATCTTCTAGTGCAGCGCCCCAGGGTCCTGATCGTTGCAGTAATATCTTTCATTTCAAAAACCTGACCGTTCAATGCAGTTCAATTTTCGTGTTTCATGTTTGCATGTTTTAGTGCTGCAGTGTGCTGCCTTATTTACTTAACTATATACGAGTTGGCAACTTTAGGTTCAGCACCTGTTCACACTTAGTCTATGTTTGGATGTGACGGTCAGGTTTTTGAAATGTATTCTTTAGCCTTCTGATTGAGCACTCCGCCTCCTAGCCACAGGTGTTTTAATTACAGCAGGTCCAATACCCCTCCACAGAGAGAGAGAATTTTAGTCTAAGAAGAGGTTTCACATGTACCCATTCAGATGGAGACGTTTATTCTCAGCGAGGAAAGGCAAGTTTAGGACCTGGTATAAGAGAGATGCCGTAAAGTGGCTACCAGGTACACATAAAATTGGCCATTTTTATGCGCTAAAAGCTCTCATTTTTCATATTTCTAGTGCAGTAATGCAGTTCAATTTTCGTGTTTCATGTTTGCATGTTTTAGCACTGCAGTGTGCTGCCTTATTTACTTAACTATATACGAGTTGGCAACTTTAGGTTCAGCACCTGTTCACACTTAGTCTATGTTTGGATGTGACGGTCAGGTTTTTGAAATGTATTCTTTAGCCTTCTGATTGAGCACTCCGCCTCCTAGCCACAGGTGTTTTAATTGCAGCAGGTCCAATACCCCTCCACAGAGAGAGAGAATTTTAGTCTAAGAAGAGGTTTCACATGTACCCATTCAGATGGAGACGTTTATTCTCAGCGAGGAAAGGCAAGTTTAGGACCTGGTATAAGAGAGATGCCGTAAAGTGGCTACCAGGTACATATAGAATTGGCCATTTTTATGCGCTAAAAGCTCTCATTTTTCATATTTCTAGTGCAGTAATGCAGTTCAATTTTCGTGTTTCATGTTTGCATGTTTTAGCGCTGCAGTGTGCTGCCTTATTTACTTAACTATATACGAGTTGGCAACTTTAGGTTCAGCACCTGTTCACACTTAGTCTATGTTTGGATGTGACGGTCAGGTTTTTGAAATGTATTCTTTAGCCTTCTGATTGAGCACTCCGCCTCCTAGCCACAGGTGTTTTAATTACAGCAGGTCCAAACCCCTCCACAGAGAGAGAGAATTTTAGTCTAAGAAGAGGTTTCACATGTACCCATTCAGATGGAGACGTTTATTCTCAGCGAGGAAAGGCAAGTTTAGGACCTGGTATAAGAGAGATGCCGTAAAGTGGCTACCAGGTACACATAAAATTGGCCATTTTTATGCACTAAAAGCTCTCATTTTTCATATTTCTAGTGCAGTAATGCAGTTCAATTTTCGTGTTTCATGTTTGCATGTTTTAGCGCTGCAGTGTGCTGCCTTATTTACTTAACGTTGCAGTAATATCATTCTCCTCTACGGGGGAGTGATGTTACGTTTGATGGCAATAAAGGAGATCTCTTCACCAGGTAACACCAACACACAACACACTTCACACTCCAGTCCACCCGGGGGAGCTATGCTCCTATTTATTAGGGCACGCTTCACAATTAGGTAAAACTGGTGGTCTGGATAGGAAGTTAGTCAGTTCCTGTCAGGCAGACAGAGAGGAAGGAGGAACATCTAGTAGTTGCTGACAGGGTTGGTCCCTGACAGGGGTGGGAGCCTGTCAGAGGCCTAGACGGAAGGACACGGAGCTGCGCCTGCCCCACCTGCGGCAGCATCCTAAGAAAGGACACGAACAGAGAACTGTATTGTAGAGAGTGAGAAGAAGTCATAGCAAAAGGAGAGGAAACCAGAAGGAGTTCTGCCCTACAAAGGCTGCCTCCTTCTGAGGCGCAGGACCCGGTAGCCGGAACACCAAGGGAGCAACAGTCTCTATGCCTTGCTCCAGAGATCGGCAGGATATCTAATTCCAAGTTACTGATCCGCCCTATACCCAGGAGGCATGGTGGCAACTTGTAGAGGTCGGGGCGTGCTAGAGTCCCTGTAAAAAGCCTCAGGCCACCAGTCATACGGGTTTGTTCCTATCCATCTGGCGGACAGAGAGAGACATAACATCTATAACATCTACTACAGTTGTGAGGACCTTACGAGAGGCTCAGCAATGAGGTACTACAACACTCAAGCGCTAGAGGAAGGCTACTGATTTCCACCTAGATAAGGGGACTTTGGATTTGCTTCCAAACCGACCAGACTCTGCCTGCCCTGTGATCCGGTGCTCTGGACTGTGGACGCTGAAGTCTACAGTAAAAAGATAAAGAGACTGCAACCTTGTGTCCTCGTTCTTCACTGCGCCTCACACCATCCCCCATCTACACACTGGGAAGCCCTGGGGACATACTTCACCTGTGGGGAGGTATACCATCTAGCTGCCATAACATCACTCCAGCGAACCCCTAAGCAGCGTCGGTCACCCTGACCGAATACCACAGGTGGCGTCACGAACATTTCCCCTTTAAAGACCTTTCCCTTTTACAACGGACCTCCCGACGGCCACGGACCGGGTCAGCCACCGTGTCATCCCCTTTGAAGGAAGGGCCCGGTACCGATTTCCCCTAGCTCTTGTGGGCGCTCCACTAGCACAGGGGTGAGGAATCTTTTTTCTGCCAAGGGCCATTTGGATATTTATACCATCATTCTGGGGTCGTACAATCTCCGCCCACAAAGTACATCCTGACTCTGGCACTGGTGTCAGGACATAATCTTTCATTGCATGCCCTTCGGTGTTCAGTAGTGAACACTGCATGTGTGTGCTAACAGAGCAAGAAGACATTAATGAGCTGGTTGTATTCAAAATACACCTCCCTGCCCAAGAATGCGGTCCCTGAGAATCTGCTGGGGAGGGGGGCTTGATAAAAGGTCATTGAGGGTCGTAAATGACCATGAGGCCTGAGGTTCCCCACCCCTGTTCTAGTGTCTCAATTCTGGGATGTGTCATCTTTACACCAGGTGCTGTCATCTGATGCAAAGAAAATAACTGTCTCCTAAATTAAAGCAGGTGGGCTAACCTGTGAGTTGTGTGTCTGTGCGTCTGCAGGTTGCATTGATGACTTCCTACCAAACTGTGAATTCAGCTCTTGGGTGAGATATTAAAAGAAGGGCTAATAAACAAATGTCCCCCTCTGCTCCTACAAATCATACCTACCTGGGCAATGGAGATATCTGTCCCTTCTCTTTGACATAAGCCACCTAAGTAAATGTGTAAGGAATCACCCCTCTGTTAAGTGGCAGATTATACTATGTGAAATTTTGGCAATTTTTTTTTAAATCCTCAAAAACTAACATGTTCTCCACCCACAGACTGTACTAGGGCGGAGGCCTCAGGAATGCAGCCTGAACTTTATGGCTGTCTTAATGGGATCCGTTTTAGTACATAGGCCCGGAGAGGTCATCTGCTGGTCCTGTCAAATATGTGGGGAGAGTAATGTTCAGCATTCAACCCAAGCACAGGCTGAGAACAGAAGTCCTGAGGCGGTGCAATGAATATTCCCAGGGAAAACAAATCCCGAATATTGTATGCAAACACCTCAATTGTACGCCTGCCGCATACACGGCACGGCATGCACAAAAGGGGTCCATTCATATTAGAGAAACGTAGACTGAACTTGCCACACAAATACTGTGTATGGTCGTGTACAAACTATTCCCCAATCTCAGGTACTGAGGGAACAAAGGATAAGACATGTTGGATTTCAGTATGCCCAATCTTTTATTCTTAAGAGGAATGCCTAAACTAAGGGGTCAGCATGGATGTGTATGATATAGATAGATAGATATGGGATAGATAGATAGATAGATAGATAGATAGATAGATAGATAGATAGATAGATAGATAGGAGATAGATATGGAATAGATATAGACAATATATAGACAAATAGATAGATAGATATGAGATAGATAGATAGATAGATAGATATGGGATGGAAAAATACATAAAGGTAGATAGATATGGGATAGATAGGTAGATATGAGATAGATAGATAGATATAAGATATAAATAGAGATAGAAGATATAATTAAAGAAGTACTCCTCCTCCCATCAAAATTTTTATCCTCTTAATATAGTGCAATCAGCATATTATTATAGCCCTGTGAACTTACAATTGCTCATTTTGCTCTTCTACCCCGTTATTTTTTCTCTTTTCCATTAGGTCTATGACATCATGTGATTAAATGCAATAGATGAGGAATATGGTGGTTCCGTGCTGCCAAAAGGTCCAAAAGTATGATCACACACAATGAATGATGAACCATGAATGAGGTTTATTTAGTTAACACGTTTCACAGTTTTCAAACCTCTTCATCAGAACAAAACCAGGATTGTGCTAGAGAGGCAAATCACAAACCCTGCTTGATTGCAGAATACCTTCGGAAAGATTTAGCTGACTCTAAAGTTGTGGTACATTGTTCTACTGTTTAGAGACATCGGCACAAATATGACATTCATGAAAGAGTCATCAGAAGAAAACCTCTCCTGCATCCTCACCATAAAATTCAGAGTCAGAAGTATGCAAAAGAACATCCAAGCAAGACTGATGCACCTTACAAACAAGTTCTGTCTACCGATGAGCCAAAAAAGATCAAAGGTATGTGTGGAGAAAAAATGGCACGGGGAACATTTCACGGGTAGAGGGAAGATGGATCCAGTGAATCAATGAAATTTCAACAAATTCTTGATGCAAATATAACACCATCAGTAAACTGAAGTAGTAAAGAGGATGGCTTCTACAAATGGATAACGATCCTAAACACACATCAAAATCCACAATAGACTACCTGAATGCAAGCTGGGGCAAGCTGAAGGTTTTACAGTGGCCCTCACAGTCCCCTGATCTGAACATCATTGAAATCTTGGAATGTCACAGAACTGGAAGAATTTTCCAAGGAGAAATGGATGAAAAGCCCTCAAACAAGCATTAAAAGACTCTTGTCTGGCTACAAAAAAGCCTTCATAAGCTGTCATACTGACGTGCTGAGACTGCTTTATGCATTTTTTTAATCAAAATATGTTAACTAAGCACTCTATGTTATTTTCTTGTACTGTTGCAATTTATTTACTGCAGGGTATTTGCTTATTATGTTTTATATCTTGGGTTTTGTCTGTTTAGTAGCCAGTGTGAACATGCACTTAAATGCTGCATTCACACCAACTTAGGCTACTTTCACACTAGCGTTAACTGCAAACCGTCACAAAAACGTCTTTTTGCCAAAAAAACGGATGCGTCAAAAAAGTGCAAAATGTATGCAACGCATACAGCATTTTGACGGATCCGTCTATTTGGGGATGTCTGGCCAATTAGCTAAAAAAATCCTGTTTCTGAGCATGCTCAGTAGAAAAAAACATATTGCAGCGCTGCATTGCGTCGTACGACGTGTCTCGACGCATCCGTCGCTCATAGACTTTCATTGTAGCCAAAGACGCATGCCGATGGATGCGCCGAGACACGTTTTTTTGTCGGAGCCAAAAAACGTTGCAATCTACGTTCTTCCAGACGACGTGTCGCCTAATTTCGACGCATCCGTTGAAAGACGTATACCGACGTATGCAAATCCGTCGCAATGCGTCGCCAATACAAGTCTATGGGGAAAAAACGCATCCAGCAAAATATTTTGCTGGATGCGTTTTTTCTGCAAAACGACGCATTTTAACGTATTGCAGTTAACGCTAGTGTGAAAGTAGCCTTATACTCCAGTTCATTTCTTTGGGTTTTCTGTTTCAGTCTTTATTCAGTGCATATAAAGATGTCGCCTGCCCTTTTCTCTAGCTGGACATTATATTCAAGTAGTTCCCCATAGTTATGTGTACACTAGACGGTTATCAGTCTTTCTCAGCCCTTATCCACATGCACATCACTTGACATCTAACCACCTTATGTTATTTTCATGCACTATTGCTGTTTATTTATTTACTGCCGGGTATTATTATGTTTTTATCTTGGGTTCACATGGAAAATTAAAAAGTGATTTGCCCTTGTGCAAGGTGGCAACATTTCTGCTTATAAATAATTGAGCCTTTGTCAAGCAATAACACAGTGGCTTCTATGGGTATACATTTAGTATAGTACTAGCTGAAGAGCCCGGCGTTGCCTGGGCATAGTAAATATCTGTGGTTAGTTATAGCACCTCACTTCTCTTATTTTCCCATCACGCCTCTCATTTTCCCAATCACATCTTTCATTTTCCCCCTCACATCTCTCATTTTCTCCCTCACACCTCTCATTTTCTCCCTCACTCCTCTCATTCCCCCCTAACACTTGTCATTTCAACCTCACATCTGTCATTTTCTGATCACTCCACTATTTTTCCTCACTCCTCTCATTTTGCACTCACACCTTTTCATTTTCACCTCACACCTCTCATTTTCACCTCATCACCTCAGTATATACATGTTTGTCATCTCCCTTATATATAGTATACATCTGTATGTCATCTCCTGTATATAGTATATACCTGTATGTCATCTCCCCTGTATATATTATATACCTGCTGTGTGTCATCTCCCCTATATATAGTATATACCTGAATGTCATCTCCTATATATAGTATATACCTGTATGTCATCTCCTCCTGTATATAGTATATACCTGTGTGTCATCTCCCCTGTATATAGTATATATCTGTGTGTCATCTCCTCCTGTATATAGTATATACCTGCATGTCATCTTCTATATATAGCATATACCTGTATGTCATCTCCTCCTGTATATAGTATATACCTGTAGGTCATCTGCTCCTGTATATAGTATATACCTGTGTGTCATCTCCTCCTGTATATAGTACATACCTGTATGTCATCTCCTCCTGTATATATATGTACCTGTATGTCATCTCCTCCTCTATATTGTATATACCTGTGTGTCATCTCTCCTGTATATAGTATATATCTGTATGTCATCTCCCCTGTATATAGTATATACCTGTGTGTCATCTCCTCCTGTATTAGACCTCGTTCACACGTTATTTGCTCAGTATTTTTACCTCAGTATTTGTAAGCTAAATTGGCAGCCTGATAAATCCCCAGCCAACAGGAAGCCCTCCCCCTGGCAGTGTATATTAGCTCACACATACACATAATAGACAGGTCATGTGACTGACAGCTGCCGTATTTCCTATATGGTACATTTGTTTTAGTTTGTCTGCTTATTAATCAGATTTTTATTTTTGAAGGATAATACCAGACGTGTGTGTTTTAGGGCGAGTTTCGTTTGTCAAGTTGTGTGTGTTGAGTTGCGTGTGGCGACATGCATGTAGCAACTTTTGTGAAATGAGTTTTGTGTGGCAACATGCGTGTAGCAACTTTTTGTGTGTCGAGTTGCATGTGACAGGTTAGTGTAGCAAGTTGTGTGCAGCAAGTTTTGCGCATGGCGAGTTTTGCGCGTGGCGAGTTTTATGTGTGGTGCCTTTTGAGTATGTGCAAGTTTTGTGTGAGGCAACTTTTGCATGTGTTGCGACTTTTGTGCATGTGGCAATTTTTCCACGTGTGCAAGTTTTGCGTGTGGCGAGTTTTCCATGAGGTGAGTTTTGCACTTGTGGCGAGTTTTGCAAGAGCCTAGTTTTTGCATGTGGCGAGTTTTGAGTGGCGACTTTTGTGTTTCGACTTTTATGTGGCGAGGTTGGTGTATTTGTGGTGAAATGTGTGCAGAGGGTAATATGTGTTCAAGCACGTGGTAGTGTGTGGCGCATTTTGTGTGTGTGTTCATATCCCCGTGTGTGGTGAGTATCCCATGTCGGTGCCCCACCTTAGCAACTGTACGGTATATACTCTTTGGCGCCATCGCTCTCATTCTTTAAGTCCCCCTTGTTCACATCTGGCTGCTGTCAATTTGCCTCCTACACTTTTCCTTTCATTTTTTCCCATTATGTAGATAGGGGCAAAATTGTTTGGTGAATTGGAACGCGCGGGGTTAAAATTTCACCTCACAACATAGCCTATGACGCTCTCGGGGTCCAGACGTGTGACTGTGCAAAATTTTGTGGCTGTAGCTGCGACGCCTCCAACACTTTTCCTTTCACTTTTTCCCCATTATGTAGATAGGGGCAAAATTGTTTGGTGAATTGGAACGCGCGAGGCTAAAATTTCGCCTCGCAACATAGCCTATGACGCTCTCGGGTCCAGACGTGTGACTGTGCAAAATTTTGTAGCTGTAGCTGCGACGGTGCAGATGCCAATCCCGGACATACATACACACACACACACACACATACACACTCACATTCAGCTTTATATATTAGATATTAATTAATCAATCAGGAAGGTAACATAGTAACATAGTAACATAGTTAGTAAGGCCGAAAAAAGACATTTGTCCATCCAGTTCAGCCTATATTCCATCATAATAAATCCCCAGATCTACGTCCTTCTACAGAACCTAATTGTATGATACAATATTGTTCTGCTCCAGGAAGACATCCAGGCCTCTCTTGAACCCCTCGACTGAGTTCGCCATCACCACCTCCTCAGGCAAGCAATTCCAGATTCTCACTGCCCTAACAGTAAAGAATCCTCTTCTATGTTGGTGGAAAAACCTTCTCTCCTCCAGACGCAAAGAATGCCCCCTTGTGCCCGTCACCTTCCTTGGTATAAACAGATCCTCAGCGAGATATTTGTATTGTCCCCTTATATACTTATACATGGTTATTAGATCGCCCCTCAGTCGTCTTTTTTCTAGACTAAATAATCCTAATTTCGCTAATCTATCTGGGTATTGTAGTTCTCCCATCCCCTTTATTAATTTTGTTGCCCTCCTTTGTACTCTCTCTAGTTCCATTATATCCTTCCTGAGCACCGGTGCCCAAAACTGGACACAGTACTCCATGTGCGGTCTAACTAGGGATTTGTACAGAGGCAGTATAATGCTCTCATCATGTGTATCCAGACCTCTTTTAATGCACCCCATGATCCTGTTTGCCTTGGCAGCTGCTGCCTGGCACTGGCTGCTCCAGGTAAGTTTATCATTAACTAGGATCCCCAAGTCCTTCTCCCTGTCAGATTTACCCAGTGGTTTCCCATTCAGTGTGTAATGGTGACATTGATTCCTTCTTCCCATGTGTATAACCTTACATTTATCATTGTTAAACCTCATCTGCCACCTTTCAGCCCAAGTTTCCAACTTATCCAGATCCATCTGTAGCAGAATACTATCTTCTCTTGTATTAACTGCTTTACATAGTTTTGTATCATCTGCAAATATCGATATTTTACTGTGTAAACCTTCTACCAGATCATTAATGAATATGTTGAAGAGAACAGGTCCCAATACTGACCCCTGCGGTACCCCACTGGTCACAGCGACCCAGTTAGAGACTATACCATTTATAACCACCCTCTGCTTTCTATCACTAAGCCAGTTACTAACCCATTTACACACAATTTCCCCCAGACCAAGCATTCTCATTTTGTGTACCAACCTCTTGTGCGGCACGGTATCAAACGCTTTGGAAAAATCGAGATATACCACGTCCAATGACTCACCGTGGTCCAGCCTATGGCTTACCTCTTCATAAAAACTGATTAGATTGGTTTGACAGGAGCGATTTCTCATAAACCCATGCTGATATGGAGTTAAACAGTTATTCTCATTGAGATAATCCAGAATAACATCCCTCAGAAACCCTTCAAATATTTTACCAACAATAGAGGTTAGACTTATTGGCCTATAATTTCCAGGTTCACTTTTAGAGCCCTTTTTAAATATTGGCACCACATTTGCTATGCGCCAATCCTGCGGAACAGACCCTGTTGCTATAGAGTCCCTAAAAATAAGAAATAATGGTTTATCTATTACATTACTTAGTTCTCTTAGTACTCGTGGGTGTATGCCATCCGGACCCGGAGATTTATCTATTTTAATCTTATTTAGCCGGTTTCGCACCTCTTCTTGGGTTAGATTGGTGACCCTTAATATAGGGTTTTCATTGTTTCTTGGGATTTCACCTAGCATTTCATTTTCCACCGTGAATACCGTGGAGAAGAAGGTGTTTAATATGTTAGCTTTTTCCTCGTCATCTACAACCATTCTTTCCTCACTATTTTTTAAGGGGCCTACATTTTCAGTTTTTATTCTTTTACTATTGATATAGTTGAAGAACAGTTTGGGATTAGTTTTACTCTCCTTAGCAATGTGCTTCTCTGTTTCCTTTTTGGCAGCTTTAATTAGTTTTTTAGATAAAGTATTTTTCTCCCTATAGTTTTTTAGAGCTTCAATGGTGCCATCCTGCTTTAGTAGTGCAAATGCTTTCTTTTTACTGTTAATTGCCTGTCTTACTTCTTTGTTTAGCCACATTGGGTTTTTCCTATTTCTAGTCCTTTTATTCCCACAAGGTATAAACCGCTTACACTGCCTATTTAGGATGTTCTTAAACATTTCCCATTTATTATCTATATTCTTATTTCTGAGGATATTGTCCCAGTCTACCAGATTAAGGGCATCTCTAAGCTGGTCAAACTTTGCCTTCCTAAAGTTCAGTGTTTTTGTGACTCCCTGACAAGTCCCCCTAGTGAAAGACAGGTGAAACTGTACAATATTGTGGTCGCTATTTCCTAGATGCCCGACCACCTGCAGATTTGTTATTCTGTCAGGTCTATTAGATAGTATTAGGTCTAAAAGTGCTGCTCCTCTGGTTGGATTCTGCACCAATTGTGAAAGATAATTTTTCTTGGTTATTAGCAGAAACCTGTTGCCTTTATGGGTTTCACAGGTTTCTGTTTCCCAGTTAATATCCGAGTAGTTAAAGTCCCCCATAACCAGGACCTCATTATGGGTTGCAGCTTCATCTATCTGCTTTAGAAGTAGACTTTCCATGGTTTCTGTTATATTTGGGGGTTTGTAACAGACCCCAATGAGAATTTTGTTACCATTTTTCCCTCCATGAATTTCGACCCATATGGACTCGACATCCTCATTTCCTTCGCTAATATCCTCCCTTAAAGTGGACTTTAGACAAGACTTGACATAGAGACAAACCCCTCCTCTTCTCCGATTTTTACGATCCTTTCTAAACAGACTGTAACCCTGTAAGTTAACTGCCCAGTCATAGCTTTCATCTAACCATGTCTCGGTTATTCCCACTATGTCAAAGTTACCTGTAGATATTTCTGCTTCTAGTTCTTCCATCTTGTTTGTCAGGCTTCTGGCGTTTGCGAGCATGCAGTTTAGAGGATTTTGTTTTGTTCCAATCTCCTCGCTGTGGATTGTTTTAGAAATGATCTTACCTCCCTTCTGAGTATGTTTTCCTGGATCTTCTTTGTTCAAGTCTAATGTTTTTCTTCCCGTCCCCTCTTCTTCTAGTTTAACGCCCTCCTGATGAGTGTAGCGAGTCTTCTGGCGAATGTGTGTTTCCCAGGTTTGTTGAGGTGTAGTCCGTCTCTGGCGAGGAGTCCATCGTACAAGAAATTCACACCGTGGTCCAGGAATCCGAATCCTTGTTGTCTGCACCATCGTCTTAGCCAGTCACATATCAACTATAACTACAATATTCATAGAGCACAGAAGTATTTTACCTGTTAGGAACATAACAGTGTAGTTCCTCCCAGTGGCGTACTTCGAAGCTCATGAGGCCCAATATTGCAAGTCTTTATTAGCGTTGGTCTTTTCATATGGGCCAAATGGACTTTTGGCCCCCTAGGCTCCAAGGCCCGATTGTGATTGCAACCCCTGCACCTATTGTAGTTACGCCCCTGGGCCCTCCAATGAAAAAAAGAGATTATAGAGTGGCATACTCCAGCATAATTAATGCCTCCAAATGATAACGAAAGAGTATCCAAAAACCTCCCATAATTAATTAAAAACAAATGTGCTTTTATTGATGACTATTACAACAGATACTTAATTACATCCAGAAGAGTTCAAAAGGATGAAGTGAAGAGGGAGAACAGAATGAAAGCAATTAATCATTAAAACAAAACTCCAGTGAGGTACACAATGGGAATTAATATCTACTTACCGTGTATACTCAAGTCATTAAAGTAATGAATATGGAAGCGACTCCACTTCCACAGGCGTGGAGCACATATTCATTACTGTAATGAGTGGTACCATGTGACCGCTGAACACAGGAACAAGCTGCCGGTTCCAGAGACCATCTGAGAAGCAGAGTCCGCACCAGGAGGGTGAGTATGACGGGGGAGGGTGAGCCATGCGATATTCACCTGTCCCCGTTCTACCGCCAGGCTCTGTCTTCCGCGTTCTCTGGCTGTGACATTCAGGTCAGAGGGCGCGATGACATGGTCAGTACGCGCCCTGTGCCTGAACAGTCACTGCAGAGACCCGGAAGACACAGCAGCGCGTGGTGGTGGAACGGGGACAGGTGAATATTGCAAGTGCCAGTGTCCTGAACCAGCGCCAACTCCCGCGCCTGGCCCCCATAGTGTTCCAGTGTCCCCGCCTGCTCAGGACACCGGCACCAGACCCCAGCGACAAGAGGTGAGTATGTCTTTTTTTCTTTAATCACAGCAGCAGCATATGGGGCATATTATTCTATGATGCATCTTATGGGGCCATCAACCTTTATGGAGCAGCATATGGGGCATATTATTCTATTGAGCATCTTATGGGGCCATAACCTTTATGGAGCAGCATATAGGACATATTATTCTATTGAGCATCTTATGGGGCCATAACCTTTGTGCAGCACTATATGTGGCATAATATTCTACAGAGCATCTTATGGGGCCATCATTAACCTTTTATGCAGCATTATATGGGGCATATTTTAATATGGAGAATCTTATGGGGCCCATCATGAACTTTTTGGAGCATTATTTGTTGCGTATTTTGAATGTAGCATCTTATGGGGCCCATCATGAACTGTATGGAGTATTATATGGGGCTCCTGATTCAATATGGATATTCAAAAACATTTAGCCTACTGATGTCTCAATTACCGTATATACCCGAGTATAAGCCAACCCGAGTATAAGCCGGCCCCCCTAATTTTGCCACAAAAAACTGGGAAAACTTAATGACTCGAGTATAAGCCTAGGGTGGAAAATGCAGCCGCTACCGGTAAATTTCAAAAATAGATACCAATGAAAGTAAAATTAATTGAGATATCAGTAGGTTAAGTGTTTTTGAATATCCATATTGAACCAGGAGCCCCATATAATGCTCCATACAGTTCATAATGGGCCCCATAAGATGCTGCATATTAAAATATGCCCCATATAATGCTGCACAAAGGTTAATAATGGCCCCATAAGATGCTCCATAGAGATATTTGCCCCATACAATGCTGCACAAATGTTGATTATGGCCCCATAAGATGCTCCATAGAGATATTTGCCCCATATAGTGCTGCACAAATGTTGAATATGGCCCCATAAGATGCTGCATATTAAAATATGCCCCATATAATGCTGCACAAAGGTTAATAATGGCCCCATAAGATGCTCCATAGAGATATTTGCCCCATACAATGCTGCACAAATGTTGATTATGGCCCCATAAGATGCTCCATAGAGATATTTGCCCCATATAGTGCTGCACAAATGTTGAATATGGCCCCATAAGATGCTCCATAGAGATATTTGCCCCATATAGTGCTGCACAAACGTTGATTATGGCCCCATAAGATGCTCCATAGAGATATTTGCCCTATATGCTGTTGCTGCGTCTAAAAACAAAAAAAATCACATACTCACCTCTCGTCGCTCAGGCCCACAGCACTTGCTATATTCACCTGTCCTCATTTCGGCGTCGCTGTGTCTTTCGCGTCCTCTGTACTAACGTTCAGGCAGAGGGCGCAGACTAACCACGTCATCACGCCCTCTGACCTGAGCGTCACTGCAGAGGACGTGGAAGACGGAGCGGCGCTGGAACCAGGAGAGGTGACTATCGCGCAATGCTCCCCCTCCTCTTTATACTCACCTGCTCCTGGCGCGGTCCCTGCATCTCCGGTCTCCAGGCGCTGACAGCTTCTTCCAGGGTTGACCGGTCACCGTTACCGCTCATTACGGTAATGAATATGCGGCTCCACCCCTATGGGAGTGGAGTCAGGTCCATATTCATTACTGTAATGAGCGGTAACAGTGACCGCTCAACGCTGGAAGAAGCTGTCAGGGCCTGAAGATGGGAGATGCAGGGACCGCACCAGGAGCAGGTGAGTATGTCACAGCCGCTGCTCCCCCTTCCCGCCGACTCCCCAGGGACAATGACTCAAGTATAAGCTGAGAGGAGCACTTTCAGCCTAAAAAAATGGGCTGAAAATCTCGGCTTATACTCGAGTATATACGGTAATTTTACTTTTATTGGTATCTATTTTTATTTTTGAAATGTACCAGTAGCTGCTGCATTTCCCACCCTAGGCTTATACTCGAGTCAATAAGTTTTCCCAGTTTTTTGTGGCAAAATTAGGGGTCTCGGCTTATACTTGGGTCGGCTTATAGTCGAGTATATACGGTAAGTATGTTTAAACCAATAATAGTCTACTCAGATGTATACTGTGGAATATCAATTACCTTAGAGAGACAAGGTTGTGGATATTGATATCAACCATATGAGAAAAATGTACAGTGCTTACATATGATGTGATTAATGCAAAGTCCTCCACACAACCACAACATGCATTTCGCGTGTTGCTTCTTCAAGGGGTGACATATCAAATATGTAGTAATTGAAAACAATAAATAACAGTACATTCATTAAATTGTAATGTAGATATAAATGATGTGCTAAGTATATAGACATATAAATAGTAATTATTGTGTGCAGTAAATCACTTAATAAGTATTGCAGACTAATACTAATAAAGTGGTCACCAATTAGAGACCTCATAGAAAAATCCCACCAAGTACAACTCGTGGAAATAGCGCAAACATGCAAACAGGTATGACCAAGTCATTAGGTCACATGTCGGCAGGATAAAGGGACATCAATGTCTGTTTTTTAAGGGCAACCAGCAGAATTTAGAATTCAGCTCTGGGTGTGAATAGATAACATCCCTAATTTGATGCTGTAAAGCTGCACTCCTATAATTATTAAATATCCAGTGTACATGGCCTGTGTGGAATCACATGGTCAAATACTTTAAAAAGGATACGTACAATGTCTCTTGTGACTCCTGTGTCTGAGCCGCTTCTTGTCACTAACTACATAAGAACATTTAGGAGGATGCTAATTACATCATGTCTGTCCCTGAGCCAATAAAGCTGGAGGAGAGATCAGCTCCTTGTGTTATTTCAGATGTGGAAACCAGTGCAGACAACCAAGCCATATACACTTGTCTGCACTCCCATTAACCTCACCTTTAAACTTACCCTGCCTGAGCCGGCCCAATGGAGACCTACATAAACAGTCTTATATAATTTCTGTACCGAGGGCACAATGCATAGTAATCTGACTCTTAACAGGGCTTATAGCAGGGTTTTCATGGACGAGCTTTGAAGTAGCCACGTAGTATTCCAGATCACCCTGGTCTTCAATGTTTAACCCTTGTACAGGGATTGGAACTTACATAAGGGCACCTGGGTTGGGTCCACAGAGCAGCTGCTGGCCGGTGTAGCAGGCTGGGAGAGGATACTCAGGATTCGTCAGGAATAGACATCAATACCAGGAGGTCAGGGACAGAAACAGAATTGTCAAACATAAGGTTAGTCTAAACATGGTCCGAGATTTGTAATGGGAATAAAGCAAGGTGAACATAGGCTAAATAACCAGAGTGAACCAGAACAAGTGTAAACTATAGTTGGAACCCTACAGCAGTATGCTAGGAGTTTAAGGAGGATGTGGTGCTGTCCCATTGGCCACTGCAGGGAGCTGATTACTAATGCTGCAAGACTGAGCAGCACTACTGGTCCTAGCCACACTAGCATCTCTAGCTGGACAGAGCCTGCGGCACCCACAGATGCTGGTGCTCACGTCTCCTCCATCTTCAGCACCACACACAGAATGAATACAGCAGCATCTGGCAACAGAAGCAGATGTCGCAGGAGAAGGTCCTGCTGGAGATGTGACATTTTGTAGCTTTGAAAGAAGACAAAAGTCAATCTAATTCAACCTATGATCTAACTAACATGTTGTTTCAGAGGAAGGCAAAAACCCAATGGGGCAGATGTTAATTACTCCATATTAAGGGAAAAATTCCTTCCTCACTCCACAAATGGCAATCAGACTAGTTCTGTGGATCATTGTCTCATCTCCAAAAACTAGTACCCATAACCTATAATATTATATTTATCAAGAAAGACATCTAGGCCCTCCTTGAACTTGTTTAATGAATCGTCCCTTACGACATGTGCCAGACATTTTACTGCTCTTATATTAAAGAATCCATAGTCTTACTCCTGTTACAGTAAAGAATCCCATTGCCCCTCGGAAGCATGCAAGGACCGGACCAACCTGATCACATGAACGTCAGATGTTGGTACCCACATTCTCTCTTCAGGACCGCAACCCTTTCAATGTACCAAATATTGAAGAGACCAGCATACAAAGCGAGAATAATCTTCACTTTGTGGAATTAAAGATTCCCATAAACAATGACTCGGGAAGGTGGTGATGGAGATGGTTCAGAGGAAGCAATTTATTCTTTGGGATATGATCAGTGAAACACGTTATGAATCTTGAAAGTGGATGGCAAAAGGAGGAGAAAAACATTACTGGATTAATGACGACAACTATCTTATAAGGGCCAATGAACATGAGTCCCAGTTTTCAAAGAAGGAACTTTCAACGAAATGTTCTTTGTGGACAACCACACCAAATCACCAACACACAGATCTGGACCCACCAGCCCTACTTTTTATATTTGGACCCCATATTCTTCAAATTATTAGGAATACTTTGCTGCAATTATGTAATAGACAAAGAAAACCGTTCCTCCTCAGTTACTCCTGAAGAACGCTTCCTATTGAAGGAGCAAAACTGAGGATCAAAACCGTATGCCCTGAAGAATGGGGACTTGCCAGTAGATTAATGACAACGGTTATTCAGTCTTGGCATTCGGTGAAGCAGGTAGCGCAATAAAATGAGTTACCTTGCTGAATCTGTCCATCACCACCAATATTACAGTATTGCCTGCCGATACTGGTAGATCAGTGATAAAATCTACAGATAAATGAGTCCATGGTCTACAGGGAATCGCCAAAGGTTGAAGCACCCCGGACGGAGGAGCATGTGGGGTCTTAGAAAGCACACAAGTACTACAGCCAGCTATATACTCCAGAACATCCTGATGTACCCCAGACCACCAAAAATGACGAGTTAGAAGATCTATGTTGGCTTTACTACCAGGATGTCCAGCCAAGACCAAAGCATGATGTTCACTCAAAATTTAAAGACAGAGGTTCACAGGAAGAAATAGTTTACCTAAAAGACAGGCAGAAGGTGGACCCCTGAGCCTCTGCGACATCCTTCTTAAGATCAGAACATATAGGAGCAATAACTACACCCTTCTTTAATATAGGAACCGGTTCGCAATTACTTGTGATTACCATGACCGGATGAACTGCACCCTTCCAAAAATGTCGCCACTCCTCAAAGGCCTACTTTATTGCCAAGAGTTCCATATTACCAATGTCATAGTTCTATACACATGACAGTTTCTTAGAAAAGTATGCGCACGGATGCAATTTACTTGGAGGTGAACACTGTGACAATACTTCCCCGACCCCACCTCTGATGTCTCACAGAGACCCCTGTGAGAAAGCAAATGCAAAACATTGATTTGCACTTACACCTTAAATATGGGTAAGATATGGTATATCCTCAGAGAAATATGCACTGATTTAATATGAGCTTTAGATTTATCTATATGAGTTACCGTTATATATCACCTCCATTGGGATAAGGACATGGATGTACCTGAGTTATACTGATAACTTTTTCTCTTTTGCATGACTCTCCCCTTTCCTGAAGTGGTGTATTTCTATATATTTGATTTACAACACTGTTATATGCTTCAATTCATTCCTCTGTACTATGACAGAACAAATTTCTTTGCGTGTTCCCCAGGTGTCACTTGTTCTTTCCTTCTTGATGTACACCCTGTATATATTTTCTTTATTATTGATTTTGACTAAATAAAAAATATTGGTTCATACTTATGAAGTGAGCACTAGATCTTTCTTTAGTTCTATATGTTATCAGAAGTTTCTTCGTTTACTGCTTCACTGATACATTCAGATAGGAATAGTCACATGATAGATTTATATTCTACCTATGTATCATTTCTGGAATTTTCTTAACTGTACTAAAATAAAGTTTGCAGGCCTCCCTGAAATCCACTAACTCCCAGAGAACCTATCTGGCAGAACGATCCTGGCTCCACCAGGGATTGCCAAGGAGCTGAAGGCCCTAAGCCTATAGATAATGGATGCTGTAAAGCCATGGAACACAAGTCTGCTACCTCCAGGCCGAGTTGTAGCTGCCCTGCCAGAGCAGCCGCAGGATCCATAATGGATCCAAAAAGTTACGGCCAGTGATAATGTCACGTAGTGACTAGGGATGGTGGGCACCTACTTGAACCCTCGAACTAGGGGGCGCCCTGGTCTAGCCCTGTCCCCCAGAAGATGGAGATACCAAGGTCACGTACCTTACTATGCTCCTATCTTAAGCCTTATCTGTTCCCTCCCCACCCAGGAAGGTGAGAGGCTGAAGTGTATAGGATTACCCTAACCAGACAGACAAGGGAAGAAAGACAGGGATGAAAGAAAACTGCCATCATACAAATATACTATGGAAACAACAGAGTGGAACACAGGGAATGGATAGGTAGGAAATATCAAATAAGAGAAGCAGAAATCTGAAAAACTCACCGCCGCTTACTCCAAACACTAAATTTCTCCTCCAACACTAACCAGGAAGTAAGAACCATCACTGGCAATTCCCAAGTGCAAGCGGTGAGCATATACACTACCGTTCAAAAGTTTAAGGCCACTTAGAAATTTGCTTATTTTTTTAAAGAAAAGCACAGTTTTTTACAATGAAGCTAACATTAAATTATTCAGAAATACACTCATTGTTACACACATTGCTAATGTGGTAAATGACTATTCTAGCTGCAAATGTCTGGTTTGTAATGCAATATCTTCATAGGTGCATAGAAGCCCATTTCCAACAACCATCACTCCAGTGTTCTTATGGTACTTTGTGTAAGAAGGCTAATGGAAGGTTAGAACACCCTTGAAAACCTTTGTACAAGTATGTTAGCACAGCTGAAAAGTTTGGCTGATTAGAATTAGAATATGCTAACATGTACTTAGTCCTGCCAATAAAGCTCATTTGAATTGAATTGAATTGAACCTATAAACCTTGACCTTCCTTTGAGCTAGTTGAGAATCTGGAGAATTACATTTGTTGGTTCCATTAAACTCTCAAAATGGCCAGAAAAAAAGAACTTTCATGTGAAACTCGACAGTCTATTCTTGTTCTTAGAAATGAAGGCTATTCTATGCGAGAAATTGCCAAGAAACTGAAGATTTCCTACAACGGTGTGTACTACTCCCTTCAGAGGAGAGCAAAAACAGGCTCTAATCAGAGTAGAAAGAGAAGTGGGAAGCCCCACTGCACAACTGAGCAACAAGACAAGTACATTAGAGTCTGTAGTTTGAGAAATCGACGCCTCAAAAGTCCTCAACTGGCAACTTCATTAAATAATACACTCAAAACGCCAGTCTCAACGTCTACAGTGAAGAGGCGACTCCGGGATGCTGGCCTTCAGGGCAGAGTGGCAAAGAAAAAGCCATATCTGAGACTGGCTAATAAAAGGAAAAGATTAATATGTGCAAAAGAACACAGACATTGAACAAAGGAAGATTGGAAAAAAATTGTTATGGACAGATGAATCCAAGTTTGAGGTGTTTGGATCACACAGAAGAACATTTGTGAGACGCAGAACAACTGAAAAGATGCTGGAAGAGTGCCTGACGCCATCTGTCAAGCATGGTGGAGGTAATATGATGGTCTGGGGTTGCTTTGGTGCTGGTAAAGTGGGAGATTTGAACAAAGTAAAAGGGATTTTGAATAAGGAAGGCTATCACCCCGTTTTGCAACGTCATGCCATACCCTGTGGAAGCGCTTGATTGGAGTCAATTTCATCCTACAACAGGACAATGACCCAAAGCATACCTCCAAATTATGCAAGAACTATTTAGGGAAGAAGCAGGCAGCTGGATTTCTATCTGTAATGGAGTGGCCAGTGCAGTCACCGGATCTCAACCCCATTGAGCTGTTGTGGGAGCAGCTTGACCGTATGGTACGCAAAAAGTGCCCATCAAGCCAAACCAACTTGTGAGAGGGGCTTCTGGAAGCATGGGGTGAAATTTCTCCAGATTACCCCAGCAAATTAACCGCTAGAATGCCAAAGGTCTGCGATGCTGGAATTGCTGCAAAGGGAGCATTCTTTGAGGAAAGCAAAGTTTGAAGGAGAAAATTATTATTTCAAACAAAAATCTTTTTTTTGAACCTTGTCAATGCCTGGACTAGATTTTACATTCATTTGGCAACTCATTTGATTAATAAAAGTATGAGTTTTCATGGAAAACCCAAAATTGTCTGGGTGACCCTAAACTTTGGAATGGTAGTGTATAACAGAGGGGTGTGGGCAACACAGAGCAGCTGAGGCAATTCAGGATATAGAGTTCCAGGAGATCAACTGAACTGATTAACCCTTGCAATGACAGAGCAAAGAAAACCTGCAATGTGTAACTGGATGATGAAGCAGTTTGAATAAGTGCAGGATTTCGTGACACCAGACGTTGGGATATTCTGGCCCCTCTCTGTCGTGGTATCCCCGTGACTGGCAGGTTGTGTGTTAATTTTTTACTTTTCAGTTGAATTACACACTCACTCGCACACAACCCTACAAAATGTGGAAACTTGGATTCGTTACATACTAAAAAGCCGGAGGATTTCCTTGGAAAAAATGTGTGAATATTGGCAGCAATGAGTAATCAATTGCATGGTTGTCGTGTTTCTATAGTATCAGGGTAGGTAATAGATGGCCGTACACAAGCAGTTATGTGGGTGATATGTGACCCTGAGAAGAGCGGAAGTCCTGGGGTTCAGAACTGAACATCTGCCTGGCACTTCTCTGAAGTGACACAACTTCATTTAATCTTTCTGCCATGGACATTGGAATTTCCCATGGCGCTACCCTTGGTTGGCTTCCTGGGTAAGCCACAGCCAGCGCACACATCTTCCATGTCAGGCGAAATGTAAACAGGACTCAGCCTGGGATAGAGAGGAAACAGGAAGCCTTGAACAAAGGGCAGCGTGCCAAGAAGCCCCCTCCTGTACGGCTCACACGTACTCCCCTCTTATCTGAGAGGACGATGTCCGTTCCATCTCAACGTCCACACTTCATAAACAATCAACGCAGGAGAAAAAATAAAAATGAAGGAAAAGTCCAATGGCAGGTTTCCCAGTTTATGTAGTCATAGAACCGTCAGCTTCATACATAACTGGTGCACTCCCTCTAAGAGCCAACCCACGATAAACTCATGAGGCAGTCCCTTTGGCAAAAACATTTTAGAGTTCCCCAAGTGATCAGGACACTCCACTGCTCAGCTGTGCCACACCTTTTCTCCACATCACTGCTAGTCTGGTGCTGGAACTTTCTGGGTGCTCACTTTTAAAGCCGCTCATACCCACTTGCAATCAGTTGGTCTTCCAAGAAGCTGTGTTCAATCCCTACCAAATGGCATGACTACCTATGCCAGTCTTGTGTTTGCTGCCCTACAAATCCCCTTTAAGCCTGCTCTAAACCCTAGCCCCCCAGTTCTTTATCGCCTTCCCTCCCCAACTTTCAACTGTTCTATTAACACCCGCTTTGTATTTCTGGTGGTACAAGCCATGTGGTCTTTGACATTATTCCTTATGCAGCTACATTTGTCCCTTCATTAAACTGTAGCCCACAAGTCCATACATCCATCATTCAGTCTATCCTCTTCAACTCCATTTTCTTCCCACTTTTCTACTATACGTTAACACCTCTCTAAGGGTTTCTAGTGGTTTCAGCCATGTAAACACTTCCATTATTCCTTTTGCCCCTCCCTTTATCCCTTCTCTAAACCCTAGCCCATCAGTCCAACTGTCCTATCTCCACTCCCTTCCCAACTTCTTACTGTTCTAGTCACACCTCTCTCAGGCTGTCTGGTGTGTAAGCCTCATCTCTGCTCTAAATTCTATCCCACGAGATCACCTGTATTTTTCCAGTCTTGCCTTTCATCTCACCTTTCTACTGTCTATTCACACTTTTCTGATGCTTTTGTCATTTTTCTTTGCCATCCTTCCTTCCTTCCTCCTTGCTCCAAACTCAAGCCCATCAGTCCTATGATCCTTTATCCAGTCTTTGTTCTTCATGGCCACTCCTCTCCTACCTTTCTTCATTTTTTTCACACCTCTTCAATGCTTTCTGGTAGTAAAAGCCATGTCACCATGATATTTTTCTTTAAGCTCCTCCCTTCATCCTTGTTCTAAATCCTAGCCCACCAGTTCACCTGTCCTTAGTCCAGTTCTTGCCATTTATCTTTACTCCCTCCTGATTGTTTTGGTCATACTCATCTTAGTCTTTCTGGTGATACCAATGAGAGTGCCAATGCCATTTTTCCAAGGTGTCCTTCCTTTTTCCCTGCTCTAAACCCTAGCCCAGCAGGACAACAGTATTTACCATTGATATCCACTCCTCCTCCACCTTTTTTCATACTCCTTTGAGGCTTTCTGGTGGTGCCAATCATATGGCCAGTGCCATTTTTCATTAAGCTCCTCACTTCACGCCTCTTGAATCCCTAGCCCACCAGTCCATCTGTTCTTTTTGAGCATGCAGCATGTCTGCTATGCTCTAAACAAAATTAGGTTGGCTTCACCACCTACCCCCTGAAAGTTGCAAAACCTTTCCTGTGCCGTCACAAAAAAAATCAGTAGGGCACGCCAGACTAAAGGTCACTATTGGTATAAGGAAAATCAGGTCTTGAAACAGGGCAGTGGGATGACCTGATGTTGTATTTTTATTTATCTATTCCCATGCTCTTCCAAGAGAACTTAGGAATTTCTATGTTCCCATTTTTAATAAAACTTTTAAACCATAGTCCCATTTTTAGGAAATGTTTGACCTCTGCTTGCAAACGATAAAAAGTCACATATTTTGAGTTTTGAGCCTTGAATTTATATTCATTTCATACACAGAGTAAAAAAGAACACCGCCATATCTCTCCACAGGTTGTGTGTGCTATCGCAATTCAGTCGCATTCAATTCAATGGAGCTGAGCTGCAATACCAGACACAACCTATAGGCTGGTGTGGCACTGTTTCTGTATGAAAGCAGCCGTATTAAACTCCTTTAAATAATAATTAGTTCCTTTAGATATGTTATTCATCCTAATATTGACCCTTGGCATAAATATATTTGACGCCACCACTATAACTAATTCTCATGCCCATACAGACCATTATCGTCTGACCCCAGTATGGAGCGTGCAGTCTGCAGAATATTTCAGAATGTGAAGATGACGAGCAGAGCCCCCGCCTTTTTTGCAAGGTCGCATTTTTCTCAATGTCTTCACTGTCTATAGGTTACTGGCATCTGAGATGCTTTGCGACAACAGAAAGACGTCTTTGTGAATTCGTTGGCAGAGACTGAGAAGTCCCACAGACCGTCTGAATGTCAACTGCTGAGTACTTCAGATATCTGCTCTCTTCTCCAAATGTGTGCAAACCTGGTGGTCACCCATTTCATCTAATGCTGGCTGTGATGTGTTTATAGAAATATTCTATTGTAACTGTACAAAGGACTAATAGTAGTGTTAATGGTGCAGCAATTATTCCTGTGTCACATGACAAATACTAGTATTACAAAAATAGCTTTCTCTTTAAAGTTACTACTATAATCCTGTCCCTATGTACAAGAATATAACTACTATAATACTGCCTCCTATATACAAGAATATAACCACTATAATACTGCCTCCTATATACAAGAATATAACTACTATAATACTGCTCCCTATGTACAAGAATATAACTACTATAATACTGCTCCCTATGTACAAGAATATAGCTACTATAATACTGCCCCTATGTACAAGAATATAACTACTATAATGCTGCCCCTATATACAAAAATATAACAACTATAATTCTGCCCTTGTATACAAGAATATAACTACTATAATACTGTCCCTATGTACAAGAATATAACTGCTATAATTCTGCCCTTATATACAGGAATATAACTACTATAATACTGACGTTATGTACAAGAATATAACTACTACTAGATTGTGGCCCGATTCTAACGCATCGGGTATTCTAGAATATGCATGTCCCCGTAGTATATGGACAATAATGATTCCAGAATTTGCGACAGACTGTGCCCGTCGCTGATTGGTCGAGGCAACCTTTATGACATCGTCGCCATGGCAACCATTATGACATCTACGTCGATACTGTGCCCGTCGCTGAATCAGAAACGTGAGATGTCTACGTCCTTTATGACATCATCGTCGCTGTGCCCGTTGCTGATTGGTCGAGGCCTGGCGGCCTCGACCAATCAGAGACGCGGGATTTCTACGTCGATGCTGTGCCGGTCTCTGATTGGTCGAGGCCTGGCGGCCTCGACCAATCAGAGAGCCGGGATTTCCAGGACAGACAGACAGACAGACAGACAGACAGACAGACAGACAGACGGAAAAACCCTTAGACAATTATATATATAGACTAGATTGTGGCCCGATTCTAACGCATCGGGTATTCTAGAATATGCATTTCCCTGTAATATATGGACAATGATGATTCCAGAATTCATGGCAGACTGTGCCCGTTGCTGATTGGTCGAGGCAACCTTTATGACATCATCGTCGCCATGGCAACCATTATGACATCATCGTCGCTGTGCCCGTTGCTGATTGGTCGAGGCCGCCAGGCCTCGACCAATCAGAGACGCGGGATGTCTACGTCCTTTATGACATCATCGTCGCTGTGCCCGTTGCTGATTGGTCGAGACCTGGCGGCCTCGACCAATCAGAGACGCGGGATTTCTACGTCGATGCTGTGCCGGTCTCTGATTGGTCGAGGCCTGGCGGCCTCGACCAATCAGAGAGCCGGGATTTCCAGGACAGACAGACAGACAGACAGAAAGACAGACAGACAGACGGAAAAACCCTTAGACAATTATATATATACAAGAATTTAACAACTATAATACTGCCCCCTATGTACAAGAATATAACTACAATAATACTGCCCCTATGTACAAGAATATAACTACAATAATACTGCCCCTATGTACAAGAATATAACTACTATAATACTGCCCCTATATACAAGAATATAACTACTATAATACTGCTCCTATGTACAAGAATATCTACTATATAATTGTCTAATGGTCACTTCCGTCTGTCTGTCCTTCTGTCACGGTTATTCATTCGCTGATTGGTCTCGGCAGCTGCCTGTCATAGCTGCCGTGACCAATCAGCGACGGCCACAGTCCGGAAAAAAATTGCCGCTCCTTCCTCCCCGCAGTCAGTGCCCGGCGTCCACATACTCCCCTCCGGTCAGCGCTCACACAGGGTTAATGGCAGCGTTGACCGCGGTGTAACGCACTCGGTTAACGCTGCTATTAACCCTGTGTGACCACCTTTTTACTATTCATGCGGCTTATGCTAGACCGCTACGTCATCATCGCGCGAGACCGCAATGCACTCTTGGGACCGGACCGCGCGCCAAGCATCGGGAACCGGCCGCTTCGATCCAGAGGCTCCAGGAGGTGAGTATGTAACTATTTTTTATTTTAATTCTTTTTTTTTTTAACAGGGATATGGTGCATACTACGTGACTGTGCTGTATACTACGTGACTGGGCAATATACTACGTGGCTCTGTGCTGTATACTACGTGGCTCTGTGCTGTATACTAAGTGTCTCTGTGCTGTATACTACGTGGCTCTGTGCTGTATACTACGTGGCTCTGTGCTGTATACTACGTGGCTCTGTGCTGTATACTACATAGCTCTGTGCTGTATACTACATGGCTCTGTGCTGTATACTACATGGCTCTGTGCTGTATACTACGTGGCTCTGTGCGTAGCTGGGCAATATACTATGTGACTGGGCAATATACTACGTGAACTACGTGGCTGGGCAATGTACTACGTGGCTGCGCAATATACTACGTAGCTGGGCAATATACTACGTGACTGGGCAATATACTACGTGGCTGGGCAATATACTATGTGACTGGGCAATATACTACGTGACTGGGCAATATACTACGTGGCTGGGCAATATACTACGTGGCTGGGCAATATACTACGTGGCTGGGCAATATACTACGTGGCTGGGCAATATACTACGTGACTGGGCAATATACTACGTGGCTGGGCAATATACTACGTGGCTGGGCAATATACTACGTGACTGGGCAATATACTACGTGGCTGGGCAATATACTACGTGGCTGGGCAATATACTACGTGGCTGGGCAATATACTACGTGGCTGGCCAATATACTACGTGGCTGGCCAATATACTACGTGGCTGGGCAATATACTACGTGGCTGAGCAATATACTACGTGACTGGGCAATATACTACGTGACTGGGCAATATACTACGTGGCTGGGCAATATACTACATGGCTGGGCAATATACTACGTCACTGGGCAATATACTACGTGACTGGGCAATATACTACGTGGCTGGCCAATATACTACGTGGCTGGGCAATATACTACGTGCCTGTGCAATATACTACGTGGACATGCATATTCTAGAATACCCGATGCGCTAGCATCGGGCCACCATCTAGTAACTACTATAATACTGGTGAAGCAGAAGTCCAGCATGGGTGATTTTAATGCACTTTAAGCCTGTGACTGTTACTGGTATGAATCACCCGTTTTTGTGTCTCTGGATATAAAGATGGATTTTGGGCTTATGTGCTTTTAATGAAAATGGAATAAAAGGTATTTTTTTATGGACATCACCCACGCTGGACTTCTGCTTCACCTTCATACTATTTGCAGCATTGTATGATCAGCGCGCTGAGACTGAGAGGAGGTGAGCTGATCTTTGTTGCTTTTTCTTTTCTACTGTAATGCTGATCCTATGTGCAAGAATATAACTACTATAATACTGCCCCTATATATAAGAACATAACTACTATAATACTGCCCCATGTACAAGAATATAACTACTATAATACTGCCCCTATGTACAAGAATATAACTACTGTAATACTGCCCCTATGTACAAGAATATAACTACTATAATACTGCCCCCTATGTACAAGAATATAACTACTATAATACTGCTCCTATGTACAATAATATAACTACTATAATACTGCTCCATGTGCAAGAATATAACTACTAAAATACTGCCCCTTATGTACAAGAATATAACTACTATAATACTGCCCCCTATGTACAAGAATATAACTACTATAATACTGCTCCATGTACAAGAATATAACTACTATAATACTGCCCCCTATGTACAATAATATAACTACTATAATACTGCTCCATGTACAAGAATATAACTACTATAATACTGCCCCTATGTACTAGAATATAACTAATATAATACTGCTCCATGTACAAGAATATAACTACTATAATACTGCCCCCTATGTACAAGAATATAACTACTATAATACTGCTCCATGTACAAGAATATAACTACTATAATACTGCTCCTATGTACAAGAATATAACTACTATAATACTGCCCCTATATACAACAATATAACTACTATAATACTGCTCCTATGTACAAGAATATAACTACTATAATACTGTCCCCTATGTACAAGAATATAACTACTACAATACTGCCCCTATATACAAGAATATAACTACTATAATACTGCCCCTATGTACAAGAATATAACTACTATAATACTGCCCCTATATACAAGAATATAACTACTATAATACTACCCCTATGTACAAGAATATAACTACTATAATACTGCCCCTATGTACAAGAATATAACTACTATAATACTGCCCCTATATACAAGAATATAACTACTATAATACTGCCCCTATGTACAAGAATATAACTACTATAATACTGCCCCTATATACAAGAATATAACTACTATAATACTGCCCCTATGTACAAGAATATAACTACTATAATACTGCCCCTATATACAAGAATAAAACTACTATAATACTGCTCCCTATGTACAAGAATATAACTACTATAATACTGCCCCTATGTACAAGAATATAACTACTATAATACTGCTCCTATGTACAAGAATATAACTACTATAATAGTGCCTCCTACATATAAGAATATAACTACTATAATAGTTCCCCCATGTACAACAATATAACTTCTGATTGATAAACATAGACATATTGGAAAGAATCATATCCTTCAGCGTCTTATTTCCTGATTTTTTAAATTCTTTTATCATAAAAGTTCTTCTCATTTGGTCTTTAAAATAACTGGCAGCCTTTCTGTCTTCCAGCTTCCAACAATCAAGGGCAGCTGTCACTTCTACTCCCTTAGTCCTTTTGGAAGTCCAGACAATGAATATTACCCAGTAGGGGGCGACAAAGTGAACAGAAAATTTCTTCTAAAAGATTTTTCGGGGCCCTACCTCAAATTGGCCCTATTTCTTATTCCCTTGGATGATGTGAACCTTTGCAGGGCTTCACAAGTTGCAACCAAGGGCAAATGCATAACCTGAAGCTCTTGGACCCCAGTGCAAAATGTAATCTTTACGTACCATGTGTTATTTATTTTGCTTTTTTAAATGTCCTTCTTTGTGGCAGAGGGGCACTGCAATCCTAAAACTAGCACTCAGAAAAAAAGGATGTGGGATCTGATCCAAGGGTCACATCAATCTTTTTTCCAAAAAGGAACAGAAAGGATGAATGGGACTGGACCATTCTAATGTTATCACGCCTCTCATCCCTCTATGTCTCTTTTGTGTCATTATACTACTACTTCTGTCAGTAGTAATGGGCTGCCCCGCTGCTGACTTCTTGTTCCTGGCAGACTGTTTACAGAGTAGCAAAAATACACATCCTTATCTCAGGCACCAGCCTAGCTCCTAAAATTAGAAGGTGCCTGGCCTTGACTGGAGATGTACACACAGGAAAAGACATAAATCAAGTACTAGAGAAATATTCTCCAACGGCCTACTGCAAGCGACAGGGAAGAGAAAATATGCAAGGCATAGACAGGAAGAAAGAGATAGATAGATAGATAGATAGATAGATAGATAGATAGATAGATAGATAGATAGATAGATAGATAGATAGATATGGGATAGATAGATAGATAGATAGATAGATAGATAGATAGATAGATAGATAGATATGGGATAGATAGATAGATAGATAGATAGATAGATAGATAGATAGATAGATATGGGATAGATAGATATTAGATAGATAGATAGATAGATAGATAGATAGATAGATAGATAGATAGATAGATAGATAGAGGGAGAGATAGATAGAGGGAGAGATAGATATAGATAGATGATAGATATGGGATAGATAGATATTAGATAGATAGATAGATAGATAGGCAATACTTAAATAGACACGGGGTGGAGGTGGGGTCCCAGAGATAGTTAACACTAGATGTATGCAATGCAGTGTATCAGACTGATTTCAAGTGCAATTGAAAGCTATGTGAGCTGTGTAATTAATGCATCACCTTGTCATTTATGAGGCTATGGTTTCATAGGAGTGTTATATGTGTAACATGCACATCACAGCAAGTTAGTACTCCCTTCTTTCAAAAGCCCCATCAAATACATACAGCTCTGGCAAAAATTAAGAGACCACTGCAAAATGTTCAGTTTGTCTGATTTTTCTCTTTATAGGTATTTTTTTGAGTAAAATCTAAATTGTTCTTTTATTCTTTAAGCTACTGACAACATGTCTCCGAAGTTCCAAGCAATAAATTTTGTATTTATTTTCTGAAAATAAGAAATGGTCAAAATAACAAAAAAAAATGCATTGCATGGAGATCTAAAATAATGCAAAAAAAAAAAAAAACACCACATCAAATCCCTGTCATGGGCAGCCCAATCTCCAGACCTGAACCCCATTGAAAACCTCTGGAATGTAATCAAGAGGAAGATGGATCTTCACAAGCCATCAAACAAAGAAGAACTGCTTAAATTTTTGTACCAGGAGTGGCATAAGGTCACCCCCCTAAATTTGGTGTGAAAGACTGGTAGAAAGCATGCCAAGACGCATGAAAGCTGTGAATAAAAATCATGGTTATTCCACAAAATATTGATTTCTGAACTCTTCGGGAATTAAAACATTACTATTGTTGTTTCTAAATGATTATGAACACCATTGTTTTTCTTGTGAAATACTCAATAAGTATGATGTGTCACATGACCCTCTTCCCAGTGGAAAAAATTAAGTTGGATCCAAAATGGGCAACTTCAAAATGGTCGCCATGGTCACCACCCATCTTGACAAGTTTGCCATCTCCCATATACTAATGTGTCACAAACGGAAAGATGATATCACCAACCATTCCTATTTTATTTAGGTGTATCCATATAAATGGCCCTGTAGTACTAGAACCACCAGAAGAACATAAAAATAGCAACAGAACTAACATCAGTACAGGAATACATCACTAGAACCATCACTCATACAAGAATACATTACAAGAATACAAGACTACATTACTAGAACCATCATCAGTACATGAATCAATTGCCAGAACCACCATCAGTACTTGAATACAGCACCAAATCCATCATGAGTACATGAATACTTTACCAAACTATGCACAGTGATCAATTGTAATGTCAGATCAGCTCCAACCATACACATTTGTACCACGTAAACCTACAACTCTCACTATAAGGCCGGGGATACACTTGCGAGTGCAATGTGAGAAACTCACGTGAGTCTCTTGCATCAATACCTGGCACTGCTGCCGTCGCTCGGGACCAGAGTGTGCGGCTGCATGTATTTATGTATTTCAGCTGCTCGTGTTTCTCGCATTGCACTCGCAAGTGTGACCCCGGCCTAACCTTGATAATGGTAAGTAGTTTCTGGTTTACAAACAAGATACATGGGGGCCTAGTATGGGGGATATTATTAAATAAAGGATGCCAGGATGGGTGACAACTACAGTATGGGGGCCAGAATAAGGTATTATTAGTTTATGGTTGCAAGTGGGGACATAATTACTGTAGGGGTCAATTAGGGGACATTACTATTGTAATATCATTTATTTTTGCAGATACTGTCTTCCATGGGGGAACAAAAGGGGGGTCCTGTTACTGTAGAGGGCTGCACTATGTCGCTTTTTTCTTCATTTGACGTAGTGTAGAAATCAGGGAAAAAAGTGGGGAAAGTGCTCTAAAAGTGATTAACTATTGATAACTGTGTGCTATTTTCTGCAGAAACGAGTCCTGGCTGGAAGAAGGCATGGTGGTCTGTGCCAGATGAAAAAGAAAAGCAATGATCAAGGACTTAAACTAGATATGTCACTGGTGAGTCAGTGTATTACATGTACAGTCAGGGTTGGCTTTAGACAAATTGGGGCCCTGGGCAAAGTTTAAAGTGGGGCCCCAAATTGTCACATATTGCACCATCACACAGAAACATTTATGTTGTATTTATAAGCACTAAGTTCAGGCCGCTAAACGAGCGTGATCAACTATATTAAAGTCGTTCGACGCTTGTTTCTCGTCCTCTTTAAAGTATGTGCACATTGTCAGAAATTGGCAGCGCTTTGGATGCAGCACATGTCCGCTGCATCCAAAGTGCTGCCGGCTATTGAACTTCCAATACATTGTATGGGTGAAATTTATTTTGCAGAGACTTGCTTCTCCGCAAGATAAATAGACATGTCTGTCTTTGCAGGTGAACTGCGGGCATCTGTGCACGCATAGTGGGCATCATCCACTATGCTGTAACATCTGGACGCTTTACAAGTAAGCAGCGTCCAACACGCTGACCGTGTGCACCTACCCTTACTCTAACTGAGGAAGAATGATTGGTACAGATAGTACTCGATACAGTATAATACACGTCCCATATAGTATGTGTAGTAAAATGCACTCCCCATGGACCATGATACAGTATAATGCAGCCCCCTCAGAGTATACTGCAGCCCCCTCATAGAGTATAATGAAGCCCCCTCAGAGCATACTGAAGCCCCCTCAGAATATACTACTGCCCCCTCATAGAGTATACTGCAGCCCCTTATAGTGTATAATGCAGTCCCCTCAGAGAATACTATATCCCCCCATAGAGTATAAAATGTAGTCCCCTCATAGAAAGTAATGCAGCCCCCCTCAGAGTATAATGCAGCCCTCTTAGAGTATAATGCAGCACCCTCAGAGTATAATGTAGCCCCCTCAGAGTATAATATAGTACCCTCAGAGTATAATGCAGCCCCTTCAGAGTATAATGCAGCCCCACACACAGTATAATGCAGCCCCATACACACAGTATAATTCAGCCCCCCACAAACAGACACAGTATAATGCAGCCCCCACACACAGTATAATGCAGCCCCCCATACACATAGTGTGATGCAGCCCTCTTAGAGTATAATGCAGCGCCCTCAGAGTATAATGTAACCCCCTCAGAGTATAATGCATCCCCCCACACACACAGAATAATGCAGCCCCCACACACAGTATAATTCAGCCCCCCACAAACACACACACTGTATAGTGCAGCCCCCTTACACACAGTATAATGCAGCCCCCACATACACAGTATAATTCAGCGCCCCACACATAGTATGATGCATCCCCTTCACAGGATAATGCAGCACCCTAAGAGTATATTGCAGCCCCCCACACACACAGTATAATGCAGTCTCCAGAGCATCAAGCAGACCCCTCAGAGTATAATGCAGCCCCCACAAACACATACACAGTATAGTGCAGCCCCACATACAGTATAATTCAGCCCCCACACATTATAATGCAGCGCCTCACACACAGTATAATGCAGCCCACACACAGTCTAGTGCAACCCCCACACACAGTATAATGCAGCCCCCACACACACACAGTATAATGCAGCCCCAATCACACACAGTATAGTGCAGTCCCCCACACAGTATAGTGCAGCCCCCTCACACACAGTATAGTGCAGCCCCCCAAAGGTATAATGCAGCACCCCCACATACATAGTGTAGTGAAGTCCCCACACACAGTATAATACAGCCCACACACACAGTATAGTGCAACACACACAATACTTACCTCTCCTCCTCATTCCCCTGCTGCTCTGGATTCTGCAGAGCATTTCATCAGCACCACTACTGGCATGGGCTGAGTCAGAGGCAGAGGGGAGGCGATGGGAGAGGGAGTGTCACATGATGCTCTCTCTTCCATCACTGATTTCAACTGTATCAGCATCTATGATGCCGTAAGACGAATACAGAGGGAGGGGTGGCAGCACCAGTTCCCTTTTATTCAGGGGCCCCATAGCGGCCACGTGGTGTGCCGCTATTAGCGGCATGCCACTGGCTGGGGACCCTGGAGGAGTGGGGGCCCTAAGCAGCTGTCTGGTCTGCCTGCCCATAACGCCAGCCCTTACACTATACACCATAGAGTATATTATAATAATAATAATCTTTATTTTTATATAGCGCTAACATATTCCGCAGCGCTTCAGTTTTGCACACATTATCATCGCTGTCCCCGATGGGGCTCACAATCTAGAATCCCTATCAGTATGTCTTTGGAATGTGGGAGGAAACCGGAGTACCCGGAGGAAACCCACGCAAACACAGAGAGAACATGCAAACTCTTTGCAGATGTTGTCCTGGGTGGGATTAGAACCCAGGACCCCAGTGATGCAAGGCTGCAGTGCTAACCACTGCACCACCGTGCTTCCGTGTATAATGTCACTGGTGATCACTGTATTACCTGAACACTATATACAGAGCTCATGTGTATAATATCACTGGTGATCACGGTATTACCTGTACACTATATACAGAGCTCCTGTGTATAATGGAACTGGCGATCCCTGTATTAGCTGTATACTATATACTATTTACAGAGCTCCTGTGTATAATGTCACTGGTGATCACTGTATTACCTGTACACTAACACTCTATACAGAGCTCCTGTGTATAATGTAACTGGTGATCCCTGTGTTACCTGTACACTGACACTATATAGAGAGCTCCTGTGTATAATTTCACTGGTTATCCCTGTATTACTTGTACACTGTACACTGTATGCAGAGGTTCTGTGCATAATGTCACTGGTGATCACTGTATTATCTGTACACTGACACTATACACTGTATACTATATGCAGAGCTCCTGTCTGTAATGTCACTGGTGATCCCTATATTATCTGTACACTGACATTATATACAGAGCTCTTGTGTATAATGTCACTGGTGATCACTGTATTACCTGTACACGGACACTGTATACAGAGCTCATGTGTATAATGTCACTGGTGATCACTGTATTATCTGTACACTATGTACACAGCTCCTGTGTATAATGGCACTGGTGATCCCTGTATTACCTGTATACTATATACTATATACAGAACTGTGTAAAATGTCACTGGTGATCACTGTATTACCTGTACACTAACACTCTATTCAGAGCTCCTATGTATAATGTCACTGGTGATCACTGTATTACTTAGACACTGTACATTATAAACAGAGCTCCTGTGTATAATGTCACTGGTGATCCCCGTGTTACCTGTACACTGACACTATACAGAGAGCTCCTGTGTATAATTTCACTGGTGACCCCTGTATTACTTGTACACTGTACACTATATGCAGAGGTTCTGTGTATAATGTGAAAAAACAAACAAAACAGAATTGAGCTTAACTTAAGTTGGTACACATGCAGAGGTTAAACGCATGTTCACATTGGCCACAAAACATTAAAACCTACAAGAGAAAAAAGTAAACGAAAACCCTGATGTAACTATGTAAAAAAGCAAAAGTGCATTTAAATAACACAGAGTTTTTAGTAATACTGTTTTTGATAAAAAAATAGCACAAAAGCCATCCCACCTCGTCACGGTAACTCTGATCGGGACAGTCCTACACTGTCTAATATTAAAACCTTACCATGTGTCAATGTTGACCTCAGTGTGAATAAGGGCAGACAAAAGGACTGGGCCCAACCAGTGAAACACTAGACTGGGGAAACCTTATATAGTCTCTAGCTCAGAAACAGAGAGGCCACACCCCGGGTTGCAGAGAATGCAACAATACAGAGAAAAAAAAAATACACAAAATTGAGCTTAACTTAAGTTGGTACACATGCAGAGGTTAAACGCATGTTCACATTGGCCACAAAACATTAAACCCTACAAGAGAAAAAAGTAAACGAAAACCCTGATGTAACTAATTAAAAAAGTAAAAGTGCAGTTAAATAACACAGAGTTTTTAGTAATACTGGTTTTTGATTAAAAAAATAGCACAAAAGCCATCCCACCTCGTCACGGTAACTCTGATCGGGACAGTCCTACACTGTCTAATATTAAAACCTTACCATGTGTCAATGTTGACCTCAGTGTGAATAAGGGCAGACAAAAGGACTGGGCCCAACCAGTGAAACACTAGACTAGGGAAGCCTTATATAGTCTCTAGCTCAGAAACAGGGGGGCCACACCCAGGGTTGCACAGAATGCAACAATACAGAGAAAAAAAAACAACACAAAATTGAGCTTAACTTAAGTTGGTACACATGCAGAGGTTAAACGCATGTTCACATTGGCCACAAAACATTAAAACCTACAAGAGAAAAAAGTAAACGAAAACCCTGATGTAACTAAGTAAAAAAGCAAAAGTGCATTTAAATAACACAGAGTTTTTAGTAATACTGTTTTTTTTATCAAAAATAGCACAAAAGCCATCCCACCTCGTCACGGTAACTCTGATTGGGACAGTCCTACACTGTCTAATATTAAACCCTTACCATGTGTCAATGTTGACCTCAGTGTGAATAAGGGCAGACAAAAAGACTGGGCCCAACCAGTGAAACACTAGACTGGGGAAGCCTTATATAGTCTCTAGCTCAGAAACAGGGAGGCCACACCCCGGGTTGCACAGAATGCAACAATACAAAGAAAAAAAAACACAACATTGATAATGTGTATAATGTCACTGGTGATCACTGTATTATCTGTACACTGACACTATATACAGAGCTCCTGTGTATAGTGTCCCCGGTGATCCCTGTATTACCTGTACACTGACGCTATATAGAGAGCTCCTGTGTATGTCACTGGTGATCCCTGTATTACTTGTAGACTGTGCACTATATAAAGAGTTTCTGTATATAATGTCACTGGTGATCACTGTATTATTACCTGTACACTGACATTGTATACATTGTGTACATACATTGTATACTATATGCATAGCTCCTGTCTGTAATGTCACTGGTGATCCCTATATTATCTGTACATTAACATTATATACAGAGTTCCTGTGTATAATGTCACTGGTGATCACTGTATTACCTGTACACGGACACTGTAGCTCCTGTGCATAATGGCACTGGTAATCCCTGTATTACCTGTATACTATATACTATATACAGAGCTCCTATGTATAATGTCACTGGTGATCACTGTATTACTTGAACACTGTACATTATAAACAGAGCTCCTGTGTATAATGTCACTGGTGATCCCCGTGTTACCTGTACACTGACACTATATAGAGAGCTCCTGTGTATAATTTCACTGGTGATCCCTGTATTACTTGTACACTGTATGCAGAGGTTCTGTGTATAATGTCACTGGTGATCACTGCATTATCTGTACACTGACACTATATAGAGAGCTCCTGTGTATAGTGTCACCGGTGATCCCTGTATTACCTGTACACTGACACTATATTGAGAGCTTCTGTGTATGTCTCTGGTGATCCCTGTATTACTTGTACACTGTACACTATACACCATAGAGTATATTATAATAATAATAATCTTTATTTTTATATAGCGCTAACATATTCCGCAGCGCTTCAGTTTTGCACACATTATCATCGCTGTCCCCGATGGGGCTCACAATCTAGAATCCCTATCAGTATGTCTTTGGAATGTGGGAGGAAACCGGAGTACCCGGAGGAAACCCACGCAAACACAGAGAGAACATGCAAACTCTTTGCAGATGTTGTCCTGGGTGGGATTAGAACCCAGGACCCCAGTGATGCAAGGCTGCAGTGCTAACCACTGCACCACCGTGCTTCCGTGTATAATGTCACTGGTGATCACTGTATTACCTGAACACTATATACAGAGCCAGCATTCTAGGGGCTTATTTCAGCCGGGTCCCTGAACACACTTATACACAATCTCCTCGCCGGAGGTGCCAGCATTCTAGGGGCTTATTTCAGCCGGGTCCCTGAACACGTACAAAAACACATGACCATATTGGCGCAAAGCATATAGCAAAAGACGATACTAGCGCATGGCCGTGCGGTCATGCGCAGTTTATATAGTTGCAGCACAGGAAGCTGCTACTGAAGTTTTTGCCCTTTCAGGACCTTCCAGAAGGACCAATGGAAAGTGCTGCAGTACCTGAGCATGTTTTGCCCTTTCAGGACCTTCCAGAAGGACCAATGGAATGTACTGCAGCACCTGAGCATGTGACCGAACATGTGGCCCTCGACCTCCAATGGGAGACCCTGCCCTGGGCATGCTCAGTGTGAGTAAACAAGGACTTAGTCCCAGAGAGGCTCGCTCGCCGCAGATCAGTGCAGGGTACCATAGGAAAGCCAGAAAAGGCAGTAGTGACCCTATGCACCGAATCAGCCCCAGCGAGACGCTGGGAGCGACGTCTCCGCTGAGCAGAGCCCACTGCGGCCGATACCGAATGGGAGACCGCAGCAGACACGGATCGAGATTCCCCCTGTGCAGCAGAGGAAACTCGACTCCTAACATTACCCCCCCTCCTAGGGCCCCCCCCTCCTTGAGCCTCACTACGCTCAAAAGCTGCGATAAGCAGCGGAGCCCGAATGTGCTCCACAGGCTCCCAGGTTCTATCCTCTGGGCCGTGACCCTTCCAGTCCACCAGATAAAATTTCTTGCCACGTACCACCTTGCACCCCACAATAGCATTCACCTCAAACTCATCCGTGGATGTCCCAGCAGATGACTCGGAAAACCGGGACAAATGAACGGGCTTTAAGAGGGAAACGTGGAAAGTATCGGTGATACCAAGGCGTGGAGGAATAGCCAAACGGTAGACCACAGGGTTGACCTGTTCCAGAACCTTAAACGGGCCAATGTAGCGAGGAGCGAACTTAGTGGACTCAACTCGCAGCCTGATGTTACGGGCGGAGAGCCACCCTAAGTCGCCAGGAGCAAAGACCGGAGCGGGGCGCCGGTGTGTATCAGCCGAAACCCTCATTCTCTCCTTGGAGGCCCGGATGGCATCCTGTGTGCGGTCCCAGATGTCATGTGCCTCCACCGCCCAGTCTGCCACCCTAGAATCGGTGGATGACACGGGCATGGGTACAGGGACACGTGGATGCTGGCCGTAATTAAGGAGAAAAGGAGTTTGACCAGTGGAATCGGCTACGGCGTTGTTCAGGGCAAATTCCGCCCAAGGTAGCAAAGATGCCCAGTCATCCTGCCTAGCAGAGACGAAATGTCGCAAATATATCACCAGAGTCTGGTTGGTTCTCTCCACCAACCCATTCGTCTCGGGATGGTATGCAGAGGAGAGGTTTAACTCTATGCTGAGTAAACGGCAGAGCTCTCTCCAAAACCGAGATGCGAACTGGGGACCCCGATCGCTGACAATCTTATCAGGCATACCATGCAAATGGAAAACGTGTTTAATGAACAACACCGCCAAGGCCCGTGCTGAGGGTAACCGAGGAAGCGGCACCAAATGCACCATCTTGGAGAAGTGGTCGGTGACAACCCAAATAATGGAGCAGCCACGCGACTTGGGTAGACACACCACAAAGTCCATCCCGACCATCTCCCAGGGCCTGTCTGCCACCGGTAGAGGGTAAAGCAACCCAGCAGGCCGTTGCCGAGGAGACCGATTCTGGGCGCAAGAAACGCCTGAATATAGTCCTTGACATCTCGGGCCATATGCGGCCACCAGTATGTTCTCGCCAGAAGCTCAGATGTCCTCTTGGTCCCAAAATGCCCACCCACTCTGGAGGAGTGAGCCCAAGAGAGAACCTCCGGTCGCAAGTTAGCTGGTACGAAAGTCTTGCCCGGGGGCACAGACTCTAGCGAAACCGGAGCTACAGTTCTCAGGCTCTCAGAAGGGACAATAAGCCGAGGCTCCTCCTCCTCCGATGACACCACGGAGCGGGAGAGAGCGTCAGCACGAACGTTCTTCTCCCCGGAGAGGAAATGAAGAGTAAAATGGAACCGGGAGAAGAACAGGGACCATCTAGCCTGGCGAGAATTCAGCCGCTGGGCCGCTTGCAGATACACCAAGTTCTTGTGGTCAGTGAAGACTTGGAAGGGAAAGCGAGCTCCCTCCAAGAGATGTCTCCACTCCGAAAAAGCCAACTTCATGGCCAGCAACTCCCTGTCCCCGATGGAATAATTCCTCTCCGCTGGTGTGAAGGTCTTGGAGAAGAAGAAGCAAGGATGCTTCCGACCTTGAGCATCCTTTTGGAAAAGGACTGCTCCAGCACCAACGGATGAGGCATCCACCTCCAAGATAAATGGCTTATTAACATCGGGGCGATGTAGGATGGGAGCGCTAGCGAAGTGTGACTTGATCGAGAGAAAGGCTTTGGAGACCTCCTCTGACCACAACTTGGGATTTGCTCCCTTCTTGGTGAGGGCAACCAAGGGAGCTATCAAAGTTGAAAAGTGTGGAATGAACTGGCGATAGTAATTAATGAACCCCATAAAGCGCTGCACCGCTTTAAGAGAATGGGGTTCTTGCCAGTCCATTACAGCCTGTAGCTTGGCAGGATCCATAGCCAAACCCTGGGCAGAGATGATATAACCAAGGAAAGGCAAGGACTCCTGCTCAAACACACACTTCTCCAACTTGGCGTAGAGGGAGTTTGTCCGTAAGAGGTCGAAGACTTTGCGAACATCTCTCCGATGGGAGTCAATATCTGGAGAGAAGATGAGAATATCATCCAGATAGACTACGACCGAGGTGGTGAGCATATCCCGGAAGATGTCGTTCACAAAGTCTTGGAAAACGGCTGGGGCATTACAGAGCCCGAAGGGCATCACCAGATATTCATAGTGCCCATCCCTGGTGTTAAAAGCCGTCTTCCATTCATCCCCCTCACGGATGCGAATCAGGTTGTAAGCACCCCGCAGATCTAACTTTGTAAATACCCTCGCTCCCCGTAGCCTATCAAACAGCTCAGATATCAGGGGTAGTGGGTACTTGTTCTTAACGGTGATGGCGTTAAGACCCCTGTAGTCTATGCATGGACGTAAGTCTCCAGTCTTCTTCTCTACGAAGAAGAACCCTGCCCCTGCCGGTGACACTGACTTCCTAATGAATCCTCTTGCCAGATTCTCCTGGATATACTGGGACATTGCCTCCGTCTCCGGGAGAGATAACGGATAGACTCGACCCCGGGGAGGCTCAGCACCAGGCAAGAGGTCAATAGGACAGTCATAGGGGCGGTGAGGCGGAAGGGTCTCCGCAGCTCTTTTGGAGAACACGTCTGCATAGGGCCAATAGTGCTTGGGGAGAGAGGAAAGATCTGCAGGTACCTGTGTAGTAGCAACCTGAAACACTCCCTCAGACATCTACCCTCGCAAGATTTACTCCAACCCAAAATTCTCCCAGAGGACCACTCAATATGAGGAGAATGGAAGCGAAGCCATGGTATCCCCAACAGGACCTCATCAATTCCCTCAGGAATGACTAATAGGGAGATTATCTCCTGATGTGATGGAAACACAGATAGCGTGAAAGGAATGGTTTGGTGGGTAATCTGTGAAGGTAGTGTTGACCCATTTACCACTCGAATGGTTACCGGCTTGGCGAGCATCACCAAGGGTATTGCGTGACGCTGGGCAAAAGCGGAAGACATAAAGTTACCCTCTGCCCCAGAATCCACGCATAGCTCGACCATAAGAGTGGATGGGCCTATGGTAATTGTCCCCTTGAAGGACAACTTTGAGGCAAACGTCACCGTGTCTAGTGTACCTCCTCCAACTGCCACTAGACGCTGACGTTTCCCCGACCGCTGAGGACCCTTGGAGGCAAGGTGTCCTGACTGCTGGCGAACATGACGGACCTTAGGTTCACGGGCAGACTGAGACTTGGATCCCGCTCGTGTCACCTCTAAGGCCTCATGTGACTCGGATGCCTGGACTGGAGATTCCAAAGGTTTGGCGAAGGTGGGAGCCAGCCGAAACCTCTGCCTACACTGGGCTCGCTCCAACCTCCGCTCGTTAAAACGGAGGTCAATACGAGTAGATACGGCTATGAGCTCCTCCAGTGTGGCGGGAATCTCCCTAGTGGCCAAAGCGTCCTTCACATGGTCAGCCAGCCCCCTCCAAAATACGGGAATGAGGGTTTTATCTGGCCATTCCAACTCAGACGCTAATGTCCGGAAGTGAACAGCAAAATGGCTGACCATGGTTGAACCCTGAGTCAAAGCCAGCAGTTGGAGCGCTGTATCATGGGTGACTTGAGGTCCTAAAAAGACCTGTTTCAGAGTGTCCAGAAACCTAGGAACACTCCGCACCACATGATCGTTGCGCTCCCACAGCGGCGTAGCCCACTCCAACGCTCTGTCCGACAGGAGAGAGATTATGAATCCCACCTTTGCCCGCTCAGTAGGGAAACGTGCAGCCAGAAGCTCGAGGTGTATACCGCATTGGCTCACGAAACCCCTACAGGACTTACTGTCCCCAGAGTATCTCTCAGGCAAAGGAAGGTGAGATAGGGTCGGAACAGAGGTGGCAGTGGGTAAAGCTGCTGCAGCCACGCTAGCAGCCTGAACAGCTATTGCGGTAACATCCACCGCCGAGGTTGCACGCTCAAGAGACGCCAACCGGCCCTCCAGCAGCTGGATGTACCCCTGCAATCGCTGTTCATCCGCCATTACTTAGCCAGATCCTGGCGCTAGTATACTGTTAGGGTTGGCGGAACGCACCAAATATATTGTTTATTAAAAGGAATTGGTGCGTTCGCAACCCGGGATCCACCGTGCAGGAAAGTACCTGCTGCTAAATAATGGCGGCTCTATATGGCGGTATATACTAACTCTGTTAGCCTCACAGAGTAACCGCGAGAGGTGAGCTCTGTGCCCTGTTAGACTTTCACAGAGGCACAGGCCAACTACCCAGATGTGAGCAGTGAGTGGTCATGCATGCATACTCAATCTCCTCGCCGGAGGAGCCAGCATTCTAGGGGCTTAGTTCAGCCGGGTCCCTGAACACACTTATACACAATCTCCTCGCCGGAGGTGCCAGCATTCTAGGGGCTTATTTCAGCCGGGTCCCTGAACACATACAAACACATGACCATATTGGCGCAAAGCATATAGCAAAAGACGATACTAGCGCATCGCCGTGCGGTCATGCACAGTTTATATAGTTGCAGCACAGGAAGCTGCTACTGAAGTTTTTGCCCTTTCAGGACCTTCCAGAAGGACCAATGGAAAGTGCTGCAGTACCTGAGCATGTTTTGCCCTTTCAGGACCTTCCAGAAGGACCAATGGAATGTACTGCAGCACCTGAGCATGTGACCGAACATGTGGCCCTCGACCTCCAATGGGAGACCCTGCCCTGGGCATGCTCAGTGTGAGTAAACAAGGACTTAGTCCCAGAGAGGCTCGCTCGCCGCAGATCAGTGCAGGGTACCATAGGAAAGCCAGAAAAGGCAGTAGTGACCCTATGCACCGAATCAGCCCCAGCGAGACGCTGGGAGCGACGTCTCCGCTGAGCAGAGCCCACTGCGGCCGATACCGAATGGGAGACCGCAGCAGACACGGATCGAGATTCCCCATGTGCAGCAGAGGAAACTCGACTCCTAACACACAATTACTCCCTCTTTGAGAATACCCGCCGGCTCAGATAAACCCGGAGAGTCGGGCACAAAACTCCTAGACAGGGCATCCGCCTTCACATTTTTAGAGCCCGGAAGGTACGAAACCACAAAGTCAAAACGGGAGAAAAACAGCAACCAGCGAGCCTGTCTAGGATTCAACCGTTTGGCAGGCTCGAGATAAGTCAAGTTCTTATGATCAGTCAAGACCACCACGCGATGCTTAGCTCCTTCAAGCCAATGACGCCACTCCTCGAATGCCCACTTCATGGCCAGCAACTCTCGATTGCCAACATCATAATTTCGCTCAGCAGGCGAAAACTTCCTGGAAAAGAAGGCGCATGGTTTCATCACCGAGCAATCAGAACTTCTCTGCGACAAAACAGCCCCCGCTCCAATCTCAGAAGCATCAACCTCGACCTGGAACGGAAGCGAAACATCTGGTTGACACAACACAGGGGCAGAAGAAAAACGACGCTTCAACTCTTGAAAAGCTTCCACAGCAGCAGAAGACCAATTGACCACATCAGCACCCTTCTTGGTCAAATCGGTCAATGGTTTAGCAATACTAGAAAAATTGAAGATGAAGCGACGATAAAAATTAGCAAAGCCCAGGAACTTTTGCAGATTCTTCAGAGATGTCGGCTGAGTCCAATCATGGATGGCCTGGACCTTAACAGGATCCATCTCGATAGTAGAAGGGGAAAAAATGAACCCCAAAAATTAAACCTTCTGAACACCAAAGAGACACTTTGATCCCTTCACAAACAAAGAATTAGCACGCAGGACCTGGAACACCGTTCTGACCTGCTTCACGTGAGACTCCCAATCATCCGAGAAGACCAAAATATCATCCAAGTACACAATCAGGAATTTATCCAGGTACTCTCGGAAGATGTCATGCATAAAGGACTGAAACACTGATGGAGCATTGGCAAGTCCGAAAGGCATAACTAGGTATTCAAAATGGCCCTCGGGCGTATTAAATGCAGTTTTCCATTCATCGCCTCGCTTAATACGCACAAGATTATATGCACCACGAAGATCTATCTTGGTGAACCAACTAGCCCCCTTAATCCGAGCAAACAAATCAGATAACAACGGCAAGGGGTACTGAAATTTGACCGTGATCTTATTTAGAAGGCGGTAATCTATACAAGGTCTCAGCGAACCATCCTTCTTGGCCACAAAAAAGAATCCCGCTCCCAATGGCGACGATGACGGGCGAATATGCCCCTTCTCCAAGGACTCCTTCACGTAACTCCGCATAGCGGCGTGCTCAGGTACAGATAAATTAAACAGTCGACCTTTTGGAAATTTACTACCAGGAATCAAATCGATAGCACAATCACAATCCCTATGCGGAGGTAGGGCATCGGACTTGGGCTCATCAAATACATCCCGGTAATCAGACAAGAACTCTGGGACCCCAGAAGGGGTGGATGATGAAATAGACAGGAATGGGACATCACCATGTACCCCCTGACAACCCCAGCTGGACACAGACATGGATTTCCAATCTAATACTGGATTATGGACCTGTAGCCATGGCAACCCCAACACGACCACATCATGCAGATTATGCAACACCAGAAAGCGAATATCCTCCTGATGTGCAGGAGCCATGCACATGGTCAGCTGGGTCCAGTACTGAGGCTTATTCTTGGCCAAAGGCGTAGCATCAATTCCTCTCAATGGAATAGGACACTGCAAGGGCTCCAAGAAAAACCCACAACGCCTGGCATACTCCAAGTCCATCAAATTCAGAGCAGCGCCTGAATCCACAAATGCCATGACAGAATAAGATGACAAAGAGCAGATCAAAGTAACGGACAAAAGAAATTTTGACTGTACTGTACCAATGGTGGCAGACCTAGCGAACCGCTTAGTGCGTTTAGGACAATCAGAGATAGCATGAGTGGAATCACCACAGTAGAAACACAGCCCATTCTGACGTCTGTGTTCTTGCCGTTCAACTCTGGTCAAAGTCCTATCGCACTGCATAGGCTCAGGTTTATGCTCAGATAATACCGCCAAATGGTGCACAGATTTACGCTCACGCAAGCGTCGACCGATCTGAATGGCCAAAGACATAGACTCATTTAGACCAGCAGGCATAGGAAATCCCACCATGACATCCTTAAGGGCTTCAGAGAGACCCTTTCTGAAAATAGCTGTGAGCGCACCTTCATTCCATTGAGTGAGCACGGACCACCTTCTAAATTTCTGACAGTAAATCTCAATCTCATCCTGACCCTGACACAGAGCCAGCAAATTTTTCTCTGCCTGATCCACCGAATTAGGTTCATCGTACAGCAATCCAAGCGCCAGGAAAAACGCATCAATATTACTTAATGCAGGATCTCCTGGCGCAAGGGAAAATGCCCAGTCTTGAGGGTCGCCACGCAAAAAAGAAATAATAATTCTAACTTGTTGAACTGGGTCACCAGAGGAGCGAGGTTTCAAGGCCAAAAACAGTTTGCAATTATTTTTGAAATTCACAAACTTGGCTCTATCACCATAAAACAAATCAGGAATAGGAATTCTTGGTTCTAACATAGGATTCTGAACCACCAAATCTTGAATCTTTTGTACATTTATAACGAGATTATCCATTGAAGAGCACAGAGCCTGAATGTCCATGTCCACACCTGTGTCCTGAACCACCCAAATGTCTAGGGGGAAAAAAAGGCAAAACACAGTGCAAAGAAAAAAAAATGGTCTCAGAACTTCTTTTTTCCCTCTATTGGGAATCATTAGTACTTTTGGCCTCCAGTACTGTTATGATGAGGTAATTCAGCACCACAATGGACATAGAAGTCAGAGCACATACAGTGACCTGACAATAACCCAAAAACATAGAACGAGCTCTGAGACGTGGGAACTCTGCTGACCGCAATCCCTAATCCTCTCCAACCACACTAGAGGCAGCCGTGGATTGCGCCTAACGCTCCCTATGCAACTCGGCACAGCCTGAGAAACTAGCTAGCCTGGAGATAGAAAATAAGCCTACCTTGCCTCAGAGAAATACCCCAAAGGAAAAGGCAGCCCCCCACATATAATGACTGTGAGTTAAGATGAAAAGACAAACGTAGAGATGAAATAGATTTAGCAAAGTGAGGCCCGACTTTCTGAACAGAGCGAGGATAGGAAAGGTAACTTTGCGGTCAACACAAAACCCTACAAACAACCACGCAAAGGGGGCAAAAAGACCCTCCGTACCGACTAACGGCACGGAGGTACACTCTCTGCGTCCCAGAGCTTCCAGCAAGCAAGAAAAATACAAAAAAGCAAGCTGGACAGAAAAAACAGCAAACAAAAATAACACAAGCGAAACTTAGCTATGCAGAGCAGCAGGCCACAGGAACGATCCAGGAGGAAACAAGATCAATACTAGAACATTGACTGGAGGCCAGGATCAGAGCACCAGGTGGAGTTAAATAGAGCAGCACCTAACGACTTCACCACATCACCTGAGGAAGGAAACTCAGAAGCCGCAGTACCACTCTCCTCCACCAATGGAAGCTCACAGACAGAATCAGCCGAAGTACCACTTGTGACCACAGGAGGGAGCTCTGCCACAGAATTCACTTCACAACAACTGACACTGTATACAGAGCTCCTGTGTATAATGTCATTGGTGATCACTTTATTACCTGTACCCTGTATACTATATACAGCGCTCCTGTCTGTAATGTCACTGGTGATCCCTGTATTATCTGTACACTGACATTTTATACAGAGCTCCTGTGTATAATGTCACTGGTGATCACTGTATTACCTGTACACTGACACTGTATACAGAGATCCTGTGTATAATGTCACAGGTGATCACTGTATTACCTGCACACTGACACTGTATACAGAGATCCTGTGTATAATGTCACTGGTGATCACTGTATTACCTGCACACTGACACTATATACAGAGCTCCTGTGTATAATGTCAGTGGCAATACTTGTGTTATTAGTATTGTAGTTTTTATTCATGTTTATTATTGTTGTATTATTTGGTCACTATGTGGTCTGTTCATGGTGTGGCAATATTTATCCCCTGTATGTGGTATTATTCTTTCACTATGTGATGGTAATATGTGGTCTTTTCATGGTGTGTTGTGTATGGAGGTCACTTGTTCTCTCTGGTATCAATAAGGGAAAAACTCTTTATTTCCAATAGAGATTAATTACATGGACGATTAACTCTTCTGTCCTGTGTCTTTTACACAGCGGCAAATAAGCACTTACAGGGGTTTGCCAGTGAATACAAGTAATCGTTTATCCTAGGCCATGTTCACACGTTTAGTATTTGGTGAGTATTTTACATCAGTATTTGTAAGCCAAACCCAGGAGTGGGTGATAAATGCAGAAGTGGTGATGTGTTTCTATTATACTTTTTCTCCGATTGCTCCACTCCTGATTTTGGCATACAAATACTGATGTAAAATACTGAATGTGTGAACGTGGCCTAAGGATAAGTTATTCATTAGTGGGGTTCCGACTGTTGGGACCAGGCCGATCAGCGGAATGTGGTTTTATCCCCATTAGACTGGAGTGGCATGTACAACCCAACAACTGATCCATTCATTCTGTAAGTGTTTTTTACTGGAAGCCCCAAAGACAATAAATGGAGCTGTGGTCAGACATCCCACCTGCCGCTACATTTTAAAATGCGATTAAAAATGCCCTGTCAAGGATAAAAGTTCCCCATTCTTCTGGTCGGTGTGGTTTCCAATGGTTCGATTCCACCAGTCAATAAGTTATTAACCACCTAAGGCCGGAGACACACTAATGTATCACATCTGATGCAAGGGCATAAGATGCGATATACTAATGACCCTCGGCTTTTGATTTACTGCGAGTGGGCGGCAAGTGTCAGTGCTCTGATCTTCTCTCATGAGAGAATCACAGCACAGCTGTGGATGAGACGGAGAAATTACTGTCTCCATCTTCTCTCCTGACGGCGAATTCAGCATGAAATAGAAGCATGCTGTAGTTTTGTTTTGTTTATGTCCGATCGCGATCCGATGCTCCACTATAACAGGGATAACGGTTAACAGGTATTTGCATATAGCTGTAGGGTGGGCCCCTAGGGGTAATTCCTCCTATGGGCCCCCGACACCCCAGACCGACCCTGGATAGATAGAACTCTTCCATTAACATTTTTTCCCTACTGTTAAGAAACCACCGGAGACTAGATGGAGGTGGACATGACTTGGGGATGGGTGGACCGAGAACTCCTGCAGCTTTTGTTTGTATTGCGGTGCAGATTTTAAACAAGAGAGTTGTTGCTTTAAGAGGAAGTTTAGATGTTTGTGCCTGGTGTATTACTGTGAGGAGGGTGGGGCTTATATAGGGGAGGCAACTCTGGCTCTCCCTCTTTCCCTCACAGTATGGACAGGAGGAAACATTACCCGCCCTCCCGCCCTGTTTATAATCTCTGTCCTTAAACTTTTTAATTATTGCTTGTATAATGATAAATGCTTTATTGTATTTTTGAATTTGTCATTGTATATCTTGTACCAAGTTCAATTGTATATTGGCTATAAAGAGTTATTATTTGCGGTAACCTTCTAAGCCCAAGGGAAGGGCAATCCTTCAGCCATGGTTCCCTAGAGGTTTCCTCCACAGGGGGTTTTTCCTCTCCTGAGCGCTGTAGGATGACTCTTTGTGAGTCGGGGGTTTGCCAAGTTTAGTCCCATTAATGCTTTTGCAGGGACTTCTAGTTTTTAAGCTTACAAAAATGATTCAATTATTTAAAAAAAAAAGTTTCAAATGAGACTTGGAATTTATAACCCGTCACGGCTTTGTGGTTTAGGAGTCAGGTGGAAGTTGCAGACAAGTTAAGGTGGACTCATTTTAACTAATAGAGGATGTAAAACCTCATGGTGGTGAGCAGGCTCGGCTTTGGCGGCCAGCCTCAAGGACGTTGTAATGGTAACATCAATTAGGGGCAGGCACAGTGGTTAAGCACAAGAGTGAGGATAATAGGGTCATTGGTGCCCTGAAAGTTTACTGGCTCTGTTTGAATGGCAAGCCAGTGCATGCCGCCCCTTTATGGCTGTCTGTCCTGGTGCTGTATGTCAGACAGCTGGGGATATCGCAGTACTTGTGAATCCCAATGTACTAGCACTCCACCTGACTCCTACTGTGATTATTTAATCCTGTGATTTGAATAAAAGCTGTGGCCATTTTGACAACCAAAATAATGTGTTTTATGTATTTATTTTAGTACCTAGGTTTACAGTAGTTATGGTGGTTTTAAGAAGGAGTCGGGTCCATCCCTTATCCAAAAGTCATGTAGTGTCCTCATTCTTCACTGTAAATGTAACATTGTCCTTGTGAACCAGAAATGCGAGTTACCTTCCATGGAATTGTATATCAACAGAGAGGAAACACTTATAAATGGTTAGACTTTTTCTTTAAGCATGGCTACAATGTATCCCCTCCTTTCCTCTTCGGGGCTGATTGTGACATGGACCACTTGAAGGGGGAGTGGAGTTGGTGTAATTTACAGTTCATGGGGGGGGGCCCTCTAACCAAGATGATTGAGAATGAGTTAGTAAAGCAGGACAGGTTTATTGCGTACGTCATATAATGCAGCCACCTGACATTGACCAGACACCAATCACATCAAACCGAGTCTTGTGTTTTTACTAAATAGTTGAGTAATTCTATATTTTCTTGGAGTATTCAAAAGAGGAATATTGCACATACTGTAAGTAATAAAAGTCATTCCTCAGCGAGAAATAGACATAACCGACTACAGACATCCTATGTAAATAAATACACAGTAAACAGCCAAAAGTAGGAAAAATAGAAATGTATTTATTTACATACATACAAATAGTCAAACTGGTTAAAACATGGGAATTCGGCAGTGGCAAATGCACCCAACCAAGCAGGAGGAGACAGTACGATATATGTATTGTGGAAAATACAAAATGAATATGCATAAAATGTAAATGATTCAACTACTAAGATGCTACAAAATGCCATGTGCAAACTGTTAAAACTATTGACCCACAAGAGGTGAGAATGAAGTAAGTAGTGTACAAAATATATCACATAGAAAGAATCACACAATCCATGATGGAACAGGAAATACAGTGGGGAAAATAAGTATCTGATCCCTTGCTGATTTTGTAAGTTTGCCCACTGACAAAGACATGAGCAGTCTATAATTTTAAGGGTAGGTTAATTTTATGATTGAGAGATAGAATATCAAATAAAAATCCAGAAAATCACATTGTATAAATTATATAAATTTATTTGCATTTTGCAGTGAGAAATAAGTATTTGATCCACTACCAACCATTAAGAGTTCTGGCTTCTACAGACCAGTTAGACACTCCTAATCAACTCGTTACCTGCATTAAAGACTGCTGTCTTACATAGTCACCTTTATATAAGACTCCTGTCCACAGACTCAATTAATCAGACAGACACTAACCTCTACAACATGGCCATTACCAAAGAGCTTTATAAAGATGTTAGGGATAAGATCATAGACCTGCACAAAGCTGGAATGGGCTACAAAACCATAAGTAAGACACTGGGTGAGAAGGAGACAACTGTTGGTGCTATAGTAAGAAAATGGAAGAAATACAAAATGACTGTCAATCAACATCGATCTGGGGCACCATGCAAAATCTCACCTCGTGGGGTATCCTTGATCATGAGGAAGGTGTGAGATCAGCCTAAAACTATACAGGGGGAACTTGTTAATGATCTCAAGGCAGCTGGGACCACAGTCACCAAGAAAACCATTGGTAGCACATTACGCCGTAAAGGTTTAAAATCCTGCAGTTCGCACAAGGTCCCTATGCTCAAGAAGGCACATGTGCAGGCCCATATGAAGTTTGCCAATGAACACCTGGAGGATTCTGTGAGTGATTGGGAGAAGGTGCCGTGGACAGATGAGACAAAAATTAAGCTTTTTTGCATTAACTTAACACACCGTGTTTGTAGGAAGAAGAGAAATGCTGCCTATAATCCTAAGAACACCATCCCCACTGTCAAGCATGGAGGTGGAAACATTATATTTTGGGGTGTTTCTCTGCTAAGGGTAGAGGACTACTTCACCGCATCAATGGGAGAATGGATGGAGCCATGTACCGTAAAGTCCTGAGTGACAACCTTTTCCCCTCCGCCAGGACATTAAAAATGGGTCGTGGCTGGTTCTTCCAGCAAGACAATGACCCAAAACATACAGCAAAGGCAATGAAGGAGTGGCTCAAAAAGAAACATATTAAGGTCATGGAATGGCCTAGCCAGTCTCCAATGTTTTCAGCGCTATATGGCACTGTTATATGGACTCTATGCACTGTATTATTTTGGACACTGTATGGCACAGTTATTTGGACTCTGTGTACTATATTATTTTGGACATTGTATGGCACTCTTATTTGAACTCTGTGTGCTGTATTATTTTGGACACTGTATGGCACTGTTATTTGACTTATGTGTGCTGAATTATTTTGGACACAGTATGGCACTGTAATTTGGACTTTGTGTGCTGTATTATTTTTTGACACTGTATGGCACTGTTATTTAGAATCTCTGTGCTGTATTATTTTGAACACTGTATAGCACTGTTATTTGGACTCTGAGTGCTGTATTATTTGGGACACTGTATGGCACTGTTATTTAGATTCTGTGTGCTGTATTATTTTGAACACTGTATGGCACTGTTATTTGACTTATGTATGCTGTATTATTTTGGACACAGTATGGCACTGTTATTTGTACTTTGTGTGCTGTATTATTTTGGACACTGTATGGCACTGTTATTTAGACTCTCTGTGTTGTATTATTTTGAACACTGTATAGCACTGTTATTTGGACTCTGAGTGCTGTATTATTTGGGGCACTGTATGGCACTGCTATTTGGACTCTGAGTGCTGTATTATTTGGGACACTGTATGGCACTGTTATTTAGACTCTCTGTGCTGTATTATTTTGAACACTGTATAGCACTGTTATTTGACTTATGTGTGCTGTATTATTTTGGACACAGTATGGCACTGTTATTTGTACTTTGTGTGCTGTATTATTTTGGACACTGTATGGCACTGTTATTTAGACTCTCTGTGTTCTATTATTTTGAACACTGTATAGCACTGTTATTTGGACTCTGAGTGCTGTATTATTTGGGGCACTGTATGGCACTGTTATTTGGACTCTGTGTTCTGCATTATGTTTGACACTGTATGGCACTGTTATTTGGACTCTGAGTGCTGTATTATTTGGGACACTCTATGGCACTGTTATTTGGGCACTGTGTTCTGTATTATTTTGGACACTATGGCACTGTTATTTAGACTCTCTGTGTTGTATTATTTTGAACACTGTATAGCACTGTTATTCGGACTCTGAGTGCTGTATTATTTGGGGCACTGTATGGCACTGTTATTTGGACTCTGTGTTCTGCATTATGTTGGACACTGTATGGCACTGTTATTCGGACTCTGAGTGCTGTATTATTTGGGACACTGTTTGGCACTGTTATTTGGGCACTGTGTTCTTTATTATTTTGGACACTATGGCACTGTTATTTGGACTCTGTGTGCTGTACTAATTTGGACACTGGATGGCACTGTCATTTGGACTCTGTGTACTGTATTATTGTGGGCACTGTATGGCACTGTTATTTGGACTGTGTGCTGTATTATTTTGGACACTGCATGGCACTGTTATTTGGACTCTGTGTGCTGTATTATTTGGGACACTGTATGGCACTGCTATTTGGACACTGTGTTCCGTATTATTTTGGACACTATGGCACTGTTATTTGGAGTTTGTGTGCTGTATTATTTTGAACACTGTAGGGCACTGTTATTTAGACTATGTGCACTGTATTAATTTGGACACTATATGGCAGTGATATTTGAATTCTGTGTTCTGTATTATTTTGGACATTATATGGCACTACTATTTGGACTCTGTATGCTGTATTATTTTGGACACTGTATGGCACAGTTATTTGGAATGTGTGCTGTATTATTTTGGACACTGTATGGCACTGTTATTTGGACTCTGTGTTTTGTATTATTTTGGACACTGTTTAGCATTGTTATTTGGACTCTTTCTGCTGTATTACTTTGGGCATTGGCACAGTTATTTGGACTGTGTGTGCTGTATTATTTTGGACACTGTATGGCACTGTTATTTTGATTTTGTTTACTGTATTATTGTGGACAATATATGGCACTGTTATTTGAATTCTGTGTTCTGTATTATTTTGGACATTATATGGCACTACTATTTGGACTCTGTTGTTATGATTTGGTAATTCAGTACCACAATGGACATAGAAGTCAGAGCACATACAGTGACCTGACAATAACCCAAAAACATAGAACGAGCTCTGAGACGTGGGAACTCTGCTGACCGCAATCCCTAATCCTCTCCAACCACACTAGAGGCAGCTGTGGATTGCGCCTAACGCTCCCTATGCAACTCGGCACAGCCTGAGAAACTAGCTAGCCTGAAGATAGAAAATAAGCCTACCTTGCCTCAGAGAAATACCCCAAAGGAAAAGGCAGCCCCCCACATATAATGACTGTGAGTTAAGATGAAAAGACAAACGTAGAGATGAAATAGATTTAGCAAAGTGAGGCCCGACTTTCTGAACAGAGCGAGGATAGGAAAGGTAACTTTGCGGTCAACACAAAACCCTACAAACAACCACGCAAAGGGGGCAAAAAGACCCTCCGTACCGACTAACGGCACGGAGGTACACCCTCTGCGTTCCAGAGCTTCCAGCAAGCAGAAAAAAACAAATTGACAAGCTGGACAGAAAAAAACAGCAACAAAATAGCAAAGAGGAACTTAGCTATGCAGAGCAGCAGGCCACAGGAACGATCCAGGAGGAAGCTAGTCGAATACTAGAACATTGACTGGAGGCCAGGATCAAAGCACTAGGTGGAGTTAAATAGAGCAGCACCTAACAACTTCACCACATCACCTGAGGAAGGAAACTCAGATCAGACAAATCTCTACGTTTGTCTTTTCATCTTTACTCACAGTCATTATATGTGGGGGCTGCCTTTTCCTTTGGGGTATTTCTCTGAGGCAAGGTAGGCTTATTTTCTATCTTCAGGCTAGCTAGTTTCTCAGGCCGTGCCGAGTTGCATAGGGAGCGTTAGGCGCAATCCACGGCTGCCTTTAGTGTGGTTTGGAGAGGATTAGGGATTGCGGTCAACAGAGTTCCCACGTCTCAGAGCTCGTTCTTGTTTTTTGGGTTATTGCCAGGTCACTGTATGTGCGCTGACCTCTATGTTCATTGTGGTACTGAATTACCTTTCATAACACCCCAACACCACCACATCATGCAGATTATGCAACACCAGAAAGCGAATAACCTCCTGATGTGCAGGAGCCATGCACATGGTCAGCTGGGTCCAATACTGAGGCTTATTCTTGGCCAAAGGCGTAGCATCAATTCCTCTCAATGGAATAGGACACTGCAAGGGCTCCAAGAAAAACCCACAACGCCTAGCATACTCCAAGTCCATCAAATTCAGGGCAGCGCCTGAATCCACAAATGCCATGACAGAATAAGATGACAAAGAGCAGATCAAGGTAACGGACAAAAGAAATTTTGACTGTACCGTACCAATAGTGGCAGACCTAGCGAACCGCTTAGTGCGCTTAGGACAATCAGAGATAGCATGAGTGGAATCACCACATTAGAAACACAGCCCATTCTGACGTCTGTGTTCTTTCCGTTCAACTCTGGTCAAAGTCCTATCACACTGCATAGGCTCAGGTTTATGCTCAGATAATACCGCCAAATGGTGCACAGATTTACGCTCACGCAAGCGTCGGCTGATCTGAATGGCCAAAGACATAGACTCATTCAGACCAGCAGGCATAGGAAATCCCACCATGACATCCTTAAGGGCTTCAGAGAGACCCTTTCTGAAAATAGCTGCGAGCGCACCTTCATTCCATTGAGTGAGCACGGACCACTTTCTAAATTTCTGACAATATACCTCTATCTCATCCTGACCCTGACACAGAGTCAGTAAATTTTTTTCTGCCTGATCCACTGAATTAGGTTCATCGTACAGCAATCCGAGCGCCAGGAAAAACGCATCAATATTACATAATGCAGGATCTCCTGGCGCAAGAGAAAATGCCCAGTCCTGAGGGTCGCCACGTAAAAAAGAAATAATGATCCTGACTTGTTGAACTGGGTCAGCAAAGGAGCGAGGTTTCAAAGCCAGAAATAGTTTACAATTATTTTTGAAACTCAGAAATTTAGTTCTATCTCCAAAAAACAAATCAGGGATAGGAATTCTTGGTTCTAACATAGAATTCTGAACCACAAAGTCTTGAATATTTTGTACTCTTGCCGTGAGCTGATCCACAGATGAAGACAGACCTTTAATGTCCATCGCTACACCTGTGTCCTGAACCACCCAAATGTCTAGGGGAAAAAAAAGGCAAAACACAGTGCAGAGAAAAAAAAAATGGTCTCAGAACTTCTTTTTTCCCTCTATTGAGAATCATTAGTACTTTCGGCCTCCAGTACTGTTATGATTTGGTAATTCAGTACCACAATGGACATAGAAGTCAGAGCACATACAGTGACCTGACAATAACCCAAAAACATAGAACGAGCTCTGAGACGTGGGAACTCTGCTGACCGCAATCCCTAATCCTCTCCAACCACACTAGAGGCAGCCGTGGATTGCGCCTAACGCTCCCTATGCAACTCGGCACAGCGTGAGAAACTAGCTAGCCTGAAGATAGAAAATAAGCCTACCTTGCCACAGAGAAATACCCCAAAGGAAAAGGCAGCCCCCCACTGTGAGGTAAGATGAAAAGACAAACGTAGAGATGAAATAGATTTAGCAAAGTGAGGCCCGACTTTCTGAACAGAGCGAGGATAGGAAAGGTAACTTTGCGGTCAACACAAAACCCTACAACCACGCAAAGGGGGCAAAAAGACCCTCCGTACCGACTAACGGCACGGAGGTACACCCTCTGCGTCCCAGAGCTTCCAGCAAGCAAGAAAAACCAAATAAACAAGCTGGACAGAAAAAACAGCAAACAAAAATAACACAAGAGCAACTTAGCTATGCAGAGCAGCAGGCCACAGGAACGATCCAGGAGGAAGCTAGTCCAATACTAGAACATTGACTGGAGGCCAGGATCAAAGCACTAGGTGGAGTTAAATAGAGCAGCACCTAACGACTTCACCACAACACCTGAGGAAGGAAACTCAGAAGCCGCAGTACCACTTTCCTCCACCAACGGAAGCTCATAGAGAGAATCAGCCGAAGTACCACTTGTGACCACAGGAGGGAGCTCTGCCACAGAATTCACAACACTCTGTATGCTGTATTATTTTGGACACTGTATGGCACAGTTATTTGGAATGTGTGCTGAATTATTTTGGACACAGTATGGCACTGTAATTTGGACTTTGTGTGCTGTATTATTTTTTGACACTGTATGGAACTGTAATTTAGACTCTCTGTGCTGTATTACGGTATTTTGAACACTGTATAGCACTGTTATTTGGACTCTGAGTGCTGTATTATTTGGGACACTGTATGACACTGTTATTTAGACTCTGTGTGCTGTATTATTTTGAACACTGTATGGCACTGTTATTTGACTTATATGTGCTGTATTATTTTGGATACTGTATGGCACTGTTTGTTATGAAAGGTAATTCAGTACCACAATGGACATAGAGGTCAGCGCACATACAGTGACCTGGCAATAACCCAAAAAAACAAGAACGAGCTCTGAGACGTGGGAACTCTGTTGACCGCAATCCTTAATCCTCTCCAACCACACTAAAGGCAGCCGTGGATTGCGCCTAACGCTCCCTATGCAACTCGGCATAGCCTGAGAAACTAGCTAGCCTGAAGATAGAAAATAAGCCTACCTTGCCTCAGAGAAATACCCCAAAGGAAAAGGCAGCCCCCACATATAATGACTGTGAGTTAAGATGAAAAGACAAACATAGAGATGAAATAGATTTAGCAAAGTGAGGCCCAACTTTCGGAACAGAGCGAGGATAGGAAAGGTAACTTTTCGGTCAACACAAAACCCTACAAAAACCACGCAAAGGGGGCAAAAAGACCCTCCGTACCAAACTAACGGCACGGAGGTACACCCTCTGCATCCCAGAGCTTCCAGCAAGCAGTAAAAAACAAATTGACAAGCTGGACAGAAAAAAAACAGCAAACAAATAGCAAAGAGGAACTTAGCTATGTAGAGCAGCAGGCCACAGGAACGATCCAGGAGGAAACAGGTCCAATACTAGAACATTGACTGGAGGCCAGGATCAAAGCACTAGGTGGAGTTAAATAGGACAGCACCTAACGACTTCACCACATCACCTGAGGAAGGAAACTCAGAGGCCGCAGTACCACTTTCCTCCACCAACGGAAGCTCACAGAGAGAACCAGCCGAAGTACCACTTGTGACCACAGGAGGGAGCTCTGCCACAGAATTCACAACAGTACCCCCCCCTTGAGGAGGGGTCACCGAACCCTCACCAGAGCTCCCAGGACGACCAGGATGAGCCATATGAAAGGCACGAACAAGATCGGGAGCATGGACATCAGAGGCAAGGACCAAGGAATTATCTTCCTGAGCATAACACCTCCACTTAACCAGATACTGGAGTTTCCGCCTTGAAACACGAGAATCCAAAATCTTCTCCACAATATACTCCAACTCCCCCTCCACCAAAACCGGGGCAGGAGGATCAACAGATGGAACCATAGGTGCCACGTATCTCCGCAACAATGACCTATGGAATACGTTATGTATGGAAAAAGAATCTGGAAGGGTCAGACGAAAAGACACAGGATTAAGAACCTCAGAAATCCTGTACGGACCAATAAAACGAGGTTTAAACTTAGGAGAGGAAACCTTCATAGGAATATGACGAGAAGATAACCAAACCAAGTCCCCAACCCGAAGTCGGGGACCCACACAGCGTCTGCGATTAGCGAAACGTTGAGCCTTCTCCTGGGACAAAGTCAAATTGTCCACTACATGAGTCCAAATCTGCTGCAACCTGTCCACCACAGTATCCACACCAGGACAGTCCGAAGACTCAACCTGCCCTGAAGAGAAACGAGGATGGAACCCAGAGTTGCAGAAAAACGGTGAAACCAAGGTAGCCGAGCTGGCCCGATTATTAAGGGCGAACTCAGCCAAAGGCAAAAAGGACACCCAGTCATCCTGATCAGCAGAAACAAAGCATCTCAGATATGTTTCCAAGGTCTGATTGGTTCGTTCGGTCTGGCCATTAGTCTGAGGATGGAAAGCCGAGGAAAAAGACAAGTCAATGCCCATCCTACCACAAAAGGCTCGCCAAAACCTCGAAACAAACTGGGAACCTCTGTCAGAAACGATATTCTCTGGAATGCCATGTAAACGAACCACATGCTGGAAAAACAATGGCACCAAATCAGAGGAGGAAGGCAATTTAGACAAGGGTACCAAATGGACCATCTTAGAGAAGCGATCACAGACCACCCAAATGACTGACATCTTTTGAGAGACGGGAAGATCTGAAATAAAATCCATAGAGATATGTGTCCAAGGCCTCTTCGGGACTGGCAAGGGCAAAAGCAACCCACTGGCACGAGAACAGCAGGGCTTAGCCCGAGCACAAATCCCACAGGACTGCACAAAAGTACGCACATCCCGCGACAGAGATGGCCACCAAAAGGATCTAGCCACTAACTCTCTGGTACCAAAGATTCCAGGATGACCAGCCAACACCGAACAATGAACCTCAGAGATAACTTTATTCGTCCACCTATCAGGGACAAACAGTTTCTCCGCTGGGCAACGATCAGGTTTATTAGCCTGAAATTTTTGCATCACCCGCCGCAAATCAGGGGAGATGGCAGACACAATTACTCCCTCTTTGAGGATACCCGCCGGCTCAGATACACCCGGAGAGTCGGGCACAAAACTCCTAGACAGAGCATCCGCCTTCACATTTTTAGAGCCCGGAAGGTATGAAATCACAAAGTCAAAACGGGCATAAAACAACGACCAACGAGCCTGTCTAGGATTCAACCGCTTGGCGGACTCGAGATAAGTCAAGTTCTTATGATCAGTCAAGACCACCACGCGATGCTTAGCTCCTTCAAGCCAATGACGCCACTCCTCGAATGCCCACTTCATGGCCAGCAACTCTCGATTGCCCACATCATAATTTCGCTCAGCAGGCGAAAACTTCCTGAAAAAGAAGGCGCATGGTTTCATCACCGAGCAATCAAAACTTCTCTGCGACAAAACAGCCCCTACTCCAATCTCAGAAGCATCAACCTCGACCTGGAACGGAAGCGAAACATCTGGTTGACATAACACAGGGGCAGAAGAAAAACGACGCTTCAACTCTTGAAAAGCTTCCACCACAGCAGAAGACCAATTGACCAAATCAGCACCTTTCTTGGTCAAATCGGTCAATGGTTTAGCAATACTAGAAAAATTGCAGATGAAGCGACGATAAAAATCGCAAAGCCCAGGAACTTTTGCAGACTTTTCAGAGATGTCGGCTGAGTCCAATTATGGATAGCTTGGACCTTAACAGGGTCCATCTCGATAGTAGAAGGGGAAAAGATGAACCCCAAAAATGAAACCTTCTGAACACCAAAGAGACACTTTGATCCCTTCACAAACAAAGAATTAGCACGCAGGACCTGAAACACCGTTCTGACCTGCTTCACATGAGACTCCCAATCATCCGAGAAGATCAAAATGTCATCTAAGTACACAATCAGGAATTTATCCAGGTACTCTCGGAAGATGTCATGCATAAAGGACTGAAACACTGATGGAGCATTGGCAAGTCCGAATGGCATTACTAGATACTCAAAATGGCCCTCGGGCGTATTAAATGCAGTTTTCCACTCATCGCCTCGCTTAATACGCACAAGATTATACGCACCACGAAGATCTATCTTGGTGAACCAACTAGCCCCCTTAATCCGAGCAAACAAATCAGATAACAATGGCAAGGGGTACTGAAATTTAACCGTGATCTTATTTAGAAGGCGGTAATCTATACAAGGTCTCAGTGAACCATCCTTCTTGGCTACAAAAAAGAACCCTGCTCCTAATGGCGACGATGACGGGCGAATATGCCCCTTCTCCAAAGACTCCTTCACATAACTCCGCATAGCGGCGTGCTCAGGCACAGATAAATTAAACAGTCGACCTTTTGGGAATTTACTACCAGGAATCAAATCGATAGCACAATCACCATCCCTATGCGGAGGTAGGGTATCGGACTTGGGCTCATCAAATACATCCCGGTAATCAGACAAGAACTCAGGAACCTCAGAAGGGGTGGATGACGAAATAGTCAGAAATGGGACATCACCATGTACCCCCTGACAACCCCAGCTGGACACAGACATGGATTTCCAATCTAATACTGGATTATGGACTTGTAGCCATGGCAACCCTAACACGACCACATCATGCAGATTATGCAACACCAGAAAGCGAATAACCTCCTGATGTGCAGGAGCCATGCACATGGTCAGCTGGGTCCAGTACTGAGGCTTATTCTTAGCCAAAGGCGTAGCATCAATTCCTCTCAATGGAATAGGACACTGCAAGGGCTCCAAGAAAAACACACAACGCCTAGCATACTCCAAGACCATCAAATTCAGAGCAGTGCCTGAGTCCACAAATGCCATGACAGAATACGATGACAAAGAGCAGATCAAGGTAACAGACAGAAGAAATTTTGACTGTACTGTACCAATGGTGGCAGACCTAGCGAACCGCTTAGTGCGCTTAGGACAATCAGAGATAGCATGAGTGGAACCACCACAGTAGAAACACAGCCCATTCTGACGTCTGTGTTCTTGCCGTTCAACTCTGGTCAAAGTCCTATCGCACTGCATGGGCTCAGGTTTAAGCTCAGGTAATACCGCCAAATGGTGCACAGATTTATGCTCGCGCAAGCGTCGACCGATCTGAATGGCCAAAGACATAGACTCATTCAGACCAGCAGGCATAGGAAATCCCACCATGACATCCTTAAGGGCTTCAGAGAGACCTTTTCTGAAAATAGCTGCGAGCGCACCTTCGTTCCACTGAGTGAGTACGGACCACTTTCTAAATTTCTGACAATATACCTCTATTTCATCCTGACCCTGACACAGAGCCAGCAAATTCTTCTCTGCCTGATCCACAGAATTAGGCTCATCGTACAGCAATCCGAGCGCCAGGAAAAATGCATCAATATTACTTAATGCAGGATCTCCTGACGCAAGAGAAAATGCCCAGTCCTGAGGGTCGCCACGCAAAAAAGAAATAACGATCCTAACTTGTTGAACTGGGTCACCAGAGGTAGGGTTGAGCGACCTTGACCTTTTTAGAGTCGAGCCGTGTTTCGCGAAACCCGACTATCTTAGAAGTCGAGTCGAGTGGAATCGGCCGATTATCGCGAAAAGTCGGGTATCGCCCGAAACACGAAACCCAATGCAAGTCAATGGGGGAGCATAGTCGGCAGTGAGTGGAGGCCAGGAAAACACCTACACTGCCCATTTTAATGGCAAAAACATCCATTCTTGTTAAAGAAGCTTGTCAATCGTAATTTACCTTATAATAATTGGAAGGCATTTGAAATTGGGGGTCATTTGGCTAAAGTTGTGGGGGGTAGGGCTGGTTCAAGTAATTAGTGGGCCCAGTAAATCTGGACCACGTCACGGCAGTGGAGCAGGGAGAGGTAAGTATTTAAACTTTGCAAGTGCTGTGATCCTGAGCAAGCAGGGGGGGCCCACTCGTTGGCATTGGCACTGGCACAGGGCCCCTCAAAGTACAGCGGTGTGTTTGCACGGCGGGGGCGCCTCCCACCGGCAGCAACACTTTTGCGTACTTTGAGAGGCCCTGTGCCAGTGACGTCGCCAACTAGTATTCCTCCCCCCACCTGATGAAGGAACCTGCACTTTCATCTGCACCTTCCTCTTTGTCCCCGTGTAAGGTGGTATGGTATGCGGGAAGAGGAACCAGACTTTCAGCAGGGTCTTGCTGTGTAGCGTGCACGGGGAATTTTGCGTTATGGGTCAATGTACCAGCAGACTCATCTATCACTGGCTGGGCAATGGGCAGGATGAGGAGGAAACACAGATATAGGCCCAAAGAATAAAGTGGGCTAAATGCAGTTCAAAATTGGTAACACAGGACTAACCAGGGGGCATTGCAGTGGAGGACAACTGGACTGAGAGGCTGACACAGAGAGTAGGCCCAAATCAGTAAGTAGTCGACATGCAGTTCAAAATTAGCAACCGTAGTAAACAGGCGGCCCAGCTTTGTTCAGTTGAGGAGAACAGCAAGGAGTGGCAGACATCGATAGTAGGCCCCAACCCAACTAGTAGGCCAAATGCAGTCTAACATTAACAACTACTTAACAAGAGCCTGAAAATGGAATTTCAGGACAGGAAACCAGGAGAACAGCAAGGAGTGTTGCTTAGAGATGCCCTTAATCTGGTAGACTGGGACAATATCCTCAGAAATGAGAATACAGATAATAAATGGGAAATGTTTAAGAACATCCTAAATAGGCAGTGTAAGCGGTTTATACCTTGTGGGAATAAAAGGACTAGAAATAGGAAAAACCCAATGTGGCTAAACAAAGAAGTAAGACAGGCAATTAACAGTAAAAAGAAAGCATTTGCACTACTAAAGCAGGATGGCACCATTGAAGCTCTAAAAAACTATAGGGAGAAAAATACTTTATCTAAAAAACTAATTAAAGCTGCCAAAAAGGAAACAGAGAAGCACATTGCTAAAGAGAGTAAAACTAATCCCAAACTGTTCTTCAACTATATCAATAGTAAAAGAATAAAAACTGAAAATGTAGGCCCCTTAAAAAATAGTGAGGAAAGAATGGTTGTAGATGACGAGGAAAAAGCTAACATATTAAACACCTTCTTCTCCACGGTATTCACGGTGGAAAATGAAATGCTAGGTGAAATCCCAAGAAACAATGAAAACCCTATATTAAGGGTCACCAATCTAACCCAAGAAGAGGTGCGAAACCGGCTAAATAAGATTAAAATAGATAAATCTCCGGGTCCGGATGGCATACACCCACGAGTACTAAGAGAACTAAGTAATGTAATAGATAAACCATTATTTCTTATTTTTAGGGACTCTATAGAGACAGGGTCTGTTCCGCAGGATTGGCGCATAGCAAATGTGGTGCCAATATTCAAAAAGGGCTCTAAAAGTGAACCTGGAAATTATAGGCCAGTAAGTCTAACCTCTATTGTTGGTAAAATATTTGAAGGGTTTCTGAGGGATGTTATTCTGGATTATCTCAATGAGAATAACTGTTTAACTCCATATCAGCATGGGTTTATGAGAAATCGCTCCTGTCAAACCAATCTAATCAGTTTTTATGAAGAGGTAAGCTATAGGCTGGACCACGGTGAGTCATTGGACGTGGTATATCTCGATTTTTCCAAAGCGTTTGATACCGTGCCGCACAAGAGGTTGGTACACAAAATGAGAATGCTTGGTCTGGGGGAAAATGTGTGTAAATGGGTTAGTAACTGGCTTAGTGATAGAAAGCAGAGGGTGGTTATAAATGGTATAGTCTCTAACTGGGTCGCTGTGACCAGTGGGGTACCGCAGGGGTCAGTATTGGGACCTGTTCTCTTCAACATATCCATTAATGATCTGGTAGAAGGTTTACACAGTAAAATAACGATATTTGCAGATGATACAAAACTATGTAAAGCAGTTAATACAAGAGAAGATAGTATTCTGCTACAGATGGATCTGGATAAGTTGGAAACTTGGGCTGAAAGGTGGCAGATGAGGTTTAACAATGATAAATGTAAGGTTATACACATGGGAAGAGGGAATCAATATCACCATTACACACTGAACGGGAAACCACTGGGTAAATCTGACAGGGAGAAGGACTTGGGGATCCTAGTTAATGATAAACTTACCTGGAGCAGCCAGTGCCAGGCAGCAGCTGCCAAGGCAAACAGGATCATGGGGTGCATTAAAAGAGGTCTGGATACACATGATGAGAGCATTATACTGCCTCTGTACAAATCCCTAGTTAGACCGCACATGGAGTACTGTGTCCAGTTTTGGGCACCGGTGCTCAGGAAGGATATAATGGAACTAGAGAGAGTACAAAGGAGGGCAACAAAATTAATAAAGGGGATGGGAGAACTACAATACCCAGATAGATTAGCGAAATTAGGATTATTTAGTCTAGAAAAAAGACGACTGAGGGGCGATCTAATAACCATGTATAAGTATATAAGGGGACAATACAAATATCTCGCTGAGGATCTGTTTATACCAAGGAAGGTGACGGGCACAAGGGGGCATTCTTTGCGTCTGGAGGAGAGAAGGTTTTTCCACCAACATAGAAGAGGATTCTTTACTGTTAGGGCAGTGAGAATCTGGAATTGCTTGCCTGAGGAGGTGGTGATGGCGAACTCAGTCGAGGGGTTCAAGAGAGGCCTGGATGTCTTCCTGGAGCAGAACAATATTGTATCATACAATTATTAGGTTCTGTAGAAGGACGTAGATCTGGGTATTTATTATGATGGAATATAGGCTGAACTGGATGGACAAATGTCTTTTTTCGGCCTTACTTACTAACTAACTAAGTAAGGAGTGGCAGACACCGATAGTAGGCCCCAAACCAACTAGTACGCCAAATGCAGTTGTTCCATTTAACTACAATTTAATGAGAGCCTGAAGATAGAAGTTCAGGAAAGGCAACCTGGAGAACACCTTGGAGTGGAACACACCATCTCTCTACACCCCATACCCAATTTGTAGGCCTAATGCAGTGTAGTTTTCAACAACTACTAAACGAGAGTCGGAAGATCGAAGCAATGTGGACGAAACCTGGGGAACACCTTGGAGTGTAACACACCGTCTCTCTACACCCCATACCCAATTTGTAGGCCTAATGCAGTGTAGTTTTCTACAACTACTAAACGAGAGTCGGAAGACCGAAGCAATGTGGACGAAACCTGGGGAACACCTTGGAGTGGAACACACCATCTCTCTACACCCCATACCCAATTTGTAGGCCTAATGCAGTGTAGTTTTCTACAACTACTAAACGAGAGCATGAAGATCGAAGCAATGGAGAGGAAACCTGGGGAACACCTTGGAGTGGAACACACCATCTCTCTACACCCCATACCCAATTTGTAGGCCTAATGCAGTGTAGTTTCCAACAACTACTAAACGAGAGCATGAAGATCGAAGCTCAGGAAAGGCAACCTGGAGAACACCTTGGAGTGGAACACACCATCTCTCTACACCCCATACCCAATTTGTAGGCCTAATGCAGCGTAGTTTCCAACAACTACTAAACGAGAGCATGAAGATCGAAGCAATGGAGAGGAAACCTGGGGAACACCTTGGAGTGGAACACACCATCTCTCTACACCCCATACCCAATTTGTAGGCCTAATGCAGCGTAGTTTCCAACAACTACTAAACGAGAGCATGAAGATCGAACCAATGGCGATGAAACCTGGGGAACACCTTGGAGTGGAACACACCATCTCTCTACACCCCATACCCAATTTGTAGGCCTAATGCAGCGTAGTTTCCAACAACTACTAAACGAGAGCATGAAGATTGAAGCTCACGAAAGGCAACCTGGAGAACACCTTGGAGTGGAACACACCATCTCTCTACACCCCATACCCAATTTGTAGGCCTAATGCAGCGTAGTTTCCAACAACTACTAAACGAGAGCATGAAGATTGAAGCTCAGGAAAGGCAACCTGGAGAACACCTTGGAGTGGAACACACCATCTCTCTACACCCCATACCCAATTTGTAGGCCTAATGCAGCGTAGTTTCCAACAACTACTAAACGAGAGCACGAAGATTGAAGCTCAGGAAAGGCAACCTGGAGAACACCTTGGAGTGGAACACACCATCTCTCTACACCCCATACCCAATTTGTAGGCCTAATGCAGCGTAGTTTCCAACAACTACTAAACGAGAGCATGAAGATTGAAGCTCAGGAAAGGCAACCTGGAGAACACCTTGGAGTGGAACACACCATCTCTCTACACCCCATACCCAATTTGTAGGCCTAATGCAGCGTAGTTTCCAACAACTACTAAACAAGAGCATGAAGATTGAAGCTCAGGAAAGGCAACCTGGAGAACACCTTGGAGTGGAACACACCATCTCTCTACACCCCATACCCAATTTGTAGGCCTAATGCAGCGTAGTTTCCAACAACTACTAAACGAGAGCATGAAGATTGAAGCTCAGGAAAGGCAACCTGGAGAATACCTTGGAGTGGAACACACCATCTCTCTACACCCCATACCCAATTTGTAGGCCTAATGCAGCGTAGTTTCCAACAACTACTAAACGAGAGCATGAAGATTGAAGCTCAGGAAAGGCAACCTGGAGAACACCTTGGAGTGGAACACACCATCTCTCTACACCCCATACCCAATTTGTAGGCCTAATGCAGCGTAGTTTCCAACAACTACTAAACGAGAGCATGAAGATTGAAGCTCAGGAAAGGCAACCTGGAGAACACCTTGGAGTGGAACACACCATCTCTCTACACCCCATACCCAATTTGTAGGCCTAATGCAGCGTAGTTTCCAACAACTACTAAACGAGAGCATGAAGATTGAAGCTCAGGAAAGGCAACCTGGAGAACACCTTGGAGTGGAACACACCATCTCTCTACACCCCATACCCAATTTGTAGGCCTAATGCAGCGTAGTTTCCAACAACTACTAAACGAGAGCATGAAGATCGAAGCTCAGGAAAGGCAACCTGGAGAACACCTTGGAGTGGAACACACCATCTCTCTACACCCCATACCCAATTTGTAGGCCTAATGCAGCGTAGTTTCCAACAACTACTAACCGAGAGCATGAAGATCGAAGCAATGGAGAGGAAACCTGGGGAACACCTTGGAGTGGAACACACCATCTCTCTACACCCCATACCCAATTTGTAGGCCTAATGCAGCGTAGTTTCCAACAACTACTAAACGAGAGCATGAAGATCGAACCAATGGCGATGAAACCTGGGGAACACCTTGGAGTGGAACACACCATCTCTCTACACCCCATACCCAATTTGTAGGCCTAATGCAGCGTAGTTTCCAACAACTACTAAACGAGAGCATGAAGATTGAAGCTCAGGAAAGGCAACCTGGAGAACACCTTGGAGTGGAACACACCATCTCTCTACACCCCATACCCAATTTGTAGGCCTAATGCAGCGTAGTTTCCAACAACTACTAAACGAGAGCATGAAGATTGAAGCTCAGGAAAGGCAACCTGGAGATCACCTTGGAGTGGAACACACCATCTCTCTACACCCCATACCCAATTTGTAGGCCTAATGCAGCGTAGTTTCCAACAACTACTAAACGAGAGCATGAAGATTGAAGCTCAGGAAAGGCAACCTGGAGAACACCTTGGAGTGGAACACACCATCTCTCTACACCCCATACCCAATTTGTAGGCCTAATGCAGCGTAGTTTCCAACAACTACTAAACGAGAGCATGAAGATTGAAGCTCAGGAAAGGCAACCTGGAGAACACCTTGGAGTGGAACACACCATCTCTCTACACCCCATACCCAATTTGTAGGCCTAATGCAGCGTAGTTTCCAACAACTACTAAACGAGAGCATGAAGATTGAAGCTCAGGAAAGGCAACCTGGAGAACACCTTGGAGTGGAACACACCATCTCTCTACACCCCATACCCAATTTGTAGGCCTAATGCAGCGTAGTTTCCAACAACTACTAAACGAGAGCATGAAGATTGAAGCTCAGGAAAGGCAACCTGGAGAACACCTTGGAGTGGAACACACCATCTCTCTACACCCCATACCCAATTTGTAGGACTAATGCAGCGTAGTTTCCAACAACTAGTAAACGAGAGCATGAAGATTGAAGCTCAGGAAAGGCAACCTGGAGAACACCTTGGAGTGGAACACACCATCTCTCTACACCCCATACCCAATTTGTAGGCCTAATGCAGCGTAGTTTCCAACAACTACTAAACGAGAGCATGAAGATTGAAGCTCAGGAAAGGCAACCTGGAGAACACCTTGGAGTGGAACACACCATCTCTCTACACCCCATACCCAATTTGTAGGCCTAATGCAGCGTAGTTTCCAACAACTACTAAACGAGAGCATGAAGATTGAAGCTCAGGAAAGGCAACCTGGAGAACACCTTGGAGTGGAACACACCATTTCTCTACACCCCATACCCAATTTGTAGGCCTAATGCAGCGTAGTTTCCAACAACTACTAAACGAGAGCATGAAGATTGAAGCTCAGGAAAGGCAACCTGGAGAACACCTTGGAGTGGAACACACCATCTCTCTACACCCCATACCCAATTTGTAGGCCTAATGCAGCGTAGTTTCCAACAACTACTAAACGAGAGCATGAAGATCGAAGCTCAGGAAAGGCAACCTGGAGAACACCTTGGAGTGGAACACACCATCTCTCTACACCCCATACCCAATTTGTAGGCCTAATGCAGCGTAGTTTCCAACAACTACTAAACGAGAGCATGAAGATCGAAGCAATGGAGAGGAAACCTGGGGAACACCTTGGAGTGGAACACACCATCTCTCTACACCCCATACCCAATTTGTAGGCCTAATGCAGCGTAGTTTCCAACAACTACTAAACGAGAGCATGAAGATTGAACCAATGGCGATGAAACCTGGGGAATACCTTGGAGTGGAACACACCATCTCTCTACACCCCATACCCAATTTGTAGGCCTAATGCAGCGTAGTTTCCAACAACTACTAAACGAGAGCATGAAGATTGAAGCTCAGGAAAGGCAACCTGGAGAACACCTTGGAGTGGAACGCACCATCTCTCTACACCCCATACCCAATTTGTAGGCCTAATGCAGCGTAGTTTCCAACAACTACTAAACGAGAGCATGAAGATTGAAGCTCAGGAAAGGCAACCTGGAGAACACCTTGGAGTGGAACACACCATCTCTCTACACCCCATACTCAATTTGTAGGCCTAATGCAGCGTAGTTTCCAACAACTACTAAACGAGAGCATGAAGATTGAAGCAATGGAGAGGAAACCTGGGGAACACCTTGGGGAGGCAGACACCGTTAGTAGGCCCTACCAAAGTTGTACACCCAATGCAGTTTTAAAATTCCTAGAGGCTGAAAACAAGACTATTGACGCTCAGCTTTTTTGAAAGGAACACAGCTGAATTGAGTGGCGCAGACAGACACAGGTAGTAGGACTCAAACCAAAAATGTGGCTCACTGCAGCAGAAAAAAGTTACAGGGGTACACAAGCTGCAGTGCTCTGGGCAGTGGAGGACAATTTCAATAGTGAACCGCAGACAGACTTTGTACGCCTACTATTAAAAAAAGGATGCTCTATGCAATTATAAATAGGTTCTAGGGGTACACGGCAGCAGTGGTGTGGTCAGTGGAGGCCTAGTGGAAGGAGTGACCGCAGACAGGCATCGAAGGCCTAAAATAAAAAAATTGGGCTGGCTGTAGGCAATTTTAAATTGGTTCCAGGGGTACACGGGCAGCAGTGGTGTGGTCAGTGGAGGCATATTGTAAGGAGTGACCGCAGACAGGCATCGAAGGCCTAAAATAATAACACATGGCTGTAGGCAATTTTAAATTGGTTCCAGGGGTACACGGGCAGCAGTGGTGTGGTCAGTGGAGGCATAGTGGAAGGAGTGACCGCAGACAGGCTTCGAAGGCCTAACATAACAAAAATGTCAATATAATGGTATTGTCAGTGGCAGGCATTGAAGGATGTCAGCGCATAGACTAAACATTGGTGGAGCTGTGAGATAATTTTGCAAGTGGTAGAGCACTGTTTGAGCTGGGGGGGGGAACTGTCTTGTGGCCGGCGGTACAGGCCCAGGGCCCCTCATATTACAACGGTGTTTTGCAAAAAAGAAAAAAAAAGAGAGCATGAACCGCACATCCCGAAATCATACGTTGATCTAAAGCCGCTAGGCAAAAATTAATATAACTGAATATGAGGTTTTCAGTTTAACATTCTGATCAGACTGTATGAAGCCCACTGCCACTTCACGGCAAACCTCGTAGTGGGTCCTATCGCCCTAACAGAGCGGAGCCGTGCGGCGCCCACCGCCACAGCTGCCATGCACCAGCAGGGCGGACGGCCTGTTGCCCCACAGCACCCATGCTGCGAGACTGAGCCCCCATGACTCCAGACCGCGCCGCCCCACCAGCACAAAGCCACAGCAACAATGGCCGCCACACAGCACCAACACCAAAATGAAAGGAGCACTTAAACTCACCTTCCTCCAGCTCTTCAGTGAGAGCCAAAATGGGCTAGACCCCTAACTTTGCAGTCTCCTGCTAATTAAAATCACCTGTGCCAAATGGGAGGAGTGCTGGTCCAAGAAGAAGACTAGAACATGCTTTGCAATTTGTAGGCCTAATGCAGCGTAGTTTCCAACAACTACTAAACGAGAGCATGAAGATTGAAGCTCAGAAAAGGCAACCTGGAGAACACCTTGGAGTGGAACACACCATCTCTCTACACCCCATACCCAATTTGTAGGCCTAATGCAGCGTAGTTTCCAACAACTACTAAACGAGAGCATGAAGATTGAAGCTCAGGAAAGCCAACCTGGAGAACACCTTGGAGTGGAACACACCATCTCTCTACACCCCATACCCAATTTGTAGGCCTAATGCAGCGTAGTTTCCAACAACTACTAAACGAGAGCATGAAGATTGAAGCTCAGGAAAGGCAACCTGGAGAACACCTTGGAGTGGAACACACCATCTCTCTACACCCCATACCCAATTTGTAGGCCTAATGCAGCGTAGTTTCCAACAACTACTAAACGAGAGCATGAAGATTGAAGCAATGGAGAGGAAACCTGGGGAACACCTTGGGGAGGCAGACACCGTTAGTAGGCCCTACCAAAGTTGTACACCCAATGCAGTTTTAAAATTCCTAGAGGCTGAAAACAAGACTATTGACGCTCAGCTTTTTTCAAAGGAACACAGCTGAATTGAGTGGCGCAGACAGACACAGGTAGTAGGACTCAAACCAAAAATGTGGCTCACTGCAGCAGAAAAAAGTTACAGGGGTACACAAGCTGCAGTGCTCTGGGCAGTGGAGGACAATTTCAATAGTGAACCGCAGACAGACTTTGTACGCCTACTATTAAAAAAAGGATGCTCTATGCAATTATAAATAGATTCTAGGGGTACACGGGCAGCAGTGGTGTGGTCAGTGGAGGCCTAGTGGAAGGAATGACCGCAGACAGGCATCGAAGGCCTAAAATAAAAAAATTGGGCTGGCTGTAGGCAATTTTAAATTGGTTCCAGGGGTACACGGGCAGCAGTGGTGTGGTCAGTGGAGGCCTAGTGGAAGGAGTGACCGCAGACAGGCATCGAAGGCCTAAAATAAAAAAATTGGGCTGGCTGTAGGCAATTTTAAATTGGTTCCAGGGGTACACGGGCAGCATTGGTGTGGTCAGTGGAGGCATATTGTAAGGAGTGACCGCAGACAGGCATCGAAGGCCTAAAATAATAACACATGGCTGTAGGCAATTTTAAATTGGTTCCAGGGGTACACGGGCAGCAGTGGCCTGGTCAGTGTAGTAGTAGTAGAAAGAACGGACCGCAGACAGGCATCGAAGGCCTAAAATAAAAAAATTGGGCTGGCTGTAGGCAATTTTAAATTGGTTCCAGGGGTACACGGGCAGCAGTGGTGTGGTCAGTGGAGGCATATTGTAAGGAGTGACCGCAGACAGGCATCGAAGGCCTAAAATAATAACACATGGCTGTAGGCAATTTTAAATTGGTTCCAGGGGTACACGGGCAGCAGTGGTGTGGTCAGTGGAGGCATAGTGGAAGGAGTGACCGCAGACAGGCTTCGAAGGCCTAACATAACAAAAATGTCAATACAATGGTATTGTCAGTGGCAGGCATTGAAGGATGTCAGCGCATAGACTAAACATTGGTGGAGCTGTGAGATAATTTTGCAAGTGGTAGAGCACTGTTTGAGCTGGGGGGGGGAACTGTCTTGTGGCCGGCGGTACAGGCCCAGGGCCCCTCATATTACAACGGTGTGTCTGACGTTGGGTGCGCACCACCACCGCCAGAGACACTTTATTGTACTAGGAGGGACCCAGTGGCAGTGCCGTCGACCAAAAGCGGGCACACCCACCTCTTCAGACAAACAGCACTCTCACGGGTGCTGTCGCCAAGTGTCGATACCACGGCCCCGTGTGGGGAGTTTGGCCATTTAGTGAGGTGTAAACATGTCGTATGCTGGACAATCAGGTGCAGAAAATTATGAGATTGGAAAAGGCATTCAGAATAGTCCACAGGCAAGACCTTTTCATAGGAAAGCTAGGTGTCAGCCGGGCAAGGTGGGGCAAAAGATTTCGAAATCCAGTTGTGGTTCATTTTAATGAAGGTTAGATCATCTACATTTTGGGTAGCCAGACGAGTCCTTTTTTCTGTTAGTATTGAACCTGCAGCACTGAATACTCTTTCTGATAGGACACTAGCTGCCGGGCAAGCAAGCTCCTGCAATGCATATTCTGCCAATTCTGGCCAGGTGTCTAATTTTGATGCCCAGTAATCAAATGGGAATGACGGTTGAGGGAGAACATCGATAAGGGATGAAAAATAGTTTGTAACCATATTGGACAAATGTTGTCTCCTGTCACTTTGAATTGATGCTGCAGTACCTGTCCTGTCTGCGGTCATAGCAAAATCACTCCACAACCTGGTCAGAAAACCCCTCTGGCCAACGCCACTTCTGATTTCTGCCCCTCTAACTCCTCTGGTCTGCTGGCCCCTGCAGCTCGTGTGAGAACGATCACGGGCGCTGTGTGCAGGGAATGCCAGAAGCAAACGGTCAACAAGAGTTGATTGTTTGGTTGCTAATATTAGTTCCAAGTTCTCATGTGGCATTATATTTTGCAATTTGCCTTTATAGCGAGGATCAAGGAGGCAGGCCAACCAGTAATCGTCATTGTTCATCATTTTAGTTATGCGTGTGTCCCTTTTGAGGATACGTAAGGCATAATCCGCCATGTGGGCCAAAGTTCCAGTTCTCAAATCTGCGGTTGTGCTTGGTTGAGGGGCAGTTTCAGGCAAATCCACGTCACTTGTGTCCCTCCAAAAACCAGAACCCGGCCTTGCCGCGCCACCAATTTCCAGTGGCCCCGGAAAAGCTTCTTCATTAAAAATATAATCATCCCCTGAAGGGGGAGGGGGGGGAAATACTCTATATTGAAAATGTAAATGTAACATGTTAATTGCCTTGTTATTCTTAATAAAAATTTATTTGAATTAAAAAAATATAATCATCCCCATCATCCTCCTCGTCCTCCTCCTCCTCTTCGCCCGCTAACTCGTCCTGTACACTGCCCTGGCCAGACAATGGCTGACTGTCATCAAGGCTTTCCTCTTCCTCAGCTGCAGACGCCTGATCCTTTATGTGCATCAAACTTTGCATCAGCAGACGCATTAGGGGGATGCTCATGCTTATTATGGCGTTGTCTGCACTAACCAGCCGTGTGCATTCCTCAAAACACTGAAGGACTTGACACATGTCTTGAATCTTCGACCACTGCACACCTGACAACTCCATGTCTGCCATCCTACTGCCTGCCCGTGTATGTGTATCCTCCCACAAAAACATAACAGCCCGCCTCTGTTCGCACAGTCTCTGAAGCATGTGCAGTGTTGAGTTCCACCTTGTTGCAACGTCTATGATTAGGCGATGCTGGGGAAGGTTCAAAGAACACTGATAGGTCTGCATACGGCTGGAGTGTACGGGCGAACGGCGGATATGTGAGCAAAGTCCACGCACTTTGAGGAGCAGGTCGGATAACCCCGGATAACTTTTCAGGAAGCACTGCACCACCAGGTTTAAGGTGTGAGCCAGGCAAGGAATGTGTTTCAGTTGGGAAAGGGAGATGGCAGCCATGAAATTCCTTCCGTTATCACTCACTACCTTGCCTGCCTCAAGATCTACAGTGCCCAGCCACAACTGCGTTTCTTTCTGCAAGAACTCGGACAGAACTTCCGCGGTGTGTCTGTTGTCGCCCAAACACTTCATAGCCAATACAGCCTGCTGACGTTTGCCAGTAGCTGCCCCATAATGGGAGACCTGGTGTGCAACAGTGGCAGCTGCGGATGGAGTGGTTGTGCGACTGCGGTCTGTGGACGAGCTCTCGCTTCTGCAGGAGGACGAAGAGGAGGAGGAGGGGGTGCGAACGGCTACAGCCAACTGTTTCCTAGACCGTGGGCTAGGCAGAACTGTCCCAAACTTGCTGTCCCCTGTGGACCCTGCATCCACAACATTCACTCAGTGTGCCGTGATGGACACGTAACGTCCCTGGCCATGCCTACTGGTCCATGCATCTGTTTTCAGGTGCACCTTTGTGCTCACAGATTGCCTGAGTGCATGGACGGTGCGCTCTTTAACATGCTGGTGGAGGGCTGGGATGGCTTTTCTGGAAAAAAGTGTCGACTGGGTAGCTCGTAGCGTGGTACAGCGTAGTCCATCAGGGCTTTGAAAGCTTCGCTTTCAACTAACCGGTAGGGCATCATCTCTAACGAGATTAGTCTAGCTATGTGGGCGTTCAAACCCTGTGTACGCGGATGCGAGGCTAAGTACTTCCTTTTTCTAACCATAGTCTCATGTAGGGTGAGCTGGACTGGAGAGCTGGAGATCGTGGAACTAGCGGGGGTGCCGGTGGACACAGCAGACTGAGAGACGGTGGGAGATGGTATTGTTGCCGCCGGTGCCCTAGATGCAGTGTTTCCTACTACGAAACTGGTGATTCCCTGACCCTGACTGCTTTGGCCTGGCAAAGAAACCTGCACAGATACTGCAGGTGGTGCGGAAAATGGTGGCCCTACACTGCCGGAAGGGATGTTGCGTTGCTGACTAGCTTCATTGGCCGAGGGTGCTACAACCTTAAGGGACGTTTGGTAGTTAGTCCAGGCTTGCAAATGCATGGTGGTTAAATGTCTATGCATGCAACTTGTATTGAGACTTTTCAGATTCTGTCCTCTGCTTAAGGTAGTTGAACATTTTTGACAGATGACTTTGCGCTGATCAATTGGATGTTGTTTAAAAAAAAGCCAGACTGCACTCTTTCTAGCATCGGATACCTTTTCAGGCATTGCAGACTGAGCTTTAACCGGATGGCCACGCTGTCCTCCAACAGGTTTTGGCTTTGCCACGCGTTTTGGGCAAGATACGGGCCCGGCAGATGGAACCTGTTGCGATGTTGATGCCTGCTGCGGCCCCTCCTCCTCCGCTTCAGAACTGCTGCCGCCTGCACCCTGTTCCCCCAATGGCTGCCAATCGGGGTCAAGAACTGGGTCATCTATTACCTCTTCTTGTAGCTCGTGTGCAACTTCGTCTGTGTCACCGTGTCGGTCGGTGGTATAGCGTTCGTGATGGGGCAACATAGTCTCATCAGGGTCTGATTCTTGATCATTACCCTGCGAGGGCAATGTTGTGGTCTGAGTCAAAGGACCAGCATAGTAGTCTGGCTGTGGCTGTGCATCAGTGCACTCCATGTCAGATTCAACTTGTAATGGGCATGGACTGTTAACTGCTTCACTTTCTAAGCCAGGGACGGTATGTGTAAAGAGCTCCATGGAGTAACCCGTTGTGTCGCCTGCTGCATTCTTCTCTGTTGTTGTTTTTGCTGAAGAGGACAAGGAAGCGACTTGTCCCTGACCGTGAACATCCACTAACGACGCGCTGCTTTGACATTTACCAGTTTCACGAGAGGAGGCAAAAGAGCTAGAGGCTGAGTCAGCAAGATAAGCCAAAACTTGCTCTTGCTGCTCCGGCTTTAAAAGCGGTTTTCCTACTCCCAGAAAAGGGAGCGTTCGAGGCCTTGTGTAGCCAGACGACGAACCTGGCTCCACAGCTCCAGACTTAGGTGCAATATTTTTTTTCCCACGACCAGCTGATGCTCCACCACTACCACTACCCTCATTACCAGCTGACAATGAACGCCCCCGGCCACGACCTCTTCCACCAGACTTCCTCATTGTTTTAAAAACGTAACCAAACTAACGGTATTTGTTGCTGTCACACAACTTACACGGTGAGCTATAACTTCAGTATGATTTAGCTACCCCTTTACAGGTGAGTGAGACCACAACGAAAATCAGGCACAATGTTACACACTCTGTTGTTGGTGGCAACAAATGAGAGAGATGCCACACACGCAGGACTGTCACTGAAGCACAAATGTAAATATTAATCTCAAACTGATTTGATTTTTTTTTTTTTTTCAGGGAGACTTTAGGAAAAAAAAATAATAGAATAAAATGATTTTTTCAGGAAGAATTTAGAAACCAAATAAAATAAAATGATTTTTTCAGGGAGAATTTAGAAAACAAATAAAACAAAAAAAGGCTTTCTATGGCCCACTGAGTGAGAGATGACGCACACAGGAGTCAGGAGTGGCACACAAGCCCAGAGGCCAATATTTATCTCCCACTGATTGATGTAGTGATTTTTTCAGGTAGATTTTGGAACCCAAATCAAGCTAAAAAAATAATAGGCTTTCTATGGCCCACAATTGGAGAGAGAGAGATGGCACACCCAGGAGTCAAGACTGGCACACAAGCAGAAAGGGCAATATTAATCTCCCACTGATTTGATTTTTTTTTTTTTTTCAGGGAGACTTTAGGAAAAAAAAATAATAGAATAAAATGATTTTTTCAGGAAGAATTTAGAAACCAAATAAAATAAAATGATTTTTTCTGGGAGAATTTAGAAAACAAATAAAACAAAAAAAGGCTTTCTATGGCCCACTGAGTGAGAGATGACGCACACAGGAGTCAGGAGTGGCACACAAGCCCAGAGGCCAATATTTATCTCCCACTGATTGATGTAGTGATTTTTTCAGGTAGATTTTGGAACCCAAATCAAGCTAAAAAAATAATAGGCTTTCTATGGCCCACAATTGGAGAGAGAGAGAGAGATGGCACACCCAGGAGTCAAGACTGGCACACAAGCAGAAAGGGCAATATTAATCTCCCACTGATTTGATTTTTTTTTTTTTCAGGGAGACTTTAGGAAAAAAAATAATAGAATAAAATGATTTTTTCAGGAAGAATTTAGAAACCAAATAAAATAAAATGATTTTTTCAGGGAGAATTTAGAAAACAAATAAAAGAAAAAATAGGCTTTCTATGGCCCACGGAGTGAGAGATGACGCACACAGGAGTCAGGAGTGGCACACAAGCCCAGAGGCCAATATTTATCTCCCACTGATTGATGTAGTGATTTTTTCAGGTAGATTTTGGAACCCAAATCAAGCTAAAAAAATAATAGGCTTTCTATGGCCCACAATTGGAGAGAGAGAGAGAGATGGCACACCCAGGAGTCAAGACTGGCACACAAGCAGAAAGGGCAATATTAATCTCCCACTGATTTGATTTTTTTTTTTTTTTCAGGGAGACTTTAGGAAAAAAAAATAATAGAATAAAATGATTTTTTCAGGAAGAATTTAGAAACCAAATAAAATAAAATGATTTTTTCAGGGAGAATTTAGAAAACAAATAAAACAAAAAAAGGCTTTCTATGGCCCACTGAGTGAGAGATGACGCACACAGGAGTCAGGAGTGGCACACAAGCCCAGAGGCCAATATTTATCTCCCACTGATTGATGTAGTGATTTTTTCAGGTAGATTTTGGAACCCAAATCAAGCTAAAAAAATAATAGGCTTTCTATGGCCCACAATTGGAGAGAGAGAGAGAGATGGCACACCCAGGAGTCAAGACTGGCACACAAGCAGAAAGGGCAATATTAATCTCCCACTGATTTGATTTTTTTTTTTTTCAGGGAGACTTTAGGAAAAAAAATAATAGAATAAAATGATTTTTTCAGGAAGAATTTAGAAACCAAATAAAATAAAATGATTTTTTCAGGGAGAATTTAGAAAACAAATAAAAGAAAAAATAGGCTTTCTATGGCCCACGGAGTGAGAGATGACGCACACAGGAGTCAGGAGTGGCACACAAGCCCAGAGGCCAATATTTATCTCCCACTGATTGATGTAGTGATTTTTTCAGGTAGATTTTGGAACCCAAATCAAGCTAAAAAAATAATAGGCTTTCTATGGCCCACAATTGGAGAGAGAGAGAGAGATGGCACACCCAGGAGTCAAGACTGGCACACAAGCAGAAAGGGCAATATTAATCTCCCACTGATTTGATTTTTTTTTTTTTTTCAGGGAGACTTTAGGAAAAAAAAATAATAGAATAAAATGATTTTTTCAGGAAGAATTTAGAAACCAAATAAAATAAAATGATTTTTTCAGGGAGAATTTAGAAAACAAATAAAAGAAAAAATAGGCGTTCTATGGCCCACGGAGTGAGAGATGACGCACACAGGAGTCAGGAGTGGCACACAAGCCCAGAGGCCAATATTGTTCTCCCAATGATTGATGTAGTGATTTTTTCAGGTAGATTTTGGAACCCAAATCAAGCTAAAAAAATAATAGGCTTTCTATGGCCCGCAATTGGAGAGAGAGAGAGAGAGATGGCACACCCAGGAGTCAAGACTGGCACACAAGCAGAAAGGGCAATATTAATCTCCCACTGATTTGATTTTTTTTTTTTTTCAGGGAGACTTTAGGAAAAAAAAATAATAGAATAAAATGATTTTTTCAGGAAGAATTTAGAAACCAAATAAAATAAAATGATTTTTTCAGGGAGAATTTAGAAAACAAATAAAAGGAAAAATAGGCTTTCTATGGCCCACGGAGTGAGAGATGACGCACACAGGAGTCAGGAGTGGCACACAAGCCCAGAGGCCAATATTGTTCTCCCAATGATTGATGTAGTGATTTTTTCAGGTAGATTTTGGAACCCAAATCAAGCTAAAAAAATAATAGGCTTTCTATGGCCCACAATTGGAGAGAGAGAGAGAGATGGCACACCCAGGAGTCAAGACTGGCACACAAGCAGAAAGGGCAATATTAATCTCCCACTGATTTGATTTTTTTTTTTTTTCCAGGGAGACTTTAGAAAAAAAAAATAATAAAAAAAAAATGATTTTTTCAGGAAGAATTTAGAAACCAAATAAAATAAAAATGATTTTTTCAGGGAGAATTTATAAAACAAATAAAACAAAAAATAGGCTTTCTATGGCCCACTGAGTGAGAGATGACGCACACAGGAGTCAGGAGTGGCACACAAGCCCAGAGGCCAATATCTATCTCCCACTGATTGATTTATTGATTTTTTCAGGTAGAATTTAGAACCCAAATCAACCAAAAACATAAATAGGCTTTCTATGGCCCACTATTTGTGAGAGAGATGGCACGCTCAGGACTGGCACACAAGCCCAGAGGCCAATATTAATCTCCCACTTTTTATTTTTTTTCAGGGAAAATTTATAAACCCAATAAAAAAATAATAAATAGGCTTTCTATGGCCCACTATCTGAGAGAGAGAGATGGCACGCTTAGGACTGGCACACAAGCCCAAAGGCCAATATTAATCTCCCTTTTTTTTTTCAGGGAGAATTTATAAAACCAAAAAAAAAAAAAAAAAATAGGCTTTCTATGGCCCACTATTTGTGAGAGAGATGGCACGCTCAGGACTGGCACACAAGCCCAGAGGCCAATATTAATCTCCCACTTTTTTTTTTTTTGTTCCAGGGAAAATTTATAAACCCAATAAAAAAAATAATAAATAAGCTTTCTATGGCCCACTATCTGAGAGAGAGAGATGGCACGCTTAGGACTGGCACACAAGCCCAAAGGCCAATATTATTCTCCCTTTTTTTTTCAGGGAGAATTTATAAAACCAAAAAAAAAAAAAAAAAATAGGCTTTCTATGGCCCACTATTTGTGAGAGAGATGGCACGCTCAGGACTGGCACACAAGCCCAGAGGCCAATATTAATCTCCCACTTTTTTTTTTTTGTTCCAGGGAAAATTTATAAACCCAATAAAAAAAATAATAAATAGGCTTTCTATGGCCCACTATCTGAGAGAGAGAGATGGCACGCTTAGGACTGGCACACAAGCCCAAAGGCCAATATTAATCTCCCACTGATTGATTTATTGATTTTTTCAGGTAGAATTTAGAACCCAAATAAAGCAAAAAAAAAAAAAATAGGCTTTCTATGGCCCACTGAGTGAGTGATGATGCACACAGGAGTCAGGAGTGGCACACAAGCCCTGAGGCCAATATTTTTCTCCCACTGATTGATGTAGTGATTTTTTCAGGTAGATTTTAGAACCCAAATCAAGCAAAAAAATAAATAGGCTTTCTATGGCCCACTGACTGAGAGATGGCACACACAGGAGTCAAGAGTGGCACACAAGCCCTGAGGCCAATATTTTTCTACCACTGATTGATGTAGTGATTTTTTCAGGTAGATTTTATAACCCAAATCAAGCAAAAAAATAAATAGGCTTTCTATGGCCCACTGAGTGAGAGATGGCACACACAGGGATGGCACTCTAGCAGAAATGTCAATCTTAATCTCCCACAAAAAAACAAAAAACAAACAAACAGGGAGTGTCCAACAATTACTATCTCCCTGCAGTAATCTCAGCCAGGTATGGCAGGCAGCAATAAGGAGTGGACTGATGCACAAATTAAATAAAAAGTATGGACAAACAAAAAAAGATAGCTGTGCAGAAAGGAAGGAACAAGAGGATTTGTGCTTTGAAAAAAGCAGTTGGTTTGCACAGCGGCGTACACACAGCAATGCAGCTATCAGGGAGCCTTCTAGGGCAGCCCAATGAGCTACAGCGCTGAGGGGAAAAAAAAAAAAATGTAGCTTCCACTGTCCCTGCACACCGAAGGTGGTGTTGGGCAGTGGAAATCGCTACAGCACAAGCGGTTTGGTGGTTAATGGACCCTGCCTAACGCTATCCCTGCTTCTGACGAAGCGGCAGCAACCTCTCCCTAAGCTCAGATCAGCAGCAGTAACATGGCGGTCGGCGGGAACGCCCCTTTACAGCCCCTGTGACGCCGCAGACAGCAAGCCAATCACTGCAATGCCCTTCTCTAAGATGGTGGGGACCAGGACCTATGTCATCACGCTGCCCACACTCTGCGTTTACCTTCATTGGCTGAGAAATGGCGCTTTTCGCGTCATTGAAACGCGACTTTGGCGCGAAAGTCACGTACCGCATGGCCGACCCCGCACAGGGGTCGGATCGGGTTTCATGAAACCCGACTTTGCCAAAAGTCGGCGACTTTTGAAAATGAACGACCCGTTTCGCTCAACCCTAACCAGAGGAGCAAGGTTTCAAAGCCAGAAATAGTTTACAATTATTTTTGAAACTCAGAAATTTAGTTCTACCTCCAAAAAACAAATCAGGGATAGGAATTCTCGGTTCTAACATAGAATTCTGAACCACAAAGTCTTGAATACTTTGTACTCTTGCCGTGAGCTGATCCACACATGAAGACAGACCTTTAATGTCCATTGCTACACCTGTGTCCTGAACCACCCAAATGTCTAGGGGAAAAAAAAGGCAAAACACAGTGCAAAGAAAAAAAAATGGTCTCAGAACTTCTTTTTTCCCTCTATTGGGAATCATTAGTACTTTGGGCCTCCAGTACTGTTATGAAAGGTAATTCAGTACCACAATGGACATAGAGGTCAGCGCACATACAGTGACCTGGCAATAACCCAAAAAAAACAAGAACGAGCTCTGAGACGTGGGAACTCTGTTGACCGCAATCCTTAATCCTCTCCAACCACACTAAAGGCAGCCGTGGATTGCGCCTAACGCTCCCTATGCAACTCGGCACGGCCTGAGAAACTAGCTAGCCTAAAGATAGAAAATAAGCCTACCTTGTCTCAGAGAAATACCCCAAAGGAAAAGGCAGCCCCCACATATAATGACTGTGAGTTAAGATGAAAAGACAAACGTAGAGATGAAATTGATTTAGCAAAGTGAGGCCCAACTTTCTGAACAGAGCGAGGATAGGAAAGGTAACTTTGCGGTCAACACAAAACCCTACAAAAACCACGCAAAGGGGGAAAAAGACCCTCCGTACCGAACTAACGGCACGGAGGTACACCCTCTGCGTCCCAGAGCTTCCAGCAAGCAGTAAAAAACAAATTGACAAACTGGACAGAAAAAAAACAGCAAACAAATAGCAAAGAGGAACTTAGGTATGCAGAGCAGCAGGCCACAGGAACGATCCAGGAGGAAGCTAGTCGAATACTAGAACATTGACTGGAGGCCAGGATCAAAGCACTAGGTGGAGTTAAATAGAGCAGCACCTAACGACTTCACCACATCACCTGAGGAAGGAAACTCAGAAGCCGCAGTACCACTTTCCTCCACCAACGGAAGCTCACAAAGAGAACCAGCCGAAGTACCACTTGTGACCACAGGAGGGAGCTCTGCCACAGAATTCACAACAACTGTTATTTAGACTCTCTGTGTTGTATTATTTTGAACACTGTATAGCACTGTTATTCAGACTCTGAGTGCTGTATTATTTTGGGCACTGTATGGCACTGTTATTTGGACTCTGTGTTCTGCATTATGTTGGACACTGTATGGCACTGTTATTCGGACTCTGAGTGCTGTATTATTTGGGACACTGTATGGCACTGTTATTTGGGCACTGTGTTCTTTATTATTTTGGACACTATGGCACTGTTATTTGGACTCTGTGTGCTGTACTAATTTGGACACTGGATGGCACTGTCATTTGGACTCTGTACTGTATTATTGTGGGCACTGTATGGCACTGTTATTTGGACTGTGTGCTGTATTATTTTGGACACTGCATGGCACTGTTATTTGGACTCTGTGTGCTGTATTATTTGGGACACTGTATGGCACTGCTATTTGGACACTGTGTTCTGTATTATTTTGGACACTATGGCACTGTTATTTGGAGTTTGTGTGCTGTATTATTTTGAACACTGTAGGGCACTGTTATTTAGACTATGTGCACTGTATTAATTTGGACACTATATGGCAGTGATATTTGAATTCTGTGTTCTGTATTATTTTGGACATTATATGGCACTACTATTTGGACTCTGTATGCTGTATTATTTTGGACACTGTATGGCACAGTTATTTGGAATGTGTGCTGTATTATTTTGGACACTGTATGGCACTGTTATTTGGACTCTGTGTTTTGTATTATTTTGGACACTGTTTAGCATTGTTATTTGGAATCTTTGTGCTGTATTACTTTGGGCATTGGCACAGTTATTTGGACTGTGTGTGCTGTATTATTTTGGACACTGTATGGCACTGTTATTTTGATTCTGTTTACTGTATTATTGTGGACAATATATGGCACTGTTATTTGAATTATGTGTTCTGTATTATTTTGGACATTATATGGCACTACTATTTGGACTCTGTATGCTGTATTATTTTGGACACTGTATGGCACAGTTATTTGGAATGTGTGCTGTATTATTTTGGACACTGTATGGCACTGTTATTTGGACTCTGTGTTTTGTATTATTTTGGACACTGTTTAGCATTGTTATTTGGACTCTTTGTGCTGCATTACTTTGGGCATTGGCACAGTTATTTGGACTGTGTGTGCTGTATTATTTTGGACACTGTATGGCACTGTTATTTTGATTCTGTTTACTGTATTATTGTGGACAATATATGGCACTGTTATTTGAATTCTGTTTTCTGTATTATTTTGGACATTATATGGCACTACTATTTGGACTCTGTATGCTGTATTATTTTGGACACTGTATGGCACAGTTATTTGGAATGTGTGCTGAATTATTTTGGACACAGTATGGCACTGTAATTTGGACTTTGTGTGCTGTATTATTTTTTGACACTGTATGGAACTGTTATTTAGACTCTCTGTGCTGTATTATTTGGGACACTGTATGACACTGTTATTTAGACTCTGTGTGCTGTATTATTTTGAACACTGTATGGCACTGTCATTTGACTTATGTGTGCTGTATTATTTTGGATACTGTATGGCACTGTTATTTAGACTCTCTGTGTTGTATTATTTTGAACACTGTATAGCACTGTTATTCGGACTCTGAGGGCTGTATTATTTGGGGCACTGTATGGCACTGTTATTTGGACTCTGTGTTCTGCATTATGTTGGACACTGTATGGCACTGTTATTTGGACTCTGTGTGCTGTATTATTTGGGACACTGTATGGCACTGTTATTTGGGCACTGTGTTCTTTATTATTTTGGACACTATGGCACTGTTATTTGGACTCTGTGTGCTGTACTAATTTGGACACTGGATGACACTGTCATTTGGACTCTGTGTACTGTATTATTGTGGGCACTGTATGGCACTGTTATTTGGACTGTGTGCTGTATTATTTTGGACACTGCATGGCACTGTTATTTGGACTCTGAGTGCTGTATTATTTGGGGCACTGTATGGCACTGTTATTTGGACTCTGTGTTCTGCATTATGTTGGACACTGTATGGCACTGTTATTTGGACTCTGTGTGCTGTATTATTTGGGACACTGTATGGCACTGTTATTTGGGCACTGTGTTCTTTATTATTTTGGACACTATGGCACTGTTATTTGGACTCTGTGTGCTGTACTAATTTGGACACTGGATGACACTGTCATTTGGACTCTGTGTACTGTATTATTGTGGGCACTGTATGGCACTGTTATTTGGACTGTGTGCTGTATTATTTTGGACACTGCATGGCACTGTTATTTGGACTCTGTGTGCTGTATTATTTGGGATACTGTATGGCACTGCTATTTGGACACTGTGTTCTGTATTATTTTGGACACTATGGCACTGTTATTTGGAGTTTGTGTGCTGTATTATTTTGAACACTGTAGGGCACTGTTATTTAGACTATGTGCACTGTATTAATTTGGACACTATATGGCAGTGATATTTGAATTCTGTGTTCTGTATTATTTTGGACATTATATGGCACTACTATTTGGACTCTGTATGCTGTATTATTTTGGACACTGTATGGCACAGTTATTTGGAATGTGTGCTGTATTATTTTGGACACTGTATGGCACTGTTATTTGGACTCTGTGTTTTGTATTATTTTGGACACTGTTTAGCATTGTTATTTGGACTCTTTGTGCTGTATTACTTTGGGCATTGGCACAGTTATTTGGACTGTGTGTGCTGTATTATTTTGGACACTGTATGGCACTGTTATTTTGATTCTGTTTATTGTATTATTGTGGACAATATATGGCACTGTTATTTGAATTCTGTGTTCTGTATTATTTTGGATATTATATGGCACTGTTCTTTGGAATGTGTGCTGTATTATTTTGGACACTGTATGGCACTGTTATTTGGACTCTGTGTTTTGCGTTATTTTGGACACTGTTGGGCACTGTTATTTGGACAGTGCGCTGCATTATTTTGGACACTGTAGGGCACTTTTATTTGGACTCTGTATGCTGTATTATTTTGGACACTGTATGGCACTGTTATTTGGAGACTGTGCACTTTATTATTTTGGACACAGTATGGCATAGTTATTTGGACTGTGCTGTATTATTTTGGACACTGTTGGGCACTGTTATTTAGACAGTGCGCTGTATTATTTTGGACACTGTTTAGCATTGTTATTTGGACTCTGTGCTGTGTTACTTTCAGCATTGGCACACTTATTTAGACTCTGTGTGCTGTATTATTTTGGACACTGTTGGGCACTGTTATTTAGACAGTGTGCTGTATTATTTTGGACACTGTTTAGCATTGTTATTTGGACTCTGTGCTGTGTTACTTTCGGCATTGGCACAGTTATTTAGACTCTGTGTGCTGTATTATTTTGGACATTATATGGTACTGTTATTTGGGCACTGTGTGCTGTATTATTTTGGACACTGTAGGGCACTGTTATTTGGACTCTGTTTGCTGTATTATTTTGGACAACATATGGCACTGTTATTTGGACTCTGTGTGCTGTACTATTTTGGATACGGTATGGCACTGTTATTTGCACTCTGTGTGCTGTATTATTTTGGACACTGCATGGCACTGTTATTTGGGCACTGTGCACTGTATTATTTTGGACAATGTATGGCACTGCTATTTGGACTTTGTGTGCTGTATTATTTTGGACACTACATGACACTGTTATTTGAACTCTGTGTGCTGTATTATTTTGGACATTATATGGTACTGTTATTTGGGCACTGTGTGCTGTATTATTTTGAACACTGTGTGGCACTGTTATTTGGCCTTTGTGTGCTGTATTATTTTGGACACTACATAGCTCTGTTATTTGAACTCTGTGTGCTGTATTACTTTGGACAATATATGGTACTTTTATTTGGGCATTGTGTGCTGTATTATTTTGGACACTATATGGCACAGTTATTTGGGCTGTGTGCTGTATTATTTTGGACACGGAATAGTACTTTTATTTGGATTCTTTGTGCTGTATTATTTTGGACACCGTATGGCACTGTTATTTGGACTCTGTGTGCTGTATTATTTTCAACAATACATGGCACTGTTATTTGAGTTATGTGTGCTGTATTATTTTGGACACAGTATGGCACAGTTATTTGGACTGTGCCGCATTATTTTGCACTGTAGGGCACTGTTATTTGGACTCTGTATGCTGTATTATTTTGGACACTGTATGGCACTGTTATTTGTAACATAGTAACATAGTAACATAGTTAGTAAAGCTGAAAAAATACATTTGTCCATCCAGTTCAGCGTATATTCCATCATAATAAATCCCCAGATCTACGTCCTTCTACAGAACTTAATAATTGTATGATACAATATTGTTCTGCTCCAGGAATACATCCAGGCCTCTCTTGAACCCCTCGACTGAGTTCGCCATCACCACCTCCTCAGGCAAGCAATTCCAGATTCTCACTGCCCTAACAGTAAAGAATCCTCTTCTATGTTGGTGGAAAAACCTTCTCTCCTCCAGACGCAAAGAATGCCCCCTTGTGCCCGTCACCTTCCTTGGTATAAACAGATCCTCAGCGAGATATTTGTATTGTCCCCTTATATACTTATACATGGTTATTAGATCGCCCCTCAGTCGTCTTTTTTCTAGACTAAATAATCCTAATTTCGCTAATCTATCTGGGTATTGTACTTCTCCCATCCCCTTTATTAATTTTGTTGCCCTCCTTTGTACTTTCTCTAGTTCCATTATATCCTTCCTGAGCACCGGTGCCCAAAACTGGACACAGTACTCCATGTGCGGTCTAACTAGGGATTTGTACAGAGGCAGTATAATGCTCTCATCATGTGTATCCAGACCTCTTTTAATGCACCCCATGATCCTGTTTGCCTTGGCAGCTGCTGCCTGGCACTGGCTGCTCCAGGTAAGTTTATCATTAACTAGGATTCCCAAGTCCTTCTCCCTGTCAGATTTACCCAGTGGTTTCCCGTTCAGTGTATAATGGTGATATTGATTCCTTCTTCCCATGTGTATAACCTTACATTTATCATTGTTAAACCTCATCTGCCACCTTTCAGCCCAAGTTTCCAACTTATCCAGATCCATCTGTAGCAGAATACTATCTTCTCTTGTATTAACTGCTTTACATAGTTTTGTATCATCTGCAAATATCGATATTTTACTGTGTAAACCTTCTACCAGATCATTAATGAATATGTTGAAGAGAACAGGTCCCAATACCGACCCCTGCGGTACCCCACTGGTCACAGCGACCCAGTTAGAGACTATACCATTTATAACCACCCTCTGCTTTCTATCACTAAGCCAGTTACTAACCCATTTACACACATTTTCCCCCAGACCAAGCATTCTCATTTTGTGTATCAACCTCTTGTGCGGCACGGTATCAAACGCTTTGGAAAAATCGAGATATACCACGTCCAATGACTCACCGTTGTCCAGCCTATAGCTTACCTCTTCATAAAAACTGATTAGATTGGTTTGACAGGAGCGATTTCTCATAAACCCATGCTGATATGGAGTTAAACAGTTATTCTCATTGAGATAATCCAGAATAACATCCCTCAGAAACCCTTCAAATATTTTACCAACAATATAGGTTAGGCTATAATTTCCAGGTTCACTTTTAGAGCCCTTTTTGAATATTGGCACCACATTTGCTATGCGCCAGTCCTGCGGAACAGACCCCGTCGCTACAAAGTCCCAAAAAATAAGAAATAATGGTTTATCTATTACATTACTTAGTTATCTTAGTACTCGTGGGGGTATGCCATCCGGACCCGGAGATTTATCTATTTTAATCTTATTTAGCCGGTTTCGCACCTCTTCTTGGGTTAGATTGGTGACCTTTAATATAGGGTTTTAATTGTTTCTTGGGATTTCACCTAGCATTTAATTTTCCACCGTGAATACCGTGGAGAAGAAGGTGTTTAAAATGTTAGCTTTTTCCTCGTCATCTACAACCATTCTTTCCTCACTATTTTTTAAGGGGCCTACATTTTCAGTTTTTATTCTTTTACTATTGATATAGTTGAAGAACAGTTTGGGATTAGTTTTACTCTCCTTAGCAATGTGCTTCTCTGTTTCCTTTTTGGCAGCTTTAATTAGTTTTTTAGATAAAGTATTTTTCTCCCTATAGTTTTTTAGAGCTTCAATGGTGCCATCCTGCTTTAGTAGTGCAAATGCTTTCTTTTTACTGTTAATTGCCTGTCTTACTTCTTTGTTTAGCCACATTGGGTTTTTCCTATTTCTAGTCCTTTTATTCCCACAAGGTATAAACCGCTTATAGTGCCTATCTAGGATGTTCCTAAACATTTTCCATTTATTATCTGTATTCTTAATTCTGAGGATATTGTCCCAGTCTACCAGATTAAGGGCATCTCTAAGCTGGTTAAACTTTGCCTTCCTAAAGTTCAGTGTTTTTGTGACTCCCTGACAAGTTCCCCTAGTGAAAGACAGGTGAAACTCTACAATATTGTGGTCGCTATTTCCTAGCTGCCCGACCACCTGCAGATTTGTTATTCTGTCAGGTCTATTAGATAGTATTAGGTCTAAAAGTGCTGCTCCTCTGGTTGGATTCTGCACCAATTGTGAAAGATAATTTTTCTTGGTTATTAGCAGAAACCTGTTGCCTTTATGGGTTTCACAGGTTTCTGTTTCCCAGTTAATATCCGGATAGTTAAAGTCCCCCATAACCAAGACCTCATTATGGGCTGCAGCTTCATCTATCTGCTTTAGAAGTAGACTTTCCATGGTTTCTGTTATATTTGGGGGTTTGTAACAGACCACAATGAGAATTTTGTTACCATTTTTCCCTCCATGAATTTCGACCCATATGGACTCGACATCCTCATTCCCTTCGCTAATATCCTCCCTTAAAGTGGACTTTAGAGAAGACTTTACATAGAGACAAACCCCTCCTCCTCTCCGATTTTTACGATCCTTTCTAAACAGACTGTAACCCTGTAAGTTAACTGCCCAGTCATAGCTTTCATCTAACCATGTCTCGGTTATTCCCACTATGTCAAAGTTACCTGTAGATATTTCTGCTTCTAGTTCTTCCATCTTGTTTGTCAGGCTTCTGGCGTTTGCGAGCATGCTGTTTAGAGGATTTTGTTTTGTTCCAATCTCCTCGCTGTGGATTGTTTTAGAAATGTTCTTACCTCCCTTCTGAGTATGTTTTCCTGGGTCTTCTTTGTTCAAGTCTAATGTTTTTCTTCCCGTCCCCTCTTCTTCTAGTTTAACGCCCTCCTGATGAGTGTAGCGAGTCTTCTGGCGAATGTGTGTTTCCCAGGTTTGTTGAGGTGTAGTCCGTCTCTGGCGAGGAGTCCATCGTACAAGAAATTCACACCGTGGTCCAGGAATCCGAATCCTTGTTGTCTGCACCATCGTCTTAGCCAATTGTGCTGTACTATTTTGGACACTGTATGGCACTGTTATTTGGACTCTGTGTGCTGTATTATTTTGGACACTGCATGACACTGCTATTTGAACTCTGTGTGCTGTATTATTTTCAACACTATGTGGCACTGTTATTTGAGTTGTGTGCTGTATTATTTTGGACACAGTATGGCACAGTTTTTTGGACTGTGCTGTATTATTTTGGAAACTGTATGGCACAGTTATTTGGACTCTTTGTGCTGTATTATTTTGGACACTATATGACACTTATTTGAATTATGTGTGCTGTATTATTTTGGACACTATATGGCACTGTTATTTGGATTCTGTGTGCTGTATTACTTTGGACACTATATGGCACTGTTATTTGGACTCTGAGCACTGTATTATATTGGACACTGTTGGGCACTGTTATTTGAACTCTGTGTGCTGTATTATTTTGGTCACTGTATGGCACTGTTATTTGGAGTCACTATGTCATGTCATGACACTTTCAGATTTGGAATTCTTCATGTACAATATAGCGATCTAGGATTATTAAAGGGATATTCCCATCTCAGCCTCACAATATAAAACATGTGTATTGAGAAAGATAAAAGATGTAAGGAGCTCTCATCTGATTTCAGCAGTCAGTGAGAATTTCATATGGAAGTCAGACATTTAACTAAAGCCATATGTATTTTTACCTCCCCTATCTGAGTTTCCGTAACCACAAATGTAATATCATATAATATCCTACAGATGATTTTAATCTGCTCAAAATTTATTTGTAACATATTTAGTATCTATATATTATCTTTATTATTTTCTATATATTTGACTTTTGTATGGTTACATTTTTCTATTTCTAAAAATGTGTTTCCATTTCCATTAAATTTACCTATATTTGTAATGTTATTTTTGGGTTCAATATATATATATACATTTGGAGTTTTTTACATTTATCTTTGCTTTTGTTTTCTATATTTTTATAGTTTCAATTGATCAGATTTATTATTTTTAACAAATGGAAACATTATTCTCCTTATTAATTAGAAACATGAAATGATATCTCACAGGACAGAAGAACAGCAGATATTTGAAAATTCCTCTAATCTAGCATCCATGTCTTGCATACAGCCAAAAATATTTAAAACAGGCAGCAAGCCTCCCGCAGTGCCTGTCAGATCGCTGATCTGACACAGTGCACTGCAAAGTGTCAGATCAGTGATCTGATAATATATAGTGATGTCCCCCCCTCCCCCCCCGGGGCAATGTTATAAAGTAGAAAAAAATGTTTTACATGTGTAAAAAAAAAAAAACCTAAATAAAGAAAAAAAAATATTGTTCCAATAAATACATTTCTTTATCTAAATAAAAAAAGAAACAAAAAGAATAAAAGCACACATATTTAGCATCGCCGCGTCCGTAACGACCTGACCTATAAAACTGTCCAACTTGTTAACCCCTTCAGTGAACACCGTAAAAAAAGAAGGGAAAAACAACGCTTTATTATCATACTGCCAAACAAAAAGTGGAATCACACGTGATCAAAAAGACAGATATAAATAACCATGGCACTGAGAAAACGTCATCTTGTTCCGCAAAAAACGAGCTGCCATACAGCATTATCAGCAAAAAAATAGAAAAGTTATAGTCCTCAGAATAAAGCGATGCAAAAATATTTTTTATATAAAATAGTTTTTATCGTAGAAAAGCACCAAAACATAAAAAAATGATATAAATGCGGTATTGTTGTAATCGTACTGACCCAAAGAATAAAACTGCTTTATTAATTTTACCAAACGCGGAACGGTATAAACCCCCCCCCCCCCAAAAAAAAAGAAATTCATGAATAGCTGGATTTTGGTCATTCTGCCTCACAAAAATCGGAATAAAAAGCGATCAAAAAATGTCACGTTCCCGAAAATGGTACCAATAAAAACATCAACTCGTCCCGCAAAAAACAGGACCTCACATGACTCTGTGGACCAAAATATGGAAAACTTATAGCTCTCATAATGTGGAGACGCAAAATCTATTTTTTGCAATAAAAAGCGTCTTTTAGTGTGTGACAGCTGCCAATCATAAAAATCTGCTAAAAAAACACACTATAAAAGTAAATCAAACCCCTCTTCATCACCCCCTTAGTTAGGGAAAATTAATACTATAAAAAAAAAGGATTTATTTCCATTTTCCCATTAGGGTTAGGGTTAGGGTTAGGGTTGAGGCTAAAGTTAGGGTTAGGGCTACAGTTAGGGTTGGGGCTAAAGTTAGGGTTAGGGCTAAAGTTAGGGCTAAAGTTAGGGTTTGGATTACATTTCCAGTTGGGATTAAGGTTGGGATTAAGGTTAGGGGTGTGGTTATGGTTATGGTTGGGATTAGGGTTAGGAATGTGCTGGGGTTAGGGGTGTGTTGGAGTTAGGGGTGTGTTGGAGTTAGGGGTGTGGTTAGGGTTGGTATTAGGGTTAGGGGTGTGTTGGGGTTAAGGGTGTGGTTGGGATTAGGGTTAGGGGCATGTTCGGGTTAGGGTGTGGTTAGGGTTATGGTTATGGTTGGGATTAGGGTTAGGGGTGTGTTTGGGTTAAGGATTCAGTCAGAATTGGGGAGTTTCCACTGTTTAGGCACATCAGGGGCTCTACAAACGCGACATGGCGCCCGATCTCAATTCCAGCCAATTCTGCGTTGAAAAAGTAAAACAGCGCTCCTTCCCTTCCGAGCGCTCCATCATCGTACAACACCACTTGGAGCTGTCTTAGCAGCTACTTAAAGGTCAACGACAATCTATATTATACCAATAGGAACCCTTTATGTACTAAAGATAACACAGATAAAATATAGCTTTTAATTAATATACCAATTAAAACCATGCCACAAATACAACCAGATAAACACATAAAACACACAACCGTGCACTCTTGGATAACCCTGCCAAACAATACCTCTTAGTACTGCCTACCTATCAGTGGAGGTTGGCACCCTAAACACAGATACGAGATTGGCGCCCCCACTCACCGTCGGCTGTCCCTATGTCTCCTAGTATGGATCCTAATATAGGTGTCACATACAGACCAGCACTTACACTAGACAGGAAAAAGATAGGCAGACTAACTGGCTGATTGCATATATATATATTTATGAATAATCATATATATAAACTAGGTTTGTTACAGGGTGAGATACACGGACTAAAGACCAACAATGTGCATAACAAAAAAGTGCTCGTGTATTAAAAATAGGCCTCACTACCTCTGTACCCTACTGCTGTGCAGCCTGCCTAGCTGTGGAGGTTGGCACCCTACTGGTCAGCGGAATGGCGCCCCCACTCAGCGACGACTGGCCCTGGGAAGCCCTAATATTAAATCCCAGCCTGATAATGATCAGACACAGATGTGTAAATACACAAAAATGGCAAGGCACAAAAACATATATAGCTGCAGGGAGAGAAAAAAAACCCCTTTATCTTCAGCCGAAGATAGCCTAGTGCTTAGATATATGCATGGTAAACAGAGGGTGAGACCGATACTTATCAGTGTTGATATTTCATACGCCTCTACGCGTTTCACCCCAGCGGATCATCAGGAGGCTTTGATATGTATCATCATCGTACTCAGGACAAATTGGACAACAACTTTTGTTTTCTCCTGTTACCCTTGGGAAAATACAAAACCAGGGGCTAATAAATAATTTTTGTGGAAAGAAAAAAGATTTTCTATTTTCACGGCTCTGCGTTATAAACTGTAGTGAAACACTTGGGAGTTTAAAGTTTTCACAACACATCTAGATAAGTTCCTTGGGGTGTCTAATTTCCAATATAGGGTCACTTGTGGTGGGTTTCTACTGTTTAGGTACATCAGAGGCTCTGCAAACGCAATGTGACGCCTGCAGATCATCCCATCTAAGTCTGCATTCCAAATGGCGCTCCTTCCCTTCCGAGTTCTGCCATGCACCCAAACGGTGATTACCCCCCACATATGGGATATCAGCGTACTCAGGACAAATTGCACAACAACTTTTGGGGTCCAATTTCTTCTGTTACTCTTAGGAAAATAAACAATTGGGGGCGAAAAGATAATTTTTGTGAAATAATATGATTTTTTATTTTTACAGCTCTACATTATAAACTTCTGTGAAGCACTCGGTGGGTCAAAGTGCTCACCACACATCTAGATAAGTTCCTTAGGGGGCCTACTTTCCAAAATGGTGTCACTTGTGGGGGTTTCAATGCTTAGGTACATCAGGGGCTCTCCAAACGCAACATGGCGTCCCATCTCAATTCCAGTCAATTTTGCATTGAAAAGTCAAACGGCACTCATTCCCTTTCGAGCTCTGCCATGCGCCCAAACAGTGGTTTACTCCCACATATGGGATATCAGCATACTCAGGACAAATTGCACAACAACTTTTGGGGTCCAATTTCTTCTGTTACCCTTGGGAAAATAAAAAATTGGGGCGAAATATCATTTTTGTGAAAAAATATGATTTTTTATTTTTACGGCTCTGCATTATAAACTTCTGTGAAGCACTCGGTGGGTCAAAGTGCTCACCACATATCCACACATCTAGATAAGTTTCTTAGGGGGTCTACTTTCCAAAATGGTGTCACTTGTGGGGGGTTTCAATGTTTAGGCACATCAGGGGCTCTCCAAACGCGACATGGCGTCCCATCTCAATTTCTGTCAATTTTGCATTGAAAAGTCAAACGGCGCTCATTCCCTTCCGAGCTCTGCCATGCGCCCAAACAGTGGTTTACTCCCACATATGGGGTATCAGAGTACTCAGGACAAATTGTATAACAACTTTTGGGGTACAATTTTTTCTGTTACCCTTGGTAAAATAAAACAAATTGGAGCTGAAATAAATTTTTTGTGAAAAAGTTAAATGTTCATTTTTTTAAACATTCCAAAAATTCCTGTGAAACACCTGAAGGGTTAATAAACTTTTTTAATATGGTTTTGAGCACCCTGAGGGGTGCAGTTTTTAGAATGGTGTCACACTTGGGTATTTTCTATCATATAGACCCCTCAATGTGACTTCAAATGTGATGTGGTCCCTAAAAAAATGGTGTTGTAAAAATGAAAAATTGCTGGCCAACTTTTAACCCTTATAACTCCCTAACAAAAAAAAATGTTGGTTCCAAAATTGTGCTGATGTTAAGTAGACATGTGGGAAATGCTATGTATTAAGTATTTTGTGTGACATATCTCTGTGATTTAAGGGCATAAAAATTCAAATTTGGAAAATTGAGAAATTTTCAACATTTTTTACAAGTTTGTTTTTTTCCACAAATAAACGCAGTTAATATCAAAGAAATTTTACCACTATCATGAAGTACAATATGTCACAAGAAAACATTGTCAGAATCATCAGGATCCGTTGAAGCTTTCAAGAGTTATAACCTCATAAAGGGACAGAGGTCAGAATTGTAAAAATTGGCCCGGTCATTAACGTGCAAACCACCCTTGGGGTTTAAGGGGTTAAAGGGGCTGCAACGTGGATGCATTCTTCCAAAAACAGCACCTCACCTGTCTACAGGTTGTGTCTGGTATTGCAAACATTTTCTTTGATGGAGATGAGATGCCAGACCAGATGCAACCAATGGAAAGTGAGTTTTGTTTTAAAAAAAAATGAAAGTAGCCGTCCGTGTCTAATGCTTTAAACTCCTTAAAGGGGTTTTCCATCTGAAATTAAAATCCCCTCAAAAAGCTACCAGTCTTTAAATTGGCCATTTCGGTCCCATCAAAAAAGCTAGTAAGTTAAAAATTATTTTCTGTTCTTTATATTTTGGCATAAAATAGCTGGGTGGGTGACAACCAATGTGGCCGCCATTGAAGCTCTGACAGAGGGGCGTGGCCTTGATTTGTTACATTGTTACATTCTGGTATTGCTACAGTTCCAGAACTCTGGTGACATGTTATATATCACCGAGATTGTGTTGAATTAGCTAAATGTTAGCTCCGCTTAAGGGCGACTTTAACCCTTTACAACCCACAGCCCCGAGCCGTCCTCCATTTATGTTTTGAATTGGATCAGTCTAAGGACCTTTAGCTGAAGAGGTTACACATGTTTTATAAGGAACAGATGGAAGTTATTTCCTGACGTGGTGAAAAGGCCGAGTCCTGGGGTGAGTCGAGTATATAAAGAAATGTGCACGGATATGGAAACAAAAGGAGTCAGAGCCTCGAGGTACCCTTACACCTTCAATGCTCGCTGTCTGAAAGCTGCTCATCCCGATTCTGCCATACTTGTGCATTCAGGACTTGATTTGTGTCTGCAGAGTTTGCAATCTCACATTTGTAGCATCTTTTTCCCATCTCAACCCCATCGATAGTGCCCCCCAAAATAAAAGAGGATCCTTTGTGCCACTCAGTAATTGTACCTGCTTTTGGTACCCCATATAAGTCCAATACAATAAATGCCACTTTTACTACCTCCCACACAGCAATAGTACCCCATTCAGTCACTACACATTAACATTGCAAGGTTTAGTTACCCCTACACAAAAATAGTGGCCCCTTTCTGTCCCTAGTTTGTGATAAAGTCATCTTTATATGTCTCTCTTTGTGGCCCCACACATTACTAGGGTCTCTTTTTGTGCAACCCCCACATTAATAGTTCATCTAATGTCGCCTCTGTGTAATAGTACACCGCTACACTTTTATAATCCCCCTACCCAATAATCTCACATTATTGGAGGTTTTTTTCTGGGCACCTACCCCCCTTGTGCTGATACCCAGTTATCGAGTCGCCCGCCAGGGCCTAGGGCTACTCGGTACTGGGTCCGTTACTTAAAGGGGCATGTCACTGCGGCGGCGACCCGATCCTTGGCCCTGGGCGCCCATGTTAAAGGAATGGTCTTTAAAGGGGTTGTGGAAATAAGGAAAGTTTGTGACGCCACCTGTGGATCTCGGTCAGAGGTGACCGACGCTGCTTAAAGGGGTCCTCTGGGGGCGATGGTGCTGCAGCAAAGATGGTGTCACTTCCCACAGGTGAAACGGTGTCCCCAGGGTTCCCGATGTATTTGGCAGGGATGGTGAATGCCGCAAATAATTGGAGGACACAGAGTTGCAGTCTTTACCTGGTTTACTGAGATGGTATTCAGCCTCAGTCCAGGGTACCGGTAACAGGTGTAGCTGGAGTCCAAGCAGCATGAAGACAGGTGGAAATCCCTTTGACAGGTCAGTTTGGGAGCATTCCACTATGTGCTGGTCTGTGGTCCCTTGCTGCCTGCAGCTCTCTAACAAGGCCCTCTTTCTTCCCTGTCCAAGGGCAGTACCTGCATGTTAAGCAACTTGACCCGTCTCTTTTGGGTCTCTGTTCACGGTGACTCCAGACTCCGATTGCTGCTGTACCTCAGGTATTATGTGGGAAAGTCCCTTTTAGTTCCCTGCCCTCCGGTTCTGCCGTGGGGCTTGAAGCCCCCCTCAGCCTCGGGCTCTCGGTACCCGGTTTCTGCGCGTTACCCGGTTTCTGCGCTCAGCTTAGAGAGGCCCAGTAGCAGTCTTTCTCTAGCTCCTAAGTACCTCTGTGCTCCTTCACTGTCTGCTTCCAACTGTCAACTGTCTGTTTGTCTGCCTTGCAACTGCCTAGCAACTGACTCATCCTCTCAACCAGAGATAGCAGCACCCCTCAAGTTGGGTGTAGAACTCCCCCTTCTGGCCTGGATTCAAAATGTGTTGCATGAAAGGTTATTTGCCAATGGGATTCCTCCTGTCTCCAGGCATGGCATTATTCTCCCCGAGAGGAAGGCAATACCACTGTGGTACCTGAACTCCTGGGGTGCCACATTATCCCCCGTTAAATCCAGTACTCCCGGACTGGGAAAAGGAAACATAAACAACAGGCTGCAAAGGTGTAAAACATTTTGAAATACATAAAGGTTTAAACTTATTCTTGTTTTACGGCAGGCATTTTTGGCTTAAACGTTGCAAACATATTTACAAAAGTACAACTGGTCTTATACCAGGGTGTCCTTGTTCATTAGCAACAGTACCGATGCGGGGGATCCGTCATAAACCCCCAACGTAGGTTTTGGGCAGGCTACAAGGCATATCCAGACATGGTGTTTGCCACGCCAGACAGTTTTATCTTCAGGTCTGTGAAGTAACAAGGCTCTACCCATGCCGGCAATGTGGGCAGAACCAGGGTGCACCTTGTGGGTGCCAACTATGTACAATAACAGTTTTTGGGCAATTCACTGTCCATTACCCTATTGTCCATTTTAAACCTGCAACAAGCATAAGCAAACATTTTTAAAACAGATAAAAACAATTATTGACAGCAGTCCCTGTAACGGGCTGGGATCTGACCTCTGGTACTAGAGGTAGATCTGCGTAGATCCTGGTCTAACATGTCTGCTGTTGTGAACTCACTACTGTCTGTGCTACTTGTAGGCCTGCATCATATTGGTAAAGTGGGCAAACGTCTACTTCTTAGATTCACCATGGGTCTGTCAGATTCACCGATAGGAGAGGGTGGATTCTCTTGTTCCACTGCTGGGGTGACGTTTGCTTCTTGAGCCCGCTGGTGAAAGTCTCTTCTGTCTCTGGATGGTCTTGAATCACATTTTGTTCTGGTATTTCTTGCTGGGGAAAAGTCAAGACATTTATCACTATGGCCTGATGTACTTGAGTCCAAGTCTGGGGAAAATTTCCAAGAACGGTATGGATCCTCTTTTCTTCTTCTACCATTAGTTGAGTAGGACTTGGATCTTTTTCTTTGTCTCTCAATTTGTCAGGGCATACTTTGAGATGATCTCTACATACTGCAGTCGATGTTTCTCCCCCATCTTTGCTGATTAGACAGACTTTAGTATTGTCAAAGTTGGACAGTAAGATAGTATATGGTTCTGCTAAACACTCATCATTGAGTTTGTGTATTCTCCTTTTTCGCTTTAACACTTGTTCACCTGGTGACAAGGGAATTGCAGGGGCATGTTGGTTATAGTCTCGCTCTTGTTTTTGTCTTGCCTGAGACAAGCTTCTCTCTACAAACTCTTGTACTTGGCGGTATTTCTCTTGTTGCTCGGTATCCCAATCTGTATCTGTTGAGGTAGTTTCTAGGGTTAGAACTCCCATGTCTAGATCGACAGGTAATTTGCTAGATCTTCCTCTCATCAGGTATGCTGGAGTGCAGTTGGTGGAATTCACTGGGATGTGATTGTACAAATCCACCAAGTCAGGCAACATAAGCTTCTTTCATGTAAAGGCAAGGTTTTTAACAGATCGATTACCACTTGGTTCATCTTCTCACACATACCGTTGGTTTGTGGATGGCACGGTGTTGTTCTTATCTTCTTACATCCGTACAGGTTGCAGAAGTCTTGAAACTCTTCCGCTTCAAAGGCTGAGCCTTGATCAGTGAGTACCTTCTCTGGGTATCCATGTGGTTGGCAAAAGTGTTGCTGGAAGGCTTTGGCTGCTGTCCTCGCTGTCTGGTCCTTGACAGGTACGACTACCAGGAATCTGGAGTAATGGTCCACAATGGTCAGAGCATAGACATAGCCTGACCGGCTTGGAGTTAGCTTCACATGGTTGAAAGCTACCAGTTCAAGTGGCTGTTTGGTGACTATGGGCTGTAGGGGAGCCCTCTGACTGTCACGGTCCTTTCTGTGCAGGTTGCATGGGCCACACTCTCTGCACCACTTTTCAATTACTTTTCTCATGCCAATCCAGTAAAACCTTCCACAAAGTAGGATCTCTAACTTCTTCCATCCGAAATGTCCTGCTCCATCGTGGTATGCTTTCAGAACCATTGGAGCATCTTGTCTTGGGACCACTATCTGCCAGACCAGCTCGTGAGTGTGTGGGTAAATATTCCTCCGACACAGCTTACCGTCGTACATAAACAGTTTGCCTTTCTCTTTCCACAGCTGTTGAGTCTCTTGTGGAGCATCTGGACTAGGGTGCGAATCGGCTTGCGTCAGCAGCTCCTTGACCAGATGGACTGCTGGGTCACTGTCCTGTGTCTCAGCCCATCCATGATGAGGCAATGGGTTTAGCGTAGCTTCTTGCTTGTCCTTACGCCTGATCCTCACATAATGGGAATACTGAGTCGCCCCGGGGCGATGGAAAGCTGGTAACTCTATTTATTCGAGTTCTTCCAAATCTTCTCACATCTCTGGTAAGTTATGCATCATGGGCAGCGCATTGGCATTGGCATTCTTGTGCCCTGCCTGGTACTTGATAATGAATTCATAATTGGACAATCGAGCCATCCATCGCTGCTCCAAAGCACCTAGTTTTGCCGTCTCCAGGTGTCACAGCGGATTGTTGTCCGTGAAAACTGTGAATCTTGCGGAGGCCAGGTAGTGTTTGAACCGCTCTGTTACCACCCAGACTATGGCGAGGAACTCCCCTTGCGGACATCAACCACCCCTCTGGCTGTCAGGATTGTGGGCCTACTAGCTGAATACACAGGTTCCACCAGGGCCTGGTAGTCTTTACCTCTGAGGCCTATTGCTGCCCGACACCATATTAACATTTCACTCCTGGGCGTATTGCAATGGGGATCGGATCACTCACTGTGACACGTCCAATTTCTCCACCAGATAATTCTACCTGTTGTCTCTGCCCCAGAGCTCTGATTTCTTTCTGTAGGACACGTTGTTCACTGGAACCAGCATTTTCGGCCACCTATTGTAACAACACAATAACCTCGGCAAGACAATTTTCAATGATGTTAGTACCATAGGGTTACATTCACATCGATCAATATCAACAATCACCATTCCTTGGGCCTTCAATTCTACCCGCCCCACCTTAATGGTGACCTCTTTGTACCCCACCTGTGTCAAAGGCTGACCACTACTGCCAACTATTGTTAAATCACTATCTGGGCCATGGGTAATGTCTGTGTCAGCCCAGTACCGTCTATATAGGATGTAAGGTATAGTCGTCACCTGAGAACCAGTGTCCAATAAAGCGTTCATCGGGATGCCGTCGATCACAGTGGGGAGGACCGGTCGTCCTCCGACGTGCTTGGCTCTCCAACTTTGTGGGCCTGGTCGTCTTATTCCTGGGGGTTGGCTCTTTGCCCCAGGGGCCGCTCATTTAAATGAGAGTACCTTGCAATATGTCCTGCCTGGTTGCAGCGACAGCAGATGGGTCGTCCGTCCTGATAGTGGTTGTTATCTCTTTCTCTGGTCGGCGGAATCCTCTTCGGTCTTCGCCAGGGGACGTCCTCAGGGCTGGCAGCCAGCTTGATCTTTTCTTTCGGAGATTCCTGCAGGGACTGCACGGTCCTGGCTAGTGCAGCTGCGCTTTTTGTCAGTTCCTGTACCTAGAGGCATAGTTCTGTGGAAGGATCAGCATTCAGGATCTGTGCGTCGGTCTCAACGGGGACCTGAGGATATGATACCACCTCCTGGTGGTACGTGAGGGCTGGATGCCTAGGGGGCACTGTGCGGCTGGGCTGAGGTTCGTGCAGCACCCGGATGGCCCTGTCTTTAAATTGCGCAAAGTCCAGGTCAGGGTTTTGCAGGGCCAGGATGCGTAGCTGTGTCCTGTGGGTGCTGGACAGGAATCCCTCAATGAACTGCTCCTTTAAGAGCTTGTCTCCATCCTGTACGCTGTTGGGGGTCAACTTATTTGATGGCCTGCAGTGCCTCCTGTATATTAAGGGCATAGTCCCGTATGCTATCCTGTGTTCTCTGCTTGCACCCGAAAAACTTCATTTTGATTTCTGCAACGGTGCGGGTGTCAAAGGTGATTATAAGTTTGGCAAAGATTTGCTGCACAGTCCCTTTTTCTATATCTGGCCAGGATTTTACTTCTCTGAGGGCTGCGCCAATTAGTTGGCCAATTAGAATGCTGACCTTTTGATGTTCTGTCAGAGGATATACTTCAAATAGGCTGCAGAGCCTTTCCTTAAAGTCACTGAGTGTATGGGACTCCCTTGCTAACCTTATAGAGGCCCGGCGTTTCTCTTCCAGAGACTGTAGCGGTTCCTCTGGTGCGCGGTCTGCAGCGGTTCCTCTTGTCAGCGGTCGGGCTCTTTTCCTGGCCCTCCGTCCAGTGCTGTGCAGCGTCTTCACTTGCGGTGTTGCTGCACGGCATCCTCACTTGCGGCTCTCACTTCAGGTTCCGCCCACAATGGCACACCCCTCTTTTTCTGCGCTCCTCACAGCGCTCCTTCTGGTAGCTGTTGGCGGTTATTTTTAAACCCATTAAAGTATCTGGCATACAACTTATTAAAGTCTCTCTTTTAAGTACAGTCGCTTAGGCGCACAAGACACACATCAAAGGGTCAGTCCATCCTGTTCGTGATGCCAAAATGAGTCGCCCGCCAGGGCCTAGGGGTACTCGGTACCGAGTCCTTTACTTAAAGGGGTATGTCACGGCGGCGGCAACCTGGTCCTTGGCCCTGGGCGCTCATGTTAAAGGGACAGTCTTTAAAGGGGTTGTGGAAATCAGGAAAATTTGTGACGCCACCTGTGGTTCTCGGTCAGAAGTGACCGACGCTGCTTAAAGGGGTCCTCTGGGGGCGATGGTGCTGCAGCAAAGACGGTGTCACTTCCCACAGCTGAAGCGGTTTCCCCAGGGCTCCCGATGTATTTGGCAGGCATGGTGAATGCCGCAAATAATTGGAGGACACAGGGTTGCAGTCTTTGGGCTCCTTCTCATTTGCATGAAATACGGACGAGTTTCGCAGGTTAAAACCCGGCTCTGCCGCCAGCACTTCAGAACGGAGCATGCGGCCGCACAGCAATACATGGAGCTGCACGCTCCGCTCCCAAGTGCGGGCGGCAGAGCCGGGTTTTAACCTGCGAGACTTGGCCGTATTTCACGCAAGTGAGAAGGAGCCCTTTACCTGGTTTACTGAGATGGTATTCAGCCTCAGTCCAGGGTACCGGTAACAGGTGTAGCTGGAGTCCAGGCAGCCTGAAGACAGGTGGGAATCCCCTTGACGGGTCAGTTTGGGAGCCTTCCACTATGCGCTGGTCTGTGGTCCCTTGCTGCCTGTAGCTCTCTAACAAGGCCCTCTTTCTTCCCTGTCCAGGGACAGTACCTGCACGGTAAGCAACTTGAGAAATCTCTTTTGGGTCTCTGTTCACAGTGACTCTGGACTCTGATTGCTGCTGTACCTCAGGTATTGTGTGGGCAAGTCGCTTTTAGTTTCCTGCCCTCCGGTTCTGCTGTGTGGCTTGCAGTCCCCCTCAGCCTCGGGCTCTCGGTACCCGGTTTCTGCGCTCAGCTTAGAGAGGCCCAGTAGCAGTCTTTCTCTAGCTCCTAAGTGCCTCTGTGCTCCTTCACTGTCTGCTACCAACTGTCAACTGTCTGTTTGTCTGCCTAGCAACTGCCTAGCAACTGACTCATCCTCCCGACCAGAGAGAGCAGCTCCCCTCAAGTCGGGTGTAGAGCTCCCCCTTCTGGCCTGGAGTCAGAATGTGTTGCATGTAAGATTACCTGCCAAAGGGATCCCTCCTGTCTCCAGGCATGGCATTACCCTCCCCGAGAGGAAGGCAATACCACTGTGGTGCCTGAACTCCTGGGGTGCCACATTATGTTGTCCCCTTTAGGACCCTTCTTAGAAATAATACCCATTTTGTGCCCCATTTAACTAATATGCTCCTTTTTGTGCCCACTACATATTAATACCTCTTTCTGTGCCCCCGTAGTAGTACTGATCCCTCTGAGTATAATGCGCCCTTTTGTGCTATCCCTTCACAATAATATCTCTTTCTGTGCCCCCCAAAGTAGTAATGACCCCTTTTGTGGCACCACACATTATTGGAGAGTCTTTTTGGGCACCTACCGCCTTTAGTTCTGCTACACCGTTATATTGTCCTCTTCTTCTTGTGCCCCCATTTCCCAATAATGCTCCCTTTTATGCCCCCTACACAGTAATGCCTCTTTCTGTGCCCCCAAAGGATGCTGGAGCATCTTGTTGTTCAGTCAGTGCCCTGAAGCAACAAGTGGCACCAAGTTGTGACAGACCTTTAGCGTCTCATAAGACGTAGCCTACAAGAGTAAATGGCGGAGGATATGTGCATCCTTGGATACAGCTGAATCTGGTGCTAACCCAGTGATCTAGGGCTCTGGGATGAAAATCCAGTACATGTGCCCCAGATATTGGATGCTGGAGATATTAGATCATAGTCCAATCCCGCCGAAATCAGTACATTCTGTCAACATAAATGAAAACCATCAATATCTCAGTGGAGGTGTCTGACTAACATAGTGCCACACATGTGGTAGTGGCTGTGCCTGGTACTGCAGCTTAAGAAGCAGCTCTGTGGTATAGATTTGAATGGAACTGGGGTGCAGTTCCAGGCATCACCACAACCAAATTTATGGCGCTGTGCCTGGTAATCAATGAAAGAGGCGACACTGCAGGGCCGCCATCAGGGCATTACAGCCGTGACTGGCGTATGGGGCCCGGTGAGCAGATGAGACGGGCACCCCCTGCAGGCGCTGCGGCACGCTATTGACGTGCGGGCCCGCGCCCGCACGTCAATAGTTAACAGCCGCCAGCCAGTTGGAGGCTGGCAGCTGAGCCGCAGTGCGCACGTTGCCGGCGTCTGACGTCAGTCAGCCGCCGGCGAGTGCGTGCTTTACCTGAGGTTGCGTGGAGGGAGTGAGCTGAGCTTCGCCCGCCGCAGGAGCACGGCCAGGTAAGATCTCGTGTTGTTTTTTTGTTTTTTTTTGAGAGCGGCGATCCAGGGGGCCCCGGGGCAGAGATGTTGGACATGAGGAGGAGAATGCTGGACATGAGGGGCAGAATGCTGGACATGAGGGGCAGAATGCTGGACATGAGGGGCAGCATGCTGGACATGAGGGGCAGAATGCTGGACATGAGGGGCAGAATGCTGGACACTTTGGCAGAATGCTGGACACTGGGGCGGAATGCTGGACATGAGGGGCAGAATGCTGGACATGAGGGGCAGAATGCTGGACATGAGGGGCAGAATGCTGGACATGAGGGGCAGAATGCTGGACACTGGGGCAGAATTCTGGACATGAGGGGCAGAATGCTGGACATGAGGGGCAGAATGCTGGACACTGGGGCAGAATGCTGGACACTGAGGCAGAATGCTGGACACTGAGACAGAATACTGGACACTGGGGCAGACTGTGAGACCCGGGGGCAGAATGCTGGAAACAGGGGCAGAATGCGAGACGCGGGGCAGAATGGAGATATGGGGCATGATTGGAGACATGGGGGCATGACTGGAGAGAGATGGAGCAGGATTGGAGACAGATGGGGCAGAATGGAGACACAGGGGGCATGATTGGAGACATAGGGGGCAGAATGGAGACACAGGGCAGGATGAAAGACACGGGCCATGATTGGAGACAGATGGGGCAGGATTGGAGACAGATCGTGCAGGATCATGGGGCAGGATGGATATGATGGAGACAGATGGGGCAGGATGGGGAGATCATATGGGGCAGAATGGATACTCATGAGGGCAGGATGGGAGAACATATGGCTGACGCCAGGAATGAGACACACGGGGGCCAGGATGGGGAATATTATTACCTTAGGGACTAATTTAGGGATATTATTACTGCAGTGATATATTTATTTAAATTTTTGAGGACACGGTTTTAAATGAGGGGTGGTCCTGTTACTGTGTAGAGTGACCCTATGTCGCCTCTTTTTCTTCATGTGGTGTAATGTAGAAGTTGGGAAAAATTAAGTAATGTGTTCTACAAGTGGAGCTCGAGATAACTGTGTTATTTCCTGCAGAGACGAGTCCTGGCTGGTAGAAGTGATGGCGATCTGTGCTGGATGAAAGACGAAGAACTTCACCTAGAGACGTCACTGGTGAGTCAGTGTGTTACCTATACACTGACACTATACACTGTATACTATATACAGAGCTCCTGTGTATAATTTCACTAGTGATCACTGTATTATCTGTACACAGACACTGCATACTAAGTACAGATCTCCTGTGTATAATGGCACTTATGGTGATAGTATGGTGCTTTTTTTTACTACTGATCAGTATTGTAGTATTCAGTCACTATGTGGTGGTAATATGTGGTCTGGTCATGATGCGGTGGTATTTGTTCCTTGTATGTGATATTATTCGATCACTGTGGTGGTAATATGCGGTCTGGTCATGGTGTGGTGGTATTTGTTCCTTGTATGTGATGTTATTCGGTCACTGGTGGTAATATGTGGTCTGGTCATGGTGTAGCAGTATTTGTTCCTTATATGTGATATTATTGGTAATTTTAAAAATTTAAAAATAAATATAAATATACCTAAATTGTATTGCATTTTTTAACAAATATTTAATAGGTTACAATAGAGTAGGGCCCGGCCAAAAGTGTCTACCGTGTTATGGTGGCGGCTTAAAAAATCTTTTGGCCAAAACAAAAGCTGCCGGTTATATGTGTGATCTGGTGATGGGAACTGTTATTGTGTGATAGGTGAGAAGTGGAGTTTTTCCAAGAAAGAGCGGTGGGACTGTGGACAGTTCGAGGGGTGGAGAGTGGAGGCGGAGCTGGGGTGGATCCTGGGCGGAGTCTCAAGGGGGCCCTGAAAATGTTGCCAGTATGGGGCCCCGAAATTTCTAGTGGCAGCCCTGGGCGACAGCGATCACTCCGATCATTCATCTGATTGACAGAGACATACCTGGAAAACTATAACTATAGTGGATGCAGAGGTTATAGGGGGCCCTAAATGTGTGTTTGGCCCGTACTATTCCACAAACTTCAGGTTCTGCCATTGCTCCCTGTCCCCTAGTAACTGGAGAATGTTTAGTCTATAGATCAGCGCTCGTTACCAGGTTTTGTTCTTTTGGTTACTTTCTATTTTATGTTGTTTGTAGCAGTTTTTTATTACTTGTGTTCCAGTTTTGTAGAGTCCACAGAAGTCTTCTTTTTTACTTTCCTGTGGTGGGCCCCGTCTGGAATGCTGCTAATTTCCAGCGTAGGGGCCTGGTAGGAGTCCCAGTACCCCGGCTTATTCACAGGACCTATCCATTTTTTCTATCCAGACACAAGCTGCATTGTCATCCCTCATCCCAATCAGCGAAACAAAGAAATGGATTTCTCGCACATAATGCCGCTTGTTGTTGTTTTATTTTCTCGCTTTTATGTTGATATTTTGTGTTTACTGTCATTTGTTGCATTTCTCAAAAATCAACAAAAGGAGTCAAAACCGATCACGGGGTTCGAACATGACAGTCGTGGATGCGGCATGGCACTGATATACTAATATGACAAGATATAACTAGTTTGAATAGGTGTGCTTATCCTGATCCCCCTGGTTCATGAACAGGAGGCAACAATAAGGGAACCCCAACCTTATTACAAGAAGCTAAAGTAGGGACCAAGCCATAAGCAAGCCATATGATAATATGTCGACCTTTTTGGCCTTAAAGTGCCATATTATACTTGGACATACCATATAGAACCAGACAGTGATATCAAATGCCCACACAGTATCTAACAGTGCCAAGAGAGCGCCATACTTTTCTGGCAAATAGCCAAAGGGTGTAATACTGTGTCCACTTAGATCTATACACCTGCCACATAGTGCCAATGTCTAAACGCTGCTATACTGTGTTCAATGAGGGCCAAATAGATCCCACATCTTCCCATATAATTCTAGTGTCACAACGCCACCGTCCAGAAAATATCAGACTTTACCCATATAAAAGCAAATAGTGCCATACTGTGGCCTCGTGGAGCCATATTATGCCAATATGGTGCCAAACAGCGCACAAAGAACACCATACTTTGCCATCATAGAGGAATATATTGCCCACTTAATGGCTAAATGGATCTTTTCTGCACCCATTTAGAGGTAACTATCCCACATAGTGCTCATAGTGCTTATAGCTAATTAGCATCCAAATTCTGCTATATTGTGCTCCCACAGTACTAAGCAGTGCACATAGTGCCATACTTTACATATATAAAGGCTAATAGTGCTCACATAGTGCCAGAGTACCAAGGGCAGCGAACTGCCAAAATGGAGCCATCATTGTCCACATAGTGTCAATGTCTTAATAGCGCTATACTATGTCCAATTAGAGCCCATATAGTGCCATACTGTCTTTACACATAACAAACAATGTCCTAACATTACAATTCTTTGGCCACATACAGGCAAATATTGCCATACTGTACTAGACCCGAGTAATGCCATTCTTATTGAATGCTTGTACCACCTAGTGCCAGTGACCACAAAGTGCTCTACTGTGAAGGAAGACATATAGTGTTAAATAAGGCCCCACAAGTTACCAAACAATGACCTCACAATAGTGCCAAACAGTACTCAATAAGCACAATACATGGCAGCATGTCATACATTGCCCACTTTGTGTTAGTGTCTAACAAGCGCTATGATGTGCCCACTTAGTACCAAACAGTGCTCATATTGGACCAAATAGTGCACATACTGTATATAGTAGTATATGGGTAAGTAGTGCCATACTGTGCATATGTGGAACCAAATAATCATAAAGAGTGCTCAGAGGACAACATACTATAGTACCATACCCCATGGTACTATATCTGCACCAAAAGGTCCCAAAATAGTACCATAATGTACCCACTTAATACCAAACAGTGCTCATATTGGACCAAATAGTGCACATATATAGAAGTATATAGTTAAGTAGTGCCATACTGTGCATATGTGGAACCAAATAATCATAAAGATGGCTCAGAGGACAACATAAAGAGTGCTCAGAGGACAACATACTATAGTACGATACCCCTTGGTACTATATCTGCACCAAAAGGTCCCCAAATAGTATCATAATGTACCCACTTACTGCCAAACAGTGCCCACTTTGGGAATATCCTGGTCATATACCAGGATAGGGGACATTATACCAGGAAGGAGCAATGATGGGGGGCATTATACCAGGAAGGGGCCAATGATGGAGGACATTATACCAGGAAGGGGCCAATGATGGGAACATTTTACCAGAAAGGGGCCAATGATGGAGAACATTATACCAGGAAGGGGCCAATGATGGGAACATTATATCAGGAAGGGGCCAATGATGGGAACATTATACCTGAAAAGGGCCAATAATGGAGGACATTATACCAGGAAGTGGCCAATGATGGGGACATTATACCAGGAAGGGGCCAATGATGGGGACACCATACCAGGAAGGAGCCATAGATTGAGACATTATACCAGGAAGGGGCCAATGATGGGGGACATTATACTAGGAAGGGTCCAATGATGGGGGACATTATACCAGGATGGGAATCCTTGCTACAGGAAGGTGACAGGATGGGGGACATTATTAACAATACTTAAAAAACACTGAATTTTACAAAATAGGAATTTTTCCGTAGTGCCATACTTTGCCCACTTAGATGTCAACTTTCCCCCACCCTGTGCAAAATGCACATCTGCCTCATTGATTCATTTCCTTCTCGCACTTTGAGCTCAGCCATTTCTGGATGGGGTAAGGGTCAGTGCCAGTCATGATGCTGCCAGACACCACACAGAGCATTGTAAGGACATTTTTCTAGACGCCTCGGAGACGCTCGTATGGGCACCTTCCTGGTGCCTCGTGGTGGGAGATCATGTGATTTTCTGGGAAAAACATCAAATTTGACTTTTTTATGTATGGCTGGAAAGTCCCCCAGAATCCCATGCGCTGATTATCCTGTTCATTCATATCCGACTTATCCGATGCCAAAGAAAATATCATAACTTACAAAAAATTGATCCTGCAACCACGAGCACAGGGGAATCACAGCCACAGCCCAACACCTCGGGGCAGTGTGTATCTAAGCCTAGTATGTGTGATACTGTATGCTGACCAATGTACCTAATCCTATCATTTGTGATACCGCCTGCTTTACTAGTGTATTTAAAGAGGTCGTCCCCTTTAAAAAAAACTTTTGGCTATAAGCAGCAGCCAGGCGTGTAACTCTGGACCCTTTGTGACTGCGACTGAGCCTGTGCAAGGAGGGGGGCCCGCTGATGCCAGTGCATATTTCAGCTGGATGTGCATCTAAGGACGCACATTCAGCTGAAGTGTATTGTGGCACAGGGACCCATCCGCATGCCCGTCATGAGTAGCGCATAGCAGTGAGGTCATGTGACGTTCCGGGCAACCCAAAGTGAGCTGCCGACTCCTGTGCTGGCTGTATAAGAAGACATCATGCATGTACTATATACCAGGAGGAAGCAAAAGCAAAGGAATCCTCCAGCGATGAAACCAATGATGCCGATGAAAAAATGTAGAAACTTTATTGTACTATACACAGAGGTAATAACTGGTCATCACCCAACACCTGGATGGACAAACCGACAGAATAAGGCTGCTTGCTGAAACGCGTCGGTTTGTCCATCCAGGTGTTGGGTGATGACCAGTTATTACCTCTGTGTATAGTACAATAAAGTTTCTACATTTTTACATCGGCGTCATTGGTTTCATCACTGGAGGATTCCTTTGCTTTTGCTTCATTCACAGTTAACGTCCAAGATTGAGACAATGCCCTGCGAGCTGCCTGCTGAACAAGGTGCATGTACTACGGGTGAGCTGACAATCTCCTTTCCCTTTTTTCCTCTTTTTCATATACCAGGAAGAGACTCAGGATGAGGGACATTATACAAGGATGAGGACCAAGATGGAGGACATGACACCAGGAAGGGATCCAGGATGAGGGACATTATGAAAGGAAGGGGCCAATGATGGGGGACATTATTCGAGGATGGGAAACATTGTTACAGGAAGGCACCAGGACAGGGAACATTATACAAGGATGGGACCCAGGATGTGGGACATTACTACTTGAAGGTGCTCAGGATGAGGGACATTATAACAGGAAGAGGCTCAGGATGAGAGACATTATTACAGAAAGGGTCCAGGACAGGGGACTTGGGCTGAAAGGTGGCAGATGAGGTTTAACAATGATAAATGTAAGGTTATACACATGGGAAGAAGGAATCAATATCACCATTACACACTGAATGGGAAACCACTGGGTAAATCTGACTGGGAGAAGGACTTGGGGATCCTAGTTAATGATAAACTTACCTGGAGCAGCCAGTGCCAGGCAGCAGCTGCCAAGGCAAACAGGATCATGGGGTGCATTAAAAGAGGTCTGGATACACATGATGAGAGCATTATACTGCCTCTGTACAAATCCCTAGTTAGACCGCACATGGAGTACTGTGTCCAGTTTTGGGCACCGGTGCTCATGAAGGATATAATGGAACTAGAGAGAGTACAAAGGAGGGCAACAAAATTAATAAAGGGGATGGGAGAACTACAATACCCAGATAGATTAGCGAAATTAGGATTATTTAGTCTAGAAAAAAGACGACTGAGGGGCGATCTAATAACCATGTATAAGTATATAAGGGGACAATACAAATATCTCGCTGAGGATCTGTTTATACCAAGGAAGGTGACGGGCACAAGGGGGCATTCTTTGCGTCTGGAGGAGAGAAGGTTTTTCCACCAACATAGAAGAGGATTCTTTACTGTTAGGGCAGTGAGAATCTGGAATTGCTTGCCTGAGGAGGTGGTGATGGCGAACTCAGTCGAGGGGTTCAAGAGAGGCCTGGATGTCTTCCTGGAGCAGAACAATATTGTATCATACAATTATTAGGTTCTGTAGAAGGACGTAGATCTGGGGATTTATTATGATGGAATATAGGCTGAACTGGATGGACAAATGTCTTTTTTCGGCCTTACTAACTATGCTACTATGTTACATGGAGGGTGAACACAAATGTTTTTATATGATCTAGTGTAAGGGGATGAGAAGACTGTCCCTTTAAGAATCTGTTATCATTATGTATACATGTTATGTTATTTGTATTGATAAGCTTATGATGGTATTGCTACACAATTTAGTGTATTACCATTCTTCAAAGATATGTATTTTATTGGTACTGCTACATTACTATGTGTATTACCATGCCTTTAATCTGCTACTTACTGTATCTGTTAAGTAGGGAAAGCGTAGTGCTAAAATTCATCCACTAAATGGAGTGCTCTAGAATGGTGTACATAGTTAATGTAGGAGGGGTGGTTGCAGTGTAGAGAGGGGGAACTTCCTCATTGAGTTCAGAAGGGCCGAGGCGCCCAACCAGTCCAAACGGGCTTAAGTGCCCTGGGACAACAAAGCAACAACCCCGCAACGTTTTCCAAGAAGGAGCCCAGCCATCCTCAGCATTAAGCAGCAACAGTGGAGGCAAGTACAGCAGTGAGAGAGACAAGACAGATGTAGTGATTGGACAGGGGCACAGTAAGCTCCGTTTGTGGCGGCTTATGGCATGGGTAAATGTCCTTAGCACTGGGGCGAAACAGTCCCTGAGCAAACTTCCAGACATAGTGAGCGTGGAACTGGAGTATGTTGAATCCCCACGGAGTACAGTACCGCAGGGCAAGTCACTCACAAAGTATCAGTTAGCTACGGACACAGCTCAGGGAAGGACTGACCTTTGTGGAGCTGGATTGGGAGGACCTAGAGGAACTGCGTGATGCGGTCCGTCCTGGGTACGTGCAGTGTGGGGAGAAAGAAAGCAGAGGGAAAGAAACAGACATGTGCAACGTTGATCCTGCTGATGATGCTGTACGGACTATAAATGTGCTGAGAAATAGTAAAGCCGTTTGTTTGAAAATTGAACCACACTGTGTCTCCATCTTTACTGTATAAGACCAACTGATGACCGCCTACAGCAGGACAAAGATGACCATGAAGACGCTGAGAGGAGAGGCCCAGGTATACAGAAAGATGGCCAGAGTTTGCATATAATGGGAGGTCAGGGTACTGACAAATCAGAGTGTCTGGCCACGACTACCACCCCTTTCCAGCCTCGTACACTAGAATGCTACAAAGGTCCATACATCTGACCAACATGGAGGTAAAAGCCCAAATTTTGCACCAGGGTTCATGGGACTCTAGTTTCGCCACTTGCAGCAGCTGTAGTCATAACAAAATATGCTGAGCATTACTCACCCTCCCCGGGTCCAACGGTGTCATCATGTTGACAGAACTGAAGCTAATCCATGAGCTCAACAACTTGTGTCATCTACAAGGAAAAGCTCAGTGATTGGATGTAGCGCTGTCAACGTCATAACACTGCTGCAGACAAACAACAGAGACTGTTGCAGTGGAGGAGACACAGAGCTGGACCTGGCGATGGTGAGTAATATTCAGGTTGTTTTGTTATATCAACCGCCGCTTATAGTCCATAGTTTTCTGAAATAAACAACTCCTTTATACCTGTCATGTGTGATACTGTCTATTGAACTGCTGTACCTAATCCTATCATGTGTGATACTGTCTGCTAAGCTGTGTATCTAATCCTGTCATGTGTGATACTGACTGCTGAGCTGTGTATCTAATGCTATCATGTGATACTGTCTGCTGAGCTGTTTATCTAATCCTATCATGTGTGAAAATGTATAATGAGCTGTGTATCTAAGCCTATCACATGTGATGCTGACTGCTGAGCTGTGTATCCAAGCCTATTACATGTGATACTGTCTGAGCTGCAGACACACAAGATGATTTTTAGACGTTTGTGGTTTGGATGTTGTCTTGTTGCATTTTGTGGTTTCTCCTGACCCCCCGGCCGCCCGCTCTGGGTGCAGGTATCGTATGTCCCCCTCTGGGGTCAGGAGGGGAGTAATCTGGAGCCTCCCTCTCTCCTCAATTAAAGAGTGGGGGGCGCGGGTATACAACGTGCACCTTTCTGAACCCATCAGTAAGGCGTCCCAATCCTCACGCCTCCTCTGTGCCCACTGGGCAGTGGTGACACGTTGGTCCCAGTAAACCCCAGCTGTTCTGGTCCCGCTCCCATATACAGAGAAGAGTCCTAAATTAGGACAGGGGCCAGATACTCATGCTGGGATGAGCGTCCCTCACAGTGCTGTCGTCATGGGCTTCTATTCTGGTGGTACGGGAGACAGGCTGTGGGTTATGGGATACCAAGGATTCTTGACCCCCGGCCCCTGAACGTGAGCCCGTCTTCACATAGTGTCCTCGTCGTGCGGCCTTCCTATAATAGCCCCATTAACCCTCTCCGCTCACTATCGGATCACGATGCCCACCGCTCCGCTCTAATCTGTTTTGATCTGGCCTCTTTGGGGATTTGGCATCGGTGTCCTACTGGGAACCTTATATTTAGGACGGGGATGGCTGTGTAACCAGCCAGAAATACGGCGGTGACGACCGTCAGATCTCCGTCCTGTGATGGGGGGATAGTGCCAGCAGTGCCGACAGCTGCGCCAGCCCAGGACTAGGGGCACAGGCTTATAGAGACGGGAGGGTGCAGCCATCTTTGTATGGGGTCCTCAGTTTTCCCACTTTTTCAATAAGGCACCTGTCTGTAGAACGCCGGAATAGCATAGTAATAAGAGGGCGCACTTTATTAGGGGGCTCATATTTTTTTCACATTTTTTTTAGGGGTCATTTATTTATCAGGAGGGATTTTTTTTATAGTGGGCACCTGTATTAAGTGGTAGGTATTTTATTGGGCACACATTTATTTTTATACATAGCGGTATAAATTTTTGGCACATGTTTAATATTTTAGAAGACATTTATTAAGAGATTTCCAATTGCAGGGGACACATTATTTAAGGGGAGTACACATTTTAGGGGTACACATGTTTTAAAGGATACATATTTTAGGCTGCACACAATTAGTAAGGGGAACTTATTTTAGACTCAACACCTTTAGTAAGGCATATATTTTTGGGTGCACATATCTCAATGGACATACCGTACATTTTAGTGGGCGCACATATATTACAAGGCACATGTTTTAGGCGGCACATGTATGAAGGGGTAAACATTTTAGGGGGTTGACATATTAAGGGATTTACATTTCAGGGGCACATATTTATTAAGGAGTACATGTTTTAGATGACATGTATTAAGGGGTACATGTGTTAGAGGACATGCAATAAGAGGTAAATATGTTAGGGGACACACATTTATGAAGGGGTGCATATCTTAGAAGACACACAATATATTCATGTAGGAATACTCGGACCTGACACCGATAATGTGGTGGTGCACCATCTTGGGTGTCAGGTCCGAGCATTCCAACATGAACAGTTTCCTGGAAAGTGGATTGGTCATCGTGGGCCAATTGAATTACCACCAAGGTCTCCTGATCTGACCCCCTTGGACTTTTAACTTTGGGGTCATCTGAAGGCAATTGTCTATGCTGTGAAGATACAAGATGTGCAGCATCTGAAACAACAGATACTGGAAGCCTGTGCTAGCATTTCTTCTGCGGTGTTGCTATCAGTGTGTCAAGAGTGGGAGAAGAGGGTTGCATTGACAATCCAACACAATGGGCAGCACTCTGAACACATTTTATAAGTGGTCATAAACTTGTAAATAACTCATGAAAGAATAAAGTTACGCTAAAACCAAGCACACCATTGTTTTTCTTGTGAAATTCTCAATAACTTTGATGTGTCACATGACCCTCTTCCCATTGGAAAAAATAAAGTTGGATCCAAAATGGCCGACTTCAAAATGGCCGCCATGGTCACCACCCATCTTGAAAAATTTTGCCCCTCCCATATACTAATGTGCCACAAACAGGAAGCTGATATCACCAACCATTCCCATTTTATTTAGGTGTATCCATATAAATGTCCCACCCTGAAGATAACTCTGGTTGTAATGACTCTATATAATATATGAGATTCACTTTTTGTATTGAAGAACTGATATAAATTAACTTTTTGATGATATTCTAATTTTGTGAGAAGCACCTGTATATTTTGGGGACATATAAGATTAATATTTTTGGGGGGCAATCATTTATTAAAGAGGCTCAAATGTGAAACGCTCCAGTCGAATTGATATACTATTACAATTATTAAGGACTGCATTTGGGGGGTGATACACAGTGGCATGTAAATGTTTTGGCACCCCTGGTCAAAATTACTGTTATTGTGAACAGTTAAGAAAGTTGAAGATTAAATGATGTCTAAAAGGGCTATGGAAATGTGTCATCTTTAACTTTAGGCCTTTTAGAGATCATTTCATCTTCAACTTGCTTAACTGTTCACAATAACAGTAATTTTGACCAGGGGTGCCCAAACTTTTACATGGTACTGTACTTTAGCATGTTATTATAGGGCACAAATCTATTAAAGGGCACATATTTACTTAGGGGCACCTCTTCTCACGTACTGCCCTTTAAACCTATGGACAATTTACATTTTAGGTCCATCAATAATCGCCCATCTCGTACATCATAAAAAATAAAAAAAAGTGCAGTAGGGTGTGGGAAAATCCAGTGAATGGGGAACGTGTTGGATTCCCAGATGAGTCATGTGTTTTCTATTTACCATGAAATCTGTTCCTCCACAATATTTTGCAGGCATTTGATGTTATTAAATGTGTGGTTCATTATAACAGATTGTCATGTGACCACACACCAGCACAGCACACATGATTGGCAGCGGTCATGCTTACTAAGCACTGAGCCATTAAGGGGGATACTACGCCCTAATACATATTATGGATCGAGAAGCAAGCAATGATATCATCAGTATGCTTTTCATTGTCTTAGTTTGCCTTCTTAAAGGAACACTTTTCTCAAATGGTCTTGACACATTATTATCCAAGTTCAGGAACCGCGGGGGTGGGGCATGACATAGGACTTGAAAGAGCACCAATGAGAAAGCAACTGTATTATGTTCTGCCCCCGCAGGCTAAATATTAGGCATAGAACAGTGTATAAGTTTTAACAGCAATATCGCACTACTCCCATATTTCACTGAAGGGAAGCTGAGATAGGCGAAGTTGTTGGAGCTCTCATGTTGTCTTGCTGCTTTACCTGTGCCTATGTTTTCTGGAACATCTAAACTCACTAACAACTATACTTCCCAGGTTTTTTTCACGTAGGTACAAAAGAGCACAGTGAGGTCAAAAATACTCTGTAGCAAAAAATCACAGTACTAAGCAAGTGCTAGTCAAAAGATGGAAAAAACAGGGTATTTAGTTGATACTTTTTTTTGCAAAAAAATGTATACTAAGCTGCTCCACCAATCGCCAAGGTATACCCATATAGAGTAGTCCTACCCAATGTATACAATTCCTAACTGATGTATTTAAAAACCTGATCATCTGTATAGTACCTGTATAAGCAGGGTTCAGAGAGGGAATTTTCATGTGGACATGCTGGATGGAACAGCTTTGATGCAAATTACCCATAAGGAGTGGTGGACTCCCTAGTCTTGTAGAAACAAGAGAACAATTACAGAACCAGAAACACATGGGCCACCTGCACAACGAACAAGTCCGCAGGAACCCGTCCACACACCACCAAGAAACCCGAAGACACAAAAGAGCACAGTGAGGTCAAAAATACTCTGTAGCAAAAAAATCACAGTAATAAGCAAGTGCTAGTCAAAAGATAGCATGTAGGTGTCTGGGAGTATATTCAGAGTAGTGTTAAAGCCCCCATTTTCATTCTGCGCATTCCCCGCCTTCTAATTACCCCCTGAAAGTGGGTCAGCATTCTGGGGCTCCAGAAGAATTTTCCAGAAGATCGGCAAACAGGAGATTTGCTAACTGTTCTAGGACTCTTGGAGGTATCGCCTTTTTCAGGAGGGAACCTCCAGGGCTGTTTAGGATGGAGATAGCAAGTATGCTAATTATATAGTACATAAAAAAGAGACAACTTTTATTAACAAAGGGAAACACGGGAAAATGGGAAAAATTTAGATTTCCAACTCTTAGGTGGACCTACTTTTAGAAGGAGAGAAAATGTGCTTGCACATGAGCCTAGGATCAATGTGGCTGTCTCCACTGAGTATCAAAGACAGGTGCCCTTTAGGTATGGGTATGCTATGTGGCTGTCCCTGGAATGCTGGAGCGCAATGTAAAACCTGGATGGGGTATGTCCGAAATCCCAAACATGTTGTCTAGTTAACTGTGTATATATATACTTATACATACTTAGCTGGGTGCAAACCAATATGGCCACCATCACAAGCCTGGAGCAGACTCTGTGTCGTCCTGTCTCCAGAGAACACAATATAACAATTGAGTTTCGGCTCCCTCCTCTCTTTTTTGCAGCTGTGCCAACCTCATCCAGTGCCCAGGAGCTCTGGGATATGTACAGGAATGCCACCCTCTTAGCTGGCACGGTATTTAAGTGCTTACGGTCTTTCTGGAGCTCAGCAGAATTCCATCAACCTACGGAAACGAGAATTCCTGCGTCCCAATAGATTCGGAAAGAGGCGCTGCTCCCACACTGATCTGAGCTGTGCCTATGATAGGACGATATGTGAGAAACCATCTACCTGGGGCAATATGGCCATGCCCATGTGAGGAAGGGGTGTTTTTTCCCCCCTATATTTTAATAAAGAAACATTTTATTACAGCACTTACTGAGTGCAGGGGATCCCTAAAGAGTTCCAATTCCTATTTTTCCAAAAAGACAAATTTCAACTTTTTATTTATTTTCATTTAAGAAATCCAAGTTAAATTCTTTCCTCTTCTCATGGTCTCAATCTCTTTCCTAGAAATCAAGTCTGTCCAGATTTTGACCTTCATTATATATAACAAATATGAAATTATCAGAAATATCCACTTTTTATCTCCAAAAAGTAAACTTTTTGCCTAAGAAGTATGATTTTAATTAATCAAGAATTCTAGTTATTATGTTTTTTACTTAGAATTTCAAATTCTTACCTTGAAATCAAATTAGCAGTCTCATGGGTCTATTGTTTTACTGCAATATTTAATATCATAAAATCTGAAATTCTTAGAAGATGACTGAAATCTAGCATCATTTTTTTATCTCAGTATTTGACACTTTTTAACAATTCCGAATTTTTAGTTGGGAAATTGAAAATCTAAGTTCTTTGCTTCGCCTATAGCTGTGTGCCTGCAATCAGCAGAGTGTGGGACATTCTAATATTCATTGCATCCCAATTTGGCCTTCCCATGTGGACAATCAGTGGTGCCAATTTAGATGGAGCTGTGTTATAGCTCACCTGGTGAGGTGGATTCTCTAAACCGTAAGTCAGGGTGAGCGGAACTGCCAGTGGTATCGATGCAGCGGAGTTAGATAGGTTTGAGGACACTTGGACTGTGAGGATGAGTAGAGCTGGATATGCTGGTCGGCACATGAATCAGCAGAGCTTGATAGGGTGGATGGGATGTGGATTAGCAGGGCAGGAGATAAGAATAGACATCATTAAGTATTAGA